>NC_090648.1:316297641-316907641 GCF_040937935.1 Hyperolius riggenbachi
GCCCCCTAGCAGGCATTTTGAACAAAGGATCGCTCTCCTCCATTTACCCTCCACGATGGCAACAAATATTATTTCTAATTTCAGGGAGCTATATCGCTGGGGGGAGATTCAGAGAGTGGCAGTGTGGGGACATAGAGGCATGTTATGAGGCAGAGAACATGCATCTGTGCCATCTGCCCCCCCCCCCCCCCAAGGAACTGCCTTGGGTTCTCTTTAAAGGACACATCTGAGCACAAGGGAAAAAAAAAAATGCAGCACCGCTCACTGATGGTGGCCCGGGGTCCCCTCCGGCGCAAGTTCCCCAATGTGTATGTGCAAGCAGCACTGTCAGCCGGACTGTACTGCGCAGTAGTTCTGTGCCTGAGCAGTACAGTCCAGATGACGTCAGCGTGACCAGTGAGCCGCATGCTGGAGCACTGAAAAAGCCGACCTGGCGAGGTCGGCATCTCAACTGAAGGGGACCGGGAGCCACCAGAGCTGTGGCAAGGGCACATGACTGCTGCCAGGGGCTGCATGATTTTTCTTTTTAGGTTGCTCAGACTTTCCTTTTAAGGGATCTGACCAAGTAGTTTACTATATCCAAATTGGTCATATATTTTATATTCATATAGTACAATCGGAGCTGGAGAATGGGTTTGCTATAGCCAGAAGTTTACGGTTTCGGAGTATACAATAACAAGACCTACTATACAGTATTACGGTTAACCGAAACTCTGGCATCTGGCAGGCTTTAATTGTCTCACCTTTTTTTGCAATCGTGTTGTTCACCCGACTGAAGTATAGCTGAAAGTTTGCCCTTCAAGTGCATCCGAGTTGTTAAAAATTCATTGTAGTAATGCACAGAACCAAAATTAGAAAAAAAAGTCTATCCAAATATTTATGGACCTATCTCTAGATAGATTTTTTTTTTTTTTTTTTTTTTTTTTTTTTTTAGGACTTAGAAATGCTAGGACTTGGCGGCATTGTTTCAGCTATATTTGGGTCTATTGCAGGCAGTGTAGTGTGTACTTAACAGTGAATCTGAAGTTGATTTTATTTTTCAGGCTCTGCTTGTGGGAAACAGTTGTTCAGTATCGAGTTCCCATGGATTATGTGCCATGTCAAACTGAAAGTAGATATGTTTTATACTTGTGATTTGCTAGTTATTTTGGATAGCGTTTGCAGTTCCTGTTTGCCTTCTTTTTGTGAGAACGGGACAGACAAGTGAAATGCATGCTTTGGCAAGTGCAGTCCCCTTGAAGTTCATGTTAAATAAGTTGCTAGCATGTGTGACAATATTTTCCAGTGGCGGAAGAGGGAATTTGAATGGATTTTGCTAAAAGCAAACCTGAAAATTAAAACTTCAAATAAAACATTACGATACAACTGAAAGCGCTGTAAGGTGCCAGCTGTGTGTGTTTCTTGGACACCCAAGCAGTAGATATGGTCAATGGCATGTTCGTTGGTCCAGTTTGCATGCAAATTTATTGCAGTTATTTTTTGTTTGAAATTGTTGTAATAATGCAGAATGTATATAGCTTGGAATTTAGCCAGTCATAAATGCACTTCCTGCCATGAATAGGTTGAGTTCCAAGCTGCATACAATGTGCATTCAATGTTTGTATGGAGGCCAACATTGGCACATCATTTAAGGCTCATACACTCATCCCAACAATCTGTCCAACTATTTTCCAAACTTGCTTGTTGGAAGATAAGTTGGGTGTGTGTACGGCTGGTAAATAAGGATGACCAACTGATAACCTGTTTGCCAGATCCAACCGGGGGATCAATCTGCCCAACTATCTGGTAGGTTGGAACGTGTGTACAAGTCTTTTGAACAACTTTGTTGTGTTTGAATTCGGGCATGTTGAGCAGTTGGTCATTTAGCTTGCACGCATAGTATTTAAAGCGGTTTAAAACCCTGACCTAATATTCAATAAAAATGTTTACCTACTTTTATATGCCATAGGGTTATCATATTTGCATTTGTGCAGAGGTATTATTCATTTAGAAATTATAGGTTCCAAAAAGTACAGTGTGTTTTTTGCTTTTGTGAGCTGACTTTGCATTTTATTAACTGGTTTTATTCGTTATGTATTGGAGGCAGACATGTTTTGACTCTGTCTGTGTGGAGCTGCTCCTCACAGTTAGAGAATGTGTCACATTCCTCATTTGATACATTTAAGTAAACACAAGATAACATAATCTACAACTTGGGATGCATCCACATTTCACTGCACTGAACTTTCAAGCTGTGTGTAACCCTTCGAATGCTGGTCTAGTAAAGAAAAAAAAAATGCTGGTTGCATATAATATGCTGTAAATAATGTTTTAGAGCAAAGCTGAAATGATGGGTTATATTCCGCTTTAAGTGAGTTAGTGGTTTAGCTGGCTGGCGCGTGTGTACATAATTTTTAGGTAAACGGCTTGTTGTGTGGTTGGTCATATTGTGTGGTTGGTTTTGCATTAAGTTGGACGCGTGTATGAGCCTTAACCCTCTCTGCTCAGCAGCCTATTTGCACTACAGGCAAGACACTGTGGCCCCTATGCAATTTATTTTTTCTCTTGAGTTTTTCCTTCTAAGTGATATTTTCACACCTTATCATAAAATGCATTTTAAACCAGCAGCAAGCAAGAAAATCCCCAAAATAGTTTTGATAGTACTTTTTCGCCAACCTTTAGGTACCTTTTCAGTTCTTAAACAGGGCTGTGGAGTCGGTACAAAAATCTTCCGACTCCAACTCTGACTCCAACTCCTCAGTTTATGAAACCCCCGACTCCTACTCCGGGTACCCAAAATGGCCCAGACTCAGACTCCTCGACTCCTTAGTCTAATACTTAACAGTGCTGTGGATTTTGTACAAAAGTCATCCGACTCATACTCCTCAGTTTATGAAATCAATGACTCCGACTCGGGTGCCCAAAATTGCCCCGATTCCGACTCCTCGACTCCGACTCCACCTCTGACTCCACAGCCCTGTTCTTAAATGCTAAAAAGTTATTTTAAAGTGAACCACATATGAAGAATGAAAAAGATTTTATATATACCTGGGGCTTCCTCCAGCCCAATCTGCCTGGATCGCTCCCATGCCGCCGTCCTCCGCTGCCTGCCTCTACGAGAACGGGGTCCCCACACTTCAGTCAGTCGGACCCAGTCTAGTGTAAGGCTACTTTCACAGTAGTGTTATCTGGAAAAGGAGCGCTCTAAGTGCGTTACCAGAGTGGGACTTTAATTGCGCATAAAAGTATTTACTTACAGAATGGAAGATTTAAAAACGCTTATCAGCGGGTAGGCAACCCGCTACACTCCTCTGCGTCAAAGTTGCACGCGCCGTGGCCAGCAGCAGCGTGTCCGATGGAATCAGGAAGTTCGTCTTATGAGGCGGTGGGCGGGGCCTAGGATTGATCAATCCTAGGCCCCGCCCACCGCCTCATAAGACGAACTTCCTGATTCCATCGGACACGCTGCTGCTGGCCACGGCGCGTGCAACTTTGACGCAGAGGAGTGTAGCGGGTTGCCTACCCGCTGATAAGCGTTTTTAAATCTTCCATTCTGTAAGTAAATACTTTTATGCGCAATTAAAGTCCCACTCTGGTAACGCACTTAGGGCCCGTTTCCACTATCGCGAATCCGCATGCGTTGCCCGCATGCGGATTCGCACAGTCAGTACAAGTGGATGGGACTGTTTCCACTTGTTTCCCCGCACGTTTCCCCGCACGTTTTTCTGTGCAGAAAAAATCTGCAGGGTAGGGCCCTCAGAATTCGCCTGCGTGTGGAATGCAGGCGAATCGCACGCAATGTATTTAATAGGGAAATCGCATGCGTTTTCCCCATGCGTTTTTTGCCGCGATTTCGCATAGGTATTAATGTTAATTTACACAGGCAGTGACATGGTTAAATTCGCATACAGCCTTATCTATGCGAAATCGCATGCGAAATCGCGGAAAAAAACGCATGCGGAATCGCACCCGCATGCGATTTGCCTGCGGTGATTCGCCGGCGATTCCGCAACGCTATAGTGGAAACGGGCCCTTAGAGCGCTCCTTCTTTTCCAGATAACACTTTGTACACTCCCTCATACGGAGCAGCACAAGTTGTGAATTCCTGGTGTGGACTAGAGATTTTCTGGATTTGACTGTTTTTGGTTGCCTGGAGTTGAAAGCGCAAGGAACACACTCTTACTTTCACAGTAGGACTTTGCATTTGATGCGACGTTAAGGTCGCACAACGCGGCCCTAACGCAATGCATATACACTTTCACAGTGCGACGTAAAAAAATGTATTTACTATGGAACGAAAACGGCGCATGCGGAACATTTTAAAAAGGAAAAAAAAATACTGAGCATGTGCTACGGAAGTAACGCAGCAGATTCATTGCTAAACGCACAGCATGCAGCACTTTCTAATTACGCTTCATGTTACACACTAACGCAACGTGTGCACTGTGAATGTCGCACAGACTTTGCATTGCTGTGCGTTACTCTGCATTAAAACATTTTATAACATGCGACTTTAACGTCCCGCTTTGAAAGAGGCCACGTGAGGGTGCACTTCTCCTGCGTAGGCTGGCTCCGATGACGTCAGTGACTGGACCCGGTTCTCATGGCTGCGGGCAGCGGATGAAGGCGGCGTGGGAGCGATCCAGGCGGATGGGGCTTGAGGACGCCCCAGGTATGTATAAAATCGTTCATTCTTCATATCTGGTTCCCTTTAAAGCTAATGGGAACCCAAATTTAAATAAGAAAAAGTCAGATACTCACCTAAGGAGAGCTAAGGTTGGGTCCTAATGAGCCTTCCCTCTCCTCTCCGGGTGCCCTCAGTGCTGCGCTGGCTCCCCTGTTCACATCCCCCGCCGAGGGGACTTGGGAAGTCTTCGGGAGCCAAGTCCTCCCGAAGACAGGCGGTTCTACACTGCATACGCGCGAGTGTGTCATAGAGGGCGCTCGCGCGTGCACAGTGTAGTGTAGCATTTCCGAAGCCTCCCTTTGGCCCGGGAAACAGCGGTATTTGACCGAAACTGTCGAATACCACTACGGGGGAACCATCGCAACAGCGGGGACCGGGAGAGGGAAAGCTCTATGGGACCCAGTGCCTCCCTCTCCTTAGGGGAGTATCTGACTTTTTTTTGTTGTTGTGTGTGTGTGTGTGTGTGTTTTTTTTTTTTTTTTTTTTTTTTTTGTTTTTTATTGGTTCCCATTCACTTTAAAGCAGATCCGAGGTGAAAAACTATAACAAGTAACTTGTCTATATATCTTATCTAAAATGTAGATAGTTTGCACAGCAAATTTAGCTGCAAACAGCTTCAACTGTATATGATTATTTCTTCCTGTGATACGACCGCAGCCATGTTCTGCTTTTAACATTACACAGGAAAGCTGATAGCATCTCCAGCCCCTCAGCTCAATTCCCTCTCCTCCTCCCCTCTGCCTCTGAAATCTATGGCTAGTAACCCCACCACCTCCTGCCCAGACTGAGCTCCCATAAGCCCTTGCAACATTGCTCTAAAAGTGCCAAGGCACAAAAGGAGCTGTGGGCGAGGCTTGTTTAGTTTATAGGGAATTTGAGTATTAAAACAAAAAAACAAAAGTATTTGGCTTGCGGAATGCCCTATAAACTTTATGAAAGGAACCCAACTATGCAATGAGTAAAAGTTTATCTCGGATCCACTTTAAAGGGACTCTAAACTGAGGATATGGATTTTTCCTTTTAAAATACCAGTTGCCTGACTCTCCTGCTGACCCTGTGTCACTAATACTTTGAGCCACAGCCCCTCAAGCATGCAGATCAGGTGCTCTGACTGAAGTCAGATTGGATTAGCTCCATGCTTGTTTCAGGTATGTGATTCAGCCACTACTGCAGCAAAAGAGATAAGAAAGACTGCCAAGCAACTGGTATTGTTTTAAAAGGAAACATCCATCTCCCTCTCAGTTTAGGTTCCCTTTAAAGAGAAGATGAAAATTATCTCCTAGGTGTAAACTCATAAGAAAGTTAATTGCATATGGACCTGTGTGGCGTATGAGAGGAAGACTTGGGCACAGGATACAGCCGGTATGGCTTATCCCGCTCCTGCACAAATTCCCATCGATGTTAAATACTATTCACCCTCCAGGCCGCCATGGATGGTGGGGAATTAAATAATTTGGCTTCCAGCAATTGCTGGAGGCCGAATTATTGTGTTTTATAAGTAACTTCAGCTCCATCTTCTGACGGCGCCGACGTTGTTTACTGCTGCACCCAAGCCTCCTGTGCTGGAATGAAAGTGTTCGCCTGTGTGAGCATAGGTAGATAGGTACAACATGATGCCAGTGCTTTCTCATGAGGGGTAAAAGGGTTACTGTGCATTTAATAAATCGCAGTGGTTCCAGATCTGCTGGAGATCTTCTGGCATGGTACCACTATTAAAGTAAACGTTGCAGCTTTCACCTTCTTATGATGTTGTGCATCTGTGCGAATGGAGAGAAAGGCACACAAGTGGCCCATTCCTCCACCAGCTCTTGCTTTATTGCAGATACTGGTGGTTGAGTTTGCATTATGATCAGGGCTGTGGAGTCGGGACAAAAATCTTCCAACTCTGACTCCGACTCCTCAGTTTATGAAACCACTACTCCGACTTCAGGTACCCCAAATGGCTCCGACTCCTCTACTCCGACTCCTTAGTCTAATATTTAACAGGGCTGTGTATTTTGTACAAAAATAATCCGACTCCTCCGTTTATAAAGTCGACTCCGACTCCAGGTGCCCAAAATTACTCTGACTCCTCGACTCCAACTCCACAGCCCTGATTGTGATGCAGCTGCCTGAGTGAAACACGGTGAATAGAGGTAGTTAATGAGATGTTAATTCCCAGTTGATGCAACCTTGTACGGCTTAAAAAAGGACCAACCAAATGCACACTGGTTGGCTACTGTCTGTCCCTGGATCTTTAATGCTTCCTAGTTGTGCACAGTGTCCCTCTAGTCAGGATGACATAAGCTGCCTGAGCTACTGATTACTGGGTCAGAGTGTGTTCACATGAGGATAGGCGATACTATGTGTAGAAGATGCAGGCTAGATCCACTGCAGATTGGCAAGTGCGAACATTGTAATTATAAAATGGTAAAATACAGACAAAACAAATGTCCATTTTCCGCTCGAGTGGAAACTTCGCCTCGGGTCCATGTGGTGGCAACATTTGAAATGGGAATGCTTGTACCTGTCGCAGGTGGCAGCTGTGTTTTGAAGGACACTTTCCATACTCCTTTTAGTTCAGACCTGCATTGAGCTGCAGAGAATATTTTAACATACTTCTTTAAGAGGAAAACATTGCATCATGCTTAGAGGTTTTTTTTTCTGTATTTAACCTTAACAGTCTGGCACTTTGAACTAGAGATTCCTTCACTGCAGCGTGTAAAATATTAGTTGTGCATGCGTCATGGGAATATTCAGTTTCCCATCCTGGACCTGCACATTTCATGCATTCAAAGAGCAGGTAGAATTCACCCTACATAGCACAATTTTGCTTCCTATGGTTACTCCTAATGTACAACATTATCTATTTTCTGTAGGGATTTCCAATACTGCCTTTGTAGTATCTATTGTTTGTTTTATTCAGTCTGACTTAAATATCTGCTTTGAGGATGAGGTAAATGTAACTTTTCCTGCACAGCTTTGATGCTGTTACAAGGACTCAGCAGGACCCAGCATGAAACCACATCCTTTCAGGCACTCTTTTACCTAAGAACAAGTAGTTCCCATTTGTGATCATGACTATGCTGGATTCAGGTATTTCCTTTTTCCTGGAATGCACAGCAGTTATTTAGCCCGATGGTTGGTCAGGCTGTTCCTGCAGGGGACACCCTACACATGACCTTAAGGCTCATACACACATCAGACCATAGTCTTTGGAAAATGAAAGATCACAGACCAATTTTACCCCCTTCCATGTACTATGAGAGCCATACTCTACACCAGGCATGGGCAAACTTGGCCCTCCAGCTGTTACAGAACTACAAGTCCCAGAATGCATTGCAGGAGTCTGACAGCCACAGTCATGACTCATAAATGCAAATGCATTGTGGGACTGGTAGTTTCGTAACAGCTGGAGGGCCAAGTTTGCCCATGCCTGCTCTACACAGTCTATTCTTTTGAGCTGAACTCCAGCATCTTGCAAAGATCTGATGGGAACACATTCAAAAAATCTGTTCCTGCAAAAGATCCGTTCCTGCAAAATGCATTCAGGGCCCTTTTCCACTAGCGCGTTTGCGCTGGCTGAATCGGAAAGTCGCAAACCGCTAGCGATTTTACAATCGCTACGGTTTGCTTTTGAACATAGGAATCGCGATAGGTCATTTCCACTACCGCGATTCGTTTTTTACAGGAACGCGAACGCGCGGTGGAGCGATATTTGCCGTGATTTTGCTATGCAGTGCATAGCATAGCAAAATCGCGGCCGCAAACGTCGGGAAATCACCGGTAATGTTTTAGCTTTTCGATTCAGCAATCGCTAGCGTTCAGCGTGAACGCTAGCGACTGCTAGTGGAAAAGAGCCCTAGTCTATATCTGCAGATCCTCATACACACCTTGTTTAACAGACATTCATTTGCAGATCAGACAATCATCTGCAGATCTGAAGATCCCTCCTGGTGGATATGATCTGCAGATGAATGTCTGTTAAACAAGGTGTATATGAGGATCTGCAGATATCATAGACTATGAATGCATTTTGCAGAAATGGATCTTTTGCAGGAACAGATCTTTTGAATGTGTACAGCATCTTTGTGTGCAGCATCTTGCAAATATTTCTATCTGATGGGGAGTTCAGCTCAATAGAATAGACTGTGTAGAGTATGGCTCTCATACTACATGGAAGGGGGTAAAATTGGTCTGTGATCTTTGATTTTCCAAAGACTATGGTTTAATGTGTGTATGCACCCTACTCTGAAAGGCTTTCTGTCTGCTTCACTAAAATCAGGAAATGTATTGGTAGCTGAATCATTGAGTCCAGCCCTGATCGCACTGGGACCATGTGGTGACACATTAATGTCATGTGCATTGCTGTTCTTTTACTATGAGCTAAGAATCAGACCCCATTCAGTTGTCTTGAATAGGGGTGATATCACAGCACACACAAATGTGTAGTTTTGCCATACCGATCCAGTGTGAATGACTGATATAGTTTTCTATACAGTGTGTGCAGCATAATGTGCTGTACTGCACCACACAGTGATAACCAGCCCTTCATTCCATAAAATATTGCTCACCTTATGTATGAAAAAGCTAGGATACCAAAATATTCTCAGAATTTTAGGTCTAAAATGATCAGCCCAGTTTTTATTCTTGCCTGCGGTCCTGATTATAGCTTTTCTTCCAGCCTGCTGCCTTAATGCTGCTGTGTTGTATGTTGGATCAATAAGCCATACCTAGATCTGTGTAAAGAAAGGCACCTATAAAAGCCCAAAATAGCACCACACAAAATCTAATCAAACCAGCACAATTCAAATAAGCACAATTTATTGATGCATCATAACACTATAGGCAAAGGTAAAAACATTTCAAAATGTCCAATCCTCAGCGCAATACAGCTCACCATATGCATAATGTAGATCACAGTAATGTACAAATATTAGTGGAGTACCAGAAATGAATAACTAAAGACCTACTGTAGAGGAAACTATCGCCCATGGCGCTCACAGAGCTTGAACTTTTCCACTATGAAATGCGATCTCAATCACGTTTTAGACCAATTTCCACTGATGCGATTTAGCTACTAAACTCAGTTTAGTAGAGCTCAATCGCATTCAAAACGAGACAGGACGACAATTGTGCTCGGAACAAAATTGTGACCCAATTGGATTGCACTACTGGAAATAGCCACTGCCCTTTCGGAATCTGAATCAGATCGCAAAATGCAGGGTAGTGGAAAAGGTCCCTTTGACTGTGTTCAATGATAAAATGTAATAGTGATTATCAAGAAGTGGGGAAAATGGCAAATTGCAAAAATGTAAAATGGTAAAAAATATGAACAGTGAAAAAAGTATCCTAAAAACATATGACTGATCGATGGCTGATAAATTAGTAACTAATATGAATGCAGGACCGCATATAGAGGAGTGCATGGAGAGCACAGAGTAGACTGGAAGAGAGATGGGAGCTGGAGAGGAGGAAGGGGCCCCCAGTGGACCACTACACCGGTATCGTGACAGTCACGCCGCTTTTTTCAAGAGAACGGGTAACTCCGGGAACTCCATACATAGAACTAGGAATCCAATTTGCAGTCAAATCCTTAGCTGTCACAGTAAGACTGATAACAGGAAAAATATTTCCCTGCCAAGCCAATGTGCCTCATTGTTGAGTAGGCTGGGGATTCCAGGGCTGTGGAGTCGGAGTCGAGGAGTCTGAGGATTTTTTCCTGACTCCAGGTACCCAAAAATTGCTCCGACTCCTAATGACTTTAAACTGTAATTAAAATAGAAAATATGATAAAATATTCTATTTTTAAAATAGTCATCATAAATCATTTATATATACAGTAGTAGCTCTGCTTAGTCCACACAAATGAAATAAACCAATCAAAAATAGTTAATTGTGCTGCTTCAATAAAATAGATATATATATATATATATATATATATATATATATATATATATATATATATATATATCTATCTAATCTATATCCTGATGTGTAGCTGTGTCACTAATAGAGATGGTCAATGAGATGGAAAATAATTATGTGCTGGTTGATGCAAATGTATGCACTCCCTTTGCTCATGAAATCAAATAATTTGATATGTTAAAATTTGGTTTGATGACGAGTTAAAGGTTACCTGAGACGGTTGAAAAGACAAGTTTTATATATACCTGGTTGCTCAAAAGACCGCACTCATGTCAGCGGGTAAGCTGGTGCTGGTCCCCCTAGGCGGTTCAACAGTAATTCTCATGAAGGAGTCCGCACACAGGCTTTATGGAGCAATACACGTGAAGTTTGTCCCATCACATACATGTGCAAAAACAGTCTGACCTGCAGAGGCCGACTATCGTTTCGGGGCCACCAAGGATCCCCTTTATTGAGGCGGGTAGCAGATGTAGATGCAGTATGTCTTTTCTGCTAACCGCCTTGATAAAAGGGACCCTTGGTGGCCCCGAAACGATAGTCGGCCTCTACAGGTCAGACTGTTTTTGCACATGTATGTGATGGGACAATAAACTTCACGTGTATTGCTCCATAAAGCCTGTGTGCGGACTCCTTCAAGAGAATTATTATACATACCTGGGGCTTCCTCCAGCACCCTTCAGGCTTATCAGTCCCTCGCTGTCCTCCGCCACCTGGATCTTCTGCTATGAGTCCCGGTAATTGCCAGTCAGCGCAGTCCGGCTGTGTGCCGCTCCCACAGCCAAGAGCATTCTGCACCTGCACAATAGTGCTGCGCAGGTGTAGTACGCTCCCGACAGCAGAGTGTGCATGCGCACTACGCCAGACTGGCTCGAGTACCTGGACCCATAGCAGGAGATCCAGGTGGTGGAGGAGGACAGCGATTAGCCTGAAGGGGGCTGGAGAAAGCCCCAAGTATGTATAAAACTTTAATTTCATCTGTCTCAGGTTTACTTTGTTACACAGTATTACCAGGGGAATCGATCGGGCGGCAGAATTGAGCCGCAAAAACGCACCGTGTATTCCCAGCAATCTTTTTCACAATGCACTGCTATGGAGAAGAAAAAAACGCGTACTGATGTGTAAACGGGGCCTATGGTAACTGTAGTTTTCAAAAGAAGTCTACTGGTTTAATTAATCTCCATTTTAAAATCTATGCTGGTAGCTGGTTTCTATTCATGTTGTACTGTCAGCCTCTGGTGTTTGTGTTGCTTTTGTCTTCTAAAAGAAGACCTTGCAATGTTCTGTATAATTATTGCTTAGCTGTTCTATAAATGTTTTGAAAGGTTAAAAAGCAGTTTTTTGCTTTTTAAAGCAAAGGGAATGCATTCATCTACACAGTGTATTTTTAGAATAGGCCTTGGTCTCATGTAGAAATATTTTGTTTTTGCTGTGTTGGCAGTGGTATCTGTGTGTATGTATAGTACTGCCATTTTTTTTTAATTTATTTTTGGAAAGGTCGTCAAGATTATGTTTGGACTCCCTCCTTCAAAGAAAAAGTCTCAGGGCCTTTTTCCACTAGCCTGCGATTTGCTTCTGATCGCAAATCGCAAGGTACATTAAACTAATGGAAAATGCAGCAGCAATTTCCATTAGTGCGATCCGATTGCGATGCGATTTTGGTCAAAGCGCAATCGTTGTCCTGCCGCGTTTTGTATGCGATTGAGCTGGACTATGAGTATAGTAGCTCAATCGCATGGTGGAAATTGAAACGCGATCGGAATTCGCGATCGCATTTCATAGTGGAAAAGAGCCCTAACTCATTACAAACAAAACTGTATACAGAGAAATAAAGGGAAAGGCTGGGCCTCTGCCTTTCTGAGAGGCTCATTTCCAGACCCTGCTAATAGTTTTGTGTGCTTTAACAAGTGGGCTTGTCTTGAGCATCTCCTATCTAAATCCTGACTGTTTTATAGGAACATTTCACAAGACACAATAATGCTGCAGCAGGAACCTCTTAATTCACTGCTGAGACTCTGGAACAGAACTGCTGCTTTTAGTATGCAGGGATTCGGGGTGATTTTATTAAGGGCCTGAGCCCACTAACGCAGTTGTGCGCAGGTGTCCGCTTTTCAGCATCTGTAACATTGATGTTGCTGAAAAGCGGACACAACTGCACACAACTGCGTTAATGGGCTCAGGCCCGTAACATGCATAAATCTGTGACCGCAGAAAACTGTGGATAAGAACAGTTTTGCATGAATGCATAGAAGTGTGTGCATAAGACCGGGTGGCAGATAAGGAATTTGCTGTGGAGTAACTGCCTATTATTATGGTCACAGCAATGGCTACAGTGACTTAAATAGTTGCCAAAGCTTTATACAGTCATTAGAAAACCAATACACACTATTTAAATTGGTTTTGGATATTGTGACATGACCTAAAAAACACATGGTTGTAAAATGATAGAACTCTAAAGGTAGCCATAAAGCTAGCGATTTTGGTGGCCGATTGACCAAGAGACAGACCTCTCCCTGATCTGATCTGATTGTAGAGAGATCTGTTGGCTGCCATAAACTGCAGGCCGATTCCCAATCGATTTTTAGCATGAAATCTTGCAGGAATTAGGCCTTGTGACGCCGCCCCTTTCCACTATCCACCACCCAGTGTCCCGTGCATTTATATTTTACCTGTCAAGCTAGCCATTAGCATGCACCATACTTTTCCATTTGCGGCCCAACGTGGTTTTCAGCTTTATAGCAAGTGGGGCATGTGTGTGACGACACACACACACACCGCACGTGCTATATGCTTTTAGTCACGTGGGGCCAGAATGTGGAAGTACAGTGGACCCTAGCGGGCAGCGTGACATGTAAAGTATGACTGCACAGGACAGCAGCTGGGAGTTTGTCATGTTTGTATGCAATTATCAGACGTGTCTACCGCTGCGCACCCAATTGAACATGTCGGCCTGAGATTTTTCAACATGTCCAATCAATACATGTGACCAATTTTGGCCTGAAATTGGTTGCATTGTGTATTGGGCATGCTCTTGGCGGTACAGATTTTCATCCGACTCAATTATAATTATTGAATTGGATGGTCGATCGGCTGCCAAGTCGACTAATCTATGAGCACCTTTACTGTAGGTGTAAAGTGCACAAACGATAGCACAAATGCCAAAATAGAGAAGGCATCTGGGGAGGATGGAAGGGAGGAAAGGGGGACAATTGGAGGTGGTTTCACTGGCTGGGGGGGCAAGGCGGAGGTGGTTGAAACTAGAGGAGGAGAAGGGGTGTTTGCTGAAGGGAACAAGTGGGAGGGGGTTTACCAGGGGAAGGGGTCTGACATAGACTATCTCCAGTACATAAGAGTAGTTCTTTGTGTTTTCAGCTCCCATACTGACAAATCTTGAACTATTGGACTTTTTATCAGTTCCCTTTACTCTGAAGTATTTTTCTAAGACTCTCTTAAGTTGTCAGATTTATGACTGCATTTAAACTGTTACTCTATTTGGGACTTATATGTACATGTGTATGATCTCATTTTGTTCGCTGCCATTCAGGTATGTTTTACATGGGTTTTTTTAGATTCCACCAATAGTCCTTTCCCATACTATTGCTTCCATATGCTCTTGGTCACTGAAAGTGGAAGAGAGTCCAAAGTGTCTTTAAAGTGGATCCGAGATGAAAAACTAACTGACAAGTAACCTGCCTATAGATCTCATCTAAAGTTTAGATAGTTTACACAGCAAATCTAGCTGCAGACAGCTGCAACAGTTTCATTTTATTTATTCCTGTGATACGACAGCGGCCATGTTTTATTTGTCACATTACACACAGGCAAGCTGCAACTGCATCTCCAGCCCTCAGCTCACTCCCCTCTCCTGCTCCCTCCTCCCCTCTGCCACTGAAATCTCTGGCTAGTAACATCTCCCCCTCCTCCTGCCCAGACTGAGTCCCCATAAGCCCTTGTTACTTGGAGTGCCAATGCACTTTGAGCTGTGGGCGATGTTTGTTTAGTTTTATAGGGAATTCGAGTATTAAAACAAAAAAAAAAAATTTGGCTTGAGGAATGCCCTATAAACTATATGAAAGGAACACAATTATGCAATGAGTAAAAGTTTTTTTTTTTTTTTTTTATCTTGGATCCACTTTAACATAACCCCGCTGAGGTGAATGGACTGTGGGCCATCGGCAAAATAGACGCAAACATAAATGTTTTAAACTGGTATATTTTACAAAGCTCAAGTTTGAGACTCCAATAATGTGCAGCTGCCTAGCAAGCCCTGTATTGCCTAAGAACAAGCAGGGAAATGTGCATGCATGTGTAAAGCAGTTCACTGTGCATTTCAGTAAAGTTGTGTGCAGCTGCTGATGCAATTAAGACAGCAGAGGTTTCTGCACATCACAGCTTTGACTTGGTGGGAAGATTGGATTGCAATGGGATTGGCTCACAACCACACAAAGCTCATGGAGTTTTTTATTTTTAATTCAGACTTCCAGTTCTGCTCCCTTAGGCATACATCTCTGAGAACAATTTCTTTAATAGCTATATCCTGGAGCACATTTGTCAATGATATGTGAAGAGCAGCTCATTGTGTCTCATTCCAAGTCACTCTTATGACAATCACACTTTTTATAGGCTTTGCCCTGATGTATTCATGTATAATACGCTGATAGTCTGGCACTTTGCCTTCCTGTGGCAACAGGGAAATTACCTGTAAATATTTTATAGATTATGTAATGTGTTGTAGCTAACATACAATAACATACATATTGAATAGATACGTGGTAATTTGCATATGTTTAATTGTATACCTACTTTTATGTTATATAAGGCTGTGTAACCCAGACTGTCTGATTGCTGGATGTTTATGTACAATGTAAAATAGAGCCTTGGCTGATGGCAAAGTACACACCATACACTTTATCCCCCCCCCCCCCCCTTTTTGAAAATTGTTTTAGGTTAAAGAGCTGTGTACAAGTGTCTTGAATATTAACCCTTTTATTGGTAGACCTGTCCATTGTAATCTGCATATGCTGAGGTTGGCGAATCCCTAATTCTCCTCCTATACAGCTATAATTGGGAAGTTGTTTCATGAATCCAAAGTAGTGGTTTACAGCAAGGTGACGCTTGAGTTCTGAAAACGCTAGAAATAACCTGTCATAGTGGGGCTCTTGGAACAGATTCCTCTCTGTTCTTCAGAGAAATATTGGTGACAGAGGCTAGCGCTTCCCACAGGAGACGCTACTGGATGAAGGAAAGGTGGGTCAGCAGCAGAACTTCCTGAACATTCGTTGGAAGGGAAAGGCCTAAGGAATGTTTGATTTGAAATGCATTGTTCTTTGTCGTATATGGCTAGTGGGACTGAATCATCTCTCCAGGGGTAACAGAACATCTTGTACCTTACATCAGCCTCACTGATCATTGCCTTGCACATCATCTCATTTGCAGTCTCACTGAAGAGTTAACTGCATCAATACTTTAGTATTTAAAAGTAGCTTTTTTTGTGTGTTTGTCAATTTTTTATAGTGCAGATTGTCCTTCCACCTAAGTCTCTCAGACAATAAATTTTACACCTACCAAAATTTATATTACAAACACTCAGTTCCAACATTGTCCGCTTTCCTCTAGCATACTATATGACTCTTCCCCCTCCCCATTTTGTCAGTCCACCACTCATGGCCCACTCTGCGTTCCAATCCGTGATCACGTGATTACAAACACTTCCTCCTTCCGGGTTGAAGTAGCTTAGTAGTCACGTGATGCAGCTTGGGACGGGTTAAAGAAGATGCCTGCCTGGTAAGTTTAACCCCCTCTCACACACCCGCTCAGGTGCTTGAATTACCTGGAAGAAATCAGAATGAAACTCATTCAGATTTCATCCGGTGAGCATCCCTGATCATTTGTAATTGAATTTTAGCATGGTTTACTAACTAATAGTGGGGAGATGTCCAGACTGGTCACCCATTGAACAGCTAAATCTACTGATCACCGTTGCAACACATTTTTGATGTGACTTTGCCTAATATTTCATCAAACACTCTGTGTGTGGGTGTGTGCGTGCTGTAGGGAATTGATGGAGCTAAGATGGACCTAAGATGGACCATGTGCTCAGATTGGGCTAGTATACAGTACTTTAATTAATTGTTGCCTGGAAACCTTGTTCTAGCGACATTTGTGATATCCTCTTTGTACAGACACACTGCTTGGCAGCCTGTTTTCTGTGGAGAAAGGAAAAGTAGAATGCAAGTGAAAGGTGCCTCGCTGTGAGGTGTACATAGAGTAGGAGAGGTTAGTTGTTGATGACCCACCATGATGCATCACAAACTACCGGTACATTATCAGTGGGGTTGTGGGACATCTATATACACACATTTCACAATGATCTTTCTGTCCACCCACTATCCTATGTGTGTACATAGCTTACCGTGAGCACAGCCAGGCTTTGTATCCCTTTTATTTATTTATTTTTAATTTTTTTATATATATATATATATATATATATATATATATATATATATATATATTTGGTTCAATAACTCTGCAAATAACAGGACAATGTTTGCTAATCATAGCTTATTAAGGTCAGAGCATCTTGTGTCTGGAGATTAAAACAATAATTTTTATTCTTTCCCTTAGTAATCTTGCATTAGATGCATAGCCTAAAGCTTTACCAACTGATAACTTTTTTTTTTTCAGTTTAGAACAATTGCTAGTGTGTTTTAACCTTGGTATGCCAGCCAACTTTAAAGCACAGCCTTGTAGGGTATAATGAAATTACGGTAGTAGCGATGAGTATAAAGGGATGAGCTCATTGCAGACTAGTAAAAATAACTTTGACAGTGCTGTTTTTCTAGCGGGTTTACATTTTTCTTTTCCCTGTCTGCACTTGGGCCTCTCTTCCACTGGTAACTGAACTGCTCGCTTGTCTGGCAGTTCTGCTTCCCGGCTACAAGCGTCTTTTGACTGCAATTACATGCATCTGAATGGTAGCGTTGAACACCACGTGTGTCATGTCTGACATGCGGTGGCATTTGCCCCAGCGGAGCGGTACCCCCCCCAAAAAAAATCTTTCCTTCCTCAGATGCATCTCCATGGGGTGGGGGATAGAGGGCGGGCTGCTTGTGCCAAGTGCAAGCAAGTGTCCAGCTGGTGAATGGGAGCAGCTGACAAGTGTTGAATTCACCGCAGAATCCATGCAAGCCTATGGGATCAGATAGTGTCCATTCTCACTATGCTGTTTTTCCCCATTAGTTCCTGCTCTACTATCTTGTCTTCTGTGTCTTCAGTAAAAGCATCTAGCTCCCATTAGACTGCAAAAGACCAATTGGAATCCTCCCTAGCAGCAAGTAAGATTCTCATAGGTCCACTAAGTAGTGGACCAATTAGAATCCTCCCAGGTGCAGGGAGGATTTCCATGGGTCTTTTGCAATCTAATGGGAGCCTGATGCTTCTGATTGTGCTCTGATCTGTGTACTGGTGCTTGTCCCATGCAGCGGAGCCAAGCACGGCACGAGCAGCGATGGTGGACCCCAGACACTGCTATGCGGCACAGCGTATCTGATCAGAATACACTGTGCATGTACTATTGTACACGCACAGCGTATCTGATCAGAATACACTGTGCATGTACTATTGTACACCTGGTGAAGTCCAAACCCAGCCTAATACCTCTCCAGTCTCTCATATACTAATGCAATGATCAGATAAACATTACAGGATTGATAGACTTTGATTATTCAATGTATTATAATGTTGTAGTGTATGCCTATCATTTACACGTATGGCTATAAAAGGATCTACAAGTGAAACTTAAGTTATAAAAAGTACTATTGACCTTAGCCTGTTTTAAAAACGGGCTAGGTCTGTTACCGGCATCTGCCACATGCTCATGTGCCTCCTGGTCCCCCACCGTGTCATTTCCCCCAGCTCTCCTTAGTGTCTCTGCGTCCCTCCCTGCACATGCGCACAACAAAAACACACACAGGGACATGGGACGCAGAGACACTTGCATTTTATTAGTATTAGGTAGGATTGCTATCTTTTATTTAAGGTTATTTTTTCGATTTTCCTTTTGATGTGCTATCTGCCACTGTTAAAATAAACCTACCATTGAAATGATACTGTTCTGAGACTTCATTTCTTTGTCATTGGACAAACTTACAAAATCAGTGAGGGGGTCAAATAATTATTTCCTCCACTGTACATCCTAATGCAGCTGAGGAGCTGTGAGTTTCCACTTGTGATGAGTTAAAGGAAACGGATTGTGTTCCTGGTTTAGTTCATGTTGCTGTTTGTGAATTGGTGCTGCCCTAGTTTTGCGCAGTTACAGCATTATATATTAGATACACACAGTTTTCAGGGTGCAATCATTTCTGAAATCAAAGAGCCCGAGGAGGCTGTCAGTCTCGGGCTATATATGGGCCTGGAGTAAGTGCTTGTGTTATATTTATATCCCTGCCTGCTGGAGTAATTGTGGAGTTAGAACAAATGTTATTTTGGAAGCTGTCCAGCTCTGAAAGCAGATTTTTACAGTTCTCTTACTTCAGCAAACAGTGAATTTCAGAGTAGACAGTCTTGAGAATACAGGCAGCTATGCAGACACCTGTAAAACCATATAGAACTGTTCTAGGCAAGTGCAAGGCTGTCATTGGTTATGAGAAGACTAAACCAGGTATTAAAGAGAACCTGAAGTTTTGAATCAGGATGATACCATTTATTGGCTAACTTAAAGATGGATAAACAGTGAGCTTTCGACTTATAAAAAGCCTTCGTCGGACTGGTTCCTGACCAGAACTGAAAAAACACAGCTTATATACACTGACATACAGAGGATAAACATTCTTTAGCAAACATAAATGTAAAGAGAACCTGAAGGGAGAGAAATGCAGAGGCTGACCTCTTGATTACCTTGTAAACCATGCCAGTGGCATAGCTGTCATGTTCAGCTTTAGTTGTTTGAAGCACACACCTAAGCCTGTAGCCAGTGGAGTCAGACCAGAGTCAAAGTATCTGATCTGCATGCTCGTTCTGGATCAGGGACTTAAATGGAATCTGAAGTGAGAGGGATGTGGAGGCTGCCACATTTTCCTCCTTTTAAACCATACCAGTTGCCTGGCAACCTTGCTGATTTTATTTGGCTGCAGTAGTGTCTTGTCAGGTCTGACAGTGTTAGAAACACCTGATCTGCTGCGTGCTTGTTCGGGGTCTATAGCTAAAATTGTTAGAGGCAGAGGATCAGTAGGACAGCCAGGCAACTGGTATTTCCTTAAAAGGAAATTATTATGGCAGCCTCCATATCCTTCTCACTTCAGTTGTCCTGTAAAGTATTAGTTGCCTAACATTTGTGTTGATGCTTTGCTTCTGTCATTGTCATTGTTTTGATAGAGAATGAGGATGGCAGCCTCAGTGCCCATCTCAGTTCAAGTTCCCTTTTATACTGCTCTCTCTCTCCTAGGTGCACCTTTTCCAGTGACTTCCCAATGGCAAACATTGACTAAATTGTAAAAAATAAACTTTTATTCACCTTCATTTATAAAAGTTTTTTATTTTTCATATTTATCTATTACTTAGGCCTGTCCTGACTTGATTTTCAGTTGTGCAATATTTCACTTGTCCATACCTAGAGTCAACCAAGGTGGGGGTAACATGGCCAGATCTGCACTTTTCATACAGACAGCAGCACTGAGCAATGCACACAACTAGGTGCCATTGCTGACACATGGGCACATTCCAACGACCCCTCCCCCCCCCCCCCCCCCCCCCCCCCCCGACCACGGATTCACCCTTTATCTACACCAAATAGAGGAAAGGCTAATAATAATAATCAGTATGACTTTCGTTACGCTACTTCCACTAGTAAAAGTTAGAAGTTGTCGTCTTCTAGCACAGTACAAGTAGTGTTGCCTTTCCATGGAGGTTGTCACAGGATAGCATCAATATTGCATATATTTCCTGTATGGATTTCTCTCTGCTGTTGAGCCAACCTCGTCCTGATGCAATTTTCTGTGCCATTTATTATGTGCTGCGCTGAGTTTACATGTATGGAACAGGCTGTCTGCATGTTGGGTTGATATGGCTCCTGTAAAATTTATTAGCTACAGGCTTCCTATACACCTGTGGTTCTGGATGTGCAGTCTTGCTTTCAAGGGCATAAAGTAATGATTTATGTTTTCAGGAGTGGTGCATCATGGGAAACCACAGTTGCTCACTCAAAAGCAGCATTATTGCAAATACTTTGTTGTAAAAAGATAAAATTACATGTTACATGTACGGAACTGGAGATGGGTATTCTCAAATTTCATATCTTCTACTTTTTAGGATGTCGAAAAGGAAAGGGATCCTTTGTCGTACCTCAGTAAGGAAGAAACCAAAGAGAAAATTCAGCTTTACAATGCAGCAGTCACTGATAAATTAAAGATGACACTGGTAAGGCTGTATTTATATTTGCTTGATACTTCGTGTATGTTTTACTCTGAGAAATCTTCTTGTCCCAGGAGTTCTTTTGCCTGAGGGCAATACCTGGCCGCTACATCTGTGTGTGCATATTCTGGGTCACTCTGTGCAGCAGAAGAGCCATGTGTTTCATATAAACCTGTGGTGCAGGTCTCCTGCAGCGTGTACCTCCATCTAGCAGAGTATAGTCAGCGCAAGAGAAAGTAACTGGACAGTAAATCTCTGACCCACTTGCTTTCACCAGGAATGCTGTGGTCAAAAACTGGTGTTTTTATAAGCTGCTCTCCTAAATACTGAATGTATGTGGGGATGTAGGGCGCATGTATGTGTTCAGCAGTTTTCTCCCTGCGTTGGCTAAATCTTGGAGAATATTACAAATCTATTTCCCCGACTGATTACATAATTTGTCCTTTTGGGACATGTAATTTGGGGTCCAGTTGCTGGCAACAGAATTACTGTGATTTTACAGAAATTCCCGTAATTAATATTATGGTCCATGGCAACACCCAAAAAAAGTCGCTGCACGGTACTGGAAAACTCTTTTAGTTACTGTGTGGAGGGGTTATTGTGGGCTTTGCAGTCACTAGGAAGATTTTCCCTCACTTCCTGTCCCAGAGACCTCCATGCAGTTTGGTGGCCTTAGTTTTTATTTCATCTCATTTCCTGTTACTTGGAACTACCACTTTATATAATCAGGGATTTTAACTACTCCCTGCAGTAAAATGTTTTTTTGTTCCTGTATGTACCCATCTGTGAGAGACTGCCACTTCCTGTTTAGAGAGGAAGTGGCTGGATAGTGTAAACGGTTAAGGGCTCTGCCTCTGACACAGGCGACCTGGGTTCAAATCTCGGCTCTGCCTGGTCAGTAAGCCAGCACCAAGAGACTTTGGGCATGTCTCCCTAACACTACTACTGCCTATAGAGCGCGTCCTAGTGGCTGCAGCTCTGGCGCTTTGAGTCCGCCAGGAGAAAAGTGCAATATAAATGTCCTGTTTGTCTGTGTTAGTTTAATTCTGACAGTGGGAATCACAGGGCAGTAATACAAATTAAAGCAATTCTTAACCCCCTTTACTACCTTTTTTTTATTTTGTTTGTTTTTTATTATTTTTTTCTTCCTTGGAGATGGGCGCCTCCAGTTAGAGATGGAGTCTAATGCACAAAAGGCTGGTAAATTTACCATGTGCGGACTGGGCAAGGCAATTTTACCAGTGCTAATACGGAGAGCAGCGCCCTTAACGAGTGTGGTGCTAATACAGTAATGGGCTGTGCTCTCCCAGCATTGGTAGCGGTAAAGTTCCTGTGTGCTACTTTCACACAGCAAATTTATCAGCCTTTTGTGTTACTTTCCATGTTGCCAGGCTGAACTCTATAGGCTGTAATTGGCATGTTTTTTTGTTTTTGTTTTAAATAACCATACATTTTGAGGCATGAATTGCTGCATATCCTGTCGTTCTGCTTGTCCATCTCCATCGCTATAGCCTCTTAACAGGAAGTCACAAGTATGTATCTCTAGGCTTGCCTGTACGTTTTCTCTTGTCTGTTGCTGTTGTAGCGCAATACCATAGGAAATGCATAGTACATATAGTGAGGAAAACTCATCCCGGTACACAGTTTAGCAATTCATCTTGGAAATTGTACATAAAGGAGAAATGGCACTATTTACACAGTAGTACTGTAAATAGGAGAGGGAACCTTGCCTACCAAATTCTGGAGACGACTCTGAACACTCAGTTTCTGGTAAGCTGAACTGGGCTGTTTTGGTGGCCATGCATAGTGATGAGAATATGCTTATTTATCCCTCCAAGGAGGCAAAATTTGAGATGAAGAAATCACAACTTCTAGCAGCTTCAAATGTTAACTAATTTGTTAGCCCGGCCTCCCTCTCCTAGGTGAAGAGCAGCT
Organism: Hyperolius riggenbachi; assembly: GCF_040937935.1. NCBI lineage: Eukaryota > Metazoa > Chordata > Amphibia > Anura > Hyperoliidae > Hyperolius > Hyperolius riggenbachi. Next base: position 316,320,554 of record NC_090648.1, read on the forward strand.
CATTAGCATGTTAGAAATTAGTATTTTGATCTACATCGGCATACTCCATTTACCTTTTAATGTCTTGATATGTCAATAGAATTTTTTTTTTTTTTTTTTTTACTTTTAACAGAATTCCAGTGGTATATACACAGGTTTCATAAAAGTACAGATGGAACTGAGACGACCAATCACTGTAAGGACGCGAACAAATGTACACAGCCATGCCAACAGCAATGAAAATGACACTGCCTTCTACTTGCCCAAAGGCAGCATAAACATTCTGCACATCAGCAGTACCAACACTGTGCGTGAAGTCATTGAGGCCTTGCTGAGAAAGTTCATGGTCGCTGACAATCCTGCCAAGTTTGCACTTTATAAGCGCTGTCAGAAGGAAGATCAAGGTACTGGGCAGCATTACACGTATTTGAAGTTCATGTTTACACAGAACACTAAATAGGCAGAGTGCATGCATTGCTGAATTCCTGTATCTTTAGCCCTGCTGTGTCCAGGGTTTTGTAAATCAGTAACCAGACACATTTTTGAGTATTTTGCAGCTTTATATCATTCACACTGAAACAAAGATAATAGTGTTGTATGTTTCTTCGTTGCGGTTTTTCTCCCTGTCCCATCAATCACACCTGCTGCTTTCTCTGCAATGCAAAGGGAGTGAAACCACCACAGCACTTTCTCTGCCAGAGCGATAAGGAGCTGCTGAGCCATGTAGCCCACTGGCAGCCATTTATAAGTGCTGAGATACAGTAGCAAGATAAAGTATGTGCAATTTTATGAATGTTTGCACAAATTGGTCATAAAATGTGATCTGATCTTCATCAAAGTCATAATACAGTCAGTCTGCTTAAACTAATACCACACGAATAAGTAGATGTTTCCATGTTTTTATTGAACACACCATGTAAACATTAACAGCACAGGTGAAGAAAAAATATGTAAACCCCTAGACTAATGACCTCTACAAGAGCTATTTGGAGAGCGGTGTCAGCCAGCTGGAGTTCAATCAATGAGATAAGATTGGAGGGGTTGTATACAGCTGCCCTGCACTATAAAAAACACACACCAGTTTTGGGTTCGCTTTTCCCAAGAAGCATTGCCTGATGTGAATGTCTTGCACAAAACCTCTCAGAAGACATACGATTAAGAATTGTTGACTTGCATAAAGCTGGAAAGGGTTATAAAAGTATCTCCAGTTTGCAAAAGAGCACTTGGCTGTTCCCCAGCAGTACTGGCAAAATATTCTGTGGACAGATGAAACCAAAGTTCAGTAGAAGATGGGTGTTGCAACAGTACAACAACCTCTAAAGCATAGAAGTAAACCAACAACAGAATGGCTTAAAGGGATACTGTAGGGGGGTCGGGGGAAAATGAGTTGAACTTACCCGGGGCTTCTAACGGTCCCCCGCAGACATCCTGTGTTGGCGCAGCCACATACCGATGCTCCGGCCCCGCCTCCGGTTTACTTCTGGAATTTCAGACTTCAAAGTCTGAAAACCACTGCGCCTGCGTTGCCGTGTCCTCGATCCCGCTGATGTCACCAAGAGCGCACAGCGCAGGCCCAGTATGGTCTGTGTCTGCGCAGTACACTCCTGGTGACATCAGCGGGAGTGAGGACATGGCAACGCAGGCGCAGTGGTTTTCTGACTTTAAAGTCAGAAATTCCAGAAGTGAACTGGAGGCGGGGCCGGAGCATCGGTGAGTGGCTGCGCCAACACAAGATGTCTGCGGGGGACCATTAGAAGCCCCGGGTAAGTTCAACTCATTTTCCCCCGACCCCCCCCCTACAGTATCCCTTTAAACAGAAGAAAATACGCCTTCTGGAGCGGCCCAGTCAGTTCTAAACTCAACCAGATAGAGATGCTGTGGCATGACCTCAAGAAAGTGATTTACACCAGACATCCCAAGAATATTGCTGAACTGAAACAGTTCTGTAAAGGGAAATGGTCAAGAATTACAGGTAGTCCCCGGGTTACAAACGCCTGACTTACGAACCACCCGCCGATACGAACGCCACGACCATAGCTCCGCCCCGTCTCATGACGTCACGCCCGCCGGGGATTACCTGTTCTGCCCCGCTGAAGAAGAATATGGGCAGCGGAAGGTAAATAGAGGCCTACTCACCTGATCCTCGGCGGTAGAAGGTGCCCTCGTGGTGCTCAGAAGGTCCGCAGCCCGTCCTCTCACTTCCTCCATTGTTCCCCGGCGGCTCCTGGCTTTACATGCGGTGCATGACGCAATTAGGAAGCACCGCCACTAGGGGAGCTCTTCCTGATTGTCATTATGCGCCGCATGTGAAGCCAGGAACCGCCGGGAAACAATGGAGGTAGTGAGAGGACGGACTGCGAACCTTCCGGGCTCCACGAGGGCACCTTCTATCGCCGAGGATCAGGTGAGTAGGCCTCTATTTACCTTCTGCTGCCCATATTCTTCTTTTTCAGCGGGCCAGAACAGGTAGTCCCGACTTACGGACAGATTCAGGTTAAGAACGAGTGGGCAGTCCCTATCTCGTTCGTTAACCGAGGACTACCTGTACTCCTGATCGTTGTGCACGTCTGATCTGCAACTACAGGAAACGTTTGAAGCTATTGCTGCCAAAGGAGGTTCAGCCAGTTATTAAATGCAAGGTTTCACATAATATTTCCACCTGCACTGCAAATGTTTACATGGTGTGTTCAATAAAAACATGGACATAGATGATCGGGTCACATTTTATGACCAATTTGTGCAGAAATCCATAGAAAGCAACATACTTGCTCTCCTTTTTGGACTGGATTAAACTTATGAACACCCAATTTAGATGTTGGGCTACATTTCTCAGCATCCTTGCATTACAGTAGAAACTAACTATCTTTGTAACAGGGTTGTGCTTACCGTAGTAGACAGGAAGTAGATGTGAGTAAAAATAAGACCCCAACTTTGCTAACAGGAAATAACAAGCGTGAGAGGAATTAATGCAGAATTCTGGGCAGGTTGTAAAATATACTTGCACTGTCAACGCCAGTGATTGTCCCTCTAATTCCCCCTTCTCATCATTGATCCGGGTCCCTCTTCCTAAATGCCGCTATACCATATGCCAATTTCCTCGGTGCCAGCTGCAGGATAGCCCCACCTGTCTCTTCTGGCACTCACTAATGGGTTGTTATTGGGACTTAACTTGATTTACAGGGTGGCTACCCAATTGCCAGCATGGGGGCTGGGCGTTATGGTGCAGAAGCCATAAAAAATGTGATCACCTGTTTGAGAGCCTTATAATTTATGCTAGTTAACATGATTGCTTTCAGTACTTGTCTTGTTTGATTTTGGGTTTGAATTTTTGTGCGCTGAAGGGAACAAATAACATTCCTCTTTAAAGTGGACCCAAATTAAAAATACAAGATTTCAGAAATAAAATCTATTTTCTAAATTATAATAATAAATAGCAGCCTTTTTTCAGCTGCATGACGACAAATATAAAATATTTTACATTTATTGGAGGAACCCCTCCCTTCCTTTCAAATTGCCGGGATTTTTCCGGCAAACTGTTGGAGTAGATGGTGTCTGGCAATGGAGGAATTGCTAATGGCTGCCCCCAGTATAACCCTAGCTATGAAAAGAGAAGGGTGAAAAGCATGCACTGAAATGATCATAGGTTTGAAGGAGTGTGTATTTATCTTTGTATGTGTCAGAGTGGTGCAACTAAATATTTTTAATTAAAAAATGTTTGGTTTGGGTCCGCTTTAACTAGACCTATCCAGCATTCGGTGTGTTATTTTCCTTACTGCTTTCTTCACCTTTTTCATCTTGAAATCAATGCAGGAAACCTTAACCTGCATAAACAAATATGTGCACAAATTTGTGTCTAATCAGTTCACAGCTTTCCTCAAAAGGCAGGAAGGGCACTAACATAACATAGCACACCTGGGGGAGAGCCAGTGTTGTCTTCAGTGATTATAGTTGTTTTTTCAGTCAGGCACTTTCACCCAGCTAACCCATATCTTTGTTCCCGCAGTTTACATGTGCAGGTTATCTGACAGAGAACACCCACTCTATCTGCGACTGGTAGCTGGGCCAAATCTTGAAACCCTCAGCTTTGTACTGCGAGAGCATGAAACTGGAGATGTCATGGTGAGGAATATGTTTTTACATGCAATCACTGTTTGTGTGCATAGTATGGTCTTCATATTGGTTTTGTGAGGCACTTACAGAAAACCTCAGCTCTCTGATTCAGAGACCAGCTGCAAAATATTAGCATGCCAATGCCTTGCATTTAACAGAAAATCTGTAGCAACATTTCACTTATAGCACAGAAGGAATGCTTTTACTGTGCCTTAGCATACCATATAGACTAAGTGTTTGCTGATGCCTGCTTTGTTCATTTACAAACAACCTCTGCCTTGGAGCCTGTTGGTAAGTAGCCATCTGTATTCAGGTTTGCAAAGTTTTAATATCTGAATTGCTGTATATGGCTGTCATCAAAGCATAAGTCACACACAGCATATTCACCAGTCATAATGCTATTAACAATTCCAATATGAATATACAGTGAGGTCCATAAATATTGGGACATCGACACAAATCTAAAAATGTTTGCGCTATATACAACCACAATGGATTTGAAATGAAACAAACACAATGTGCTTTAACTGCAGACTGTCAGTTTTAATTTGAGGGTATTTACATCCAAATCAGGTGAACATTTTTAATACTTGGTTGCAAACCCTTTGCTCTGCCAGGTCTCTAAATGTACTGCCTTCAGGTCCTGCTTGTTTTGTTGGCTTTTCCCCTTCACGTTTGTCTTCAGCAAGTGAATTGCATGCTCATTCGGATTCAGGTGCCCCAAGAACAAGCAATAACTGAAGACTGTTACAGTAGCCTGAGAGAGCATCATCAGGGATGAAACCCAGCGTCTGATGTGGCCTGCTTCTCCCCCCCCAGACTTCAGGCTGTAATTGACTGCAACAAAGTATTAAATAGTTAACATTTTATTTATGATTCTTGTTCTGTCCATTACTTTTGGTCCCTTAAAGGAGTACTATCAAACTTTACCAATTTCTGTCTGTAGCATAAATCAAAATTGCAACAGCAGTCTGTGCGAAAACAGCATATCTTTCTGCTGTGCAGTGTAGCTTTTTTTTTGTAAATTTACCTTATAGACGGCATCTGACACACTGACGGCGACGGGGAATGGGGCAGCTCATTACATGAGAGGGGATTCCTTTTTTATAGTGTGGCAGTGCATTATCCTACTTTCATGTTCCTCCACATCAGAGCGCACTATACAACGAGTGACCCGCCGAAGCCTGCTATGAGGAGCGAGAGACAACCGCTCTCGCTCCTATTCTGCCCAGCCAATCTGCCGTGTGTCGGGCTGCCTATGCTACGCAACGGCAAGCATAAGCTAGAGGAGGGCGCGTCATGATCCTTCCCTTCGGCTCCTGCTTCTGATGCGTTCAGGAGCAGTGACGCGCCCTCCTCCAGCTTATGCTAATATGCTTGCCGTTGCGTAGCATAGGCAGCCCGACACACGGCAGATTGGCTGGGCAGAATAGGAGCAAGAGCGGTTGTCTCTCGCTCCTCATAGCAGGCTTCGGCGGGTCACTCGTTGTATAGTGCGCTCTGATGTGGGGGAACATGAAAGTAGGATAATGCACTGCCGCACTATAAAAAAGGAATCCCCTCTCATGTAATGAGCTGCCCCATTCCCCGTCGCCGTCAGTGTGTCAGATGCCGTCTATAAGGTAAATTTACAAAAAAAAAGCTACACTGCACAGCAGAAAGATATGCTGTTTTCGCACAGACTGCTGTTGCAATTTTGATTTATGCTACAGACAGAAATTAATAAAGTTTGATAGTACTCCTTTAACAAGTGGGAGGCACATATGCAAACCGTTGTGATTCTTACAACGTTCACCTGATTTTTGATGTAAATACCCTCAAGTAAAGCTGACAGTCTGCAGTTAAAGCATTGTTTGTTTCATTTCAAATCCATTGTGGTTGTGTATAGAGCTAAGAAATGTTAGAATTGTGTCGATGTCCCAATATTTATGGACCTGACTGTATATAGCCAATAACATAGCCTTATTGAATTCCAGTCTTTGCAAGCAATTCTCTTTAGACTTGATCGTATAGTGGAGTTTTGTGTAAATGTAGATTTTGCTTGCTGGGTTTCTGCTTGAACACCTAAATGCAAAAACTGATAAAATTTAGCAAATCCCAACTATCAATAAAGAGATTTGATATAAATCTTATATAATTGGTTATGTAACTTTTTTTTGCCATTTTTTTTTTTCCTTTCTGTCCCAAAAGGAGAGGTCTACAAAAATGGAAGTAGGCTTAGCAGTGCTGGAGACATCCCCTCCTGCCTTCAGTTTTTGCAGGAGCTTGGGAGCCACCTGCTGGATAAATATGGTATTTAGGCTCCACAGTAAAGCACAATGGCCAGATTTATGTCAGGTGTATACTGTTTATGTAAAAACAAAGTTCAGTGGAACTCTATAGAAGAGTACATGGCGTACGAAATCTTCAAAATCTGTTAACCCTTTGCACACTCACATGCAAATACTTTTATGCAAATCAACCAGGAACTGCTGTTCCTACACCTAACTTAAAGAGACTCCGTAACAAAAATTGCATCCTGTTTTTTATCATCCTACAAGTTCCAAAAGCTATTCTAATGTGTTCTTGCTTACTGCAGCACTTTCTGCTATCACAGTCTCTGTAATAAATCAATGTATCTTTCCCCTGTCAGACTTGTCGGCCTGTGTCTGGAAGGCTGCCAAGTTCTTCAGTGTTGTGGTTCTGCTATGAACTCACCCTTCCAGGCCCCTCTCTGCACACTGCCCGTGTATTATTTAGATTAGGGCAGCTTCTCTCTTCTCTTTTACAAGCTGGATAAATCGTCCTCTGAGCTGGCTGGGCTTTCACATACTGAAGAATTACAGACAAGGGCAAAGCTGTTTGCAGGAAGAAAAGAGCAGCCTGAAACTTCAGTGCATGAGAGCTGAAGGGGGAAAGAAACACACAAATGATCTCTTGAGATTCAAAAGGAAGGGTGTATACAGCCTGATTGTGTATGGATGTATTTTCTATGTGTGGACATACTGTACATCAACCTACTTCCTGTTTTGGTGGCCATTTTGTTTGTTTATTAACAAACTTTTTAAAACTGTTTTTAACCACTTTTAATGCGGCGAGGAGCGGCGTAATTGTGACAGAGGGTAATAGATGTCCCCTAACGCACTGGTATGTTTACTTTTGTGCGATTTTAACAATACAGATTCTCTTTAAAAACCGGGGATGTTTGTTACAAAGATCACATGGGTTTGCATAGTCGTATACGCCGGGTAGATTATAATATACTATTTGTACCAAAAGAGGACTTTGGGATACGTTCTCCCAATGTTTAGGTTGATTCACTGAATGTTAGCACTATGCAGATTATAGGGCCAAAGTTAGGACACCTACTAGTTATGGGGAGCCTCTGCACAACATATGTGACTAAGCAAGAGACTGTATTCTTTCGTAACCTAGACCCTGGCTTTCAACTTGACTGTGGTTCCTGGATGATTGATTTGCATGTGAGCGTGCAAAGGGTTAACTGAATTTACGGCTTTGTTGGCCACACCCCACTTGGACCTAACTTATTTAAATGTTCTAACACGAGGTGAGAAGTCTGAATTCTGTGTTATTTTGAGTACAAAACCGGGTCTCCCTGAAGAGACTTGACGCTGGTGTCCATACTCCCTCCAATGCAGTAGTGTGCTGTTGAAAATGGCAATTAACCTCCCTGGTGGTTCATTTCTTTCTGGATTTATGGGTCTAAAACCAGTACATTTTTTTTTTTTTCAAGAATTTTAGCCCTCCAATTGTTAAAGGACACCCGAGGTGAAAATTAAACAATTTTATCTATCCTCCTTTTCCTAAAAATGACTTAAGATATTCCACAGTTTTATTTTATATTTAAATCCTACTTTTTAAAGGAGTTATCAGGCATTATTATGCAAAATAAGAGCTACTTACCCGGGGCTTCGTCCAGTCCCAAGCTCCCAGCATGTCCCTCGCTGCAGCTCCGCCGTCAGCCATTCGCCGCTGCTGCCTCCCGTTCCCTGATGACGTCAGGCCGACCTAGAGGTTGGCCTGCGCGAACGGTGCGGTCTATCACTGCCACGTGGACCAGAGCATACGGCGCAGTAGTCCAGCGCCTGCGCAGTATGCTCTGGTCCACGTGGCGATGATTGACAGCGCCGCTCGCACAGGCCAACCTCTAGGTCAGCCTGACGTCATCGCCGGGGACCGGGAGGCAGCGTCGGCGAGGGACATGCTGGGAGCTTGGGGCTGGACGAAGCCCTGGGTAAGTAGCATTTATTTTGCATAATCCTGATAACTCTTACGTTTTTTTTTTGTTTTTTTTTTGACGGTTTTATGGTTTTTGCTCAATGACACATTTATTGAAGTATGCCAGAGCTAAAATCTATGAACCATTGACCCTTTTTATCTCTCCAGTTCTCAGAAGCCATTTTCTGCTAGGAAAGTGTTTTTATAGTTGTAATTTCTTATCCGTGAGTGTCACACTATAGTCTGACCCAGTCCTGATGTTTAACTCTTTCAGGCAGAGCAAGAAAAAAAGAACACAGAATAGTGTGCTATGTGTATGTACAGTGCGTACATACACATGTCTGTCTCAAGTCACATGTCACCTCGGGTATCCTTTAAGTCATAACTCCCCAAAATGTCAGAATAAGTCTTGTAGACACCTTGCTTATAATAAGACTAGAACACAATTGTTGAAGTAATTACATTTATGAATAAACTTAAAAAATAGTGAAACTGTAGAAATAAGGCACCAGACTATACAGTATGTACATATATACCTAATACACCTCACGCGTGTGGTATATTTTGAAACAGCGAATGGCACAGAGGGTGACATCAGTCGGGGCAGTAGAAGAGTGATTCGTTTCAGACGTTTTTCCCTTTTTTCCCTTTGCTATCAGTCTTAGGTGTCAGGTAGAAAGTAGTCAAAATCCAGGCAGAGGTTGGTACAGGCGGCAGGCAGAGAATAGTCAAAAATCCAGGCAGAGAGTAGTCAGGCAAAAATCGGTAACATGTCGCGATTTTGCTGCAGTTTTTCTGCGATATCGTGATGTGGGTACAAGCGCACGAACATGCAAACATCGTGCCGCAATAATGAACGTCACGGCGGGTCAGATCGCTAAGAACCTTGATGACTTCCGCGCAAAGTACAGCAATTGCTTGAAGTCTTGTTCACTCCCAATGTGTGATTTTGTGCATACCTGCGAGTAGGGAGAGGAGTTGCTGATGACCGTCGTCAAAGGGACGTCGCAGGACCCGTCGGGTGGTGAGTAAGGCAGATCAGCAGAAGCACTTAGCTCAGAAACGGCTATATTAACATCCTGTGCTTTCACATGAGCTTATCTGTCATCTCTGCCATGGCTGTCAGCTGACACGGTGAGAGATCTAATTACATTTTGTGATTAGAGACAAATGAGGGCGAAATACAGGCTAAACTCTCTAAATACATACAGGCTGCATTTCTCTCGGTTTTCCTTCTGTCCTGTGCAAGAGTTGAGGTTCAGATGGGGGAATTAGACAGGCTAAACCTTCTATATGCATACCGAGTGCATTTCTCTGATTTCTTTCTGTCCTGTGCAAGATTTCGGGTCCACTTTAGTCAAATTTAGCGCCACCCCCGCCGATGACGTCACGCTATGCCGCTGCTGATTGGCCGCTGGCCAGCCGGGATCCAGGAGGAAGCAGAGAGATGGGGATCCTGGTGGCCAGCAGAAGTGTCATGGAGTCCCAAGCAGTAGCGCGGGACCCAGGTAAGCTGGCAACACTTTTTTTTTTTTTCCCCTATCCTGATCAGCTTCTAATTCCTACCCCGAGCTATGCTCGGGATTACTGCCAGGGAGGTTAAGTTATCTGAGCATTTACATTCAGCATGGCAAGTTGTCTTCTGAAGTAAGATGTCGCTGTCATAATTCCTACAGCAATATATGTTTCAGCACTCAGAATTGTCTAGCTTTAGCTATATGTTGTTACTAATCCTGATTAAATATTTTACTTGATTTGTTTCAGTGGGAAGCCTTCACAATTCCAGAATTACAAAACTTCTTGCGAATCTTAGACAAAGAAGAAGATGAACAATTGCAGAGCTTAAAGCGACGTTATTCATCCTATAAGGAGAAGCTAGAAGAAGCTTTGAGTGGAGTGCACAAACCTGGCTAGTATAAGGGCAGAGCGTTCCTCTGTCTTATAGCATGACAGAGCACTGCCGCTCTGTCCAGTGGAGACTTACTTGGCAAGGGGTTTCTATCTGAAATGTCATAAACTGACCCCAAATCTAGTCCATGTGGACAAGGCTGATGACTTTCACCTGAACTCGTTACCACTGCACAGGTGGTTTTTGCTGCAGACAATCCACAAAAGAAAATTCATCTGTTATTTTTCTCTTAATGTAAATTATTAAAGCTTTAATCTGTTAAGATTGTGTTAAATACATCAGGAACTTTTACTTATGTGAAGGCAATGTTCCTGTGGTGATTGTTTATTGAGACAACTGTTTCATAATTAGGCCAATGTGGGCGTTCGCTCAACACCTGAAGATTCAGTAGAATTAATGATGGTTGTTAGAGGCAATATAGAACGTGCTGTAAAGGGACAAGGCGAGAAGGATTCAGGCAGAGGCCTCCTGAGGGAAGGAGAGAGAGAGTTGGGCAACAATGGAGATGGGCAGTGAGGATGTGATTCAGCATCATGCCTGTGGGAGAAGTACTATGCAGTCAGCACAACATACAATTCACTGTGTGTGTGTGTGTGTGTGTCAAGCTGCTGCAAGCGAGGGTGGTGTGTACAACTTTACACTGCCTCTAAAGCTAGGTCACCAGTTCAAGTTTGGCTGCTTTTCAAAGAGAGAATCTGTTAATCTGTTGGTTTATCGTATGTTGTAATAAGGGGAAGGTCTGTTTTAAAGTTTTTAAGTCTTATTTTAAAGGCAAGTATAGTTTAGTTACAGGATAGCCATATATGAGGGTAGCTCTGACGTGCAGAGGATGCTGGCAGATGCCAGTAAATGGGCACAAGCACAGGGCATGAAAGTGGTTAAGTAGAGCATTCAGAAAGTATTCTATAGAGTGTTAGTGTTTTGCAGCAATGCAACACATCTATTGATATGAAATTATAGCATGACAAATGCATGTGTAAGAAAACCAAAGAACAAGCAAATTGGAGGTGGTGTTTTATCTCTTTAATTTTTGTTTTGTCATTTTAAAGTATATGTTTTTTGCAATGTCTAGATGTTTCTAAAGGATAAGTGCACTTTTAAAATAGGTTAACTCTTAATATACCAGGCAAATCGCAAGCTTTTACCTTTTCCACATACATCCTGTCCTTTCAGAGCCATCAACAGTCCAGCCAGTTTTCAAGCCATATACAGTATTGCTAAAGGCTCTCTCTGGACTTAGCGAGGTGTTTCATCAAATAAAGGCATCTCAGGATCCCTGTGGATGTGCCTGCTTCTAAAAGCTTGCTAACTACTTGCTGGCAAAGGTCACTTGGGTTTAGCTAGACTATCACCAGGGATGCCTTCTTTCTGCAGAATATCCATTCTTTTACTGTGCTGCTGCTTTGATACTCCTCTGAAGGCAGGAGTTGTATAGAAATCTTTTTATGCCTTTTGGAAAAGAATCCTGTAGGTAAGAGGAAGAACGTAGCTGATTATGACAGAGGCGCACTTATCCTTTTATTTTTCAGAAAAAACGGTGTAGTGTCAGTTTTGTTTACTTTTCTTTGCAGGTTGATCTGGTGCAAATATAGTGTTGCTATTTACCTATGGATTACTGATTCTAACTCAGGCCAGGCAGTTAAGCTTTCATCTCTCATAAGGGACAACTTTGACTAAGAAAAGTGTATTGGGAAACATGAATTAAGGAACAGTGTTAATGGGGATGTTTATGACCTCACAGGACAGTTGGCATACATACAGAGGCAGATGCTGCAGCCAGCATTTTCAACTAGAATACCACTATTTAATCAACTAGGCCCAAATTAATGGTATTTTTATATGTACTGTATGTAGCATGAAGCCATTTGTTTTGTCTTGGTTGGTTTGGGTTGGCATTTGGCTGTAATGTCTTATGCTGGCATCTAGGGGTCACTAGGTCACAACTGTTATCTTGTTTGAAGGGTTAATGTGGGTGTCCATGTTTGGAGAGATGGATTTTGATCTCCAGTTCTTAGATTTCACATGGGGGTGAAGGCAACAAAAGGTTTGAAACAGTCAGGTGTGGTTTAAGATGATTGGTGGTAGGTGGATAGAAGAGGTTAGTTTCTTAAAGTAGGATTAAGAGGTTAGGCATCCGGAAAGGGTTACTATTAAGGAGGGCTGTGCGTCAGGATTAGGGTATTGTTAAGGTGGGTAGCTAAAGTTGCGTGTCAGGAAGGGGTTAAGGTGGCTGTAGAGTTGGGCATCAGGAGAAAAGATAGTTAGTCATTGATAATGGCTAGCTAAACAGCTGTGGAAAAATGACAAGGGTTCAGCTAAAAAAAAAAATACTGCTGCATGGCTGATGTGATGTGACGGTGCTACCGGCACATGCACCGAATCTAAACTTGCCCCCATAAAACCCTTGCCTCGGACAAGGTAAGTATCAGTGAAGGGTAAGTTACATTCACAGAGGCTTAGTAATAAGCAGATGGCTGTGAAGGGAAGACCCCATGCAGGGAACTGTTTTCGTGATCATTGTTTCTTCAACTTCAGTTTTTAAGCTGTCTACACGTTTTCATAAAATTCTCAACTGTGAATGTCTACGTTTTGTTTTACTTGAAATATATATTCTAAAATGGACACATCCAATAATTTAGATCTAATTCTGATGCAATGTCTTATGCACTATGTATGGTCTTTGATTTATGACAGATTACTGTATTCATTTTGTCCATGATCAAGGTTTTATTTTTTATTTTTATTTAAGTAATGTTATTTAATGGCTTCCCTTTAAAGGGAAGCACATTCACTATTATAGGTCTTCATTTGCTTGTCTTTTCCACAGCCCCTTGTAGCCTTATGTATCTGTGTTTGGAGTTGGAACCAACCCAACCAGTCCTTTTCTAGCCTTAAGGTGGCCACACACTATACAATAAAATGATTACAGCAATTAAATAAAATCGTCTACACAGAAAAATCACCAGGAGATTTTTCTGATCATTTTTTTAATGAAAATTGAATAGTTTAGGGTAAATTGTTTTAGAGGACGCAAGCATTTTTCAGTTTTAAATCCTTTTTTTTTTTTTTTTCATAATTGTTGAAAAACTGAACACGTGTATGTGTTACATTGGTCAGATTTTCCAAATGTTACAATCAATCAGAAAAATAGATTGTAATTCTTGAACTGAATAGAAATTATAAAGTGTGTGTGTGTGTGTGTGTGTGTGTGTGTGTGTGTATGTGTGTGTGTGTGTGTGTGTGTGTGTGTGTGTGTGTGTGTGTGTGTGTGTGTGTGTGTGTGTGTGTGTGTGTGTGTGTGTGTGTGTGTGTGTGTGTGTGTGTGTGTGGCCACCTTTACTCTTCTACCACAGGCTAGAGAGACTGAGTGGAGGAACCTGGTTGGCTGTTGATGGAAGCTGGCAGGTCTCTCAGACACAGATATATGAAGTGTGTTCTACAGTGTGAATGAAGGTCTTTCTACATAACTTGGCACTGGAAATGTTCTGCACAACCAGAGTATGAACACGTGTGGATCTGTGGACATTAAATTAAGGAGCTATATATGAAAGTCTTAAGTTCTTCAGAGATAAATAACATTGCAATGATAGTTTCTCCTATTTGATGGTACAGGAGAGTCTAATTGGATTTCGGGATGACTTAAATAAAATGTTTAAATAGCTTCACTGTTTCTTTATTTTTTTTTTCTACCTTTCTTCTGAGAATCATCAATAAATGTCACTAAGCTTATTTATTTTTTCTTTTTAGGAAAATTGTATCATTTGTTACCTGTGTTTTATATGCTGCTAGTTGAATCACTCCTGTACACATTGTGAATGAGGAGTCTGTTGACAGGAACCCAAGGGTAAAGAGAGATCTAGAGGCTGCATTATTTATTACCTTTTTAAACCATACCAGTTGACTGGCAGTCCTGCTCACTCACCCGAAACAAGCATGCAGCTAATTCAGTCAGAAACATCTGACTGGCATACTTGTTCATATTCTATGGCTAGAATTATTAGAGACAGAGGATCAGCAGGACACCCAGGTTCGGGTTCTCTTAACCTTTTCTGCCTCCATGGCAGTATATCCATGCCCCTAAAAACTTCACCTACGCCTCAGGGGCATAGATACACCTACCTCCAGCCGCAATCGCCTCCCCGTTGCGCGCGTGGACCCACGCTCGCTCTTGCCACTGCCCAAAGATCAATTAATGGGAACGCAGTTCCCATTCATTGATCTAAGTCCTTGTAGCAATTATCGGCAGCTTCTGAGAAGCCGCTGATCATTCTGAAAAAGTTTCTCATCCACCCTACAGTTTTTTGTTTTTTTTAAAGTTTTTTTTTTTTAAGGTTTTTTTTTTCATTAAAGACCTTTTTTACATTTAAAATTTAACTCCTTCTCTCCCACACTCTCCCCAATGTTTTTAATAAAAAAAAAAATAAAAAAATTACCTTAGGGACTGAACTTTTTAAATATGTAAGTCAAGAGGGTATATTACTGTAATTTTATTTTTTTTTTAATTGTGGGCTTGTAAATAGTGATGGACGCAAAACTGACAAAAATGCACCTTTATTTCCAAATAAAATATTGGCGCCATTTATTGTGATAGAGACATAATTTAATTTAAAACGTGTAATAACCGGAACAAATGGGCAAATAAAATATGTGAACACAGAGTAGGGACACCAAGAACCAAATCTAGTGTAGCATGTACTGGTAGTTGAAATTGAGTATGATGGAGTAATAAACTATACTCACAAAGTAGTTACCTCAAAGGTAACCACTGTATAGGCAGGTGGGGAGATTAGACCTGACCCCACTCAGGATTAAGAAGTCACTCTCTGTAGATGAGGGGAAAAGGGGGTAACACCCCTCCCCCCAGGGGTGGACTTAATAAAGCCTAGTATGGATACAGAGGCGCCAAAAGGATAAAAGTATCTAAAAAGTTTAAAACCTGAGGAGGCTGTGGTGGACTTACCTCCTCCAAGCAAACACAAAAATTGCCAATGTTTGTCAAATACGAGTTCATTTACATACTCCAGGGGACAATACAATACATTTCGCAGGTTTGATCCTACTTAATCAGGCAATAACGGAGCAATAGCATATGTGGTCAGTGGAAGATACGAGGTGCCTGGCTAAATATATGTGGGTTTTAATTATGGTAGCGTGAATTTTTTTAAAACTATAATGGCCTAAAACTGAGACTATTTTTATTTCTTCTTATTCCTGTTAAAGCGGAATATAACCCTGCATTTCAACTTTGCTCTAAAACATTATTTACAGTATATTATATGCAACCAGCATTTTTTTTTTTTTTACTAGACCAGCATTGGAAGGGTTACACAGAGTTTTAAAGTTCCTGGAAAGAACTGCAGACGCATCCGAAGCTCAGATACATTTTGTTTACATAAATGTATCTAAGTGTTGAATGTTACACACTTTGGCTGTCCTCTAGCTCCTAGGTTCGCAACGTGTGGTACGCGTACCCCTGGGGGTACTTCTGATGGTTCCAGGGGGTACTCGGGCTTGATATACTTAACCAAGTATAACAAATTTAGAGTTTTAGATTATGATAAATCCTATATAAACAACACCAAATTAGTATTTTAGCTAATTAAAAGCAATAATAAATGCTTGGAAATGGTTTAGAACCAATTATTATGTACTATGATTAAAAATATATTTGTCAAGGGGTACTTGAGATAATGTTTACTATGCTAGGGGGTACTTGGTGAGTACAGTATTTTAAAAGGGGTACATACCAATAAAATGTTGAGAAACACTGCTCTAGCTCAGTCAGAGAGAGTGAGTCACATTCAACACTTAGATACATTTATGTAAACAAAATGTATCTATCTGAGCTTCGGATGCGTCTGCAGAAATCTCCTGGAACTTTAAAACTCTGTGTAACCCTTCCAATGCTGGTCTAGTAAAAAAAAAATGCTGGTTGCATATAATATACTGTAAGTAATGTTTTAGAGCAAAGTTGAAATGCAGGGTTATATTCTGCTTTAAAGGACTTCCGAGGCCAAAATCCGGGCCCAAAACATAAAAAAAGTTAGCTACCTTCATGGCTTTGTAAGGCACGGAGGACGCCGTCCGCGCCCTCCGTGCCGTTCCGCCTGGTCCCCTCTGGTGAATAGCCCCCCGAAAGGCTGCGACCCCACGGTCCGGGTCGGCATCTTCTGCCCCTATAAAGATGGCCGCCGGAGCTGGCCACGGCTGCGCAGTCCGCATAGCCGCTACTGCGGCTGCGCAGCTCTAGGGCCAACCCTCCGATCCACGCTGCCTGTTACGTGATCAGGGGGTTGGCCCTAGAGCTGCGCAGCCGCAGTAGCGGCTATGCGGACTGCGCAGCCGTGGCCAGCTCCGGCGGCCATCTTTATAGGGGCAGAAGATGCCGACCCGGACCGTGGGGTCGCAGCCTTTCGGGGGGCTATTCACCAGAGGGGACCAGGCGGAACGGCACGGAGGGCGCGGACGGCGTCCTCCGTGCCTTACAAAGCCATGAAGGTAGCTAACTTTTTTTTTTATGTTTTGGGCCCGGATTTTGGCCTCGGAAGTCCTGTAAAATGATTTAGAATAAAATAATTCTTAGTATAATGTAACACCCAAAGAAAGCCTAATTGGTGATGGGAAAAACAAGCTATAGATCATTTTGTTGTGACTAGTGAGTAAGTTATTGGCGAATGAATGGGAGGAGCACTGAAATGTAAAAATTGCTCTGGTCCTAAAGGGGAAAATGCACTGAAGGCAGAAGTGGCTAAGACAAGACAATATACTCTGTACAGCGGTGCATAATATGTTGGCACTATATAAATACTTAATATAAATAAAATAATTGGGTGATAAATCTGAACATAGAACACCTTTTAATGTACATTTCTGCCTGCCAAATTGTATAGTTATGTACAGCAAAACTAGTGTTCCAGCTGCTTTTTGAGATTGCACAGCCAGACTGTGGGGTTCATCTCACTGCATTCATTCTATGGCATCATTAGACTCCCACTCTGAATATTTGTATAATGAACAAGATTTTCCACGTCAATGAGGTCATCTCTGTGCTCTTCACATGCCTTTAGTTGTGTATTGGCATGGGGGCCATGGTGGGTAGTAGTAAAGGCTCCTGTGGCCTGCATTATTGCGACACACGCTCCTGTGGTTTTACTGCAGTCCCTATAACACACCTCCACAGCAAGATCCCATTATACCGTATGTCAGTTTGGGACAACCCAAGTGCTTTTTTTTTTTTTTTTTTTTTTTTTTTTTTGTGCCGAGCGGCTAAAGCCTTTTTGTTCTTTTTATTGATGAGGTGTGTAAATCTCTCCTGTGAGAAACTAGTGTGAATGGGGCTTTCTGAGATTATTGTGGAGTGTGCAAAACTTTATGGGATGAATATGATGGCCATCTCCCATTATGTTATCATAGAAGGGATAACCGAAGTTTACAAAAGATGAGGACATACTAGTGATACAGGTGTGTAGTAGTTTTTTTTTTTTTCTTTTTTTTTAATACAGAACACTGGTTATATCGTTCTGGAGTATAGTTATGTATGAAACAACATACCAGCCAATGAAATTGGTTCATTATGCTTTGCTTTTCATTTATTTGCATATGAAATGCAATTCTTATGCCAGAGTTTCAATGGTTCCTGCTCGATGCACCTTAATTACTCATGCAGGACTATGGGAAATACTAAGGGGGTTTCTGAGTGGCACATACACTACATGGCTTGTTTGGGGGAGAAAACTGCTTTTGGTCTTTTAGGCACTTCTAGACTTGCTTAGCTGGCTGAAAACTGAAAAGAAACATTAAACGAAAATTAGAAAAAGACTTGTGCTGCAAATGTATATCACAATGTTCTTTTTTTTTTTTTTAACTGATGTGGAATATCTAGAAGTTATCGCAGATCCCTAAATATATATTGTGCTAGTCTGAGTCACATTACTCAATTACCATCAAACGGCTCCATTAAAAATGACTGTTTTCCAACGGTACACCACTTGCTCTATGGTTTTTGTGACAGCCGATTCTAATGCTGGGTACACACTAGGCCTGAAAGATAAATCGAATTTAAACCGAAATCGCGATTGCAAAGATCACAATTTCGGAATCGTTGAAGTGATCATTTCTGTAATTACGTCATTTCCATGTGGAGGAAGTTTGAAGTGGCTTCAAACACACCCCAAGTCCAGGCGCGTGTGTGGCCTGCAGCATCGGCAGTGTTGGACATACCTTCCAAAACGAGTCCAATGCTGTCCATCCTTTATCGCCGTCTGCCAGCTCTTGTGCATGGCATAATTCCTGGTTCCGGTATGTCACATGACATACAGGAAGTATGCTGTGCATTAGAGCCTGCAGGAGGCAAAGTGGATAGATGGGCATCGCTGGACTTGTGCTGGAAGGTATGTCCAGCACTGTCGCAGCTTGGGGAACAGAGGAGATCCAGATGGGGCACAGAGGGACACGGTGGGCACAGAGAGAAAGGGCGGGCTCAGAGACAAAAGGGGCACAGAGATAAAAGGGACACAAAGTGGGCAAGAGACACAGAGGGTGCATAGAGACGAGGCTAGAGGCGCACAGAGGAGACGAACAATGGTTGATTTGAAGGAAATCGTGAATGGAATCGAAATCGTGACTTTGAACAGAAAATCGCTCAAATCAAATTTTTCCTAAAATCGTTTAGGCCTAGTACACACCATACATTTTTCCTCCATTTTATGGATTCGATAGATAATTTCCGACACTTCTGATATTCCTTCTGATCGATTCTGCACACGATTTATCATAGAAATGAATGGAAAAAGATAAGAAAAACGAGCGGAAAAGAGAATCGAGCAGAAAAATTAATCAGGTGGAAAATCGACCGGAAAAATGTATTGTGTATACCCTGCATTAAACAAAAGGGAATAATACAGGCAATCAAGTAGGTGTGTTTGCATGTGGAAAATTTTGCTGTGAACAGACCACATGCGTAATTTCGGCAGAAGCAAGTTCACTCCCCTAGCTCTTCCTTCATAGTGTCTTGCGCTCCACGGAAGGAGGAGCCAGGGGAGTGAACTTGCTTCTACCGAAATTATGCGCCAGCAGAAGCGGTGAAGAACAAACATACTGCGCATATGCGGCGCAGTATGTCCAGGTTAGAGGTTAGGAGAGTCGTCCAGACACAGGCATCTATTGGAGAAGACCGTGGCTGACGGCGGGGGAACGAGAGGTGGTAAGTATTTAATTTTTCCTCCCTAGCCACCGCAGCTTTCTTTCTTCTTCCCTTTTTTTTTTTTCAGTTATGGTATCCTTTAATCATAGCTATGATATGATTAAGGGCTGAATGGCCCGAAACATGTCAGCTTTGTACTTTTACTGCTTTTGAGGATATGTCCTAAATATAAGTGTTTTTTGAGACATAGTTGTGGACCATCACTTTTTCCTAATATTACCATTACTTCCGCAAGTTCTGCTGGTAGCATGACCCGTGGTACTCCAGTAGCATGACTATTCTAAGGTTATGCGCACATTACGGTAGTAGTGGTCGCACTACTAGAGTACCATGGGTTATACTACTAGTGTATCTTGCGGAACTTGCATGTGGCAGTGAAAATACACATACCGGCATTTGTTATGTTGTCCTAATGTCCTCTGGTGGTGCCCTTTGTATGGGCATCGGTTGCATTGTTCTGCCTAGTTTGAAGGAGAAGCTCATGTGCTCTCTATTCCACAGTGCCTGTAATTTTGCACTCCTGGCTGCTGTGCACAGCTGGCAGGGGTGTGAAATTTCAGAGAGCACAGTGTGGGTATAATATGCACTGTAACTTTGTCTTCCATGTGACTTGCTCCAGTTAGTGATGAGCTCACGAGTAGTGAACTACTCGAATCTGTAAATCTGAAAGAGTAAGTGCGCATAATGAGTCTTGCAATGCGTCCAATAGGACGTGTCCAAGACGTTTGGAATGCATTGAGGACTGCAGACTTATGGGTAAGTAACCCCCTCTCCCAGCCGCACACCTGAGGCAATTGAGCCTCATTTTAATCACTGATTCGAGTATCTCACTAATCGTGAGCTCATCACTAGCTCCAGTTAGTTACTGCCTTGAATTGTGGGGGAAGAGTGAGCAGCACATCGGAGAGGAGCCCATCCAAACTGTGGGATTGGTAAGTATCAGGTCCCAATAAGACACACATTGTCATGTTTTTAAAATTATGGGGATAGTTCCAGTGTCCTTCAAGGGTTTTGCCCCCCCCCCCCCCCACACACACACACACACACACACCTGCTTATTCTGGATTGAACTGCTTTACATGCCAACCTGTAATATCACAGATGTTGTCACTGACTTCCTTTATTTAAAATAATCTGAAGTATTGGCCCTGTAGCTGTTGTTTTTTGTTTTTTTTGTCCCAAGGTTCTAGCAACAAAGAATCACAATCCAAGTTAATACGGTAGTTACTTTTAAAAAGTGATGTGAATTGCTTGTATGTCAAATTGCTTATGCATTTTCCTTGTCTTCATTCACTTTGATACTGCTAGGTGGAGCAATTCCTACTAATGCCAGGAAATGAGATGATCTGAATTCCTTTAAGGACCACTATCACAAAAATGTGGAAAATATAAAAGGCATGTGTATGCATACGTATAAAATGTGTGTGCATAAAATGTACATTTGTTCCATTGTAGAATTCAATAAATGTATTTTTTTCTTATCTTTCACGAAGGCTCGGTTCACATCTGCTTTTTTTTGTGGATCGGGCCGTATGGATCCGGGAAACTGGTCCGTTTTTTACAGCCAGTGTGCTGTAAAACGTCAGTTTTCATTGGTTCCTATTTTGCTGCAAAACCTTCCGTTTCCGCAAGACGGTCTGGAAAATTGGGTCCTGCTACTTTTTTTTTTTTGTCCGTTCATCGGAACGGAAACTGGAACCGTACGGCTGAATCCGCAGGTAAAAGCTAATGTGAACAGGGCCTTACAGTAGGCAGTAAAAATCTGACAGGTTTTGGACTAGTCAATCTCCTCATAGGGGGTTTTCTTTGTTTTCAAAAAACTCTTACTGAACTGCAGTTGCTATGTCCTGAACTGCAGTAGCTACTGCGATGGACCTTTCAGTCTGGTTTTTCAACTGACTGGCAAGGAGGACACTGGCTGCTGTCGGCTTGCCATTAGTATTCGTTATGGGCTGTATATCCTTTCCCTTGATTATGCAACTCTAGGTAGGTAATGTAAGCGACACCAAACTCAAACATGTCGTCGAATGTTATCATTAAAGAGAACCCGAGGTGGATTTTCGGGGGGGGGGGGGGGGGGGGGGGCAAATGGGACACAGACATGCTCTCCGTCTCCTGGCTTGCCTCTGTGTCCCCACACTGCTGCTCTCTGCCCCCCGCCGCCGTGCTTTAGCCCCCCCGAGATAAGCGACAATATTTGTCGCTATCTCAGAGGCAAACATTGAGAGCAATTCCCTGTTTAACCACTTAAAGGGGGGTGCAACACCAAAAGTGTTTTTTTGTCCTCAATACTATGTATACCCCTTTAATTTTTTAAATGGGGTATGAAAATGCCTCCCCCTCATTTTCCCCCCAACTCACCCATGCCTGTGGCTGTGACGTTGCCGAGTCACTGGACTGGGAGGTTGTGAGGTAAGCCTGCTGGATTGTGGGGAAGGTTTTTTTTTTTTTGTGTGTTCCCCTTCCTCCCCTCCTTTGCAGTTTGAAAGCCTTGCAGTGTAGTGATGGAAGTCTGGATCTTTTCAATGAACCAGTTCATTCGAATCCATTTTTGAATCATTGGCCTCAATTCTGGTAGTGTTTAGTAAATAATTACCTCATGAAATTGGGTTTACCTCATGAGGGAAATCCAACTTTTGAATTCTCGTAGTTTAAGTAAAATTTACCTCATGTAATTTCATGAGGTAATTCCTGTGGTAATTTTCTACTAAAAATGTGTGCTATTTAGTAGTGAAATACCTCACACTTGAATTCTGAAGTGAAATAAGGTGCATGTTTGCATGTCTTTTACCTCACATACTTATGCTTCATACACACTTGAGATAAAAGTCTTTGGAAAATGCAAGATCACAGAGATCACCAATTTTACCCCCTTCCATGTAGTATGAGAGCCATACCTACAGTCTAAAAAATCCATTCCTGCAAATTGCATTCATAGTCTATGAGATCTGCAGATCCTCATACACACCTGGTTTAACAGACTTCATCTACATATCTGGCAATCATCTGCAGATCTGAAAATCCATCCTGGTGGATCTGATCTGCAGATGATCTGCAGATAATTGTCTGTTAACCTTCTGCCGCCTGCGTCACGCCAGTAGGCGTGGCCGCGGCGGCAGCCCCAGGGCCGCCTAACGCCAATTGGCGTAAAGTCCTGGGGCTCTGTGTAGCATGAGATCGCGCGCATGGTGCGCGCGCATCTCATGCTTGGAGGGCGGAGCTCCGCCCTGCCTTCGGTCTCCGAGCGGCTATTGCCGCTCGGGAGACTGTTAGCCGGCGATTACGCTATTTACTTGGTGTAGCGCTGCACTGGGGACAGCCGTGTGACACGGCTGTCCCCCTGGGGGACAAGAGAGCGATCGGCTCTCATAGGCAGAAGCCTATGACAGCCGATCGCCGTAATTGGCCGGCTGTGGGGAGGGAGGGTGGGAGGGAGGGAATAAATTTAAAGAAACAGGAGGTTTTAGGAAAAAAAACCAAACAATAATATTTATTTAAAAAAAAATAAACATGGGGGGAGCGATCAGACCCCACCAACAGAGAGCTCTGTTGGTGGGGAGAAAAGGGGGGGGGATCACTTGTGTGCTGAGTTGTGCGGCCCTGCAGCTTGGCCTTAAAGCTGCAGTGGCCAATTTAGCTAAAAATGGCCTGGTCACTAGGGGGGTTTAGCCCTGCAGTCCTCAAGTGGTTAAACCAGGTGTGTATGAGGATCTGCAGATCTCATATACTATGAATGCATTTTGCAGGAATGGATTTTTTAGACTGTGTAGGTATGGCTCTCATACTACATGGAAGGGGGTAAAATTGGTCTGTGATCTTGCATTTTCCCAAGACTTTTATCTCAAGTGTGTATGAAGCATTAGACCTACCTCTACCACATGATAAATGCAGTGTTATGATAGAATTGTGATATCTGTCACATAACATGGAGCCTTTTCAGCTTGTTCTGTGTTCAGGGCCCCCATATTTTGCTGAAATAAGTAAAAGTGATCTGACCAACAAATCCCCCCCCCCCCCCCCCCCCAGCTTCCATTTTGTTTTAAAAAAGAAAAAGTGCTCCAAACCCTGTACAATCCTTCATCTGCCCCCCTCCTCCTCCTCTGGTTAAAAGTGCTCCGAGGCCCCCCCCCCCCCAGCAGCCTCTAAAAGTAAAAGTGCTGTAACCCCCCCCCCCCCCCTTCCAGACCCCCAGCCTCTAAAAGTAAAAGTACTCACACCCCCAGTCTCTAAAAGTACTGACCCCTCCTCCAGCCTCTAAAAGTGCTCCGACCCCCCCCCCCTCCCCCAGCCTCTAAAAGTGCTCCCCCCCCCCCCCAACCTCTAAAAGTGCTCCCCCGCAACCTCTAAAGGTAAATGAGCTGGATTTTTTTTTTTATATAATGGATGCCTATAAATTTACTTTTCATAGGTTGCTACATAATCAAAAACACCTTCCCTCAAAAAAAATTAAATTAAAAAAAAAAAAAATCTCTTAAAGACTATCCAAACTTATGGAAGACAATTAAAGACTATTATTTGCTGCAGGCTTACCACTGAAATACCTCCATGTTTTACCTCACTCTACGCATTTACCTCACGTTTTACCTCATGTTCGGAAATGGAGAAAAATCTTTCAGAATTGATAAAAGAAGAGGAAAATACCTTATGAGGTATTTTATCTACAAAAAAAAATATTTACCTCAAATAGCTACCAGAATTGAGCCCAATGGGTCAAACTATTCAGAATGGATCAGTTAGTCTGCTGCTGTCATCTGATCCCTGAGTGAGCTCGGAGGAGTTCCTTCTCTCACTCCTTACAGCTCAGCAGCTGCAGTTCCTGTTTCATCAACAGAACTGTTACAAATGAATCGTTCATTGTGATGAATTGGATCACTAGGCTCACAAGGAAGAACCAGTTCAAATGAACCAATCGTCAATGAACTGAACAACACTACTTTTCTACTACGCTGCTTCGTTCGCAACTTTTTTTTAATTAATTGTGATTGCCGGGCGGTGTAATTCTCGTTGCAGTGGCACTACATTCCCGGAGAAAGTACAGTGCAACGTGGACAGTGGAGAAAGCAGCTTGCGCGATTGCAAGCGCAGGTGATTTGCGCTTGCTAGTGGAAAAGGGCCCTTATGCCTCGTTCACACTATACACACTGCCGTGCGCATTTCAGCAGTGCGTATAGTATGTGATCAGCAAGAACATCAGAAGTGCATAGAGCACGTCTGATGTTCATACTATGCGCGCTGCACAGCAGTGTATATCACACTATCGCACTGCTGAACGCATTTTTGCAAAAGCACATCGCTGATCCCATTCACTGCAATAAATGGGATCAGCAGCGCAACGCATATGGCTTGCGATTGGGTGGGCTTGCAACCCAAGCGCATAGCCATACGCGTTTCCTAATGTGAACGAGGCCTTAGGGAGGTTTACACATTGATGTAAGCTTGTTGTCAAGGTGATGTGTGCTGTGGGAGGGACAGCAGGGAGGGGTTGGGTTAAAAAAGAAAAGGGCAGAAGTGATGTCACTTTTGGCATCACAGAGCAGTCAAGATGGAAACCAGCATAAAAATGTTTCTTTTTTCAAATTACTTTTTTAAATAAATTCTGCCTGTGAACACTAAAATCAATGGGAAAGGTAGGCTGAACAAGTACTTTCCTATTGAATGATATTTTATTTTTTTCACTTAATTTGGACTTCCAACCCACTTTAAGCCTATCTGGATGAGTATTTTTGTCCAGATAGACGCAGCTAAAGGCAAACTGGACGAGAATTCTCGTCCAGTTTGCAAACAGCGGTACTGCGGCCTGCGCACCCTGTCGGTTTTCCATGTCTGTGATTGGGGAAGAGAAAGAAAGCTTCTCTGAACCAATTGCAATGCCTGTGATTAAAGGACATGACCCTGATCAGAGGCCATGTCCATTCATAATAATGTTTTGGTGGGTTTTTTTTTTTTTTACTGCATTTACTGTTAAAACACTGCCTTGTAAACCAAGGAGTGTTTATTGCCATCTAATGGCAAAAAGTGAAATTACCCTGCACAGATTTTGTATTAAAAAAACAAGCGCAGTAAGGCCCCGTTCACATCACAAACGCGGATGGCCACGCATGCGGAACGCAACGCATGCGAACGCACGCCATCTGCGTTTGTGTGCGTTGCGTGGCTGATCCCATCACTGAAAAGTGAATGGGACAGCCACGCGTTTTTACAAAAAATGCGTGCAGCATGCGTTCCCGGACCGCACAGGTCCGGAACGCATGCAGTGTGAACATCAGACATTGCACTCTATGCAATGTCTGATGTCGTGCGTGTCGGCCACCTGCACGCGTTTCCAAAACGCGGCTAGAAACGCGTGCAGTGTGAACGGGGCCTAAATACTCATGACATACATATTAAAAATAAGTCCCTAAGGCAACTATTAATGGATTTTTTTTGTTGTTTGTTTCTTTAATATTTTAAATTGTTTGCTTGGTAACTGGGGGAGGGGGCTGTGGAAGTGATTTAATTACATTAATATTAGTAAAAAATGGCTTCCAATTGATGGGACACAAAAAAAAAAACACAGAAAAAATGCACTTATTTCTAAATCTATGGTCGCTATACATTGTACTAGGAACATAATTTAAATGTTGTGATAGCCGGGAGTAATGGGCAAATACAATGGGTGGGTTTTATTTATAGTAGCATTGCTTATTTTAAAACTATAGGGGGTAGAATTGGATAAATAGTGTATTTTTTTCTTTTTTGTGTGTATTTGCCTTCAAAATGCATAGAAAATAAAGTAATTACTGAAAACAAGTATCGCTCACAAAAACCTTAATTTGTGGCGAAAAAACAAGATACAGATCATTCATATGTGATGTGTAGTGATAGTTATTGGCGAATGAATGGGATGAGCGCTGACAGGTGAAAAATTGCTCCGTTCCTGAAGGTGAAAACACCTGCAGGCTGAAGTGTTTAAAATGCCCCCCAGAGGTGTTCCTACAGGGTTTACAGAGCTGCCATTGGGCAGCTCTCTCTCATTGGCTGTGTCCAGGGCCTATTACCGATCAGGCAACAAAAGCAGTCGCTTGGGGCCCCATTCAGAGTCAAAGGGGCCCCATCAGCACATAAGCCAGCCCTTGCCATCCTGTCAGCGGTGGCTTGATGGTATAATGGTTAAAAGGACTCTGAGCAGTGCAGTAACTATGGAAAGATGCATATCATTTTAAAGCTCTCTTTCTCCTCTTTCCAATGATATATAAACGGCTGCTCTATGCCTTTTAGTTTTCGATATTTTCGCGATCGAAATCGCGGCCACAGGACGACTTTTCTCCAAAGTCAGCGGTGGCTGGATGGTATAATGGTTAAAGGGACTCTGAGCAGTGCAGTAACTATGGAAAGATTCATATCATTTTAAAGCTCTCTTTCTCCTCTTTCCAATGATATATAAACGGCTGCTCTATGCCTTTTAGTTTTCGATATTTTCGCGATCGAAATCGCGGCCACAGGACGACTTTTCTCCAAAGTCAGCGGTGGCTGGATGGTATAATGGTTAAAGGGACTCTGAGCAGTGCAGTAACTATGTAAAGATGCATATCATTTTAAAGTTCTCTTTCTCCTCTTTCCAATGATATATAAACGGCTGCTCTATGCCTTTTAGTTTTTGATATTTTTGCGATCGAAATCGCGGCCACAGGACGACTTTTCTCCAAAGTCAGCGGTGGCTGGATGGTATAATGGTTAAAGGGACTCTGAGCAGTGCAGTAACTATGGAAAGATGCATATCATTTTAAAGCTCTTTTTCTCCTCTTTCCAATGATATATAAACGGCTGCTCTGTGCCTTTTAGTTTTCGATATTTTCGCGATCGAAATCACGGCCACAGGACGACTTTTCTCCAAAGTTGGCAGCTCTATTCAGCACAATGCAATGAAATATAAGGAACCCAGGGGGATATAATTACAAACATCATGCTGCTAGGTGTGAGGATGTAATGAATTAGTTGTGGGTATGCTTAAAGGCATATCCACAGGCACTGCTTGGAGTCCCTTTAAGGGCTCTGCCGCTGACACAGGAGACCAAGGTTCGAATCTCAGCTCTGCCTGTTCAGTAAGCCAGCACCTATTCAGTAGGAGACCGTAGGCAAGTCTCTCTAACACTGCTACTGCCTATAGGGCGCGTCCTAGTGGCTGCAGCTTTGGCGCTTTGAGTCCACCAGGAGAAAAGCGTGATATAAATGTTATTTGTCTTGTCTTGTCAAATGATGTCGTGCGCTGCTGATTGTCTTCAGAGCCAGGCTCTCCTCCTAGGTCCCCCTCCTGCTACTGTGCGCTCTGCCGCTGCCCACTCCACCCTTCCTTCCCACAGAGAACCACAGCTGCAGCAAGAATGATAGCAGTAGATGGCAAACGCTCACTCACCTATCCATGATCCAAGCGATAGAGATCCCGTCATCTGAAACCCATCTGTCTCTTCTACAGTGCAGCGGCTCGCTCTGAACTTCCTGATTCTCAGATCAGACAGGAAGTAGTAATAGTAGTAGTAACAGAGCGGCAGCACTCTAGAGGAGACAGATGGGCTCCGGATGACGGGACCTCTATTGCTTGGCTCGCAATAGGTGAATGTGATTCATCTGGTGCTGTCATTCTCCCCCACTGCGGCTGCCTTCTCTGCTGGACTATCGTATTCACTGGGATGGAGGCTGCATGGTGGCTGTCTAGTTTGGGAGGAAATTGGTTGTTCGGTGGTGGGAGTGGTTATGTAATTCTGTCTGGGGAACGGCTTCCGGTTTGGCGGTGTCCAGAGCTTTCTGCTATTGCCAGGCTGGAGATGCAGGGGGAAAGTGCTGCTGCTGTGATATCTGGCGCCCTCTTCACAGAGGTGCCCCAGCCCCTGAGTGCAAATGTCCCAGCCATTCATCTCTCACTCTGCATTTTGCCGCTGCTATTCCCTGCATTGTGCACCCACAGAGGAAAGCGTGCTGTTGCCCATAGCAAACAGTAGCTCGGCTGCCCAGTGTGTGCGGCATATTGCTGTGCAGCTGCATCTTCTGATTCTATTACGACATGATGGGGGGGCCCAAATCAGTTACTTTGCTTAGGGCCCCATTTAGCCTTAATCCGGCTCTGGCTGTGTCCCCTGCCGCTTCCCTGCCTCCCTGCACGCTATGAGATACAACACAGTCTCTCGGTGCAGCGTCAAGCGAAAGTGGGCCATTGTGGCCCACATGAGCTGCGTTTTTTCGTGGCTACCTGATCCACTCAGCCCCGCAAATCCGGGTAGCTTGCTTTTTTTTTTTTTTTTTTTTTTTTTTTTTTTAAGCCCACCTCGAGCTCTGTTCTCCTGATCATTTAAGGCAAAATCTAAAGCATTGCACATAGCTGGCTAGTTGAGATTGTATGTAACGTGAAAGTGGGGCAATAAAGTGCATTTGATCGGCTTATGTTCAAGTGAAAAACTGACTTCCATGTTAACAGGAATGGTGTTTGTTTCAAACACCCAATTTCCTTTGTGTAGCAAATTGTGATGTTTAATAGGAGGAAAGCGCAGCACACTAAGCCTTCCACCAAGGGCTGGTTGCTAGTAACCTTGGCAATTACCATCACTCAGCCAGCTTCTCTGCAGCAGTATCTCAGCAGGTCATTCTTGCCCAGATGACAGGGCAATACACTTGCTTGAATTGTGCACTGCCGCAGTGGCCATTCTAGAAAGGCAGGAGGTGCACTTGCTCCCGTGTTTCTCCATCTATGATTTTCTGTGTTGTGTTGAAGTAGAAAATGCAAAAGAAAAAAAAAGAAAGCTTACTGATCTGGAAATGGAATGTGATCGAACACAAAAATTTCCCAAGCGAGCCATTGACTTCACTGGGGCTCACAGTGGTGCTTGAATTTTTTTTTTTTTTTTTTGTGTGTGAGTGACTCCTGCCTCAGTGGCCTACTTTGTGAATCGCATGCTTCTTTTTGGTTTTCCCCGCAATCTTAAATCCAAGAGCTTTCTGCTTTTTTCCACACAATGCGCACATTTACAATTGCAGTGTATTGTGCTACATCCTAAAAATCATGAATTGATGTAACAAATCGCATGTGGGAAAACCCGAAGGCAGAACAATGGAAATCTAGGAATCATGGGAAAATATGCCATAAAGTGTATTCCTTGCTGTTCCTTTCAAACTGTGTCCATTGCGTTCCTTCACAGTGGGCAATATAATTGCATCATAACGCAATGCAAGTAACTTTTTATGGTACGTTCACATCAGCGCATCACTGGTGCAGTGAGTTCCATCGGAATAATTCACAGCATGCTGTGCATTCAGCATGCAACGTCTGCATTTACAGTGGCGGTAAAGCATACTTTAATAAGTGCAATGCAACTTTACACAGCTGTTGCGATTGTATAATGGTGCAGAGGGTGGGGCTTCCAGGGCTCACACTGCTGCTGGGTGAAGCCCAGGTGGTAATTGGAGAATGTGAAGAATAACATTTATATTGCCCTTCTCTCCTGGAGGACTCAGTGCTTCAAAGCTGCAGCCTCTTGGGGTGCGCTCCATGTGTGACCAGGAGGATCATAAGGGAGCCTCGCCCAAAGACTCTGCGCTAATGACTAAGTGCTGTGCCATCCATTCTGATGGCCCACACATAGGATGCGACATGCAAGGTAAAATGAAAGTCTATGGACTCATGTTGCTATTCACATTAAAGTGTTCTAGTGTTGCGTTGTAATGCCACTGGGAACATTTTTATCACACAACGCAGGCGATTTGCCATTGGGTAAAGTAGAACAAGCGCCGCTAATGAGCATTGAATTGCAACTTCCTGCCATCCTGTTGTGTGTCTTAATGCACAAGTTAACTAGTGGGGAAAGGCGCTTAAAGGAGTACTGTAGGGGGCTAGGGGAAAAGAGTTGAACTTACCTGGGGCTTCTAATTATTGTTCTCCCCCCCCCCCCCCCCCCAAGATGTCCTGTTCCTGTGCAGCCACTCGCCAATGCTATGTTCCTCGCCTCTGGTTCACTTCCGGAATTTGCGACTTTAAAGTAGGAAAAACACTGTGCCTGCACGGCGTGTCCTCTTCCGCTGACCTCATCAGGAGCGTACTGCGTGGTTTTCCCAATTTAAAGTTGCACATTCCGGAAGTGAACCGGTGGCGGGGACCAGTGCATCGGTGAGTGGCGGGCACAGGATGTTTGAGGCGGGGAAGAGCAATTAGAAGCCCCAGGTAAGTTTTTTAACTTTTTTTTTTTCCCCTTACTGTACTCCTTTTAAGAAGGCAAACCTCTCTTTGCATGACATCAGATACAGAAGAAAGCTTGCATACCTACATATGCATGGAAAAATATTGCCTTTTCTGTAAATCCAAGTGTGCACCAGCGTAACCACCGGGGATGCGACCCCCTCAGCCGCAGAGGGGCCCAGGGCCCCTCCACGGCCTGCCAGCCATGTGCGGGGGGAGCGCTGCCGCCCGCCCGATGCTAGGACCCCCCAGCCAGGTGTGGAACTGGCCGCAGCGTCTAATAGATGCCGTGCCAGTTCATTCCCCGCAGCCTGCAGTCTCCCGGGAGGCAGAGCAGGGCTACGGCAAGATGGCTGCCGAAGCCCTGCTCTGGAGACTATTTTTGTCTCCAGTACAGGGCTTCGGGGGCCATCTTGCCGTAGCCATGCACTCTGCCTGTCAGTGCGGGAGATGTGCTGCAGGAGGATCGTCGGGGGATCTGAGGCCAGGAGAGGAGACTTCTGCCAGGCAGGTGAGTGAATTGTTTTTTTTTTGTTTTTTTTTTACAGGTACTGCCCACTGTACTATTTTCTGTTGACTGCTGCCCAAATTGCGATTTTCTGGTGCTTGCTGCCCACATTGAGATTTTCTGGTGTCTGCTGCCCACATTGCGATTTTCTGGTGCCTGCTGCCCACATTGCGATTTTCTGGTGCCTGCTGCCCACATTGCGATTTTCTGGTGCCTGCTGCCCACATTGCGATTTTCTGGTGCCTGTGGCCCACATTGCGATTTTCTGGTGCCTGTGGCCCACATTGCGATTTTCTGGTGACTGCTGCCCACTATATTATTTTCTGGTGCCTGCTGCCCACTGTACGATTTTCTGGTGACTGCTGCCTACATTGCGATTTTCTGGTGACTGCTGCCCACTATATTATTTTCTGGTGCCTGCTGCCCACTGTACGATTTTCTGGTGAACGCTGCCCACTGTACGATTTTCTGGTGAACGCTGCCCACTGTACGATTTTCTGGTGAACGCTGCTCACTGTACGATTTTCTGGTGAACACTGCCTGATTTTCTGGTGAACACTGCCCACATTGCGATTTTCTGGTGACTGCTGCCCACTGTACGATGTTCTAGTGAATGCTGCCCACTGTACGATGTTCTAGTGAATGCTGCCCACTGCACAACTTTCTGGTGACTGCTGCCCACATTGCGATTTTCTGGTGACTGCTGCCCACATTGCGATTTTCTGGTGACTGCTGCCCACTTTACGATTTTTTTTTATGGTGAAATGCTGCCCACTTTATGATTATTTTACGGTGAAATGCTGCCCACTTTACAATATGATTATTTTATAGTGAAGCGCTGCCCCATTACAATTATTTTATAGTGAAGCGCTGCCCCATTACAATTATTTTATAGTGAAGCGCTGCCCCATTACAATTATTTTATAGTGAAGCGCTGTCCCATTACAATTATTTTATAGTGAAGCGCTGCCCCATTACAATTATTTTATAGTGAAGCGCTGCCCTATTACAATTATTTGGTACCTATGGGGGGGGAGGGGCATCCAAATTTTCGCAGTGATTTCTAGTTACGCCCCTGCAAGTGTGATTCCTTTATGTGCCTCTGCAGCTCTGGTCTTCCAAAACTACATTGTAAAAAGATACATACGCTTGCTCAGGAACAATGTTAAGTTATTTTCAGGGCCGCCATCAGGGGGGGACAAACAGCACTACAGTGATGGGCCCCAAGCTCCCAGGGGGCCCGGGCCCCCCCTCTGACCTGCAGCACCTGTTATATGTGTCCCCGGGTCCCACTCTGGTCTTTCTCCCCCTACTTCTCTGCTCGGTAGTTAGAGCAGGCTACAAGAAAATGGCTGCCAATGTCCACAAATGCAGACATCGGTACCCATTTTTCTGTAGCTTTGCTCTAACTACACTGGACTGGAGCACCGGCCGCTCGCAGCTGCAACACCTGCGTTTATTTATGCCCCGACCCGACCTCCTGTCAGCAGCGGCAGCCAGCTTCAGGGCAATGCTACATGTGAGTGCAGCGTGCTAGGCACTCAAGTCTCTCCCCTCCGTCCCCTGAAGCTGGCTAGCCAATAGACAGGAAGGAAAAGCTCTGCTCCACGCCTCTCCTCCTTTCTTCAGCCACAGACACAATGTTTACTGCGTGTAGCTACGCCCCTAACCCCGCCCACTGCCAGTCAAGCCTGATGTCAGGCTGGACCATGCTGCTGGCCCCTGACTTTAGAAGCTGGCCAGTCTGCGCCCCCCTGCATCCCCCTGATGGACAGCAGGGCAGGAGAAGAGAGAGCCAGCTCCAGCCAGAGGGACAGGATGGAATTCCAGGAGCACAGTGACAGCAGACACGGCTGTCATGTGAGCATGTGAGAGAGAGCTGTGTGAGGAGCCCCCCTCTGATGACAGGAGATTAGAAGGTATTGCTATAAAGTGCCTGTGTGACTGCCCTGTCTGACTGCCCTGCTAGTCTCTGCTCCCATATGCCCCATCTCCCTGTCTCCCTCCCTCCTCTTGTATTCCTCCTCCCAGTGCTTCAGCATGCCCCCCTGTCTGTCTCTCCCACATTCACTCTTGACTGTCCTCCATTTCCCAACATCTCTCCTTCCTATCTACCTATTTTCTTCCCAACTCTCCTTCTGTACCTCCTCTCTTCTGTGACTCTCCCACTTTCCTGATCTGTTTGTTATCTTCTACTGTCCCTCCAATCTACCTGCCTTCTCTCTGCTGTGTTTTTTTCACTTATCTCTGTCTCATTATTCTTATGTATTTATATAGCGTTGACTGTTTTCACAGTGCTGTATAGTATATTATCTTGTTACTTAAAGGGAAGATCCGCGCTTGTAATAAAAAACAAACTGCACTTATCTGGGGCTTCTTTCAGCTCCTGGCAGCCGATCGGTGCCCTCGCCGCAGCTCCTGCGTCTCCCGGTGTCCAGCGGTGAAGAAGCCGACCTCACCAGCTCGGCTTCCGGGTCGGCTTCTGTGCGCTCCACGGTGGGGGTCACGTGGTGTAGGGACGTCATCGGGTCTCTACTGCGCAGGCGACCAGATGACGTTGCTTACACCACGTGACCCCCCACCATGGAGCGCACAGAAGCCGACCCGACCTCGCGAGGTCGGCTTCTTCACCGCTGGACACCGGGAGACGCAGGAGCTGCGGCGAGGGCACCGATCGATTGTCAGGAGCTGAAAGAAGCCCCAGATAAGGGCAGTTTGTTTTTTATTACAAGTGTGGATCTTTCCTTTAACTGTCCCTCAGAGAAGCTCACAATCTAATCTGACCAATGTCACTAATGGCCTACCAAGTTATTATAATTATGTATTATAGCTCATCTCCCGCAGCACTTTACAGAGTACATGGTGATGTCACTGACTGTCCTCAGAGAAGCTCACAATCTAATCCCACCATAGTCATACTCTAATGTCCTACTACATTATTATTATTTTTGTTGTATTTATAAAGCGCCAACATATTACGCAGCACTGGACATTAGTTTAGGTTACAGACAATATTTAGGGGTGACAGGGATATTTATATAGCACTGGCATCTTCTGCAGCACTTTACAGAGTACATAGTCATGTCACTGGCTGTTTTTGACCATTCCAGACACCAGAGCGCTGGTTGCCACAGGTCTTCTCCGCCTTCAGTGCCACTCACTGAACTTCCTGATTAGTGGAAGTACAGTGCACAGCATTGAAGGCGGAGGAGACCTGTGGCACCCAGCGCTCTGGTATCAGAAACATGGAAGTCAGGTGAGTCATTCCCCGCCCACTGCCACTGACTCTGCTAACCTATATTGGGAAGCTATACTACCAATACTTTGTCAACTATACTACCTATACTGGGGGCAACTAGACTACCTCTACTGGGGCAACTATACTAACTACCTATACTGGGGGTAACTTTACTAGCTAACTATACAGGGGCAACTATACTAAGCTACCTATACAGGGGGCAACAATATTGGCTAGCTATAGTGCTGTTAACTATACCTGGATACCCTCTACAGGGGGAACCTATTCCTTGCTGCCTACCTACCTGTACTGAAGGTGAAAATTTGGGTTGTTGTGCAATCATCCATCATTCCAAATTAGGGCGGGTTCATCGGGGGGGGGCGCCGGCGCCCAGGTCTGATGATGTGTGAGGGGCCCTAAAATTTCTGATGGCGGCCCTGGTTATATTTTATTTGCTGTGAGAAAAGTCAGATTTATGTATTTATTTACAATCAATATCGTTACCTATGATGAAAGAAATAATTTTGCATGATCAGACAGACATCTACACCATGATAAGAAAGATGATTCTTCACCATCTTGTAGGATCCACAGATAGCCCTTCCGCGGAGAGGATGCTGGGATTGCGCAAGGCTCGGTGATACAGCGTGGACTCTGTATGACCCCGCAGCCCGCACAGCTCCTCCTCTGTGATCCCAGCCGGGAGCGGCGCTGCTCTCCCCATATATGCAGCGCTATATTATTCTTGTGTGCGGCGAGAGGAAAGCGCTCCCCAGCCAGGACGCAGGATAACTATCAGGACGCCGAGCATGTAAGCAGGAGCACCGGGCTAATGATTGCGGGGTAACGGGGTGAGCTACCTGCATGCAGTTCACAAGAGCCGGTTGGTTGCAGTTCTCACAGGTGAAAAGAGGCGTCTTCATTCTAGTGGTAGCTCAGATAGATTTGTTTATTACAGTGAAACTGAACGTATAGAACTGATTTATTCACCTGTTTTCAGTGTGCATTCGTTATAAATTCACTTGCTCATATGCGGGAAGTTCTATTTGTAGCCAGGTAGTCTTGTGCCAACATGTTGGAAGATTCGCATTCACCACCAGCCTGTAGCACAGCCAGAAATAGGAGTAGGGTTGGCATCAGTGGTGAACTTCTGACCTGAGGAGATATTTTAGGCTTAACCACTTCACCGCCACCAATACAAACCCCTCTCAGTTCAGTGCTGGATTATTTTATTTATTGTTGCTTAGTGGTTTGACTCTTTCTCCAGTAATACCCGCTAATCTTGGTATCTGTGTTATATTTTTGTCCAATGTGAAATATTTAATCCTATGCATTTAAACAAAAAGCATAAAGATAAAAAAAAAAATCTTATTTTGCCAACTACTATTTTAAGTATTTTTTTTCTTTTTGTTATTTTGTATTGTTTTTTTATAATTCTCTTCAAAAAGGATTTTTTTTTTTTTTTTTTTAATGCAAAGTTATATGTATAGCGTTGTGCTTTGTTGCCACTGGTGAACTCACTGCCCATATAATTGTATGTACATGAAGAGTCCTTCACAGAGTAATTCTGCAACACCCCCCCCAGTAAAACCTTATCTGAAGCTGCCTCTCACTGTTTCTTTGATGTATAAGTGAAAATAGGACTGTCTCTGACCCAAGTGACAGTGGCGCAGCTTAGGAGCTGTGGGCCCCGATGCAAGTTTTACAATGGGGCCCCCCAAGCACTCTATACATAACAATTAATACGGCGCACCAAATTTCGCCAATGGCAACTACAGTGTCAGAGGTGCAAGAAGGGGATGGGGAACAGTTTATTAATGATTACCACTATACAAAGCATCTATTGAAGTGATTATTATGAGCACAGGACCAAAAGAGAGCCAATACTGTAGTTGAGGGTGGGCCCTTCGGGG
Organism: Hyperolius riggenbachi; assembly: GCF_040937935.1. NCBI lineage: Eukaryota > Metazoa > Chordata > Amphibia > Anura > Hyperoliidae > Hyperolius > Hyperolius riggenbachi. The sequence continues at coordinate 316,356,831 of NC_090648.1, forward strand.
CCCCTCTGGCCCAAGGGCCCCAATGCGGTTGCTACCTCTGCACCCCCTATTGCTACGCCCCTGCCAGGTGACCAAGTTGGTGAGAGAGCTCAGAGAAGCTCTTTTGCATAGAAACCGACGTTTCTTAACTCTTCCTGTATTGGAAACAATATGAGGCTTTGTTCTTTGCGATTAATGTTCTCTTTTTTAGCTGCCCTACACACACAGGCCCAGATTTACCTCACAGGAGCCTATAGGCACAGATGTCTGTCACCCTAGACTTCGCCCTCCATTAACCTACAAATAGCTGCCGAACCGCACCACAAGTGTGCTGCCTTGCCCAGCTTGTCCCTTCTCCCTTAGTTCCCTGGCCCATCATAGGTAGCTACATGTGCCCCTTAGCATTAGGTAGCCTGTGCTATCCTCCGTATTAAGTAGCTAGAGGTGCTCCCAATTATTAGGAAGCTAGAGGTGTCCCCGACTGAACGGAGTTCTGGTCAATGGAATGCAGGGATCCGGGTGAGTAACCTCTCATTTACACTCCGCTCAGGACTCTCCATAGGGAAGGAGGGAGGCACTTGAGGAGGGAAGTCAGCCGCCTTTCCATCATTAGCGCCAGTCGGCACGTGGCTACAATGCCTTATGGTAAAGCTGGCCCTGTACACACACCTTCATTATCTCATACGTTTATTTTCACTTCAAATTCCATTTCATGTGTATGGTATAACAAGCACATTGCAGTTCACACACACACAAAATGTGTGCGTTATGCAACATGAAAAGTGTGAATCCACCTGAAAACTAGTGCACGGAGCATTAGTGCAAAAACGGAACATTTGCTTAGTGACCCATCAGTATTTACAGGCTGAGAATCCACTTCTGCACTAGTTCTCCAATTTTCGTTGCACTGATTTTGACAAATTTGCCTCATCGTCTGCACGTTATCTCTGCATGTAAGTGACGTGGAGAATGCTGATTAGTTACACTCCTGACAGCAACAGAATCACCTTGCCAGGTAAAGGCAAGTTCTGAAGTCATTATTCTTGCAGTGTAACCCTTTCATACTGTATAGCACTTCGTTAAAAGGAAGCAGACAGCCGGTGCACAAGGGACATGTAGAGCTCACTGATCAGACTCAGCTTCTCTGTGAGCCCTTTTACACATCTGCTACATTTGTGTCTGTAGCATTATAATGTGGCAGAGCACATATTTATGCAATGCAGATGGTCAGTGTACACAACGATAAGTCTTTTGGTCACCATAAGTATGTGTATTAAAACACATACATTAACAAAACACATAAATGTGAGCATCTGGTTCCATCGAATCGGTGAGCCTTATGTGCAGCCAACGGGGGATACACCGGAGCTGCGGCGAGGGACCCACAAGACTTCTAGGGGCTGGAAGAAGCCCCAGGTACGTAAAATACATGTCCCTGCTCACCTCATTTGTCCTTTAAGAAGTCACTCTCAGTAGTATACAAGAAAAGGGTGGCACCCCTCCACCAAGAGTGTACAGCAAGTAGATTGATATAGGATAAACAGATGCCAGAAAGAATAAAATACACTAAAAACAATTAAAAAGTGGAAGGCAGTAGTGGACTTAGATTCATCAAGCCCATGACAGGAGCGCGCATTATGCTGTGGTAGTGCAGCTAGCTTGTGCTGGTAAGTTAGTCGCTCCTCCAAACTAATGGCCGCTCCACTGAACCTGCCCTCAAGCGACAGGCAGCCTACTGGGCCAATCAAAGTGCTGGGATCATGTCAATTAAAGCCACTGGACCTGCCGGTTGGCTCAGGGCGGGTTCAGTGGAGCGGCCGTTAGTTCGGAGGGACGAGCGTAACTTACCAGCACACGCTAGCTGCACTACCACAGCATAGCATGTCCTGAGCTTGCACTCCTGTCATTAAAGAGAACCCGAGGTGGGTTTGAAGAATATTATCTGCATACAGAGGCTGGATCTGCCTATACAGCCCAGCCTCTGTTGCTATCCCAAACCCCCCTAAGGTCCCCCTGCACTCTGCAATCCCTCATAAATCACAGCCACGCTGCTGACAAACAGCTTGTCAGAGCTGGCTGTGTTTATCTCTATAGTGTCAGTCTGCTGCTCTCCCCGCCTCCTGCAGAACTTCAGTCCCCGCCTGCATCCCTTCCCTCCCTGCTGATTGGAGGGAAGGGACGGGGGCAGGGACCGGAGCTATGCAGGAGGCGGGGGAGCAGCTGAGACTGACACTACAGATGTAAACACAGCCTCACAGTACGGCTGTGATTTATAAGGGATTGCAGAGTGCAGGGGGACCTTAGGGGGGTTTGGGATAGCAACAGAGGCTGGGCTGTATAGGCAGATCCAGCCTCTGTATGCAGATAACATTCTTTAAACACACCTCGGGTTCTCTTTAAGCAGCGCTACTTTAGCAGCACAGCTTGATGAATCCACCCCAATGGGTCTTTTTCAGTATAGCTCACAACTTATTGTTGCAATGCGTTTCACGACCTGCTTCTTCAAGCAATTGGTGAGTGACTAGGTAATTCATGCATTATGATTTCGCATCGTACAGTAATTGCAAATTATGATGTGAAATTCGTGCTCATCACTAGACAGCAGTAAAGTCTGCACCGGTGCTGCGAGCATGAAGAATATGCACAAAAGTAAATGCTGTGATCCCGTAACAGTGTGTGTCCCTCCGTCTCTGCATTCCCTGTAAGCTGTGCTGGATCCGTATTTCCAGGGTTATATTGCATTGTAATTACATGAGAGATTGGTGGTGCATTCAGGTAGTGAGTGCTCAGATTGCATGGGTCATAAACAGGCATTTACTTACCCAGCTCTTCAGTGACTGCATCTTCCATTCTAGACATTTGATGTACAGGACCTGTACATACTAAAGGTCGCCAAGCGCAATCGTAATTTTAAAATTGCAAACGGTGCTTGCGTTTTTGTGATGTGTTTTTGCATGCATTTTTTTAATGCGCTTGTATTTTCTTGTCATTGGTGATTGGCTAAAAATTCCTTTAATGGGAAGTTGCAAGGTCTCCTGGGATTTGACCTATAAAATATATAATGCAATCACATTTTTGTATGCAATTTTTCAAATGCTCAAACTGCGCAGCAGTCACTGCGATTGTGATTTTTCTAAAATCGCATCGCACCACTGTGCACAAGTCATCACGATTTTCATTTATTTTTAAAAAGGGTTTGAGATTGGAAAAATGCATGTGAGGCTTCACTGTATTTGTGTGTTCACCCGACTTTCCATGTGTTAACAGCTCTGTGGATTGCCTATATGTACCTGGTTTGTCTTTCCTATATGTACCTGGTTTGTCTTTCCTCATTCATTGCTGTTTGTTTATGGCAGGTATCTCAAGTGGGGGTTTTCTGCTGCTCTTCTTGCTGTTGTTCTTGGATTCTATCTGTTACCGTCTCCAATAGATCCAGAGCCATTCACGTAAGTTTTCCTGGTGCACTAGCTGTGTGTGTGTGTGTGTGTGTGTGTGTGTGTGTGTGTGTGTGTGTGTTTCACACCAACAAATGGTTTAACTCACAGACGAACTAACATGTTGGCAGATCACATGTTAATCATTAGACAACCAGTGTCCATTCCATTGACGACCTGCATGATTTTTACGGACACCAGACAGAAGTCGTGAGCATGGCCCAAAATCATTCTAGTGATGACTGTGCCTTAACATCCTTGGCTGTACTCCCGAGGGTAGCTCGGGGTTACTTATAGCTACAAATAGTGGAAACCCCGTGCTTTACTCATGGACACCGCTCGCAGGGCCGTGTGCAGAGTGCAGCAGAGCTGTAAGGATCCAGTTGTAGCAGCTTATCTTCATCAAATATTTTTATACGTACTGTCCTTCCTGCACAATTGAATAATAAAGTGAACCCGAGGTTAGAGGGATATGGAGGCTGACATGTATGTTTTCTTTTAAACAATACCAGTTGCCTGGCAACTTTGCTGATCTATTTGGCTGCGGAGTGTCTGGAAAGAAGCATGCAGCTAATCTTGTCAGTTCTGACAATATTGTCAAACCCCTAATTTGCTGCATGCTTGTTCAGAGTCTATGGCTAAAGATATTAGAGGCAGAGGATCAGCAGGATAGCCAGGTAACTGTTATTGCTTAAAAGGAAACAAATATGGCAGCCTCCATATCACTCTCACCTCGGGTTCACTGTAAGCCCGGTACACACCTTCAGTATTGGCAAATCACTGACGAATTTTAGCACCTCCAAGTAGCATGAGTTTACTTACACCATCTGCTAATAGTATGCAAAATCTGTTGACCCTCATGCTACATGGAGGTGGTAAAATTGGCCAATAAAATGTAGTGTGTAACAGGTTTTAGGGATCATTCACACTACACAACACATACAAGAATGAGATTCTGTGCATGTGTTCCCGACGCATGGAATGCACGTCTCAGTGCTTTATAATGCGGATGTTGTGGCCTCCACACAGTTGAACCTGATAGGAACACGCTGCGTCGTGCAATAAGATGTTTCTGGCCAGGTTACACACTGTACTGTGAACAGTAACATGAAAGTCTATGGACTGGAATTTCATTTTAAGGCATGTGCTGACTGTCTCTTCACATATTTCAGAATACCTAACCTCCCTCAGTAATGTTCTAATCACACAACTTTCCTATTTCTAGGTTTGATAAACCCCAGGCATTGATTGGACCACTGGCTGTTAACAGAAAGATTCATCAAGGGAAAAGACACTTCTACGGACAGCTGAAAGGACCAGAATCCTTCTGTAGCGATCGTGAAGGTATAAGCATAATGAAACAGTGGTACAGATGGGTTATTAAGGTTGTGTAAAGTAGAAATAAATTACCCTGATGCATATTCTAGACATTGTTTTTTTTTTTTGCCTGTAGGATGGTATATGGAAATAAGATTATTTAGATAGGAAGGAGCTAAGTCCGGCATGGGCAAACTTGGCCATCCAGCTGTTAAGGAACTACAAATCCCACAATGCATTTGCCTTTGAGTCATGTCTGTGGCTGTCAGACTCCTGCAATGCATTGTGGGTCTTGTAGTTCCTCAACAGCTGGAGGGCCAAGTCTGCCCATGCCTGAGCTAGGTTGTGGAGAGCTTTGAAGGCGAAGGTAAGGATTTTAAATTGTAGTCTTTGTGTAACTGGCAGCCAGTGAAGGGACTGACAGCAGGTGATTGGGCTGGAGAAGTGGGAAGAGAGGTGGATGAGTCGTGCAGCAACGTTCATGATGTACTGTAGCAGGGCTAAACGGTTGGCAGGGAGGCTGCAGAGCAGAGAGTTGCAATAGTTTAGTCGTGAAATAATCATGGCATGTACAAGAAGTTAAATAATGTCCTGTCTGAGAAAAGGGCGGATGCAGGAGATGTGTGTTAGGTGGAAGCAACAAGAGGAGGATCATTTGTCAATGTGTGGTTTGAATGAGAGACTTGAGACCAGTATTACACCTAGACAGTGAGCCTGGGGGACAGGCGCTACTTAAAGAGACTCTGAAGCGAGAATAAATCTCGCTTCAGAGCTCATACTTAGCAGGGGCATGTGTGCCCCTGCTAAACCGCCGATATCACGCCGCTAAACGGGGGTCCCTTCACCCCCAAACCCACCCCTCCAAGACTTGGTCATAGTCTTGGTCGTAAATCTTCCCTTCCTGGAGGCAGGGCTAACGGCTGCAACCCTGCCTCCAGTCGCGTCTCTCAGACGCGCATCGCCGCCTCTTCCCCCGCCCCTCTCAGTGAAGGAAGACTGAGAGGGGCGGGGGAGAGGCGGAGATATACGCGTCTGACAGACGTGCGTGGGGCAGGGCTGAGGCGGTTAGCCCTGCCCCAATGCGGAAGCGCTCCCCCGCTTTACGGAGGGGATTTGGGGGTGAAGGGACCCCGTCAAGCCGCGGGATAGCGGCGGTTTAGCAGGGGCACACATGCCCCTGCTATCTATGAGGTCTGAAGCGAGATTTATTCTCGCTTCAGACTCTCTTTAATTGGCAAAATAGTGACGTCAGACAGGGCATGGAATTGTGAGGTGGGAAGATTACCATTTCAGTCTTGGGGTTTTAGAAAATGCGAGGACATGAAGGAGGCGATTGCATTGAGACAGTCAGGGACACAAGCTGTTAGAGTATCCAAGTCAGGAAGGAAAGGTAGATTTGGGTATTGTCAGCGTATAGGTGATATTGGAAGCCAAAGGAACTGATGAGCTGACTCGAAAAGAGTAATCCCTTTATTTTATACATTGCTAGGATTAACCCCACACTTACGGGAGGTTGAAGGCAGTGAATTCACTTTGTAAGCTGCTACCTTGCACCAGGCGGGCCCTTGCTAGCTCTCTGCATGGGCGGTGTAGATGCAGCTATGCTCTGACATGACTTGCCATCAGGTAATGTCACTGCGCGTCAAATGGTAATACCTGTGGGGTTACAAATGCTGCCATTTGGCTGCATGAAACTGCAGCTGAAAGGCTCTCATGGCCCCAAGCTGGGAGGCTGAACTACCTGGCAAGTGCGCAGTCCAGCCTCCCATGTGAAAGAGACCTGACTCGGCCAATCGGGTTGGCTGTGTCCATGTGATTGCTAGCCACTTAGTGTAAGTGTGGAATGACTAAATATCTAACAAGACCTCTTGCTTTGTGCAGGGAGTGGAAATACATGAGCCTGAAACATACAGTAGTTTGTGTTAACACTAGCATACTGCAAATCATGCAGTGATCTAAAATGACCCTTCAAATAAAAGCAAACATTTTCTGTTAGAACATTCACTGAAGTGTTTCTCCAATTGTGATGATTATCATACTGCTTGATAATTAATATATCATTTATTAGGAAACCTTTACACTGGAACTGTGGATGGAAAATTGTGGAGGATTCATGGGGAACAAATAAACCTCATAACTCAGATGGGAAAGAACGTGTCGGGGTGTGGTGAGTAATCAGTGGAACTTTTTCTCGCTTATAATTGGTTCCAGGCTAGCAGGGTTTGCCTTCTGATCTAGTGATGAGCAGTGGACTCTATACTAATCCTGGAGACCCAGTTGTTGTAAACATTTACTTCACTATGTGTCTAAGTTCTAAAACAGTTTCACTTAAGGCCTTTTTATTCCTTCCAACTAGACAAGAATGTGGTAATAAAAAACAGTATGTTCCATGCTTCTAACACTGCTGTGTCTGAGCCCAAAGCAGTCTGACCCACGCACACTGCTACAGTACAAGTGGAAGATCCACAGCATGGAGTCACATCATAATGGGCATTATTCTCATCCACAAAATGTATGAGTCTGCCTGCAAAGCCGTACATATTAAACCAGACAAAGCAGCCTGCAGCACAGTTACAGTGTGCTGAGCTCATAGGTTGCACTCACTGATGCTATTAACCTGTTGTCGCCTGCAGGTGTTTTTAACCTCTTTCCCACCACCTAATGCCGATAGGCGTCGGAAAGGTGGCAGCCCCGGGACTGCCTAACGCCGAAAGGCGTCAAGACTGGCGGGCGGAGAGTTGCAAGGATCGTGCGCTGATGTGCGTGCATCCCCACTTGTGTGACCGAGCTCCGCTCCGTCAACAGTCTGCCAAAAAAAACGCAGTCTATTTACAGTGTACAGCGCTGCAATCTACTGCAGCGCTTTACTATGAACAGCCGTGTCACTCGGCTGTCCCCTGGAGAGACTCCGATCGATATCCCCTCTCATAAGCTGATGCCTATGAGAGAGGATCGCCCTGATTGGCAGGCGGTGGGAAATAGAAAAATAGAGAATTAAAAAAAAAAAATTCTAAACAGCCCTTGAGATATCAAATCTGCTTTCAGCTGCTAAACAAAAGCTGCAATGGCTTTCTTTTTGAACTTTTCAGTCCTGTCCTGCTATCAGGGATTGTTTTCTCAGCCAAATAGAAGTGTTTTGGCTTCTGTTTACTTTCCAGAAGAGTCAGGGCTGCACCGGACTGTTGTCTGACTACCTCATTTACATAAAAGCACTAGCTTATCAACCTTTGGAATGATAAAAAACGGCTCTCGGAAAAGATGTTAGTAGGACTAGTACTATATGTAGCTATGTTTCTTATGTCGCATGTCAATTCACGTACATTTTAAGGGCAGATTCAAATCATCAGCACACCAACCACTAGTTTGTTTTTCTTGTAGGCACTCCGGATTATGAACCAGAGTGTGGACGTCCGCATGGGGTACGAATGGATAGTGAAGGATACCTAATTGTAGCAGACTCTTACTTTGGATTATTCAGGGTGCACCCAGAGACTGGAGAGAAACAGATACTGATCTCTAACAAAGAAGGTGATGTCTCAAAACAGACAGGAAAAGCATATACACAGGCCGTAAGCTCCTGTGTTAGGAAATGTGTACTTTGCTTCCTGTAGGGTGATGAAATATTTGCCCCTTTTCCCTGATTTCCTTGACCATTGCATATTTTAATATTTAACTTATATAAAGTGCTAGTTCAGGCCTGTGCTGGTTTAATTGCGCTTATGTTGATTCTATAATGATTTGCAATGCACAAGCATTTCAACTTATATAAATCTCTTTTGCAGGGGTGGATGGAATACCATTCAGATTCTTAAATGGGCTTGAGTTGTCCCGGAACGGCACTATATTTTTTACAGATTCTAGTAGCAAATGGGGACGCCGTCATCACAGATATGAGGTTAGCTGACCTTTTAGTCGATGATCGTGATTCTCTTTGTTGCAGCTGTAGTCCTTCTGTAGTCATCTGATATGACATAGTCATCCACAGTTTAAATCTTACATGAACCTAATTCCTCCTCGTGCATTTCCCTTCCCTGCAATAATAATGTTTTGCTGCAAGTCTGGAAGCTCTTCATGCTATGGATGCTGAAGTATTGAATTGTTGGCATTGTGCATTTGAATGTCCAGTAGATGTCAATATTATGGGGAACTGAAATCAAAATGTAAATTATTATGGCTGTCTTCCTATATCTTCCTATAACACTTAGCATCTAGTGAATATTAGAAAAGAAACACTCCCAAGTGTTTGTGATAACTCTTCTGCAATCTCTGATATTAGCCAATCAAAGTGGAATACTATTTTAGGTGCGTACACACGCACTACCAGATGCAACGACGGGTCCGTCTTTTAGCCGACAGTAGCGCGTGTGTACGTGCTGTTGGCGGACTGATAAGGCTGTTAACGATCCGATGAGCGGATCGTTCAAAAACAGCACAGCGCATACACACGCGTGTACTGTTGGCTAAAGACCGTCCAGCGGGAGGGTCCGACGGACCCGTCATTGCCGTTGGTAGTGCGTGTGTACGCACCTTTATATTTATGTCTGTCCAGGTCAGTACAAGGCCAGGATAAAGAGCAAACAGGATTATTTGCTTATCGGTCTAAACCTTGGAGAGTTTTGAACAGCGAGCAGTCCAGGTTAAAACAACATTTGCCTGATTATTCTCTCTTAAACATATATTGCCCCCTTCCCTGTTTACACCCCTTTATCCCAATATTTGTGTATTAAACAGGCCTTGTTGGCACAGAGAGATGGGAGAAGTGGTGGTATGTATCGCCTGTGTTTGGAAAAGGTGCATGACGTACTGCATGTAGAAATGGTAAAAACAACAGGATGTAAGTAGATGTTAAAGATATCCTGCCAGACCTCCAAACTCTTATCACCAACTTAGTTTCAAACCAGTGTTCGTACAACAGGACATCAGAAACAATATAAAGAAGTATTTAGTCTCCAAGATCTTCCCACAATTTTACCACCATGCTACTTGTGTGCAGATAGTGGTTAGCGTTCTCGCCTTGCTTTGCTGGGTCCCCGGTTCGAATCCCAGCCAGGTCAACATCTGCAAGGAGGTTTGTATGTTCTCCCCATGTCTGCATGGGGTTCCTCTGGGCACTCCGGTTTCCTCCCACATCCCAAAAACATACAGATAAGTTCATTGGCGTCCCCCTAAGTTGGCCCTAGACTATGATACATGCACTACATCATACATATATACATACACATATGACTATGGTAGGGACTAGATTGTGAGCCTGTAAGGAAGAGCGGAAGCACAGCCGCTCGCTCTCAGAGCGGGGCGGCTGCTTCCGCATCCAGCATGACGGCACCGCATGGAGGAGCCGCCGCACGCCGCGTGAGCAGCGGTGAACGCGGAAAGGCCGCCGTGTGCAGTGCGGCGGCTCCCGCGGCGGACGCCAGGGACAGTGCTGGTGTGGCTGGGACTCCACCAGCGTTGGTAGTGACGCGCGCACTGAGGCAGAAAATATGACGGCCAGAAGTGAGTCAGCTGACCAGGCTGGTCAGCTGACTCTGGCTCCACTCCTCATTGGTCCAGCACTTAGGGAGGTGCTGGAGAGATACCTGTGTATATATACTGCTGGCTGTTCAGTTGCTGGTTGTCTGGCGTTGCGAACACAACGTGGGAGCACTCAGACCCTTAGTCAGATCCTTAAGTGTGCCGGGACCAGCTGGAGCTGTAATCCTACACTTAGCTAGATTCTGTTGATAGCTAAAGTACTAGTTTGATTGTGATTATCTGTTATGACCCTTTGCCTGCCTGACTATCCTCCTGAACTCTGATCTTGTACCCTGCCATTCTGATACTCTGTTGCCGAACCCCGGCTCGTTCTTAGACTCTGCTTCTGCCTCCTGACTTTGTACCTCGATATTTCTGATACCCTGTTGCTGAACCCTGCCTGTACCTTAGACTCCGCCTCTGCCTTCTGAATCTGTACTTTATCTGTCCGTGTGTTTACGACCTGGCTTGTCCGACCTTACTATTAGAGGCGGTTCCCCGTCCTGTTAGTGACACTTCCTCCAGAGTGTCACTCTCAGATATCCTTTCTACTGTCAGCTTGTCTCCTCTCGCTTTGAGTTCAGGTCTTCGGAAGGAATCTGTGCAGTACTCCTTACTGCTCTGTGTTACTGTTACTCCAAACACTACACTCTGCTCGGGTGTACAGAGGTTAGCTGGTATATCGGATTATCGGTGATACTGCAGATCACTTATAATCTGGTATATATCTGTATTCCCAGTGATACTGCAGATCACCGGTAATCAGACCCTCTCTGTGCTCCACCGTTCGTTACAGAACGCCAGACCAAATACAAAAATGGACGCAAACACTGATCGTCTGGGTGTACTTGCCGCTTCGGTGGACAACATCAATCAAGTACTGGGCACCCACATAACTCTTATTGATGCCCTATCAGGGTCTGTACAAACCCTCCAGACATCAGTGGATCATGTGCGATCCCCTTCTAGCTCTGACATACGTATGCCTGTACCTGAAAGCTTTTCCGGCCACAGATCTGACTTCCGGAATTTTAGGAGTAGAGTGTTGTCCTATTTTGAGTTGAGACCCCAATCTTCGGGTACTGAGACCCAGAGGGTCACGTTTATTAAAACTTTGTTGTCCGGCGACTCCCAGTCTTGGGCATATAGCCTGCCCACCGGAGACAAAGCTCTTACCTCTGTAGAGGAATTCTTTAACCTCCTTGCCGGTTATCCAGAGCTCAGCTCGGGGTAACCTGCCGCGGAGGATTCCTCAGGCCCTGCTGGGCCGATTTGCATAATTTTTTTTTTTGTTACACGCAGCTAGCACTTTGCTAGCTGCGTGTAACTTACGATCGCCACCGCTCCGCGCCGGTTCACCGCAACCGGCTGCATCAGAGGCTAGCTACATGCTAAACAACAATCAGAGGCTAGCTACATGCTAAACAAAAAAAAAAATGCAAAAAAACACCCTCCCTGCCGTGCGCAGCAAATTTTTATAACGGCAGGGAGGTTAAAGCTATGGCAGTAATTTACGATGATTCGGACCTTGCTTCGACTTCTGAGCGGAAGCTCAAGCTTTTGCGTTAAGGCGAAGGTCCGGTCGAAGATTACGCGGCCGAGTTTAGGAGGTGGTCAGTTACGGCCAGGTGGGACACTTATGCCCTGTTAGATTGTTTCTTGTCAGGGCTGTCCGATGAGGTCTCTGATCTGATGTTAAGTCAGCCCGAGCCCAGAACAGTCGATGAGGCCATCTCAGCGGCCATCCAAATCGACCGCAGGCTGCGCTACCAAAGACAGACCAGGGGTAGTTCCCGTGTCAGAAGGGTGTCTTACACCACGGCCCCAGTGACTCCTCCTCCTACTGTTTCATCTTCTCCTGTCTTGCCTCCATCTGAGCCGATACAGATTGCTCGGTCAAAATTGACCCAGGTGGAGCGAAGACGGAGAATGGCCGAACAGCTGTGTCTGTATTGCGCTGAAGGGGGGCATATAGTACGAAACTGCCCTAATAAGCCGGGAAACCGCTACCGCCTAGAGATTATGTATTCCGCTCACACCAGTACAACCACCCATCCAGGTTACGGCAGTGGATGACTCTCCTCTGCAAGGGAATCACCCACTGTCTCAGACACCAGAGGTGGGAGTCACCATAGGGGTACTGCACTGGGAAAAGTTACAGTTTTTTGTGTTGCATATGACAACTTCCACCATTATACTCGGCATGCCGTGGTTGCACCTTCATTCTCCACACATTGATTGGGCCACCGGCCAACTAATTTCTTGGTCAGCACACTGCTTTCAGCAATGTTTAGGGAAGGTGACATTGGGCCAAACCAGGGTACCTGAGCAATATTTGGAATATTCTGATGTATTCTGTCCCAAGGCAGCAGACAAATTACCCCCACATCGCTCTTTCGATTGCCCCATTGATATCCGTTCAGGTTGTATGCCCCCTCGGGGTCTTTGGACAATTTATCTGGGCCAGAAAAGTTGGCTATGCAAGAATATATCCGTGAGAATTTGGCCAAGGGCTTCATTCGCCCGTCCCGATCGCCTGCTGGAGCAGGTTTCTTTTTTGTTAAAAAGAAAGACGGGGCCTGTGGCCCTGTATCGATTACCGGGGACTAAATAAAATCACGGTAAAGAATCGCTATCCGTTACCCCTGATAGACGATTTATTTACGCAGGTCACAGACGCTAAGATCTTCTCAAAACTGGATTTGCGGGGCGCATACAACCTGGTACGCATAAGAAAGGGCGATGAGTGGAAAACGGCCTTTAACACGCCAGACGGGCATTACGAGTACCTGGTGATGCCCTTTGGGTTATGTAATGCCCCGGCCGTTTTCCAGGAACTCATCAACGAGGTCTTCAGAGAGGTGTTGGGGAGATTTGTTCTGGTCTATCTAGACGATATACTTGTTTTCTCCAACAACCTCTCTGAGCACAGAACGCATGTGAAATTTGTACTCAACAAACTAAGGCAAAACTCACTTTACGCTAAACTCGAGAAGTGTATTTTTGAAGTAACATCTGTCGCCTTTCTGGGGTACATAATTTCCACCACGGGCCTGTGTATGGACCCCGCCAAAGTCTCTGCTGTCTTAGAGTGGCCCCAACCCGTGGGGTTAAAATCTTTACAGCGGTTTTTAGGCTTTGCGAATTATTACAGAAGGTTCATAAAGGGGTATTCCACGGTCATTTCACCCCTCACCTGTCTTACGAAAAAAGGGGCAGATACTAACCACTGGACCCCAGAAGCCCTACGAGCATTCTCCACTCTGAAAGACTTGCTTTGCTCGGCACCCATCCTGAGGCACGTTGACACTTCTTACCCCTTTATTGTTGAGGTGGACGCTTTAGAGGTCGGGGTAGGGGCTGTGCTTTCTCAGCGATCAGGATTGCAGGGAAGATTACATCCCTGTGCCTATTTCTCTCGTAGGTTCTCTCCGGCAGAGAGAAACTACGATATAGGCAACAGAGAGCTCCTTGCCATTAAACTTGCCTTTGAGGAGTGGCGTCACTGGCTGGAAGGAGCAGAACATACGATTACAGTATACACTGATCACAAAAACCTGGAATACATCAAGAGGGCTAGGAGGTTAAGTCCCCGTCAGGCTCAATGGTCATTATTCTTTTCGAGGTTCATGTTCATTATTACGTACACCCCGGGCAGCAAGAACATTAATGCAGATGCCCTGTCCAGATGCTTTGAGCCAGAGACAGCCCAGCCTCCTGCCCCAGAGCCCATTATCCCACAGAGACTGGTACTGCCTGTAACTGAGACTTGGGAAGACTGGACAGAGACTCTGAGTCCCTTTCAACAGGATGTCCCTGAAGGGAAACCTGAAGGGATTATGTTTGTGCCTTTGCCCTTTCGTCTCCGCATTTTGCTGATGTTCCATTCTCACAAAAATGCGGGACATCCCGGGGCGTCTAGAACGCAAGATCTTGTGTCCAGATGTGCTTGGTGGCCTTCTTTAGCAGCAGACTGCAAGGAGTTCGTTAGGGAGTGTGCAGTGTGCGCAAAGAGTAAACCCTCCCGGCTGGCACCTGTGGGTACCTTGCAGCCTTTACCCACCCCGAGTGAGCCATGGACCCATTTGTCCATGGATTTTGTGGGTGAGCTTCCCAAGTCAGAGGGCATGTCGGTCATTTGGGTGGTAGTCGACCGCTTCAGTAAAATGGCCCATTTTGTGCCCTTGAAAGGACTCCCCTCGGCCCAGGAATTGGCCGACTTGTTTATCACATGTATTCCGGCTGCATGGCATTCCGGAAAACATGGTGTCGGATCGGGGAGTCCAATTCGTTTCTAGATTCTGGAGGGCATTCTGCCACCAAATGGGCATGAAGCTGTCGTTTTCATCAGGCTACCACCCACAGACCAATGGTCAAACGGAGAGGATTAATCAGTCTTTGGAGCAATTTTTGAGGTGCTACGTTGCAGAGGCACAAAATAACTGGGTAAAATTTTTTGCCTTTCGCAGAATTTGCACAAAATAATCTAAAGAGTTCTTGTACTGGGTTTTCTCCGTTCCAGATAGTGTCTGGAAGAATGCCCAAATTCTCACCATTGCCAGTAGCCGCCACTCCGTTTCCAGCTCTGGAGGCCTGGCAAAGGTCCTTTTAAAGACATTTGGTGGATGGTGAGAGATGGTTTGGATAAAGCGTTCCGAAGTCAGAAGGGTCAAGCTGACAAGAGACGCTCTTTGGAGTGGAAATTCCAGCCAGGAGACTTGGTTTGGGTATCCACACGTCACTTGACACTAAAACAACCTTCAGACAAGTTGGGCCCCAGGTTTGTCGGTCCGTTCCCGGTAGCGAAAAAGATCAACAACGTTACTTATTCCATTGATCTTCCCGCCAGCATGCGTGGGGTTAGGTCCTTTCATGTATCTCTGCTTAAACCAGCAGTCCATGTGGGCCCTACTCCTCCTCCTCCTGTGATAGTAGATGAACGACCTAAATTCGAGGTAGAGAAAATCTTAGATTCATGCATGGTACAGAACTCAGTACAATATCTGGTGCATTGGAAAGGGTATGGCATTGAGGAGAGACAATGGGTACCTGAGAACCGCATGCATGCAGACGAATTAAGGAAGGAGTTTCACGCCTTACATCTCGAGAAACCTGGTAGGAGTTGTCCGGAGTCCATCCATACAGATAAGTTCATTAGCGTCCCCCTAAGTTGGCCCTAGACTATGATACATGCACTACATCATACATATATACATACACATATGACTATGGTAGGGACTAAATTGTGAGCCTGTAAGGAAGCGCAGCCGCTCGCTCTCAGAGCGGGGCGGCTGCTTCCGCATCCAGCATGGTGGCGCCGCATGGAGGAGCCGCCGCACGCCGTGTGAGCAGCGGTGAACGCGGAAAGGCCGCCGCGTGCAGTGCAGCGGCTCCCGCAGCGGACGCCAGGGACAGTGCTGGTGTGGCTGGGACTCATAGTCCACCAGCGTTGGTAGTGACGCGCGCGCACTGAGGCAGAAAATGTGACGGCCAGAAGTGAGTCAGCTGACCAGGCTGGTCAGCTGACTCTGGCTCCACTCCTCATTGGTCCAGCACTTAGGGAGGTGCTGGAGAGATACCTGTGTATATACAGGATCTTCTCAAAAAATTAGCATATTGTGATAAAGTTCATTATTTTCTGTAATGTACTGATAAACATTAGACTTTTATATATTTTAGATTCAAATACACACAACTGAAGTAGTTCAAGCCTTTTATTGTTTTAATATTGATGATTTTGGCATACAGCTCATGAAAACCCAAATTTCCTATCTCAAAAAATTAGCATATTTCATCCGACCAATAAAAGAAAAGTGTTTTAAAAAAAAAAAAAAAAACAACCTTCAAATAATTATGTTCAGTTATGCACTCAATACTTGGTCGGGAATCCTTTTGCAGAAATGACTGCTTCAATGCGGCGTGGCATGGAGGCAATCAGCCTGTGGCACTGCTCAGGTGTTATGGAGGCCCAGGATGCTTCGATATCGGCCTTAAGCTCATCCAGAGTGTCGGGTCTTGCGTCTCTCAACTTTCTCTTCACAATATCCCACAGATTCTCTATGGGGTTCAGGTCAGGAGAGTTGGCAGGCCAATTGAGCATAGTAATACCATTGTCCTTAAACCATTTACCAGTGGTTTTGGCACTGTGAGCAGGTGCCAGGTCATGCTGAAAAATGAAATCTTAATCTCCATAAAGCTTTTCAGCAGATGGAAGCATGAAGTGCTCCAAAATCTCCTAATAGCTAGCTGCATTGACCCTGCCCTTGATAAAACACAGTGGACCAACACCAGCAGCTGACATGGCACCCCAGACCATCACTGACTGTGGGTACTTGACACTGGACTTCAGGCATTTTGGCATTTCCCTCTCCCCAGTCTTCCTGCAGACTCTGGCATCTTGATTTCCGATTGACATGTAAAAGTTGCTTTCATCCGGAAAAAGTACTTTGGACCACTGAGCAACAGTCCAGTGCTGCTTCTCTGTAGCCCAGGTCAGGCGCTTCTGCCGCTGTTTCTGGTTTAAAAGTGGGTTCATGCTTCCATCTGTTAAAAAGCTTTATGGAGATGAAGATTTCATTTTTCAGCACAACCTGGCACCTGCTCACAGTGCCAAAACCACTGGTAAATGGTTCACTGACCATGGTATTACTGTGCTCAATTGGCCTGCCAACTCTCGCGACCTGAACCCCATAGAGAATCTGTGGGATATTGTGAAGAGAAAGTTGAGAGACGCAAGACCCAACACTCTGGATGAGCTTAAGGCCGCTATCGAAGCATCCTGGGCCTCCATAACACCTGAGCAGTGCCACAGGCTGATTGCCTCCATGCCACGCCGCATTGAGGCAGTCATTTCTGCAAAAGGATTCCCGACCAAGTATTGAGTGCATAACTGAACATAATTATTTGAAGGTTGTTTTTTTTTTTTTTTTTTTTAAAACACTTTTCTTTTATTGGTCGGATGAAATATGCTAATTTTTTGAGATAGGAAATTTGGGTTTTCATGAGCTGTATGCCAAAATCATCAATATTAAAACAATAAAAGGCTTGAACTACTTCAGTTGTGTGTATTTGAATCTAAAATATATGAAAGTCTAATGTTTATCAGTACATTACAGAAAATAATGAACTTTATCACAATATGCTAATTTTTTGAGAAGATCCTGTATACTGCTGGCTGTTCAGTTGCTGGTTGTCTGGCGTTGCGAACACAACGTGGGAGCACTCAGACCCTTAGTCAGATCCTTAAGTGTGGCGGGACCAGCTGGAGCTGTAATCCTACACTTAGCTAGATTCTGTTGATAGCTAAAGTACTAGTTTGATTGTGATTATCTGTTATGACCCTTTGCCTGCCTGACTATCCTCCTGAACTCTGATCTTGTACCCTGCCATTCTGATACTCTGTTGCCGAACCCTGGCTCGTTCTTAGACTCTGCTTCTGCCTCCTGACTTTGTACCTCGATATTTCTGATACCCTGTTGCCGAACCCTGCCTGTACCTTAGACTCCGCCTCTGCCTTCTGAATCTGTACTTTATCTGTCCGTGTGTTTACGACCTGGCTTGTCCGACCTTACTATTAGAGGCGGTTCCCCGTCCTGTTCAATTCCTCCAGAGTGTCACTCTCAGAGATATCCTTCCTACGGTCAGCTTGTCTCCTCTCGCTTTGAGGAGTTCAGGTCTTCGGAAGGAATCTGTGCAGTACTCCTTACTGCTCTGAGGCCTAGCCCTCTAAGTGTTACTGTTACTCCAAACACTACACTCTGCTCGGGTGTACAGAGGTTAGCTGGTATATCGGATTATCGGTGATACTGCAGATCACTTATAATCTGGTATATATCTGTATTCCCAGTGATACTGCAGATCACCGGTAATCAGATCCTCTTTGTGCTCCACCGTTCGTTACAGAGCCCCTCTGAGGGACAGTTAATGACAGGACAATATACTCTATACAGCGATGCATAATCTAGGGCTCAATATAAATAAATAAAATTAAATATAGCGGATTTAGATTATAAGGTTGGTGTCACTATATTTAATAAAAAGAAAATTGTTTTGTGTAATAGGGTTAATTTTTTAAAGAAATACCTATGTGACATAAGATAGACATTTGTATGTACAGTGCCAAGCACACAAATAACTAGACTGTGTTCCTTTTTTCTTTCTCTGCCTGAGTTAACCAGGAATGCAAGTGACAGTTTCTGTCCAGTCGGGAGCTGGTCGGACTATAGTCTGACCCTCAATAATAAGGCATTACCGTCATAAAACACTTTCCTGGCAGAAAATTGCATTGAGATATAAAAAAGGGTTGATAGTTCATAGACTTTAGCTATGACATACTTCAATGCATGTGTCATTGAGCAGAGACAATAAAACAGTAAATACCTAAAAAGTAGATTTAAAGAGACTGAAGCCTTAATAAAAATGGCTTTTTTCCTTTATATATAGCAGGGGCATGTTTGCCCCTGCTAAAACGCCGCTATCCCGCGGCTGAACGAGGGTCCTTTCCCCTCCAAATCCACAAACAAACTTGGTCGTAGATTTTGCTACCCCTGTGCGCTTCCGTTTGAGGCAAGGCTATGAGCTGCAGCCCTGCCTCACACGCGTCTATCAGCGGCTGATCTCCGCCTCTCCCCGCCCCTCTCAGCGAAGGCAGACTGAGAGGGGCAGGGGAGAGGCGGAGATCCGCCGCTGATAGACGCGTATGAGGCAGGGCTGCAGCTCATAGCCCTGCCTCACACGGAAGCGCTCCCCGGGCAGCACACAGGGGATTTGGAGGGGAAAGGACCCTCGTTCAGCAGCAGGACAGCGGCGTTTTAGCAGGGGCAAACATGCCCCTGCTATATATAAGGAAAAAAAGCCATTTTAATTATGGCTTCAGACTCTCTTTAAATATAAAATAAAACATGGAATATCTTTAAAAAAAAATGTAGGAAAAGGATACTGTAGATACAATTGTTATCATCAGTTTTTCACCTCGGTATTCCTTTAAAAGCATCCAATATTTAAAATGGACATGCAGGACCATAGGAAAATTACAGGCCCACAAATCCAGGTACATTTTAATAACCTGTTATCAGGTAACACGATATGCTGGAGTTTGAAAATGAACCAATCAAGTTCAACCTTGGTGGTTTATTTTCAAGCTGCAAACATTTCCATACAGAATTTGAATAATCTTACACCAACTCAGAATTATTTGCATCTCATTGACCATCCTTACTTATCAGGTTTGTGCCTGCCCACTGGTATCAAGCCTCCAACACATTTATATGCATTTTGTCTGCTAGAGGATCATTTCAGGGTGATCAGCCATCCTGCCAAGCAGGCACATCTTGTAACTAGAGGCCCATACGTCTGCCCATTGCTCAGGTGTCCTATAGCAGTGACAATGGGCCACCTCAGTTCGTATAAAAATGAAAATTGAAAGTCCTCCTCAGCCAAATATTGAAATAAAGGCAAAGGCCAAATACCCACTAGCTGCAATAGAGATGTACGTAATCTCAACATGGGGAAACAATTCAAACATGCTTCATAGTGGCTTAAAAAAACATTACAAACATGTAACATAAGGTACATGTTTAGAAATGTAAACCAAACAGTGTATGTTAATAAGATTAAAAACCAGAGAAAAATTAAAAGTAAAAGATTTGAAAGGTCCAAACGAATGAACTGCAAACCATGAAAATGTGGTATAAATCCAGGTTCACCACTGAACATCAAAGCTTATCCATGTACAGAAATCTTATGAATTGCCTATACCAGGGGTAGGCAACCCGCGGCTCCAGAGCCGCATGCGGCTCTTTTTCACCTTTGCCGCGGCTCAGGTAGTGTGTGTTATTGGCTGCGGCGCGCGTGTGACGTGTGCTGCCGCTGGTCGGCAGCCTATAAGAGAGGCCGCCGGACCAGTGCAGTGCAGGGCTTAGGGCGGCCATTTTCCCGTAGCCCTGCAGTGTAATGCAGGCAGGACGTGGCGTCGGGAAGGAAGAGGATCGTGGGAGTTGCGCGCCACAAGGAGGTCGGGAGCGGAGGCCGGGACAGGAGGAGATCGTGACAGGAGGTCTTCTGACTAGGTGAGTAAATGGGTTTTTCTTATCTGCTGAAGGATTGTGCATATTGGGGTCAGATCTGCTGAAGGATTGTGCATATTGGGGTCAGATCTGCTGAAGGATTGTGCATATTGGGGTCATATCTGCTAACGATTTGTGCATATTGGGGTCATATCTGCTAACGATTTGTGCATATTGGGGTCATATCTGCTAACGATTTGTGCATATTGGGGTCATATCTGCTAATAATTTGTGCATATTGGGGTCATATCTGCTAACGATTTGTGCATATTGGGGTCATATCTGCTAACAATTTGTGCATATTGGGGTCATATCTGCTAATGATTTGTGCATATTGGGGTCATATCTGCTAATGATTTGTGCATACTGGGGTCATATCTGCTAATGATTTGTGCATATTGGGGTCATATCTGCTAACAATTTGTGCATATTGGGGTCATATCTGCTAAAGATTTGTGCATATTGGGGTCATATCTGATCCTGTATGTAGCAGTAAGGTAAGAAACAATATATGCAGTGTTAGATTTGTTTTATAATGGTTTTGCGGCTCCCAGTTTTTTTCTCTTTTCGGAAACGGGTCCAAGTGGCTCTTTATGTCTTAAAGGTTGCAGACCCCTGGCCTATACAGTACTTTGAATTTTTCTATACTACTCAAACTAGGATCAGCAGTCACCTGTTTATAGAACCAGGAGAACTATGTTATTTCTTTTTAATAAACGTAAAGATGTTTGTTTTTACTTTTACCTTCATCTGTGCATTCATTCAGGTACTGTTTGTTTTTACTTTTACCTTCATCTGTGCATTCATTCAGGTACTGGAAACCAATCACCTTGGGCGTCTGCTACGTTATGATCCAGTAAAGGGAGAGGCAAAAACAATGCTGGCGGATCTTTATATGGCCAACGGCCTGGCCTTGTCTCCAGATGAGGATTATATATTAATAGCAGAGACCAGCATTGCCAGAATTCTGCGGTATGTGTATAGTATAAAGAGCCAGCATAACCTGCTGCATTGTTCAGCTAGCAGAGTAAGCACATTTACTCAAATATTGTTTCACAGGCTTCTTCACCCCTCTGGAAATGGAAATTACTGCTCACTTTAATGACGCTTTCCTCCTCTTCCCACATAGCTTTTGGTTGTCTGGCACTAAAGCTGGCATGAAAGAAGTATTTGTGGACAATCTGCCAGGCTATCCAGACAACATCAGAATGTCCACCACAGGCACATACAGGGTTGGCTTATCAACCACCCGCTTTCCTGGATTCTTCCCTCCATTCTTGGATGCCATAGCTCCGTACCCTGCCTTGAAGAGGTTTATTGTCAAGGTATGGCTGTATGATTTTGGGGGGTTCTTTTTGTGTAGCAGGTTTAACGTGCATCTTCAGTATAAACATGGTTAGGCTTAACCACTTGAGGACCACAGTCTTTTCGCCCCTTAAAGGGACACTGTAGGGGGGTCGTTTGAAAATGAGTTGAACTTACCCGGGGCTTCTAATGGTCCCCCGCAGGCATCCTGTGCCCACACAGCCACTCACCGATGCACCGGCCCCGCCTCCGGTTCACTTCTGGAATTTCAGACTTTAAAGTCTGAAAACCACTGCGCCTGCTTTGCTGTGTCCTCGATCCCGCTGATGTCACCAGGAGCACACTGTGCAGGCCCAGTATGGTCTGTGTCTACGCAGCACGCTCCTGGTGACATCAGCGGGATTGAGGACATGGCAACGCAGGCACAGTGGTTTTCAGACTTTAAAGTCTGAAATTCCAGAAGTGAACCTGAGGCGGGGCCGGAGCATCGGTGAGCACAGGATGTCTGCGGGGGACCGTTAGAAGCCCCAGGAAAGTTCAACTCATTTTCCCCTGACCCCCCCTCCCTACAGTATCCCTTTAAGGACCAGAGCCTTTTTCTTCATTCAGACCACTGCACCTTTCACGGTTTATTGCTCGGTCATACAACCTACCACCTAAGTGAATTTTACCTCCTTTTCTTGTCACTAATACAGCTTTCTTTTGGTGCTATTTGATTGCTGCTGCGAGTTTTACTTTTTATTATATTCATCAAAAAAAGACATGAATTTTGTCAAAAAAATGACTTTTTTAACTTTCTGTGCTGAAATTTTTCAAATAAAGTAAAATTTCCTATACATTTGAGCGCGAAAGTTATTCTGCTACATGTCTTTGATTAAAAAAAAAAACATTCAGTGTATATTTATTGGATTGGTTAAAAGTTATAGCGTTTACAAACTATGGTGCCAAAAGTGAATTTTCCCATTTTGAAGCATCTCTGACTTTCTGACCACCTGTCATGTTTCATGAGGTGCTAAAATTCTAGGATGGTAAAAATACCCCCCAAATGACCCTATTTTGGAAAGAAGACATCCCAAAGTATTCACTGAGAGGCATGGTGAGTTCATAGAAGATCTTATTTTTTGTCACAAGTTAGCGGAAAATGACACTTTGTGACAGAAAAAAAAAGTTTCCATTTCTTCTAACTTACGACAAAAAAAAAATGAAATCTGCCACGGACTCACTATGCTCCTCTCTGAATACCTTGAAGTGTCAACTTTCCAAAATGGGGTCATTTGTGGGGTGTGTTCACTGTCCTGGCATTTTGGGGGGTGCCTAATTGTAAGCACCCCTGTAAAGCCTAAAGATGCTCATTGGACTTTGGGCCCCTTAGCGCAGTTAGACTGCAAAAAAGTGCCACACATGTGGTATCGCCGTACTCAGGAGAAGTAGTATAATGTGTTTTGGGGTGTATTTTTACACATACCCATGCTGGGTGGGAGAAATATCTGACAATTTTTTATTTTTTTTTACACACAATTGTCTATTTACAGAGATATTTCTCCCACTCAGCGTGGGTATGTGTAAAAATACACCCCAAAACACATTATACTACTTCTCCTGAGTACGGCGATAACACATGTGCGGCACTTTTTTGCACCCTAACTGCGCTAAGGGGCCCAAAGTCCAATGAGTAGCTTTAGGATTTCACAGGTCATTTTGCGACATTTGGTTTCAAGACTACTTCTCACGGTTTAGGGCCCCTAAAATGCCAGGGCAGTATAGGAACCCCCCAAATGACCCCATTTTGGAAAGAAGACACCCCAAGGTATTCCGTTAGGCGTATGGTGAGTTCATAGAAGATTTTTTTTTTTTTTGTCACAAGTTAGCGAAAATTGATTTTTATTGTTTTTTTCACAAAGTGTCATTTTCCGCTAACTTGTGACAAAAAAAAAAAAAATCTTCTATAAACTCACCATACTCCTAACAGAATACCTTGGGGTGTCTTCTTTCTAAAATGGGGTCATTTGTGGGGTTCCTATACTGCCCTGGCATTTTAGGGGCCCTAAACCGTGAGAAGTAGTCTTGAAACCAAATGTCGCAAAATGACCTGTGAAATCCTAAAGCTACTCATTGGACTTTGGGCCCCTTAGCGCAGTTAGGGTGCAAAAAAGTGCCACACGTGGTATCGCCGTACTCAGGAGAAGTAGTATAATCTGTTTTGTGGTGTATTTTTATACATACAGATGCTGGGTGGGAGAAATATCTCTGTAAATGACAATTATTTGATTTTTTTACACACAATTGTCCATTTACAGAGAGATTTCTCCCACCCAGCATGGGTATGTATAAAAATACACCCCAAAACACATTATACTACTTCTTCTGAGTACGGCGATACCACGTGTGACACTTTTTTGCACCCTAGGTGCGCTAAGGGGCCTAACGTCCTATTCACAGGTCATTTTGAGGCATTTGGATTCTAGACTACTCCTCACGGTTTAGGGCCCCTAAAATTCCAGGGCAGTATAGGAACCCCACAAGTGACCCCATTTTAGAAAGAAGACACCCCAAGGTATTTCTGTTAGGAGTATGGTGAGTTCATAGAAGAATTTTTTTTTTTGTCACAAGTTAGCGGAAAATGACACTTTGTGAAAAAAAAATCCAATACAAATCAATTTCCGCTAACTTGTGACAAAAAATTAAATCTTCTATGAACTCATCATACACCTAAAATGGGGTCACTTGTGGGGTTCCTATACTGCCCTGGCAAAAAAAAAAGTCAAAATAAGCATACACAAGTCATACTTACCTTCCATGTAGTCTACTCCTCAGTGTCTTTCTCCTGTCCCACATCCTGTCCACTGTGATCAAGGGAATTTTCCGTCCTCCATTTTGAAAATGGCCATTACCCATAACAGCTTTCTGGTCAGCACACAGTTAAACTGAAACTTCGCCCACTTGAGCCATAGGGAAACATGGACATTACCTGGTACATCAGTTTTCCTCTCAGCTATAACTGACAGCATCTGATATTTTACTGACAGAAACTGATATATTTCAGACCTGACAAAATATTGTCAGAACTGGAAGGGATTATTGTCAGAAGAAAATGGTGAGCTTCTGAGAGGAACTGATGGCAAGGTAACTATGTAATGTTCATTTGTAGTTACTTCATGTGTTTATTTTAAATATTTTTACTCATTACAGGTTCTCTTTAAGGTTCCTTTAAATCTGATAGCCTGTTAGAAATTATTTCTTTATATACTAAATGTAAAATTTCTATATTCCTGTATGAGTGTCTGCCTGACCCTGACCATTGATTCTGTAGAAGTTTTTTGGAGTAAGTCAGAAATCGCATAAATGCAGTACACACTAGCTGTTTTGCACTGCAGTTTTAAAGTTGCATACATTTTTTTAAAAAGCAAGGTCTTTTAAAAAATCATGAAAATTGTGATGACCAGTACACAGTGGTGTGATGCGGGTTTTTTTTATATTTTTATGAAGGTTTTGTGATTAAAAATTGCATGAGATTATGCAGCCTGTGTGTACAGGGCCAGTGTTCTCATATCTAGACTGTTTACTCCTCCTTATCACCCGTGTCTGATAAATCCTTATTTAGGGCCTTGAAAATGTTTGTTTAGTTGCGTTGGTGAAAAGCAGAGATGGAGAAAACTGGGAAACTGTCCATGATCCTTTGTTTTTGACAGATGGTAAAAGTTATTTGCTATTGGTGTGCTTTTAAGCCGCATCTACACGCGTAGATGCAGCTCCGATCCTCCTTATAAATCGAGCCGCTGAGGCGGCTCAATTGATAAGATCCGACCGGACGGATCTTGCTTCCGCTGATTCCCTGCTCGCTCCCCGCAAGGGGACAATGGCAGGGAATTCGAGCGGAAGATAAGCGGCGCCGGCGGGGACGAGCGGGGAATCGAATGTGGCGCACGCGCGGCGAGCGGGGACGCGGCGGGCACGCGGAAGAGGCGATCCGGCGGCTAATCGAGCCGCCGGATCGCAGCCTCATCTACTTGTGTAGATGACGCTTTAGAGGTGAATCTTCACCTGTTACCTGCACAAGTGGGTCATATACAAGATGATGCTGATTTGATGAGTGGACATGCTCATCCCAGCAGGACCACCCAGCAGGAATTCAGGAACAGAACTTTATAAATGTACACACTACAGATGGTGACTGCAGCTGTTGGTTTACAGTCATAATTTTTCAGTACAGAACGGCTTTTAAATCTTACCTTTTTAAGTCAGCATTATTTTGTAGATACATATTGTACATGAATGGGCTTGATTCACAAAGCGGTGCGAACCTACTTAGCACGTCTAAAGTCTTTAGACGTGCTAACCAGGGTGCTAAGTAGGTTAGCACCGAATTTCTGAATCAGATCGCGCGCTAAGTACCGCAGGCTTTAGTGGGCACTTCGCACGGAGCGCCCTGCGCTCTGTGCAGTGCGCGCGTAAAGTTTTACGCGCATAAAATTTTTGCGCGCGAAAAGCTCGTTTAGACGTGCTAAGGGGGTTTTCACAGGCGTGCTAACAGTTAGCACCGCTTTGTGAATCAAGCCCAATGTGTGTTAACACGTGCCTTTTTCATGGATTGGACAGTCCTGACTATCTGCTCTGTGCTGTGCAGCAGTGGACAGTGAAGATTTTTCGTATACATGTAATTAAGGCATCAGGAAATTTTGGTTGCAGAGTAAAGCCGAAAAAACTGCTTATGTTGCTCCTGCAAAAGTCCTGCCCGTGTTAATTACTATTCCCCCTCCAGGCCGCCATTCAGTTGAGGGTAAGAAGCAATTTGGCTTCCAGGTATTGCTGGTGCTGAATTATGCTGCTTTTACCGTAATTTGGGCTTCGCCTTCTGACAGTGCCCACATTTTTGACTGAGCACCACTATAGTCGTAATTTACATTATGCCCATGCCCTTTTTACCTGCTTCAGATTTCTCTACTGATTCTACTTCTGATTACTTTTGGTACTGAATTACTATGGTACTGCAGGAAACCAGCAGATAAGAGAACATTGCCTGACACCCCTGAAACATCAGTCTTACCATGTCTGTTATTCTCCATGTGGCTGGGCTGAAATCCAATGGCCTGTTATTATGTGCTGCTGCCTGACACCTGATGTTGCCCTTGCTCCTTTAGAAATGTCAGGTCAGAGGGATACACTGCTAGGCTTACCCCTGACTGTTATCTTTTATCTAATCAAATCTCTCTGCCTTAAAGGCTCATACACATGTCCAAATTAATGCACAACCAACCACACAACAAGTTGTTACCTGACAAGTACATACACGTACACGCACACCAACCAACTCACTTAAATACTATGCGTGCAAGCTAAATGACAAACTTCACAACATGTCCCCAATCAAAAACAATAAAGTTGTTCAAAAGACTTGTACACACATACCAACCTGCCTGATAGTTGGTCAGATTGATCCAATGGTTGGATCTGGCAAACAACCTGTTATATGTTGGTCATCTGGTTGTTTGCCAGTAGAGATGTAGCGAACTGTTCGCGGCTTGCGGAAGTTCGATTTGCCCCATAATGCTCTATTGAGCAAAACTTTGAACCTCTATATCACTGTCAGCAGGCACAGTATTGCCAAACACACAGGTCTCACTGCTGTAAGCCCACCCACCCTCCCTCCTCCAAGCAAGGTCCTTATACCATTTGACTCCGTTGTCTGCCTACACTAATTAGTTATGGGACAGCTGCTACACACTCTGCTAGGGAGATTTTAATTAGCCTCTTGTGGGTCCCCTCCTCCCTTCTACCCTTCTACCTATTCCCTCCTCCCTCCTACCGGTTAGCACACTAACCACTGTACCACAACAGTAGTAACTGAAGCTGGCCTAAAATTTACCATGTATGCTCTATGCAATAGAAACATTAGGTTGCTTAAAGGGAACCTTAACTGAGAGTGATATGGATGTTTCCTGTAAACAATACCAGTTGCCTGGCAGTCCAGCTAATTTTTGTGACTGCAATAGTGGCTGAATCACACCCTGAAACAAGCATACAGCTAATCCAGTCTGACTTCAGTCAGAGCACCTGATCTGCATGCTTATTCAGGGGCTGTGGCTAAAAGTATTAGAGACACAGGATCAGCAGGCGATTCAGGCAACTGGTATTATTTTAAAAGGAAAAATCCATTTCCTTCTTCGTTTAGGTTCCCTTTAAGGATTTGTAGCATAAAAGCCAACTCACATTGGCTGGGATTTGAACCTGGGTCTCACTGTGTGGTGGCAAGCACACTAACCACTGTACCACAACAGTAGTAACTGCAGCTGGTCTAAAATTTACCATGTATGCTCAATGCAATAGAAACATTAGGTTGCTTAAAGGGAACCTTAACTGAGAGTGCTATGGATGTTTCCTGTAAACAATACCAGTTGCCTGGCAGTCCAGCTGATCTTTGTGACTGCAATAGTGGCTGACTCACACCCTGAAACAAGCATGCAGCTAATCCAGTCTGACTTCAGTCAGAGCACCTGATCTGCATGCTTGTTCAGGGGCTGTGGCTAAAAGTATTAGAGACACAGGATCAGCAGGCGATTCAGGCAACTGGTATTATTTTAAAAGGAAAAATCCATATCCTTCTCCGTTTAGGTTCCCTTTAAGGATTTGTAGCATAAAAACCAACTCACATTGGCTGGGATTTGAACCTGGGTCTCACTGTGTGGTGGGCAAGCACACTAACCACTGTACCACAACAGTAGTAACTGAAGCTGGCCTAAAATTTACCATGTATGCTCAATACAAGAGAAAAAGTAGACAAGACAAATAACATTTATATCACACTTTTCTCTTGGCGGACTGGTTTTTAAAATGGTATAATTCCCTGGCAGATGAGACCCTCCTCCCTCCGGTAGGAGGGAATAGGTAGAAGGGAGGGAGGAGGGGACCCACAAGAGGCTAATTAAAATCTCCCTAGCAGAGTGTGTAGCAGCTGTCCCATAACTAATTATTGTAGGCAGACAACTGAGTCAAATGGTATAAGGACCTTGCTTGGAGGAGGGAAGGAGGGCGGGTCCTCCAGCAGTGATGTGTATTTCACTCAATCAAGTGTGCCTCCAGGTATTAGAGCTCTTGAAACATGTTTTCTATCATTTTTCCAGCCGGTAGAATGTTTTAAAATTTTCAAAGTTCGCCTCCCCATTGAAGTCTATTGCGGTTCGAACTTTTTCGCGAACCGAACCTTTCGCGGAGGTTCGCGAACCTAAAATCAGAGGTTCGCGACATCTCTATTTGCCAGCTGTACACACTCCCAACTTATCTTGCAACAGACAAGTTTGAAAGATAGTTGGACAGATTGTTGGTAGGTATATATGAGCCTTTAGCAAGGAGATATAGCAGCTTGATTTATTTTCAGCTGATTGTTGTTGTATTTCCTTGCGTAAAGTAAACCCAAGGGTACTAAGGTCAAATAAAACAGATACTTACCTAAAGGTGCATACACACATCTGATATTTCTGAACAGCTTGTCCTTAGAACGACTTGTAGTTCAAACAACAAGTCGTTCAGACATCATGTACAGAGGTGCCAAGCTATCAATATACTCAGAGCTGTGAGATACTCCGTTCGTTTATGGCCTGATGAAGTGGGATGTTTGCCCGTGAAACGCGTTGCACTTTTATGTAGGAGTATGTGAATAAATTGTGATTTTTTTTTTTTCTACAATCAACAGCGATTTTTTTGTCTGTTTGTGTGTGGACGGTCCACCACCGCCACCTAAACCGTTTTAAACCTTTTATCTTGTTTTATCCTACTGGCGCCTCTGTATCCTTGCATATTAAGTTGTCCACCCTTGGTGGAAGGGTGATATACCCTCTTTTCCTATCTACAGAGAGCGACATCTTAGTCCTGAGTGGGGTCAGGCTTAATCTCCCCACCTGCGTATACAGTGGTTGCCTTAGAGCAACCCAGGTTTGTAAGTATAATACTTACTTTTAACATTTTTCTCTATTTATACAACATACTACACTATATTGGGCTCTCGGTCTCCCTTTTCTCAGACATCATGTACACACTGAGCAACAAGTCCTTTGATATGCTAATTTACTTGTTGTTTAACCAACTTGGTAATGGACAATGGACTGGATAGAACAATGGACTCTAGATTAAATCACTGATCAAACAACTTGTTGTTTGAATGTCTTCTAATAGACTTTCAAACAACAAGTCGTTTGTACACATGTACGGACTTAACTGTCGTTTGAGTGGATCGTTCAAAATCCGCTCGGTGGATCGGTAAAAAAACAGCCTCTTCACCCGGCCGACAGACTGTACACACGCGGAAACTGTCATCAGAACATCCGCCCCGCGGGGCGGGTCTGACGACTGGTAGCTTGTGCCACTCCGCCGTGTGTACACACCTTTAGTTCACGGATCAGTCAGACTGCTATCAGTCTAAAGATCGTTTGTACTTATGCCAAACTGTTGTTCAAACGACCGGTTTGTTCAGAAATATCAGACGTGTGTAAGTACCTTAAGAAGAGGGAAGCCTCTGGATCCTCCAGAGTATTCCCGTGTCCTCCTCCTCCCAATCATCGCCCTCCTACTCTTGCTGAGTGTGGACCCCTGAAAGAAATCGGACAACTGTGGTCTCCAGGAGGACGTGTGAAGTCTTTGCAGGATCTAGAGGTTTCCCTCTTCTTATGTACAGTAAGGGTCTGTCTTTTATTACCTTGGGTTCACTTAAAGCAAGGAAATACAATAACAATCAGCTGAAACAAATTTAGCAATAATATGGATAATGGATTTAAGGATCTAATGCAAAGGTGGTCTAACCTAGACACTGTAGACCAGGCTCTCAGCCAAGGGCAGTCCAACTTTTCATAGCTCTGATGATGGCATCTTTTGGTAAATATATAAAAAGTACAACAGTAAGTAAATAACCTAACTGTAACATTTCAAAAGGGATACATTACCGGATTATTTAAAAGAAAAACTGTATTTATGAAATAAAATAGCTGTATATAGGCTTTTTGGTATTTATTGTGCTTTATGCAGAATGTACCCAAGTAGAGCAACTGTTTCCACTCACTATTTTTTCATATACATTTCCAGATGACCCCACTGGCGGCGTACAGCGTCCTGCTGAGGAAGCACGGCTTGTTCCTGGAAGTGAACCATAATGGAGAAATAGTGGATAGTTTCCATGATCCTGATGGGAGTGTAACGTGGGCCATCAGTGATGTGTATGAGCACCAAGGACAGCTCTATTTGGGTAACACAGATTTACCCTTCCTTGTTGTTTTGACAAAAGACAGTAAATAATCTGATATTTCACATTTGGGTGATAACTACCGCCCACTCCTTGCTAGTCTATAGCATATGGAAGACCTGCAATGGTTGTAAAAACTATGACGTGCTCCACACTGCAGACACAGCTGAGAGAGAATTCTTCAAGGCCAACTCTTCACTGAATTATTAATGTTGGGAATGGCATCAATGTTAATACCAGACATATTGAAAACACTCCATCCAACATGTTGGTGACCTGCTTTTATGTAAGTATATTGCAATAGGTCATACCTCTTTGGCGACCTTTGACCATTTATTTTAGAAATTGGCAGTATCCACCTTTCTGGACCCAAAGTGCATAAGCTCATCTCACCTCAGTAAATAGTGATATGTACAGGGGAAAAAGATGTGATCATAAATGCCAGACTAAACAGGTGGCTTTTCAGTTTTGATTTAAACATGTCCAGGGTTGGACCTGTCTTGAATATGTTTGGCAAGGCATTTCAAAGGGTAGAGGCAGCATAACAGAAAGCTCTTGCTTCAAAGGTTTTTAATTAGACTCTGGGGATGGTCAAGCTATTGGATCCCTTTGATCTGAGGTTGTGGGAGGTGTGACACAGTTGCAACAAATCTTTCAGATATCCGGGGGGCCTAGGTCGTGTAGAGATTTCAATGTTAGCATGCCAATTTTGTAAAAGGACTCTCCATTTTATGGGTAGCCAGTGTAGTGAGCAAAGTGAGTAAAGGATTGATGTTATGTGGTAATGGCAAGGCTGGCTAACACAGCATTCTGTACTAGCTGCAGGCGGTGTTGGTCTTTATTTGGAAGGCCTGCATAGAGGGCATCGCAATTGTCCAGCTGCAATGTGATGAAGGCATCGGTTGGAAGATCCTCTGAAGCATTGGTTCTCAACTTTTTCAGTGCATGTACCGCTATTGTGAGTCATCCTGAGCCAATGTAGCCCCTATGTTCTCTTGTAAGCCGAAAGTGTATTGCACACTGTACATTTTTGGAAAGAAAAATAAATAAAAAATTATATATATATATATATATATATATATATATATATATATATATATATATATATATATATATATATATATATATATATAATCCTGTATAATAATATCCCTGTGTCCCATGTCCCTGCTGTCCTACACAGTGCAAAGAGCTGGGGACATGATGCGGCTCTCAAGTGATTTAAAAAAAAAAAAATGGCTCGGGGGAGGCCCTATAATTTCCCCACAAAATACACATAATGTGGCACTGGTTGACCCAGATATACACATAATTTCCCCCAAAAGTATACAATTGGGTAACGGTTTCTCCGAACATATACATAATTTGGCAGCATTTCCATTCAAAAGGTACACATAAAGTGGCAGTGTTCCTCCCCCCCGCCCACAAAAAAATTGCATAATGTGGCGGTATTTCACACAAAATACACATTATTAGGTGGCAGTTGACCCAGAAATACACATAAATGGCAGCACCCCCTACCACTCCGCATCCCTTCCCATTACACAGAATTAAGACAGAATTTCCCCCAGGAACATTAGGCACACAGCCAGGGGCGTCTCACCCACCAGGCAAGTATAGGCGGTTGCCTGGGGCGCCATGAGGTGGTGAGGCGCATTCCCCCGCCGCTGCTACCGT
Organism: Hyperolius riggenbachi; assembly: GCF_040937935.1. Classification (NCBI taxonomy): domain Eukaryota; kingdom Metazoa; phylum Chordata; class Amphibia; order Anura; family Hyperoliidae; genus Hyperolius; species Hyperolius riggenbachi. The sequence continues at coordinate 316,389,347 of NC_090648.1, forward strand.
GACCATGTTTTTTTTTATATTATATTACCTCCCGACTCAGTCCCCGGTGCTCGGCACGCTAACCTGTGCTCAGCAGTGCCTCCACCTCCACTTCTCCCCAGCCAATAGAGCAATCAATACTGCTCTTCTCTGCCAGGCTCCTTCTTTAAAGCCGTGCCCCTTCTTCTCAGTAGCCACACAGGTAAAGTGTTTACCTCGTGTGGCCCAGCCTTTAACTCCGCCCCACGCCAGTCAAACCAGGAGCCAGCGGCCAGCCAGCTTATGCCCCCGACAGTCTGACCCCCCACCTGTGTCACTGGCTGCACACAGACACTGGAGCGAGACAGCCAGGGGACTGATGCAGTCACAGAGAGAAGAATGTGATGTGTCCGTGTTGGAGCCCCGCCCCTGCACAAGACAGCAACACAGCCCGGGAGAAGGGAAGTTTCTGCTCCAGACAGAGATAAGCTGCATGCACAGGCAGAAGAGAAGGTATGCAGGCAGGCTGCTAAGAACACTTCCTGTCCTGTGTGCAGACTCCCAGTACTGTTATAACTGCTAGAATGTGCCCTGCTCTTTTGATACTAGAGTTTTCTTTGAAAGCTGGTTAGACTGTAGGCTGGTAAAGCTGTAAACCTGTGCTTTAGTGCTGTGCTGTCTCTCCCTCTCCCCTCTCTGTTCCTCTGCCCCCTCTTCCATCTTATGCTGTCTCTACCCCTCTCTGTTCCTCTGCACCCTCTTCCATCTTATGCTGTCTATCACTCCCCCTCTCTGTTCCTCTACCCCCCTCTTACATCTTATGCTGCCTCTCCCTCTCTACTCTTTCCCTCTGCTCGGATTACGTGTATTTTCTGGTGAAACGCTTCCGCATTACGATTATTTTCTGGTGAAACGCTGCTGCCCTATGATTAATTTCTGGTAAAATGCTGCTGCAATAAGTGTATTTTCTGGTGAAACGCTGCCACCTTACGAATATTTTCCGGTGAACTGCTGCTGCAATAAGTATATTTTCTGGTGAAACACTGCCACATTACGATTATTTTCTGGTGAATTACGATTCTGAATTACGATAATTACTATTATTTTCTGATGAAACACTGCCGCATTATGATTATTTTCCTGGGGGGAGGGGCTTGGGGGGGGAGCGCCACAGGTTTTCTCGCCTGGAGTGACAAAATGACTAGAGGCACCCCTGCACACAGCCTCATTTTCCCCACAAAACACATTAGGCAGAATTTCCCCTTTAGTTGTTTCACTTTCCCCCAGTTAGAGCCCCCTAATTTCACTGGTTTCAGTAATGGCATCTGAAAATGAAAATGATGTACTCATCTCGCAGGTGACTTTTCTCCTGTCCTCCAACACTGCTCCCCGATCTTCATGTCAGCAGCAAACCTCCCACGCTATGCTGACAGGGAGGGCTGTGCTACAGGAAAATGGTGTGCAGAGCCAAGCAATGGAGACACAAATATGCTCCAGCTGGCTCTGGATGCCATTTCCCATAGCCCATCTGACAGACTGCCACTATAATGTCGCTTTGCTGGGTGCAAGAGCTGCTATTTGGTCTGCAGTCTCTGGGGACCCCCTGTCAGGTGCTAATGTACTCTCAACCTGCTTAATTTTTACAATATTCCTTAGGTAAAGAAAGGAATGTTTCACAACAGCTGAAATTTGATTCATGAAGTTTAATTCCCCATCAATCAGTAAACCCAAGCTGCACACAGTAAATATCCCTACCTCCCCCCGCCAGCCAATCGGCTCAATCGGCTGTCATAGGCTTCAGCCTATGACAGCTTATCGCTGTCTTGCCTCCCCAGGGGACAGCTGCGTGACACGGCAGGCCCCAGTACAGCGCTGCCGTAGATCGCAGGGCTGTACACTGTAAATAGACTGTGGTTTTGCCGTCTGTCTCCTAGTGGCGATCGCTGCTAGGAGACTGTTGGCGGAGCGAAGCTTCGTCATCCAAGCAGAGAAGCGCGTGTACTAGTGATGGGTCGTTCGCCTTTGCTGCGAACGACAAGAGCCGGTTCTCAGTTTTAAAAGAGCCGATGCCTCAGCCGCCCCACACAGCTCTGCTTTGCTCTGTGATAAAGAGCGGTGAGGCATGCTGGGAGATGTAGTCCTCCTCTTTCAGCTTGTAGGAGTGTATGGGGGGAGCAGAGCAGTAGCAGGGGGGATTGCCCCAGTCAGATAAGCAGTCATGGAGACGGGGCGGGGCTTTTACTCCAATTCTGAGTGGTGTCTAGTGACATTTAATGAAGAGCCGATTCAGAGCAGTAAGAGCCGGCTCTTTAATGGGAGCAGATTCTCTGAGAAGAGCCGGAATTCCCATCACTAACGTGTGCTATCTCCAGCAAAACACGCCCCCCAGGACTCCACACCTATCGGCATTAGGCGGTCCTGGGGCTGCCACAGCATTCACGCCAATTGGCGTGGAGCAGTCCTTAAAGTGGACCTCCAGACTAAAAATCGACTCAGCAGCACTGAAAAGGCCTGGTGTTTCTTTAACAGCTTCACAGCATCAGAACTTTGTTTCTCTTATACAAGCCTCATTTTTAGCTGCACAGAAGAAAACTGCCCGGGAATTTTTCCCCTGATGCTGTGCAAAGCATGATGGGATTTCTGATGTTGTTGCTCTCGTTCTGCTGTTTTGGTGCAAACATTTTTTCTTACATTTTGAATTTGACATTTGAAGCCTAGCGCGTGCAGCTGCGAGGGGTAATCAGGTCACAGGACAGTTGGAACTGTGTCTCCTGCTCCCTGTCACCTCCTTTCAACCAAAAAGATGGCTGCCCCATGACAAAGATGGCAGCCCCCATGAATCACAAACATTTGCCTGTTCTTTTAAAACATGGTGAGTAAGAGATTATATTACCTATCCATTCTAATTAACATAACTAATGTAACTTAATGACAGTATGTTTGTTTAGGCTGAAGTTCCCCTTTAAGCTAAGTTCAATACAGGCATTAAAGATAGTCAATGAAATGCAAATAATAATTCTGGCTTGCATGCAAATTTAATGCAGACTGTAATTGTGCCAGTTAAAAAAAAACAATTTTTGATTTCCCCAGTTTTGAGCTACATGCAAGCCAGCCTTACTTGCATCGTATTGACCGTAGACCTTTACCCCCATCATATTATATTTAATTCTCTGTAGCATTAAAGGATACCTGTAATGAGACGTTCTGTGCCCGCGCCGGTACTCAAAGATCCTCCAGTCATCTGCCGTGGCTCACTTTCCTTACTGCCAACTTACAAGGCGATGGCCACTGTGCGCGTCCTGCTCTTGACGCCGGTAGTGTCCTGAGCAGGCACAGTACGAGTAACCCTCGTACTGCATAGGACACTCATCGCGACCTGAGCAGGAACGAGGGTGAGAATAGCCAGGGCCCCGGCAGGTTCAGTGGCCGGGGACTGAAGTAAAAGGTGAGCCGTGGCGGGGAACCGGAGGATAGTTTTGTCCCGGTGTGGGCACAGGATGTCTGCAGGTGGGGGGTGGTAGAAGCCCCAGGTAAGTTAAACTGGTTTCCCCCTCATTACGTTTCCTTTAAGTTGATATCTCCTTGGTACAGTGACCATTCTTCAATGACTTCAGTTGACAGCTAGGCTTATAGTCTGACACATGAGCTCCTCCCAGTAGTGGAGCTGAGCACAGTATGGTGCAGTTCCCCTCCCTGCAGTGGCCAGTGGGAGGATCTCAGGCACGTCCTAGAACAAACCTGCATTAAGAATTGTGTTGGTCACATGAATACTGGTATGAAAATGGAGCTGCTGATCTATTTCATTTTCTAAATTATCCCATACTGTTATGTGGTGTACAGAGTGTGGGAAAGCAACAAGCTGAATGCCACAATTCTTGAAATTTAGTTTTAAAGAAAAGGATAGACTGTTTTTTTTCCTTTTTAATGTTGTTTATACAATGTTCATTTATTGGGCATCAATAGCTGCAGGCCATTTATATTGTGTATATAATTTTTTACATTTATAATAAATTTAAAACTCCATTATCAGTGTGTTCATTTTCCTAAGATAAAGAGACTATACAGTTAGAAATAAACATCATCTTTGTAGATACATTTTATAATCACCTCCGTGGTCTGTTTCCTTTTGCTTACTCCCCGAGTCCCCGTATAGGCCGACTTCTGATGCTTAGGTCTGCCCCTTTCAGATGGGAGCCATGGCACTCTCTCTATCCAAGATAGAGCGTGCCACAGCATTTCTCTGAAAGGGTCGGGCTAAAGTGCCAGAAGCCAGCCCATATGTGTCTTTTTGAAGCTCATTTTCCCCCCTCCCTGATGCTTATGTTTGATCTTGGCTACTGTGCAATAAAGACTAATTTATTACAGCAGTCCTTATCTGCCTGCAATTTCTGCAGCCCTGCAGAACACTAAGCATTATGCTGGGAATACACCATGCGTTTTTCCAGAAGATAGATGGTTCGATAGATAATTTCTCCCGTTCAATCATTTTACCACTTGATTTCTCATAGAATTGAATGGAAAAAGATAAGAAAAAAGAGCGGATGATAAGAGAATAGAGTGGAAAAAATGCATTGTGTATTCCAAGCATTAAAATACAGCCTGAAAATGAACATGTAAATGTAAAAAGATGAGGTATAACAGAAGTTTTTTTTATTAATTAGCATACATTTGTAATGTTATTGAGCTGCCCTGGGAGTGAAAAATGCTGCTTGGTTCCCTTTAAGGCTCTTTCACACTTAGACGTTGCATTAGATGCGACGTTAAGGTCGCATAATGTGCCCCTAACGCCACGCATAGAAGTTGGACGTTGTATAGAGCCGCGTTATGCGTCTGTGATGCGTACTTTTTGACGCATACTATCAAACAAAAACGGCGCATGCGGCAAAAAAAAAACCAGTACTGAGCATGTGCAATAATGAGTATAATGCACAGCACTTTCATTTACCATGCTGCATTATACTCTAACACAACGTGGGCACTGTGAACAGCCCATTGATTTCTCAGTGCTGTGAGCTGGGCTGCGTTACAGGCTGCTCTAACGTGCGCCTGTAACGTCCCACTGTGAAAGCAGCCTTAATGCTGAACTTGCAGTAATAGGATTGCGCCAGTCTTGTCATTTTGCGAATGGGCCTGTGTCCATTTGCATTTCAGGATTATTATGCAGGTGTAATTGTAGTGTGAGCAATTTAGTCTATATAACATTTGAGAAAACCATGCACAGAATCCGTTATCTGCGAGTAAAAGATGTAGTTCATAGGAACAGGTCAAACTAATAAAGAGCTAGTCATAGTTTCATTACAAGGGGGCTTTACACAGATAATTTTGGCAACTAATCTGCACAAAGCCCAGATTTGTGATAAATATAATTGCATGGACTATATCTTATGACTGGCATTCTGATTTGTTCACTCAGATCCTATTAGTGTTATGGAATAATAAACTACACTACAAGAGCTTTTCTGAACGCTTTGTGATGTTAAAAGCTTGTGAGTGTTCACACTGAAGCGATGTGATTTTGTAAATTTCCCATTGCATTAGCAAGAGCTTTTAAAATCTCTAGCGTTTGAAAAGCTCTTGTAGTGTGAATCAGCCCTTAAAGAAAATCTGTAATGAAAAAAACCTCCCGTGGGGGAAGCCTCCAGATCCTATTGAGACTTCCCCCGCCCTCAGCGGCGGCGATAAAGCTCCCCGAACAGCGGGGATGTAAATATTTACCTTCCCGGCTCCAGCGCAGGCGCAGTATCGGCTCTCCGCCTTGGAGATAGTCGGAAATAGCTGATTGCTGTCGGGCCGCTCTAGAGTAGAGCGGACCCAACAGAGATTGGCTATTTTCGCCCATCTCCGTGCGGAGGGACGCAACAGCGCCCCCGCTGGAGCCAGGAAAGGTAAATAAATCAGCACTTGTTGAGGGAGGATTCCGGGACACTTCAGGAGAGCCAGCTCTGGACTGCCTGCAGCTACAGGGGTGGGGGAAGCCTCTTTGGGACACTGAGGCCTTCCCCCTCCCGAGGTGAGTACTCTACAGTGGAACTTTTTTTTTTTTTTTTGTTTTTTGTTACAAGTTCTCTAAGTTTTCTTTTATGGACAAAATGGTGACAATCAGAACTACTTCAAGGGGATGCTGGTGGCAGGTACTTGGAATGTGCCATGTTTTGTTAGTTAGTGCTACCTCATCTAATGTGCTCTCCTCGCACCAAGCTGCCACCACCTGGCAGGTTCCTCCTGGGCCAAGCCACCACAATTTACTGGGTTCCCTGGTCCCCCCCCCCCCCCATCTAATCTGCTCTCCACAGGCCAAGCCACCACTGCCTGCCAGGTCCACCCCCCCCCCCCCCCAATCTAATGTGCTCCCCGGACCAAGCTGCCACTACCTGGCCTAGACTATGATGGACATATGACTATGGTAGGGATTTGTTTGTGAGTCCTAGTGAGGACAATGACATGACAATGTACTCTGTAAAGTGCTGCAGTAGGGCTAATGCAGGTATTCTGCCTATTGCACTATTTGATGTTAATCCAACTCTTTCCTCATCACAAAATTATGTGAGCACATTTTTAATATTTGCCATGGTTTGAGCTTTACAGCTTGTGGGTGGGGCATCCAAGCATCAAACTTTTGTTGATCTGAAGCAAGACAAACATTCACCCAGCCTCTCTACAACAGCGCACGGACACTAAATGGTATGATTGGTTTGCGCTGCAAAAAAAACAAACACTCAGTCTGTTTATAGTTTGAGATAATTATTTTTTTTTATGAACAGACTGATTTTTGCAGTGCAAACCAACCATACCATTTAGTGTCAGTGTGCTGTTGAAGGTCGGCTAGGTGAACTTATGGCCTTTATAAAAATCTTTAATATCTCAAACTATATTAGTTTTGCAGCACAAACATAGCACTATAAAAGCATTAGGGCCCTTTCACACCAGAGGGATTTTTCGGCGTTTTAACGCCACGGCTGAAGTTGGCGTTTTGCTAGGTAAAAGAAAGTCCATAGACTTTCATTTTACCTTTCACATCTAACTTGGCGTTTTGAAGCGTTGCGTTTCAACGCTCCCAGGAGCTTTTTCAGGGCCGTTAACAGCCAAAGTTGGCTGTTGGCGTTTCAATGATAGTCAATGGAAAACGCCAACTTCAGCGGTTTCAAAGCCTTTTCAAAGCGTTTTACAGCTATCTTGTTCACTTATTTTTATAGAAGAAAAAAAAAAAGGACGTTTTCATATGGGCTGTAAAACTCTTTCAAAAGGCTTTGAAAACGCTATGTATTGGCGTTAAGCAAAAGGCTGACTTTCAGCCTTTTCTACCGCAGCCTCTAGTGTGAAAGAGCCCTTAGGGAATTTTTATTTGTGCCGATTGTTGGGGGCCAGCTTGACAGAGCCGCTCACAGATTGTATCAAAAATGTTCTAAACATTTACAGTAGAATCTGTTTTTAGTAAGCACCAAAGGACCAGGAAAAGTAGTTTACTATATCAGAATTAGTCATACGTTGTATATTTAGACAGATGCATTTGCTAGGACCTGAGGACTAAGTTTACTATAGCCAGAGGTTTATTATGAGATTCTACTGTATTATTCAATGTGCATGTGTAATAAGGTGTGCCAGCTTCATCTTACCCCAAATACTGCACAGTAAAGTGCATGCAGTTTTATCTGACAGGATTTCAGGCTGCCATGCATTGTGTGTGTGCGCGTTAGATCTGGTGATGATACATGTACGATGCTGGGACATGTTGGTCTCATCTCTTGGACTTCAAGCAAGAGGCTCTTCATTCTCAATAGATTGTACAGTGTTTTTATTGCACTGAATATCTAACCTGTTAAAATCTTAAAGTGTATGGTGACCTTTACCTGTCCTACCCATGCCAGGTGTGTCCTCCCATTTACATATTCTACTCACTCAGTATTACCTCTGATCTCATTCATCTGAATTTGAGGGCTCCTCTACATAAATCAGGTTATGTATTGGTGAATGAACTAGGAATGTATAAATGTTTATTTTGAATAATTTATTATGTTTGATAATTGTTGTTTTGTATTTTTGAGGTTTATATAAATGTCAGGTTGCCAGTTTTATGTTCTTGCAGCCTAGAGTGCATGTGTGATGTCAGTGCACACAGGGAAAACCTCCACAGGAAAGCACTTTACTGCAGCAGTAAAGTGCATGTTCAGTAGGTGCTTGTGTAACAGGATTATTTCTCTACTCTGCAGGATGCACATTGACATTCTGAATTTTGTTAGCTGTTAGGCTACTATTGTAATGAACTTAAATCAGGATCATGTACTAAACAACATTAACCACATAACACAGAGATTTGAAATTTTTTTATTGAAAAGTGCAGCAGTGAAAAGGGTCAGTTAAAGGGCACTTCCTATATAGTTTGACCAAATCATCACAAGGCAAAAAGCAAATTACAGTTACCTGTAGAACACAAATTAAACACAAAATCATAAACAATCAAGAGTACAAATTCCATAATCCTGAGCTAGCAGCTATTAATTACCAGTGCAAAGTCAATGTTACTCTGCAAGTCAGATGCATTAGGCTCAGACATGACTGAAAGGTTCTGTGATGCTTCCTAAAGTAACAAAGGAAATATCACACAATCAATTCATTTTCCCCTGGTTTGCAAAACCTTCCTTCACTGGTTACAACCCTCCTGTTACGTGGACAATAACTGGGTATAGTATACCCTAATGTTCCTCACACCCAGATCATGCTGACCATTCACATTATACATACTGATATAACTAATGAAAAGATTATACCAAAAGCATTCTCTATTCATTTTAGAAGTATCCCAAAACCAGCTTTCCATATCCAGAAAGAAAAATTAAATTTGATCACTATTAAATGCAACATTTCTGGCCAGCAATTCATAGAGTAAGAATAGATATTATTGTCCACCTTGTCTGTGGGGTTCCTTCAGGCCAGGTTCACAGCAGGATCACAACAGAATTGGAAGGTGGTGCTGAACCTTAACCATACTGTCAAAAAGTATGCTTTGCTGTACTGTTAACATGGGTGTTATGCGGTAAACGCACTGCATTCAGTGTAGTGGGATACTGCCCCGGCTGCACTGTGAACATTGCAAAGTTCTGCATTACAACACCTCGAAACTCCATTGTGAATCTAGCCTTACAATTGCCGTGCTTTTAAGAGAGCTCCATCATACTGCACCACCCCACTATGAACATAGCCTTAAGCCTCATAAAAAGTGCACAACCACCATGCCAAACCATTTACACAACTGTTTTTTTTTTTTTTTTGCACCAACTAAATGTCCAACTCATTTACATCAAGCGAGACAGACTTCATGCCATGGCCGCATTCATAACATGTATGTAATTGTACACGTGTGTCCAACTGCACAATCAGCCCAACAGTCAAGTAAGTTGATCCACCGGATGAGTCAGGCGAACTGCCTGTTATCAGTTGCTCCTCTAGTAGTTTTCCACATTACACACATCTGTTGTCAGAGACAATCAGGCAGTTTGGTTGAACCTGTATATGGGTCTTCAGACAGCACAGTTCATATGCTACATCCTGCGGGAGGGTGGTAAAAAGGACTGCCAAATTATTTCTTTTACCGCTTGATAACTGTTGCGTTTGACACAAAAACTGCTCTTTTCTTTCGCAGTGCGAGACCACTGACTAATATCTTTATCAGGGAGGGTCAGTGATATGGTAATATAAACAGCTTGCAAATAGACCAATTAAATGCAGCAGTTGCATAAATGTGCATACCATTTGCATAAACTATGTAATTAGCATCTCACTGACCATTCCTAGTCTTTAGATCTCTGGCAGACAAAGTAAAGTAATATAATAGTGATCTTTTTAAATAAACAGGATTTTAAAGTATGTCAAATTCTGTTAAAATTTTAACTGATACACAAGCAATTTAGCATTACCAAAAATAACCTTTTATATTTCAGTTTGCAGCCAGCTGTAATTCTCCAGACATGGCAGATTATTCAGACCAAGCTGGCCAGTAACCATTTGACATGATTTCATTTATGTGGCTAGAGGTTGTGCACTTTAAAAATAGACTTACATATATTTCTTATCCAAGAAGCTGAGACACTCCCCTCTACCATTCCTCAGCCAATCAGGAAACTGCTTTATTCTGATGTCATATACAAAGACTCCCCTCTGCTCCCAGCAGTGAGGTTCTGTATATCCTTGCAGCATATGCCAGTATGCCACCTCTTTTCTCACAAAAGTTTAGACACGCTTGAAATAAAATGTATGCATTAAAAAAACATTTTTGCCATTAATAAAATTAAATTTCCTAAACTGGCCAATATGGGAAGGAACACCAGATAATAGGTGATTCTGAAGGATGTAAGTATCTCAGGACACATCTTTATCAATCACACATACACAAAACATACATAAAAGATATGAAAGGAGCATCACAGAGTGGTGTAGAGAAAACCATCTACTTGTTGCTGAGGAGGAGCAGCTGTTGTGTATGATCCCAATACAGCAGGCAGAAAATTACTAGATATGCAAGATGACATAAAACCTGAACCAGTACAGTAAAGTGAATAAAACACTGCTATAGTGATGTATAGGTAATTGCTGCATGAGCAGTTTTGCATATTACCTCTAGGGTGCAGCCACTTAGTTATTTTTTTTCTTCTAAACTGTCTGAAATTAAAATGTGATTTTCCTTGCAAACACTGTTGCACCAGGTGACAAAGCCCAGGGATTCCCTGCAGCAAATGCTTTAATGTAGATGGTGCACATATTTAGTGGGTCAGTTACAAATCTCTGACTAAGGCCTGGTGCACAACAAAACCCGCTAGCAGATCCGCAAAATGCTAGCAGATTTTGAAACGCTTTTTCTTATTTTTCTGTAGCGTTTCAGCTAGCATTTTGCGGTTTTGGTTTAGTAGATTTCATATATTGTTACAGTAAAGCTGTTACTGAACAGCTTCTGTAACAAACGCCTGCAAAACCGCTCTGAACTGCAGTTTTTCAGAGCGATTTGCGTTTTTCCTATACTTAACATTGGAGGCAGAAACACCTCCGCAATCCAAAAAATGCCTCACCCCGGGAGTATGCGTTTCTGCAAAACGTCTCCTGCTCTGGTGTGAACCACCGCATTGAAATACATTAACCAAGCGTATCCGCAGCAAAAATGCCTGAAAACCCGCTCGGTGTGCCCCAGCCCTAAAGCCTCATCTACACGGGTAGATGAGGCTCCAATCCGGCGACTCGATTAGCTGCCGGATCGCCTCTTCCGCGTCCCCGCTGCGTCCCCGCTCACTGGATTTGATTCCCCACTCGTCCCCACTTATCTTCCGCTCGATTCCCTGCCATTGTCCCCTCGCGGGGAACGGCGGTAGCAAGATTCAACCTGTCGGATCTTATCAATCGAGCCGCATCAGCGGCTCGATTGATAAGCCACATCGCCATTTCATCTACCCGTGTAAATGAGGCTTAAAAGATAGTCAATGAGATTTTAGGAAGTGCAAATGACAAATGACAAGCTGCACCCAATCTGCATATAAGCCAGAAGCATTTGTATCTCAATGACCATCTATTACTGCCTGGGAACTGCTGGGAATAAGCAATCTGAGAGCTTTTACTGTACAGGACTTCTGAGAACGCCCATCTCCCTGCTCATGTAATTGCCTCTTCTGGTTACACTTTGTGTATTAGATGTAAAAAAAATAAAATGTTCCAGCTCCCTTTGCCTCTGTGTATTCCTTGTACATAATGACTGATTGATTCTACAGGAACAATCTGGTACACACCATACAATTTTCTGTTATGCTGGGCATACACGGCTCGGTTTTGCCGCTCGATTCTCCCGCTCGATCATTTCACCGCTCGATTCTGCAGTTAATTCTCTTATCTTCCGCTCGTTTTTCTTATTTTTTTCCATTCACCTCAATCCGGAATAGAGCTGCAAAACGATCGGGCATGTCGGAAATGATCTATTGAGCCATCTTAATGGCTCAAAATCAAGCCGTGTATTCCTCGCATTAATACTGGGTACACATGACGCAATTTCCCGCTCGATCGACAGGTCGATCGATTATTTCCAACATGTTCGATCGGATCTCGATCGATACAGCCGTCGATTTACTCATGTTAAGTATACAAAATCGACGGCTGTATCGATCGAAACCCGATCAAACATGTTTGAAATAATTGATCAATCCCGCCGCAATGTTCTACTCAGCAGGAGATAACCAGAATACTATGCACCAGAGATAATGATCAGTCTCTACAGAAAATAAATCCAACAGAAAATTGTATGGTGAAATCTAATGCTGGGTACACACATTAAGATTTCCCGCTCAATCCGCAGGATCGATCATTTCCGACATGTTCGATCGATACAGCCGTCAATTTTGCATGTTAAGTATGCAAAATCGACGGCTGTATCCAGGGCTGTGGAGTCGGGCAATTTTGGGTGCCTGGAGTCGGGAAAAAATGCACCGACTCCTAATGAATTTGTAACTGTAATTAAAATAGAAAATATGATAATATGTTCTATTTCTCAGATAAGTCATTAAAAATAATGTATATATACAGTAATAGCTGTGCTTAGTCCACAAAAATGAAATAAACCAATCAAAATTAGTTACTTGTGCTGCTTCAATAAAGCAGTCCTCGTATTTTTAAGGTCAGATATACATATCTGATTGTGACTGTATATATGATGTGTACACAGGAATCTCTTATATATACACAAAATAACATCTATTCTGTAAGAATAAAGCCTGATGTGTAGCTGTGTCACTAATAGAGATGGTCAACGAGATGGAAATAATTCTGCATTGATGCTGATTTATGCAAATGTATGCACTCCCTTTGCTCATGAAATCAAATAATTTGATATGTTATTAAAATTTGGTTTGGTGACTACAAATTAAAGGGTAACTGAGATGGATGAAAAGTAAAGTTTTATACATACCTGGGGCTTCCTCCAGCCCCCTTCAGGCTAATCAGTCCCTCGCTGTCCTCCACCACCCGGATCTTCTGCTATGAGTCCTGGTAATTCAGCCAGTCAGCGCTGTCCAGCCGCATGCCGCTCCCACAGCCAGGAACATTCTGCACCTGCGCAATAGTGCTGCACAGGTGTAGTATGCTCCTGGTGGCGGAGTGTGTGCATGCGCACTACGCCTGACTGGCTCAAGTACCTGGACTCATAGCAGAAGATCCAGGTGGTGGAGGAGGACAACGAGGGACTGATTATCCTGAAGGCGGCTGGAGGAAGCCCCAGGTATGTATAAAACTTTAATTCAATCTGTCTCAGGTTTACTTTGTTACACAGTAGTACTATACTCTACATATGCACTCCCCACAGAGCTGCAGGGAATCCACTGAGAATGCTGTGCACATTGAACACAGAGGTGTTGTCTGTTTACAATCTCCTCCTTCCCCTGCAGAGTACCTGCACATCATTCTTACATGTACCCACACTTACATTGCCTAGGGCCTGATAGATGTTCTTTGTTCCGGTTTGTACCTTTTACAAGTACTCTTACCAAGGACTAGTTTTAGTTCGAAGGGGATAAATATAGTAGTCTACATATCCTTCTCACTTCAGTTGTCTTGTAAAATTCCTAAGCGTTGGCAGTTAAGAGACGAATTTCATGTTACATATTTTTAATCAACAAAATTGTAATATGCAAATTAGAGGAGTCGTGGAGTCGGTGGAATCCTAAACTGAGGAGTCGGAGTCGGTGGATTTTTGGACCGACTCCACAGCCCTGGCTGTATCAATCAAAATCCAATCGAACATGTCGGAAACAATCGATCCTGTGGATCGAGCAGGAAATCGCAACATGTGTACCCAGCATAACAGAAAATTGTATGGTGTGTACTAGGCATTATGTTGACTATATACTGTACAACATCCCACATGGAAAAAAATATCCATTTCCATCCAATCTGCTGGTCTTCTACTGCATACATGTTGGTAAGATTGCACAGTCAGTGTGGCCTAATTATGACACATTCCAGAGAGCATCTCTTAGCAGTCCTGTACAGGGCCCTACTTTTAAATGGCTTGCACATCTGAAGCGATGACCTCCTCCAGTGCACACCAAAACCGCTAGCAGATCTACAAACACTAGCGGTTTTTGAAGCAGATTTTGACAGCGATTCTAGGCATGTTTAGAAAGCACTTAACGTGCCTAGTGGTTTTTTTTTAGCGTTTTTGTGTAGCAGATTTTATATTTTGTTACATTAAAGCTGTAACTGAACAGCTTCTGTAACAAAAACTGATCTAGCGCTTTTCAGAGCAGTTTTCAAATTACCTATTCTTTTACATTGAGGCAGAAACACCTCAGAAATCAAGAGTTTGCGTTTGAGGGGAAAAGAGACGCTCTGGTGTGCACCTGCCCATTGAAATACATTAGCCAAGCGGTTTTCTATACCCAAGCGTTTAAAAAAAAAAAAAAAAAAAAGCTCAGAACCGGTGTTCTGTGCACCAGCTCTCAGTCCTGGTACAACAGAAATGCATAGGAATAAACAATATTGTTTTCTAAAATTATCTCTAGCTAACAGAGAATATCGTCTGCACACACTGACATGTTCTGTAGCCCAGTAAGCCTGTGTGCTAGTTAAAGTGATACTGTAGGGGGGGTCAGGGGAAAATGAGTTGAACTTACCCGGGGCTTCTAATGGTCCCCCACAGACATCCTGTGTTGGCGCAGCCGATGCTCCGGCCCCGCCTCCGGTTCACTTCTGGAATTTCAGACTTTAAAGTCAGAAAACCACTGCGCCTGCGTTGCCGTGTCCTCGATCCCGCTGATGTCATCAAGAGCACACAGCGCAGGCCCAGTATGGTCTGTGTCTGCGCAGTACACTCCTGGTGACATCAGCGGGAGCGAGGACACGGGCGTGCAGGCGCAGTGATTTTCTGACTTTAAAGTCAGAAATTCCAGAATTGAACTGGAGGCGGGGCCGGAGCATTTGGGAGTGGCTGCGCCAACACAGGATGTCTGCGGGGGACCATTAGGAGCCCCGGGTAAGTTCAGCTCATTTTCCCCCGACCCCCCCCCCCCCCCCCCCCCCCCCACAGTATCCCTTTAAGTTACGCACACATTTCTAGGCTGTAAAACAGATTATGAAACAGAACATGGCAAAAATAAAAACCATTAGGAGGACATACCAGTATACAGATATATGGCAGAAGTTCCAAAACTCTGCAGGATTATTCTGGGACTGCCCATAACAGGTATTTTGTATCTATGGCAAGTGGAAATACCAATGCCATGGACTGCTGTACCCCTGACCAAACCTGTACTGGTTGGGTTTGCTGTACAGAGAATTAAAAACATGAGCAGTCTTCTCTTGAAATGAGTTTCCCTTCTGGCTCAAGTGAAAGGAAATGACAGTAAAACTCCTACATCCCTACAATATATAAAACAAAAGTCCCACTATCATTTTACAAGAAGAATAGGATTGTGGGGTCAAAGTCATGAACAGGATTATGTAGCAGTTAGGAGGCAGATAGATCTAGATCCATGGGAAATTACAGGCATTATTGTAGTAGTCTTGGTTTACAGTAAAACAAATAAAAACCCTAAATATTTGTGACCTGCTTTTCAGCTACCAAAGCTACTACTTTCTGAAAGTGTACCAGAGCTGTGGAAAAAAAAATTGATACTCACCCGCGGCTTCTTCCAGCACCTTAAATACGTGAGAGTCCCTCACCGTCCTCCCGCAGTCTAGCATTCAGCCCTGGTAACTGGCTCAGTCGAGTCTTGTCTGGGTCTTCTGCACATGCGCAGACCTCCCGCGCATGCGCACTAGACCCAGACTGACGCTGCGGGAGGACGCTGAGGAACTCGCACGTATTTAACCTTTTGCCAACCCCTCCATGCAGCGGCAGCCCCAGGACCACTCCACACCAATTGTCGTGAAGTCCTAGGGGCGGAGATTGCAGGGGATTGCGCGCGCATCGCCGCTAGGAGACTGTTAGATGGCGAAACCCATTTACATTAGTACAGCGCTGCAATCTACGGCAGCACTGTACACGGGACACACAGAGGCGATCCGCTGCCATAGGCTGAAGCCTATGACAGTTGATCGCAGTCATTTGCTTGCGGGGGGGGGGGGGGGGGAGCGGGGAGAAGATAAATTAAAAAAAATAGTTGCTGGAGGAAGCTGCGAGCGAGTATAAAAAAATTTTTCCCTCAGCTCTGGAACACTGTAAGTGCCATGTTATAACCTACTTGAAGCGTTTGTGCAATTAGACTTAAATGCAACACTGATCAATGATACAATATAACTGCATTTTTAAAATACAGAATTGTTATGCCTATTGTTTGTAGCAAAATGGGTTATCACTAGTCCATATTCCTGTAATCCTTGTTTGGTGAAGTGCTGACAAGAGATGCAGAGGTATGCCAAGAGAGACAGCACAGCACAAGCAGTGTTAACAGTTTTAAACAACACTTAGAGACTGAAGCAGGCAATTTGCCTGCAACACTTCAGTAGAAACTTAGACCGCAATGTTATTTGCGACTATAGCAGTGCCCAGTGGTTAAGGAGGTGTGGATATCGCCGAAGGTTTTTTTTTTTTTTTTTTTAGCAGCAAAGACGGCGCAGATATCAGAGGAAACTGCGGTAGAATGGAGGGGCAGTTAGGCATCAATATTGGGAGGGCTCCTGTGAGAAGAGGGTTAAGTTTAGCTACAGTGAAAGATCATTACCGATATTCTACTAGCAGCTATCCCTGCCACCCAAATTACAGTAGCACCCTTACTACAGGTGGGTGAAGAAACTGCATCTGGTTTACTATCAGTTTTTGCACTGAGTAACACTGTACGATATATACACTCGGGGTGACATTAGCAATGCAAGTATGGAGCACTAATGATCAGTGTCTCATGTTAAGACATTACAAGCTCATGAACAGTAAGCACTTCCCATGCTACTCAAGAGAAATAGTTTCCAGGTTTCTTGGTAGGAGGACAGATATGAACACTATATCCTTGATTTGCATAACTTGTAAAGAGTCGCCCCCCCATCTGGACCCCACACCCAACTACAAATAAAGCTTTCATTTTCAAACTGAGTTTCATTTTTCTCCTAAGTTATATTTTCCCAACTTTCAATAAAATGCCCTTTAAACCTCCAGCAAGCAAGAAAATACAAATATTTTGATGGTAATTTATCAACTTTTTTGGTACTTTCAATTGCAAAGTGCTGAAAAATTATTTTAAATACAAGATGAAAAATGATCTCTTAGGAGAAAACTCAAGAGAACGGGTGAATTGCATAAGGGCTATGGAGTAGTATTTATGCCACTTGGCCTATAGTAACATTTCTTAAATAAAGGGGAAAAAAAAGTTGCATTCCGCATGCTTTAAATGAACAACTGTCTTTTTTATGTAACCAATAATTTATCATGAGGTTTAGCAAACTGACAAATGTGGTGTAAATTTATAAGTATGGGGGTTGATTAATAATTGCTTCTTTAAGTGCTTGTACAAGATCTAACAATTTTTTTTTCAGAAAAATACTCATTTTGTTAAAAAAATAAATTTACTAGAGATGCATGAGACTGGATAATCAGATAACGGTCAGTGAAGGATTCAGTGCTTCAAGAAGGAAAGGAAAGGAGTAAAATTGCATGTTCCCTTTATCATGGAGAATAGAACCTTAAATGCCGCCATCCAACCAGTCAGCAGTGAGCATGCCAATCATATAAAGCTCAACTGTGAAGACAGACGTCTGAAGAAAACATTCACACACCCAGAGTGCTTACAATTGACAGATTTCACATAGGCAGCCAGTTTCCGATTAGATCCTGCACAAAGACAGCATTAAGCCAGTTCACTGAACCTTCCAAAGCGGACAGCCAATAGAGCAGCTTCGTTACTTCACCAATGATGAATGGGCAAACAGAACTCTAAAGTCGGCTGCGCCACCTCAGGTATTTCCTCGGTAGCTCATGGTCCTGCTGATTCAGGTTCACAAACATCATCTGTGGATCAAACCGATACCTGGAAGGGAAAAAAAAAAAAATTCATCATCACTGTGCAACTCAGTCAAAATAAAGCATTGTACAGCAGGTTGGGGGGGTTCACATGATGCTATTCCCAAGATTGTGTCTGTAGAGCAGAAATAAGCATAGCTTCAAATACTCTCACAAAGAATACAGAACTCCTGTGGACAACCAGTAGGGGACCTCACTCCGTACTACCACAATGCACAATGATTGTTTTAAAGAGCACCTCCAGCCAATAAATGTTTTGAATGGCAATACATACAGTATGTGTAGTTATGCATGGTGTACAGTTAGATGAACATATAAAGTTTACATCTGGTACATCGTAGGGGATAGAACAAACAAGTCTATCTGTAGTAGCACTACATTTCTCTCTCCTCATGCTGAAGCCTTGCCAAATTACACCCTCAGCATGGTGTCCTCCCCTGCTATATAACTACCTGGATCAAATTACATCTCTTTTCACAGTGTGTAAGAGTGGAGACACAGGAGAACTGCTGCAGCCTGTCTTATCCTGTCTGTTTGCTATAATTATTATTTCAGATGCCTGCCTACCTGAGTGGATTAGATCACATGGACATAGGGGGTGGAGTTATGACATCAATCCCCCAGCATCCTTTGCAACTATGGTTTGGAAAGAAAACAAAAATCACACTGGCTGCAGGGATTTGAAGACCATATGTGGAATACAGACCCTAGGGGTGAGAAAATCACACTTCATTATGTGTGATTTTATATATTTTGGCAACTTATTAGGTTTAAAAGGAAACTGTAATTTACCATCCGCGCCCTCCGTGTAGTTCCGCCGGGTCCCCGCTGCTCAATGTAACCCCCCCCCCCGGATCCCGACCCCACAGTCTGGGTCGGGCTCTCATGCCTCCTCAAAAATGGCCACCGGAGGTTGCTGTGGCTGCGCAGTCCACATAAACGCGAGTGCGGCTGCGCAGCTCTAGGGCCTCCCCCCGATCCACGCGACAAACCGTCTCCTGTGCGTGGATCGGGGGGAAGGGGGGGGGGGGAAGAGAAGGCCATAGAGCTGTGCAGCCGCACTCACGTCTATGCAGACTGCGCAGCCACGGCAACCTTCGTCGGCCATTTTTCAGGAGGCATGGCAGCCTAACCCGAGCTGTGGAGTTGGGAGCCAGCCCGGGGGGACTACATTCATAATTCATGCAGGTGCAGAATTATTATTTTTTTTTTATTATTTGGCCTCGTAAGTCTTTTAAACATCTATGAAGTGCAGCAGCAGATGCAAAGACAACTGCAACTTCAAACCTAGACCCATAAAACCAAAAACAAGAATATGGGGCTTCAGGAAAGACAACTGCAACTTCAAACCTAGACCCATAAAACCAAAAACAAGAATATGGGGCTTCAGGAAAGACAACTGCAACTTCAAACCTAGACCCATAAAACCAAAAACAAGAATATGGGGCTTCAGGAAAGTTCTGTGTAGAATTAGATCTATAGATATGATTATCTCATCACATCAGTTCATTTGCACTTAACAGAAGGGAAACACCAGGATAACACCAAGTAAAACATGGTCCATACAGTTACATAAGTTATTGTAATTAGTCTCTGAATATGGTTTTCCCTTGATAATAAGAATGCTTACTGAAATAATTTCAAAGTATGAATATCCATGTTCAAATCGACATCCAAACACTTTTTGTGATACGGTCAGCCATAAAACGGAATTAAAGAGCATGCCTGAATCTCTTCTATGTACGAAAACTTCCGTAATGTTGCCATGTGTATAGTGGCATCTGATCTCAGAGCACAGCACGGGTTTAACCTGACAGACATTCCACCACCTCACACTGAACATTTCACCTACAGGCTTCCTGCATCGTGCAGAGACACAGCTAACGGATAATCTTATAGGACAGTGATTGCTAACCGTGGCACTCCAGCTGTGCCAAATCTACAAATCCCATCATGCATCTGCCTCCCAGAGTTATGCTTAGAGCTGTCAGAGTATTTGCAATGCCTCATGGGACTTGTAGTTCCACCACAGCTGGAGTGCCAAGGTTACCCATCACTGTTATAGGAAGTGTATGTATACTTACATTATGGATTTTAGCCCTGTTTTAAGATACTGGAGTGTCACTTGCATTGTTTACAGTAACAATTAGTTCATGGAGATCTCTACCCTGCCCTCCATGTGTTCTGAAGGAATGACCGGGATCTGCACTGAAAGTATAAGTGCCGAGGGAATCGTTACATGTGAGGAGGGAACAGAAGTGTAATACAGCACAAACGTGTGAATGGACTAACTTAAAGGGTACCTAAACTGAATAGTAAAAACAGTTTAACTTACCTGGGCTTCTTCCAGCCCCCTGCAGTCCTTCTGTACCCTCACTGTGATTCTGTGATGCTCCAGTCACCCACAGCACCCCTCTGTCAACTGTACAAATCAGCAGCCACTGCGCATGTGCAACACCAGCCATGCACGACCTTGGTTTCACATCCATGGATGGGAGCGTTCTGTACATGCACAGTAGAAATGGTTACACTACTGCGCAAGCGCTGGCTGGGTGCGTCCAACAGTGCGTGGCTGAGAGCGCACTGCGCATAATGTCATGCGCATAATGTAGTGACGTCATGCGCAATGCGTTCCTGGCCATGGGCGCATGCTGTAGGATGCTCGCAGCCTGGCCGGTCGGCCTATGCCCAACTCTGATGACCCAGAAGAGGTTGCTAGAGGGGCATTTAAGTAGACTGCAGAGGCAGAGAGGAGAACGGGGGGAGCGGTAGGCATCAGGTCAGGTAACAGTATATGCCTGCCCCCGTTTCTCTAGCTTAATTCACATCTGGTATCCTTTAAACATGGATAAATGATTTACTTTCAGACACCCTTAAAGGGACTCCGAGCTCACCCAAAAAAAGAAAGTTGTACTCACCAGGGGCTTTCTCCAGCCCAGTGCTGGTCGGGAGGTCCCACGCCGGCGTCCTGGCTCCTCTCCTTCTCCCCGCTCCGGAATGGCTGACAGGCCGCAGCCCGGGCGACACTCGGCAGAGTGCCGGCGTGGGACCTCCCGACCAGCACTGGGCTGGAGAAAGCCCCTGGTGAGTACAACTTTCTTTTTTTGGGTGAGCTCGGAGTCCCTTTAAATTAGACATGTAGTGTAAACAATGTTTTTTGGTTGTTTTCAATTTGCTTTTATAAAGGGTTTTAAACTACTTATAATAGTTTATACAATACTGTAACATTGAACAACAAAAGTGTAATAACAAAAAACATCATTGTGTATTTTGTACATGAAGAACTGTGTGACTGTCTGTACCTGATTATGACACAAATATGAAATGGTAAAAAAAAACAAAAAAAACAAAAACAACTTTTTAATTAATCAAGACCCACTTGTTGAAAGTTGGTCATCTCTGATTTGCACAAAAATAAAATATTTAATACATATGAGCCTATGTGGGATTTCCTACAAAAATATAAAAGGAAATCTTATAGTATACCGGACTCATGGAAAACTCACATAAGGTAAGAACTCTGTGTATTGTGCATTCCTCTCCACGTTCCATTTGTTGTATTCCTCCTGCCTTCTCTTCT
The DNA here is from genome assembly GCF_040937935.1 of Hyperolius riggenbachi. Classification (NCBI taxonomy): domain Eukaryota; kingdom Metazoa; phylum Chordata; class Amphibia; order Anura; family Hyperoliidae; genus Hyperolius; species Hyperolius riggenbachi. The sequence goes on from NC_090648.1 coordinate 316,410,859, forward strand.
GTATCTACATGTTTGTATAGAGTCTGTGTCTATGGCTGCAGTCTTATGACCTCTGTTCTGACTTTAGTGTTTGAACCATAGTGTTCCATCAAAAATATGAATGACAGAAATTTACCATGCTTGAAACTGAAAACTACCAATTGCCTTTTGCTTGTGTTACTTATAAGATTGGGTTTCATTTTTTATACTATACATTTTCATTATCTGAAACATTGCTGATAAGAGACTTCAATAAAATTTTGAGCCTAAACAGAAATGTAACAAAACTACTAAATTAAGGGGAGGTGAACTATGTCAAGAAGTGGATTACCTGGGATCGAAGACTCCCGGACTCCGGCACGACTGTCCACTGCACGACTGCAGTATCATTAGCCGATGGTTCATCTTCTCTAGGATATCTTTGTCTATGCTCTTGGCAATGTTTGTCAACTGGTTCGGGTCTCCTGTCAGATTGTAGACCTCCACAAAGACCTGTGTTTCAACATTAAAAAGAAAAAAAAAAATAGTACCATGAAAAATTGGTAATTCTCTGATATTTACCGTAATGGTTCATTTATAAAGTAGCAATAGTTTGATTTACACTCTGCCCAACATCCAATTTACTTTTTTTTTTTTTTTTTTTTTGCAGCAGGGTTTGGTTAACCACTTGATGACCCACCCTTTACCCCCCCCTTAAGGACCAGCGCTGTGTTTAGTGATCTGTGCTGGGTGGGCTCTGCAGCCCCCAGCACAGATCAGGGTGCAGGCAGAGAGATCAGATTGCCCCCCTTTTTTCCCCACTAGGGGGATGATGTGCTGGGGGGGTCCGATCTCTTCTGCCTGCGTGTGGCTGGCGGGTGGGGGGCACCTCAAAGCCCCCCTCCGCGGCGAAATTCCCCCCTCCCTCTCCTACCTGCAACCCCCCCCCCCCCCCCCCGGAGATCGGGGCTGCACAGGACGCTATCCGTCCTGTGCAGCCAGTGACAGGACGTCCCCTGTCACATGGCGGCGATCCCCGGCCGCTGATTGGCCGGGGATCGCCGATCTGCCTTACGGCGCAGCAGCGCCGTACAATGTAAACAAAGCGGATTATTTCCGTTTGTGTTTACATTTAGCCTGCGAGCCGCCATCGGCGGCCCGCAGGCTATTCACGGAGCCCCCCCGCCGTGAATTGACAGGAAGCAGCCACTCGCGCGAGCGGCTGCTTCCTGATTAATCAGCCTGCAGCTGGCGACGCAGTACTGCGTCGCTGGTCCTGCAGCTGCCACTTTGCCGACGCACGGTATAAGCGTGCGGTCGGCAAGTGGTTAAGGTTAGAAGGGGGGTGGTTAAGTGCTAGGCATCGGTAGAGGGAGGGTTCTGTGTGAGAGTAGGGTTAGTTGAAGACATGGTAAAATCTTGGTAAAGATTACCAAAATTTTACTAACGGAATTAACCACTTGAGGACCTAGGGCTTTCTACCCCTTAAGGACCGGCCACTTTTTTTCCATTCAGACCACTGCAGCTTTCACGGTTTATTGCTCGCTCATACAACCTACCACCTAAATGAATTTTGGCTCCTTTTCTTGTCACTAATAAAGCTTTCTTTTGGTGCTATTTGATTGCTCCTGCGATTTTTACTTTTTATTATATTCATCAAAAAAGACATGAATTTTGGCAAAAAAAATGATTTTTTTAACTTTCTGTGCTGACAGTTTTCAAATAAAGTAAAATTTCTGTATACATGCAGCGCGAAAAATGTGGACAAACATGTTTTTGATTAAAAAAAACCCATTCAGTGTATATTTATTGGTTTGGGTAAAAGTTATAGCGTTTACAAACTATGGTGCAAAAAGTGAATTTTCCCATTTTCAAGCATCTATGACTTTTCTGACCCCCTGTCATGTTTCATGAGGGGCTAGAATTCCAGGATAGTATAAATACCCCCCAAATGACCCCATTTTGGAAAGAAGACATCCCAAAGTATTCACTGAGAGGCATAGTGAGTTCATAGAAGATATTATTTTTTGTCACAAGTAAGCGGAAAATGACACTTTGTGACAAAAAAAAAAAAGTTTCCATTTCTTCTAACTTGCGACAAAAAAAAAAATGAAATCTGCCACGGACTCACCATGCCCCTTTCTGAATACCTTGAAGGGTCTACTTTCCAAAATGGGGTCATTTGTGGGGTGTGTTTACTGTCCTGACATTTTGGGGGGTGCTAAATTGTAAGCACCCCTGTAAAGCCTAAAGGTGCTCATTGGACTTTGGGCCCCTTAGCGCAGTTAGGCTGCAAAAAAGTGCCACACATGTGGTATTGCCGTACTCAGGAGAAGTAGTATAATGTGTTTTGGGGTGTATTTTTACACATACCCATGCTGGGTGGGAGAAATATCTCTGTAAATGACAATTGTTTGATTTTTTTTTACACACAATTGTCCATTTACAGAGATCTTTCTCCCACTCAGCATGGGTATGTGTAAAAATACACCCCAAAACACATTATACTACTTCTCCCGAGTACGGCGATACCACATGTGTGGCACTTTTTTGCACCCTAACTGCGCTAAAGGGCCCAGAGTCCAATGAGTACCTTTAGGATTTCACAGGTCATTTTGAGAAATTTCGTTTCAAGACTACTCCTCACGGTTTAGGGCCCCTAAAATGCCAGGGCAGTATAGGAACCCCACAAATGACCCCATTTTAGAAAGAAGACACCCCAAGGTATTCCGTTAGGAGTATGGTGAGTTCATAGAAGATTTTATTTTTTGTCACAAGTTAGCAGAAAATGACACTTTGTGAAAAAACACAATTAAAATCAATTTCCGCTAACTTGTGACAAAAAATAAAATCTTCTCGGGAGATGTAGTATAATGTGTTTTGGGGTGTATTTTTACACATACCCATGCTGGGTGGGAGAAATACCTCTGTAAATGACAATTGTTTGATTATTTTTTTTACACACAATTGTCCATTTACAGAGAGATTTCTCCCACCCAGCATGGGTATGTGTAAAAATACACCCCAAAACACATTATACTACTTCTCCTGAGTACGGCGATACCACATGTGTGACACTTTTTTGCAGCCTAGGTGCGCTAAGGGGCCCAACGTCCTAATCACAGGTCATTTTGAGGCATTTGTTTTCTAGACTACTCCTCACGGTTTAGGGCCCCTAAAATGCCAGGGCAGTATAGGAACCCCACAAGTGACCCCATTTTAGAAAGAAGACACCCCAAGGTATTCCGTTAGGTGTATGGCGAGTTCATAGAAGATTTTATTTTTTGTCACAAGTTAGTGAAAAATGACACTTTGTGAAAAAAAAAAAAAAATCAATTTCCGCTGACTTTTGACAAAAAATAAAATCTTCTATGAACTCGTCATACACCTAACAGAATACATTGGGGTGTCTTTTTTCTAAAATGGGGTCCGTTTCTGGGGTTCCTATACCGCCCTGGCATTTTACGGGCCCAAAACCGTGAGTAGTCTGGAAACCAAATGTCTCAAAATGACTGTTCAGGGGTATAAGCATCTGCAAATTTTGATGACAGGTGGTCTATGAGGGGGCGAATTTTGTGGAACCGGTTATATGCAGGGTGGCCTTTTAGATGACAGGTTGTATTGGGCCTGATCTGATGGATAGGAGTGCTAGGGGGGGGGGGGGGTGACAGGAGGTGATTGATGGGTGTCTCAGGGGGTGGTTAGAGGGGAAAATAGATGCAATCAATGCACTGGGGAGGTGATCGGAAGGGGGTCTGAGGGGGATCTGAGGGTTTGGCCGAGTGATCAGGAGCCCACACGGGGCAAATTAGGGCCTGATCTGATGGGTAGGTGTGCTAGGGGGTGACAGGAGGTGATTGATGGGTGTCTCAAGGTGTGATTAGAGGGGGGGAATAGATGCAAGCAATGCACTGGCGAGGTGATCAGGGCTGGGGCCTGAGGGCATTCTGAGGGTGTGGGCGGGTAATTGAGTGCCCTAGGGGCAGATAGGGGTCTAATCTGATAGGTAGCAGTGACAGGGGGTGATTGATGGGTAATTAGTGGGTGTTTAGGGTAGAGAACAGATATAAACACTGCCCTTGGGAGGTGATCTGACGTCGGATCTGCGGGCGAACTATTGGTGTGGGTGGGTGATCAGATTGCCCGCAAGGGGCAGGTTAGGGGCTGATTGATGAGTGGCAGTGACAGGGGGTGATTGATGGGTGGCAGTGCCAGGGGGTGATTGATGGGTGGCAGTGCCAGGGGGTGATTGATGGGTGATTGACACGTGATCAGTGGGTTATTACAGGGAAGAACAGATGTAACTAATGCACTGGCGAATTGATAAGGGGGGGGTCTGAGGGCAATCTGAGCGTGTAGGCGGGTGATTGGGTGCCCGCAAGGGGCAGATTAGGGTCTGATCTGATGGGTAACAGTGACAGGTGGTGATTGATGGGTAATTAGTGGGTGTTTAGGGTAGAGAACAGATTTAAACACTGCGTTTGGGTGGTGATCTGATGTCGGATCTGCGGGCGATCTATTGATTTGGGTGGGTGATCAGATTGCCCGCAAGGGCCAGGTTAGGGGCTGATTGATGGGTGGCAGTGACAGGGGGTGATTGATGGGTGATTGACAGGTGATTGACAGGTGATCAGGGGAGATAGATGCATACAGTACACAGGGGGGGGGGGTCTGGGGAGAATCTGAGGGGTGGGGGGGTGATCAGGAGGGGGCAGTGGGCAGGGGGGAGATAAAAAAAAAAAATAGCATTGACAGATCGTGACAGGGAGTGATTGATGGGTGATTAGGGGGGTGATTGGGTGCAAACAGGGGTCTGGGGGGTGGGCGGGGGTCTGAGGGGTACTGTGGGCGATCTGGGGCAGGGGGGGGGGAGAAATCAGTGTGCTTGGGTGCAGACTAGGGTGGCTGCAGCCTGCCCTGGTGGTCCCTCGGACACTGGGACCACCAGGGCAGGAGGCAGCCTGTATAATACACTTTGTAAACATTACAAAGTGTATTATACACTTTGTATGCGGCGATCGCGGGGTTAACATCCCGCCGGCGCTTCCGTATAGCCGGCGGGATGTTGCGGCGGGCGAGCGGTGACAGGCGCCGGCGGAGGATCGCGTCACGGATGACGCATTGACAGATCGTGACAGGGAGTGATTGATGGGTGATTAGGGGGGTGATTGGGTGCAAACAGGGGTCTGGGGGGTGGGCGGGGGTCTGAGGGGTGCTGTGGGCGATCTGGGGCAGGGGGGGGGGGGAGAAATCAGTGTGCTTGGGTGCAGACTAGGGTGGCTGCAGCCTGCCCTGGTGGTCCCTCGGACACTGGGACCACCAGGGCAGGAGGCAGCCTGTATAATACACTTTGTAAACATTACAAAGTGTATTATACACTTTGTATGCGGCGATCGCGGGGTTAACATCCCGCCGGCGCTTCCGTATAGCCGGCGGGATGTTGCGGCGGGCGAGCGGTGACAGGCGCCGGCGGAGGATCGCGTCACGGATGACGCGATCGCTCCGCCCATGCCCTTAAATGGACCGCCGCCTCTGTGGGTGGGCCGGTCCTTAAGGGCTCCACTTCCCGGACGCCTCTGTGCGTTAGGCGGTCGGGAAGTGGTTAAGTAGAATATCTGTAATTTTATGGATATTCTACTAGCGGGAATCCCCCACGCCCTTTTTACCTGTATGCCACCTCAGCGTCCTCCTGGTCCACTCTGTTGTGCTGCTGTAATACAAATGCTGTCCTAGCCACACATTCCTCCTCAATTGCACTCCCGTGGGCAGAAGTGTTCTGTGCAGTTTGTTAGACTTGACCATGGGAGCGCAGTCAAGGAAGGCACAGCCAGGCCCCACATGTGCAATAGCCAGCGATTGGGCTCAGTTGCAGACGTGTGGGGGTGGGGGCAGTGGAACAATGGAGGTGACTGGGAGGACACCTAGGTACCTAATAAGTCTGCTGAGAGCTGGATGAAGCCCCAGGTAAGTAAAAGAAAAAAACTTTTTCCATCCACTGAACAGCCGTGCCCAGTTAAACTTACCTCTGCATCATCAAATTCACAGTATTGCAAGTTCTGGCCTGCTGCCACTGTCCTCACACAGGCGTAAGTGTTGTTATAGGCATCTTCACACACACAGTCTGGGAAACATTGCTTGGACGGAAAAAAAAAAAAAAAAAAAAAAAAAAAAAAGAGAGTGGACAGTGATAAATTGCAATTCACAAGTATCTAGTTATTACATGTGTTCTTTATCTGTACCATTAGAATTCCTGAAGGGTTCTGGCCTATAGTGTAATGTCAGCTGGTTGGCTTCTCAGGTTCTCCTGTACTGTCCCAACACTTAGAACAATGTAAATCCCACCTTTAAAAGGTCTCATCACTGGCTGAGTAGACTGCCCCTTACAGTGGTTGGCCATTTATGAGGTTCATAAAGCAGGAAGGGGTGTGGCCAAAGAAACTGCAAGCTTATAAAGAACTGTAGAAATCATCATCATTGCTTTCTTTACAAGAGAGCTTGGTATCTCAGGGTTCCTGCTGTACTCCACATGGCATCCCAAAGGTACACGCAGGCATCGAATGGCTACTCCTTTCAGTAAAGAGTCACAAAAGTAGTAACAGTCAAAAGGATTGTCAAAAAAATGCATGAAACGTACAGGGTCTGTCGTTACTAAGTGAAGACCAAAGTCCATGCAAGCCATCTATTCCATATGCTTAAATATTTTCTTTAGTATTGTGGTCTATCTGCAGCTGTGTTATTACTAGTCGTGCCATTCCTCAGTAGCATCACCTTTGCTTTGCATACACAGATTTAGTTGAATGGAACTCATTACAAATGTGGACACAGAACCACGAGTAATAGAATACATACAGAGACCCCAGGACCCAAAGCTGGACACGAGGGGTCGCTACGATTAGATCCTTCTCCTTGGTACTCCACCAGCATATCTGTTCTCCAAGTAACATTGCTGTTTTTCTGCAAGAGGGGGAAAAAGGGATTTATCTGAATGTAATACATGTTCAAAACTAGAACTGCAAACCAGTTATACAATATTCTATTTTTATTTCAATTAACTTTATTTACTAATTTAGGGAATGTGCATAGTATAAACAAAACAGATAATATTGAACAGTGTGATCTTCAAAAATGTGCACAAACATCAAGTAGTAATATTCATTAAAGTTATTCCGAGATAAACTTTTACTCATTGCATAATTGTGTTCCTTTCATGTTGTTTATAGGGCATTCACTCCTCAAGCCAAATACTTTGTTTTGTTTTAATACTCTAATTCCCTATAAACTAAACAAGCCTTGTCCACAGCTCCTTTTGTGCCTTGGCACTGTAGGAAGGGCTTATGGGAGCTCAGTCTGGGCAGGAGAAACAGGAGGTTACTAGCCATTGATTTCAGGGGGAGGAGGGAGGAGAGGGGACTGAATTTACACACAGGCAAGCTGATAGCATCTCCAGCCCTCAGTCTGTGACAATGTGACAAACAGAACATGGCTGCCCTCATTGTATCACAGGAATAAATAATCATAAACTTTTGAAGCTGTTTGCAGCTAGATATGCTGTGTAAACTATCTAAACTTTAGATAAGATATATAGTCAAGTTACTTGTTATAGTTTTTCATCTTGGATCCGCTTTAAAGGGCAACTGAAGTGACAGGGATATGGAGGCTGCCATATTTATTTATTTCATTTTAAGCAATACCAGTTGCCTGGCCACCCTGTTGATCCACTGCCTCTAATACTTTCAGCCATAGACCCTGAACAAGCATGCAGCATATCAGGCGTTATAGTCAGATCTGACAAGATTAGCAGCATGCTTGTTTCTGGTGTTATTTACACACTACTGCAGCCATATAGATCAGCAAGGCAGCCAGGAACCAGTATTGTTTAAAAGGACAAATATGGAACCCTCCATATTCATCCTACTATAGTTGTCCTTTAAAGAGGAACTCCAGTGAAAATAATGTAATAAAAAAAGTGCTTCATTTTTACAATAATTATGGAAATGGAAGGAGCCATATTACCATTTGAGAATTTTAAAAGGATTGCAGTATTTACAATTTGGCTCCCTTTATGAAAGGATTTAATTGCCTTTTTGCATCTATTGAGCAGTAGATCAATATAGATCTAGAAACCTCTCAATGAGTAGTGCAATCTCCCGTCGGATACTTTTTTTGATCACCTGTGTGGCAGAGTTCCATAAAGACTTGATTTTATACTTTTATGTCAAAACATTGCTGCAAGTACAAATGCCCATTATAACAGATATTTAGTCCTGGCAGAATGATGTCCACTCGTAATATTTCCCTCCAACATACAACATGGTAACAGATCAGCAATTAATCAAAGACTGCGACTGAACTTGCCAAGATAGGGAGGAAGGACATTCCGTCCATCTGGGTCTTATTGAGGTCAAAGCCAGCGATATCCAGAATGGTTGGACCAAGATCAATGTTTGCAACCAGTGCCTGAAAAGAGAACAAAACAAAACACAGGTATTTATAGGCTGCAGATAAAGATCTCTATTTGCCTGCACTTGCTTTTAATCAGCACTTGGAATGCAAGAAAGAACAATCTCCCCCGCACACAGTACAAGCAGCCAGAGCTAAGCAAATCTAATTCCCATGATGCCTCCAACTCGCTTTTCCTCTCAAACTGCAGGAAATAATCACCACTGCTTATACAATGATAATCCGAGCCATGCAGCTATGGTAATGCATTAAAGGCACCCTAACAGTAACACTGTCTTCCTTAGGACAACTAAAGACAATCCAAGGACTATGGAAGGCGCAATTGCTGACTAAAGCCACCATTGCTGACTAAAGCCACTAATTCAGTTATTCTGCTCATAATAGTATATTATGAGCAGAATCTGCTCATAATATACTATTATGAACAGAATAACTGAATTAGTGGTTGAATTGATGTTAATTCTCTTTGAGGAAACGTCTCTTATTTAATTTTAATGTATTTATAAAAACTACTGTACATCTATGTATGTTCTATATTTCTTATATGATGATAGGGTTTAAGTCTTAGTGCCATCCTTGTACTTATTCTTTCAAAGCACGATATTTGACCTGAAGAAGCGACTGTAAGGTCGCAAAACGCGTTGTCCAAAGTGCGTAATAAATTGTTTATCACTATTTCTGTTCATGAGTCTTCATACCTGGTAAGACCTAATATTCTTACCTCTGAGAAACTGGCATTTGATACTATATGCTATGAAACTCATGGGCGCCTTCTCAGTGTTTTATACTAGACTTTCACCCCACTGCCTGTGGAGTTTGCACCATTATAGAGATATATGGTGTGTTTTTTCCGGGAGCAGCGACCTACAAGGCCGAGTGGAGACGTTTTTCTTCACACGTATTGATAGTGGTTGCATTCAAAAGCAACCCACAATTGTAAGTATATATTTTCTCTACGCTTGACCAGATTTTACTACGTTAATACACGATATTGGGCTCCCGGTGTCCTTGTGTCTTTTTGTGTCTAATAGTTTATTTACTCCAAAACCATGAGCAAGACCTATTAAAATGTTTGGTTAACAGAAGAATTTACTCCTAATCGACAATCAGACCAAGAAAACGAATGTGGAAGTAAATATCGGTCAAGCACATATCATGGTATAGGTTTAATAATGCTATCATGGTAATAATTTTGTATGAAGTTCTAAAGTGCAGCCAACAAGCTTTGGTCCATTTTCTGTTAGACACGATTGGTGGTTATCAAATTGGAGGACGGTTAGTGCTTATTAAATTGGAGGATCGAAAGCAGAAGTTGGATGGTTATTCATTACAGAGTGACATAGAAAAAATTATATTCATCTGCAAATATCTGGGCACTGGCTGCTGAGGATACAAGCCACACATCTGCAGCATATACTAAGTATACTCTCATACCTCCCAACTTTTTGAGATGAGAAACTGGGACACTTAAGCCACACCCCCAACCACACCCCCAGTCAATCATAATAAAATATATTAAAAAATAAAATAATAATAATAATTAAATATATATATATATATATATATATATATATATATATATATATATATATATATATATATATATATATATATATATATATATATATATATATATATATATATATATATATATATATATATATTTTATCATTTATTTATTAAAAAGATGAGTGAGGGTGCCCATGGGTGTGGAGGTGAAAAAAAAATGATCGAGGCCACAGCTTTGGTGTGTGGGATGCGGGTCTGGGGGATAATATTGTCCCTCCCTCCCTCCGAATGTGCCCCCCAGTGTCCCCCTGTATGCAGAGATAAGAGCGCAGCGGAGCGGGCAGTCTTACCATTCCTCCTCGTACCGGGCATCTCTCTTGCTTCCATCTACTTCCTGTGACGTCGCAGGAAGCGGAGAAGAGCCAGAGATGCCCGGTACGCGAGGAGGAATGGTAAGACTGCCCGCTCCGCTGCGCTCTTATCTCTGCATACAGGGGGACACTGGGGGGCACATTCGGAGGGACAATATTATCCCCCAGACCCGCATCCCACACACCAAAGCCGCCGGCTGGGGCCTCGATCATTTCTGTCACCTCCGGCTCCGCTGCCAGCCGGGACACAAGGGGGGGGGGGGGGGGGGGGGTATCCCAACCCGGGACCCCTCCCCCAACCCGTGACCGTCCCGGCGAAAACGGGACGGTTGGGGTCCCTGTATACTCTACATAGTGCAGAACTGTGTTTGTGCAAGAATTGGCTGGTATACTTGAAAGCAGGCCTGAACTCAGAACTTCCTCTCTGCTCTAAAAGATAACAGAATAAGAACATTTAGGCCTCTTGCACACTGCAAGCGATTCAGATTCAGATTCCGCTTTTTAATCAGTTTTTACATCCGATTCAGATTCCGATTTGCAGTGTGCAGGGAGCAAACTGCAAATCAGAATCTGAATCGGATGTAAAAACTGATTAAAAAGCGGAATCTGAATCGGAATCGCGTGCAGTGTGCAAGAGGCCTTAAAGATAAACATTTGTTACGGCTGATGCAAATCCTGTAATAAATCTGCAGTGTGTCTACTTCCTGCTCTCATGATCGCAGACAAAGGGTTAACATCCTATGTTTACATAGTTGCTGTGCCTGCCAAGGACTGCTGAACTTCTGTGCTGGCACAAATTACACTTGTGATTACTTGAAGATTAGGGGGAATTAGACAGGAAATTCTCTCAAAACCACACGGTGCATTTCTCTCTGTTGCGTCCTGTGCACTAGTCCAGGTCCACTTTAAGAACCCCACAATAGTTTAAACAAGTGTTCCCATAGCAATTTACCTGGCTTGTTTGATTAGGTTTCACTCCAGGTCCACGGACAAGTAATGGAACTTTAATATCAAATTCATAAAGTTGTCTTTTGTCTATTGGCATTGAGAATTGACCTGTAATACAGACAGTGGTGTCATAGTGGTAGCTTCAGCTGGTGTGGAGTAGGCAACAGAAGAGCCAACATACCTGTATGGTATCCATTGTCAGATGTGAAGAAAACATAGGTGTTATCCAGCTCACCCCGATTCTGCAATTCCTTCAGAAGTTTCTCCACCAGGTCATCAACAGACAGCAGCGTCTGCCACCTGCCCAAACACACAAGCATGCATTAACTTTAGGGAACTCCAAACACTACGAATAGGCCAAAGCATTAAAGAAGTGCTACACTATTCAAAACAATGTTTTCCCCAAAGGAGGTCTGATGGAATTCATAATTCTGTCTAAGCTTTAGATAAGTAGATATCTCCTGCACTATGTCACACAGTTCAAGAACTCAGAAGAGGTTAACTGTTACTAATTAGCTGTAAGGCCGTGTTTCCCCGAAAATAAGACACTGTCTTATATTAATTTTCCTTCCAAAATATGTGCTAGGTCTTATTTTCAGGGAGGTCTTATATTTTGCAGGAGTAGCCAGATCCCCCCCTTTAGTATTTAGCCAGATTCCCCCTGTATATATGGCCAGATTCCCCCTTTGTATATAGGCAGATTCCCCCAAGTGTATATAGGCAGATTCCCCCAAGTGTATATAGGCAGATCCCCCCCCCCCCCCTGTGTATATAGGCAGATTCCCCCCCTGTGTATATAGGCAGATTCCCCCCCCCCCCTGTGTATATAGGCAGCTTCTCCCCCTCGCCCGCCCGCCCGCTTTACCTCCTTTGTGCTGGCTCCTTGTTCCCCTCAAGAAATGGATCCCCGTGCGGTTTATGTCAGGCATGATGCAAACTGCAGATCAGCGGCGAAGGCAGCTAATGTAGTCCAGTAAGCGCTGCCATATACAGGAAGTGATCTGTGTTTACTTCCTGTACAGGGCGGCGCTGTTACTGGGCTACAGGAGCTGACGTCATCGCTGATCTGCGGTTTGAATGATGTCTGGCAGTAACCGCAGGGGGATCCGACTGAGGGGGACAGGAGCTGGCACAGAGGAGGTAAAGCGGGCGGGTGGCGAGCGGAGGGGGGGGGGGGAAGGGGGGGTATGTGGAGGAGGACCCTAGCGCCCATTCTGACTAGGGCTTATTTTAGGAGGATGCCTTATATTTCGAGAATACTCGAAATATGGGCTAGGGCTTACTTTTGGAGGATGTCTTAAATTCGGGGAAAGACGGTAGTAGCCTTTTTTAAGCGCTTGTGATTTGAAAAGCTCTTGCTAATGTAATGCTATGTGTAATTTTTAGAAAAATCACATCCCTCTAGTGGGATCACACCCATAGCTCTTAGGAAGAGCTTTTCAAAACACAAGCGCTCAGAAAAGCACTGCTAGTGGATCTTAGGCCTAAAGGCGTGTACACACATCCAATCTTGATTGGCCAATTTTACCCCTTCCATGTAGTATGAAAATGTACCTACACAATCAAAAATTCAAAATCTGTAGGCCCTCATAGTGCATAGAAGTGGTAAAATTGGCCAGTTAGGATTGGAAGTGTGAATGCACCTTTACTCTGCACTATACAGTCCACATCACTAAAGACCAGTGAGCCCATGGGAAACAGCGTAGCTTTTATTTTGTAAAAAAATTACCATATAAAAGAAATATGCATATTACCGGTATCTATATGATATTCAGCACTAACAGAGGTTTAAATATTAAATATATATCACATGAAGAAAAACTGGAGTCCCAGATCCATCCATACAGAGAACTACAAATGTCACTTGTTGTTTGCAGTGACAGCTGATTACCTAACAATTCAGGCTAAAGAGTCACCAACATATCTTTCAGCCAAGGAAGGATTCTGTTCACTGACTGTATGGTAGAGCAGAGCCGCAGGTATGCAGCTACTGCAGGGTTCTGTAGTTATGTGGTTTATGAGGCTTCACAAACAGAGCAGCATGACATCATCCTGGAAATATGTACAGTGGCACTGTGTGAAGATTTTCTCCTGTTTGTGGGTTTATTTTCTTCTGATTCACTGATCAAGAACAAGCATGTAGCCAGTAAGTTTTGAAAACCTGAGCTACTTGCTTACTGCAGATTAGACAAAGAAACAAAAAAGAGGAACACCAATAATGACTCCCCAGTTTTCTCTGGATAGGTTCATTTTGTACATGACACTGAAACCAAGCAAGTTCCTTTTTACATAAGTACTTAGCATTATGCGCTGTTCAGCTTCACAGCCAAACACGTCTACCGCATTGGATTTGCTAAAAATTCTGGTTTTGCCTGCAAATCATGGTAAAAAAAATGTTTAACCACTTGCACTTGAAGCATTACTGAATATTTGCCTAAAAAAAAAAAAAAAAAAAAAAAAAACACTCATTTTACAACAATTGAGCAGCAAGCCTCCTAGTTTGATAAAATTCTAGGGTGAAAAAAAAAAATTCCCCCAGAGCTTGCCACTTGTACTAGACCCAGTGCATAGGAGCATTAAGTGCTCTGGTGATCTCTAGATTTGGAGAAGCATAGGAGACTAGGTGTAAAAGGGTACGTATCCAAATTTGTGTTTTCCTGAGAACGAAGAGGAAGCTGGCATTCAATAAGCATTTCACAATCACTACAGAAAGGGTTGGTCACATGCCACTTCCTGGTCACAGAACACCCTTGCACAGAATGCTTCGGGCCAGGAGAGCGTGACGTAAGAGGTACAAGGCACAGGGCTGTGCAGGCAGCATTCAAGGAGGACATTGGGGGAATGGAGCAGTGCGGAATGACTGGGAGGGACCAGGAAGACCTCAGGGGGCTAGAAGAAGCCCCAGGTAAGTAACTGGCCACATTACATTTCACTTCAAAAGGAAACATCTAAGCATCAAAAAACAAAAAAAAAAAAATTCTACTTACCCGGGGCTTCCTCCAGCCCCTGGCAGCCGCTATGTCCCTCGCCGCAGCTCCGGGGTCCGCTCCGTTTCAGAAGGCATCCTCGCCAGGTTGGCCTCTACTGCGCTTGTGCGAGCACTGCTGTCAATAACTCGCACAGAAACGGAGCGGATCCCGGGACCCCGGAGCTGCGGCGAGGGAAATAACGGCTGCTAGGTGCTGAAGGAAGCCCCGGGTAAGTATTAGCACCTCTTTTTTTTTTTAGGTGCTCGGATGCTTCCTTTAAGATTTCTTTTAAGGAATGGTTGAGCAATGGCATTGTGTGGAAAGTGTGACAATACTGAATTCTGATAGCATTGCTATTTTGCACTTAAGTTGGCTATTTGAAGACAATAGGAGTATAAACACTAACTTCTAATGTCTTGCTAGCTAAGGAAGTGTGGATAGAAATCCAAAACGTTGAGAAGCTAAAGGTGCTACACAACCAGGCTGCAGTGATTTCCCATCAGCCAATGGAGCAGCAACAATCAGTTAGCATTATCTCACAGAGCACCATTAGAATGAGCTCTTCTTCATTTCCCTGAAAGGTAAAGGTATTTGTTCAGCTCCAATTTGCTTTATTTTGGCTGTCAGTTGTGCTATGATGCAGAGCTTAGGTCCACTTAAAGATTTAATTTTTATAAACACATTACATAGCGATGTTAAAGACATTCATTTGCATTATAATAATAAAAAAAAAAAAAAAAAAAAAAAAAAACTACCTTTTGCGATAAGCATTGTCTAGGAACTGTATAGAGGTGTTTGACATAGGGGTCTTTGCCTGTCTAATCAACCAATGCTTGTCCTGAAAAGGATGAAGATACAAAAAGATAGGGTAAAGCAGCATGACTGTGAGAAGCAAAATAATTAAACATACTTCAATGTACACTTCATTAGATGTTTTGTCTGATCGAAAGTCTAAAAAACAAACAAAAAAAAACAAAAAAAAAAACTGTACAGTCTGCGACCAACTTAAGGCCTGGTACACCATGCAATTATTACAGTACTTAAAAAGTGAACCTTAACCGAGAACTAAGAAAAAAAAAAAAAGTTTTACTTACCTGAGGCTTCCACCAACCCCCTGCAGGCATCCTGTGCTCACGCCATCTCAAACCAATCCTCTGGTCCCCCACTGGCAGTTAGTTTTGTTTTCAGTGACTGGTCAGTCACCGGGGCCAGTGAGGCTGCGCACATCATATTGGCTGTCCTGTGCACTGCGTCGGCACAGGACGTCTGCAAGGGGCAGGTAAAGTGAAACTTTTCTTTTAGTTCTTGGTTAAGGTTACCAGAATCAGGAATACACACGGAACGATGGATCAATATTTTCCAGGCTCTCACTCAAGGAAGTAAAACATAAATAAATAAATAAAAAATACATTTTGCACTTCAGTCGCTTTTAACCACTTGCCGACCGCACACTCATACTGTGCGGCGGCAAAGTGGTAGCTGGAGGACCAGCGACGCACATCTGCGTCGCCAGGTGCCTCCCTATTTAATCAGGAAAGGCAGCTCGTGCGAGCGGCCATTTCCTGTTAGATCACGGAGCGGGCCTCCGTGAATAGCCTGCGAGCCGCTGATCGCGGCTCGCAGACTAAATGTAAACGCAGGAGACATTTGTTTACATTGAACGGCGCTGCTGCTACAGCAGCGCTGTAAGGCAGATCGGCGATCCCCGGCCAATCAGCGGCCGGGGATCGCCGCCATGTGACAGATGACAGCCTGTCACAGGCTGCACAGGACGGAGAGCGTCCTGTGCAGCCCCGATCACCAGGGGTGAGATGGAGGAGAGGGAGGGGGGGGAATTTCGCCGTGGAGGGGGGCTTTGAGGTGTGCCCCCCCCCCCCCCGCAACACTGAGGAAGGCAGGAGCGATCAGACCCCCCCCCCTGCACATCATCCCCATAGGGGGGAAAAAAGGGGGGTGATCTGATCGCTCTGCCTGCAACCTGATCTGTGCTGGGGGCTGCAGAGCCCACCCAGCACAGATCATAAAAAAACATGCTGGTCCTTAAGGGGGGGGGGGTAAAGGCTGGGTCCTCAAGTGGTTAAACAAGTGGCAGAACATTTCTGCTTTACCAAATATATAAAGGCAAAGAGAGTTTCCTCTGACACTATACCTTGCCATGAACGTTGAAGTTGCTGCTGCGGGGTGCGGTGACATTTGGAAAGGAGTCTTGATACTGGGGGGCTGCTGTCCAGGGGGAATGTGGAGCTGGGGTAGAAATCATCATGAAGAAGGGTTCATAATTTGACTTGTAACTGAGGAAATTCAGGGAGAAATTGGCCTATTAACACAGAGAGAAAGGTTTGAGAATTAGATAATCAGTTAAAAGATATCACATCCTTATCAACTTCCCATTGTGTGTGTCTGGACTTGCAGCGTGTAAAGGTCCGTACACACGCCGGACTGGAGGCAACGACTGGTCCGTCGTCACCTCCTGCTGGGTGGGCGTTCCAGCGACAGTCTGGCGTGTGTACAGTCTGTCTGCAGACTGATACGGCTGCTTCTGAGCGATCCGCCCGGCGGATCGCTCAGGAACGGCCGTATCAGTCCGCCGACAGACTGTACACATGCCGGACTGTCGCTAGAACACCCACCCAGCGGGAGGTGACGACGGACCAGTCGTTGCCTCCAGTCCGGCGTGTGTACGGACCTTAATGCACACTGCAGGCAGATAATGTGGTTGTGCTTTTGGGTAGCAGATACATACTGTACATCACGAGATTATGGGCAGATTCGACAAAATATATCTCTAATCGAATTAGAGCTACCCATATACTGCAGGCCAATTCCCATCCGATTTCACCATTAAATCTTCAGGGAATCAGTTGAGCCCGTCCAACTCACTGCTACCCCCCCTCCCCCCAATGTATAAATGTGCCGCATACCCCCCCCCCCCCAGTGTGTGCATTTATACATTACCTGTCCTGTGTCAGCCTCCGAGATGTCCGCAACCTCCGGGCGGCTCTCCGTACATGCAACCGACGCATAGCTTCTGACATCAGAGGCTATGCGCCAGTGGCATGTACAGAGAGCCGCCCGGAGGTTACGGACACCGCGTGGAGGTTGATACAGGACAGATGTATAAATATACATTGGGGGAGGCGGGGGGCAAATTTATACATTGAGGGCAGCAGCGGGGATTTTGTCACTCATTCCAAAATCGGCCACCCGATCAACCAACTTCAGCCCAACATCTTGCACCAGGCGCGATCGACCAATGCAATCAATTTTGCCCCTAAATTGGTCACATCGTCGGTCGGGCCTGCGTTTGGCGGCACCGATTTTCAACCAATTCAATAATAATCAAATTGGTTAGTCGATCGGCCGCCAAAGTCGCCTGATGTATGGGCACCTTTAAAAGGAACCCGAGGTGAGAGACATATGGAGGCTGCCGTATTTATTTCCTTTTAAACAATGCACTTTGCCCAGCTGAACCTCTGCCTTTAATACTTTTAGCCATAAGGCTCGTACACACGCCTGACATAAGGCAACGACGGGTACGTCGTCGCCTCCCGATGGGCGGGTTTTCAGCAGACAGTACAGCGTGTGTACAGTCTATCGGTGGACTGATAAGGCTGTTTCTGCCACGAAGCATCCGTCATTGGGAGTTTTATCTAGGTGACAGTGTCTTTACAAATCCAGAAGCTCATCTACAAAGCATACGCCGCAAAGGCCGCTTATTAGAAGTAGAGAGTAGAAGTAGAACAGTTCCCTATTGTTGCTTTGGGTTCCAAATTGTTACAGCTTCATGTATCGGCAGCAGTAAGCAGGTCTCAGTGCTGTACAGGTCAGAAGAGTGAACTTCAGTACTCGCATTTGTGAATGGGACCTGGAGGAATGCACAGACTAAGGGCTTATTCACACCTAGGGCATTTTTTGTTTGTTTGTTTTTTGAGCGCCGGCAATTTGAAAAAGCACCCTAAAATTGCTTGTGCAATGTATCCTTATGGGATAGTTCACATCAGCGCATTTTGTCTGCTTTCCACTCAGCTGCCTGTACCATTTTTAGGGCGATTTTGCTGCAATGGAAGGTATAGGAAAAACGCAAAACACTCAACAAATCGCTTTTTGTGGCGATTGAGTTGGTGCTTTTAAGAATAAATACATTGTATTTATTATTTTACGGGCCTAACAGACTGATCTGTGCCTCAGTTTCAGCAGGCTGGGCAGTGGTTGGTTCTGATAGTACAGTAAAATAATACTGCTAATGCTTTGTATAGCACTTTTCTCCTGCTACTACTGTTAATGTTGGGGAAGATTTTTTTTTGGGGGGGGGGGGGGCGGCACTGGGGTTATGTATGTATTGTGTATACAAGGTGTTTTTTGGCTATCATTTTGGCGATCATTAAATCCATACATGAATAATATTTACTCACCAAGACATCAGTCAGGTAATCCACGCTGTAATTTTGTCCGTAGCTCTTTGCACGACCATTGTCTGACAGAGTATAGTTATAGTACTTTGAATTTTTCTCCTGGAAGAGAAGCATTGGAAGAAATGCATTACTAACAGATGACAAACATTCTTCAGAGGTCTTGTAACAATCCATCATCGTACAAGTACAGTACATTAGTAAAAAAATTACTATTTATTTCACTGTTCGCAGAAGTGCCAGATGCATGATTTTGAGCAAAACGACTGTCACCTTGTAGGAATTGCTGCTGACAGTATTCATCAGAAAGTTTCCTCATTCCAAGTTCTTTAGTAAGAATGTAGTCAGCTCTTTCATTTGAAATCTCCATACTCTGACCACCAGAAGCATTGCTAATGGTGTGTACACACTTGAAATATTAATGAAAGATTATGCTGGGATTACACCATACAATTTTCTGTTGGATTCTCCTGTTATGCTGGGCATACACGGCTAGATGCCGGCGCTTACCCGTGCGGATCGATCCCCGCCGGCGCTCCTCATCAGCCGCTCGATTCCCCGCCATTGTCCGCCAGTGGGGATCGAGCGGGGTCATCGGACCTGCTGAATATTATCAGCTCCCGGCATCAGCTGCTCGATACACGGTACAAAAACGTACTGTGTATCCCCAGCATTAGATTTTCTGTTAGAATTCATAATTAGATTATTTTCTGTAGAGACTGGTCATCATCTCTGGTGCATTGTCTTCTAGTCATCTCCTGCTGAGTAGAACAATGCCTAATTGCTCGGCAGATAGATGGTAAGATAGATACATTTCCAACAAGTTGAATTTAGAGAATCTAACAGAAAAATCTAACAGAAAATTGTATGGTGTAATCCCAGCATTATGCTGGGCATACACGGCTCGTTTGCTCCTTATCAATCCAACCGCTGATGGCTCGATTGATAATTTACGACAGGCCCGATGACCCGCCGTATCAATACCCTGCTCGATCCCCGCGGGCGGAAAATAGCAGGGAATCGAGCGGAAGATCAGGAGCGCCCGTGGGGACGAGCGGGAATTGATCCGGCCGCGGGGACGCGGCGGGAGTCGATCCGGCGGTTAATCGAGCCGCCGGGTTGACCCGTGTATCCCCAGCATCAGACCAATTTTATCACCTTCCATGTAGTACGAGAGCCATACATACACAGTCTATTCTATGGAGCTGAACTCCCCATCAGATAAAAATCTTTGCAAGATGCTGCACACAAAGATGCTGTACACATTCAACAGATCATTATCTGCAAAAGATCCGTTCCTGCAAAATGCATTCATAGTCTATGCTATCTGCAGATCCTCATACACACCTTGTTTAACAGACATTCATCTGCAGATCAGATCCACCAGGATGGATCTTCAGATCTGCAGATGATTGTCAGATATGCAGATGAAGTCAAGGTGTGTATGAGGATCTGCAGATATAGACTATGAATGCATTTTGCAAGAAAGGATCTTTTGCAGATACTGATCTTTTGAATGTGTACAGCATCTTTGTGTGCAGCATCTTGCAAAGATTTTTATTTGATGGGGAGTTCAGCTCAATAGAATAGACTGTGTATGTATGGCTCTCATACTACATGGAAGGTGGTAAAATTGGTCTAAGATCTTTCATTAATTTTTCAAGTGTGTATGTAGCATAAAGGTGCATACACGCACTACAGCAGCCAACGACAGGTGGATCGTTCAGGAACAGCTTTATCAGTCCGACGACAGTGCGTACACACGCACTACAGTCTGCTGAAAACCCGCCCAGCGTGAGGTGCCGACGGACCCGTCGTTCCTACAAATCAAGCGTGTGTACGCACCTTAAGTCTTTAGTCTTGGAAGACATCATCATGAATCCTGTCTCCAGGGAGAAAACTTTGGGTGCTCCAGGCCTTTCTTTACCACAAACGCTTTTTCAACCAGGTTTAATCTAGACAACCCATCTTTTGAATGTGGAAGCGAATCATCATTTAACACTTCTTGCATTCCCGTATGGGTATCCTTAGTGATTATGTCCTTTAACTGAAGTAATTTGATAAAAGCTCTGTGCTTGATAATCACTAACTAAATGTATATTATTATTATTTTTGGGGTGGGGGTGTCAAATTTCATATAAGGCTTTATATTTTACTAGTGACCTTAGCCCGTTCATAAACAGGCTCTAGGTCTGTCATAGGCGCATGTCAGCGAGCATGCGCCTGCCGCACCCACATGCACGCCCGCCCCTCCTGACCCCGTCCTCTCCCTGCAAGCCCCGCGTCATTCCCCCAGCTCAGCGTCTCTGCATCCCTGCACATGCACACAACGAAAAAACACACACAGGAACATGGGACGCAGAGACACTTGCCTATTATTATAAAGGATTCATTTACAGAGTTTTGTTTTTTTTATTTTTTTATTATTTATAGGTTAGGCCATTACTTGTCAAACAGCCCTTGTATAATCATCTTAAGGGTGCTGTAAGTATCCTTCCACTTCTAGCCGCCCGTTTGCAGCATTTGTAAATTGCGTGCTATCCTAAACCATTGCAGACTACTCTCTGTATGTCACCTGATAATATATCCTACCAATTAGCCTATAACCAAATGCTGTACTTAAAGGTCAATGTTGCATAACTCCACAAACACAGGAACTCAGAAAGAAAGGTATACCTCTTCAGAAT
The DNA here is from genome assembly GCF_040937935.1 of Hyperolius riggenbachi. Classification (NCBI taxonomy): domain Eukaryota; kingdom Metazoa; phylum Chordata; class Amphibia; order Anura; family Hyperoliidae; genus Hyperolius; species Hyperolius riggenbachi. The sequence goes on from NC_090648.1 coordinate 316,432,170, forward strand.
ATATACTGTAAGAACAGCAAACACTGAAGTACAGATCACCTAAGAGCTGCCTGTTGCACAATGCCCCTCTGTGGTACACGCTGGCTCTTCAGCAAAATGAAGAGATTCCTCTTGAAACACTTAAAGGGTATTTTTAACTTCTTTCGCAATTAGGAGAAAATATATATATTTTGTCAATAATAATGCTTGTAAAGCCTGCTCTTCACATTTAGGCCCACATCTTTCTGTAATTTCCATACTAACATAAAGTGCCCCCTGGATAATGCAAAACATGCACTAACTTGCTAGGTTCCTAAAAGCCCCAGGCTACCATATGTAGGGTTTAATTAAATTTGCTTAACTCGCGTGATTTGGAAGTCGCATGATACAATTACGGTAACACTGCGTTGTCAGGAAAATATTAGCTCACCCAGCAGCAAAATAACTTGTCTGGTCTTTTTTCTGGTCCTGAGCTCTTTTCATCTGATCCAACTAATGCATTAGATGTTTCAGAAGCACTGTGTAACATTGGCTGCAGTGAATCGCTAAGAGAATAAGCACACTGGGCTCAATTCTGGTAGCGTTTAGTACAGTGTTTCTCAACATTTTATTGGTATGTACCCCTTTTAAAACCCTGTACTCACCAAGAACCCCCTGGCATAGTAAACATTATCCCAAGTACCCCTTGACAAATATATTTTTAATCATAGTAAATAATAATTGGTTCTAAACCATTTCCAAGCATTTATTATTGCTTTTAATTATCTAAAATACTAATTGGTGTTGTTTATATAGGATTTATCATAATCTAAAACTCTAAATTTGTTATACTTGGTTAATTATTTCAAGCCCAACTACCCCCTGGAACCATCAGAAGTACCCCCTGGGGTACGCGTACCACACGTTGAGAACCTATGGTTTAGTAGATAATTACCTCATGGAATTAGATTTACCTCATGAGGAAAATCAACTTTTGAATTCTGGTAGTTTAAGTAAGATTTTACCTCATGTAATTTCATGAGGTAATTCTTGTGGTAATTTTTGACTAACAATGTGCGGTATTTAGTAGTAAAATACCTCACACTTGAATTCTGAAGTGAAATAAGGGGCATGTTTGCATGTCTTTTACCTCACATAATTAGACCTACCTCTACCACACGGTAAATGCAGTTCTGTACCAGAATTTAAAAATAAATAACGAATGCGGTATTTTCCCGAGTTATGTATTTAACGTAAACCCCTACCAGAATTGAGCCCATTGTGTTCATTTGTACTCCACATCACATGAAGCCATTTGCTTGTTCACTGCCCTGTCTTTATCCATAGAATAGTACATGCTGCTCACCTATGGCCGAGTAGTGTGTCTGTACAGCACTCATTTCCAAAACAATTAACAATAGTTATAGCGACCATACAGTTAAAAATTAACACAGCATGTACCGGTATTCTCTTAAAAAAGAGATACCGACTTGCCGAGATTTTTTTGTTTAACTCACACTCCAAATGGCCACTTCAGTCACTTAGCCCCGCCGCTTTCCAGACTGGTGTTGTGGCACTTCATCTCCAATAAAGAGAATGCCATGGCACCCGTCTGGAAGAAAGTGGGATAGGCCCCAGAATTGGCCGCACAGAGGGCGAGATAAACAACCCCCCCTCCCCCCCGGGAAGTCAGTATAACTTTTTCAGGCCTCTTTTTCACATGCCTAAACTGCTCATTTGAGCAGTCCAATGTCCCATCTGCCACCCACTACTGCCATTCAGGTGCAATTTAAATGCAGCTGAATGGCAGCGGTTGTAACACCACCCATCACCGGTGGAGTTACCTTGCAGCTCAGATGCAACTGCATGGGGGTAAGGGGGAGGGGGGCTGTCTGCCGCCAATGCCAAGCGCTAGAAAGTGCCCAGCCTGTGGCCGGTAGCATCTGACAGGAATTGAATTCACTGCCTGTCAGATGCTCGTGGCAAAGAGGCCTAAGAGAACATGGTACATGCTGCATTCATTTTTGGCTGTATACTTGCTTTAAGGACCAGAGAAATTGAGTGTGCAAACAAGACTTGCTGTTACATAATATGACATACACGTACTCTGACCCTGATCACCCTCAATTCCTTAAAGTGAAGGTGAAAATAAACTGATGAGAAACAATTGTATTTATCCTCCTACTCCTAAAAATGACTTTTTAAAGTATCCTAGAGTTTCCTTTTATATTAAACAGTTGCAAAGTAGCTTGAATGTTTTACTGTCTCTTATTAGTGGCAGCCTAATAAGTGTCCCAGACTTAAATACATGAACTATTGACCTTTTCTCTCTCTCTCTCTCTACTGAGCTCAGCAGTTTTAGTTTGCCAGAAAAACTCTTATGGCTGTAATTTGCTTATCAGTGAAGTTTTCTATATTCCCGACAAGGTACTGACCAGACAGAATCGGTCACTTTCATGCCTAAAAAATAACTCTTTCAGGCAGCAAAATAAAACAAGTAAAACAGCTCGGTTATTAATATGTTTTGTACTGTACATACACATGTTTCTCTCATGTCACCTCAGGTACACAAATGTGTGAATCGCAATTGAAAGCATTTAGGGCCCTTTTCCACTAACCGCGATCCTCTTAAAGCGGATTGCTGGCATTTTGCCGATTGTGCACTGTGATTTACATGTAAAATGCGATGCACTTTTCCATTAGCGCATTTCGATTTTATGCAAAATCGCTATGGTTGGGCTGCACGATAATTGGTGCAATCGTGTTTCAGCTGGCCGACTCACTTTACAATCGCAGCAAGAGGAAAAAGATTTGCAAGCACACATGCAACTGCAAGTGGAAAAGGGCCATTATGCAGTTTTGTAGGCGATCTTCCAGCAATCTTGAAGCAATTTGGAATTTCATGTAAGCAATTTGCACAGCGATTGCCATTTCCATGAGAGATTCAATTCTTTGGTCCTGGATAGTAAAAGCACCTCAAAAAAATATATTAAAAAATACAGTGACTGAAAAGTGTTTTTGTGGCACTACTATACTTTTCATTGAAGCACAATAGGTCAAAAAAAATGCTGCAGGCACCACAATTGTGATTTTGGCCATTGCAATTGCTACTTGTGGGATCACCTCTACTGGCTTCAATTAAATTATCAATTTTGGAATCAATGGCGAATCCAAAATGCTTCTGAAATGGCTTTGGTGGGCCCCAGGCCTTATTACCACTATAGCCCCAATGAGAAGCTATTTCTGTGGCTGAAGGTGGGACCTGGATGGGATTTCTGGTCCAGTGGACCCAGAGCAATCACAACCACTACCTCCCCTATTATCAACACCACCGACAACACAAGAGACATTGTTTTGAAAAATGTCCTTACATTTTTAGCCTGATATAAAGGTCAAGTGCCACAAACAGTACAAATCTGATAAATGCTATACTCACCAGACCAAACCAAAAACTCCAACCAGGAGGCACATGGCTTATTCCACCGGCATCCTCGGATCCATACTATACATACAAAATAAAGAGAATGACAAATCTATATAAGAAAGGTCATTGATACACAAGATTGCTTGTACTCTATAAGACTGCCCCATAACAGCTTGTGTAATATCTCCATTCATGTGAATGAGTATACACAAGAACAGTTGTAGAGAATTGCCTTTGAGGGCAGTAAAGTACACATGCCATAAAAGCAAAATGCAAATATTACCAAATACTGAAAGCAGTAGCAATCTCATGTCCATGCGCAGGAGCCTCGGCTGACAACATCCTGTGCATGCACGGCTACAAATGCCATTTGTCAAGAATGTTCCCAGCCTCAGCTGCTGTGCACAGCCGTGACACGCTTTAGTTTTTCCTCAGCCAAAGGGAGGATTTCTGAAATCTATAATGCATGAGAGAGAGAGAGAGAGAGAGAGAGAGAGAGCGAGAGAGAGCGAGAGCGAGAGCGATTCCTCTTCCTGATCTCATGATGTTCTATAATAGCACACATGCAGACTCGTCATTTTCATCACCATTTGTGATGATCTAGCATGAAAATCCAGCATTACAGGTGACTCAAGTCATCAGTTAGGAGGTCATAAGTGACCTTCCAGGTCATATCACCAACAACTGACTGCTACTGTTAGGCCATTGCTGTCACTGCAGCAGGAAGCCTCCTGTATATATTCCCTTCCTCAGCACTGGTCAAGCAGTGCATCTGTACAGAAATTCTTCATTAAACTGTCACTTGAAATGACCACCAATGATTGTTTATGGACTTTGAAATATCTCGAACCACTTTAAACTGAGATAAAACGGACAGTGAAATATCTGAGAAGCCCAACTGTCCCCAAATGGCTTCATTATTCCGTCCCTGGAGCTAAACCATCCCATGCACTTCCTGACAATTCTAAGCAACATCCAGTTTGCATTAATAGACCACTATCGCAAAAATTGTAACATTTAAAGTACAAGTAAACACATACAAATAAGAAGTATGCTTCTTCCAGAGTAAATTGAGCCATAAATTACTTTTCATATGCAATTACTTTCAATATGCAATTTTCATATGCAATTGCTGTCACTTACAGTAGGTAGTGGAAATCTAACATTACAGACAGGTTTTTAACTAGTTCATCTCTTCATGGGGGATTCTCAGCAAGGTTTTATTCTTTACAAAGACATTCCCTGAAAAGGATTTATACAATGATACTGGCCAGCCTCCGCGTTCGCTGTACACTTTTATTTGGCAGTTGGACAGAGCAACTGCCATTTGCTAAGGGCCTGTTTCCACTACACGCAGAATGGATGCAGAAAAATTGACTCAAATTAATGCCTATGGGAAAATCTGCATCAGAAAAATCGCGTTTAGTGGAAACAGGCCCATAGGCTTTCATTTGAGTCAGTTTTTCTGCATCCAATCTGCGTGTAGTGGAAACAGACCCTAAGTGCTTTAGAAGCTAAACAAAACCATGAGAATCTCCCCATGATGAGATAGGCTAGTCCAAAACCTGTCGGTTCTGTCAGATTACTACTACTTATTATAAGTGACAACAACATACGAGAAAAGTAATTCGTGGCTCATTTTACCCTGAAAGAAACGTACTTCTTATTTGTATGCGTTTCCATGCATTTTAAGTTTTTGTGATAGTGGTCCTTGAAGGACAACTGAAGCAAGAGTGATATGGAAGCTGCCATATTATACCATTTGCCTGGCTGTCCTGCTGATACTCTTCATCTAATACTTTTATCCATAGATCCTGGACAAGCATGCAGCAGATCAGGTGTTTCTGACTGGATTTGCTGCATGCTTGTTTCTGGTGTTATTCAGACACTACTGCAGCCAATCAACAGGGCTGCCAGGCAACTGGTACTATATAAAGGAAATTAAATATGGCAGCCTCCATATACTTCTCACTTCAGTTGTCGTTTTAGTTTTCATGCAAGCCAGAATCATTAAGAACTAATTCGCCATCTCCATTGTTAAGTGATAAACTATATAAAATTGATGGAATACATTTTTTCCATGCCTAATCAGATATCTATCAGTATCAACTGAATTTTACTGATCGTGTAGTAAAAACAGAAAGAGTATGTGAACCTAAAAATCAAATGATTTGATTGCATCATGTGTGAATTTTTTCAGATGAGATGAAATGTCGTTGTTTAGAATATGGACATTATATTCATAGAGAGATTTATATATAGATACACACATTGTAAGCACACTACCTACTGCAAGTATTCCAGAGTATAAATGTGCCCTTTTTATGGTTCCAGACTGAAATTTATATTGGAATGTACAATATTGTTTTATATTTTAACACTTTTCCCCCCATTTTTAAAAGAGTGCAGACTCTCCTGAATTTGTATATACACTGCATATATTCTTTGCGGATTTTTTTCAACTGTATATATTCTTATACTGTGTTCTTTGCGGTTTCAATTAAGTATTCTATTAAAAACACATTTTAATTTAACAAAATAAATTTTAAAAAAAGTGCCTAGAGCAAAAGTTTATGCAGCATTTCAGTATCGGCAACATCTTTAACCAGTTCACCCCCAAGGGTTTTTATCCTAACGGACCAGAGCAATTTTCAGTTGTCAGCGCTCCTCCCTTTTATTCCCTAATAACTTTATTACTACTTATCACAAGAAAATGATCTATACCTCGTTTTTTTCGCCACCAATTAGGCTTTCTGTGGATAGTACATTTTGCTAAGAATTTTTTTATTCTAAATGCATTTTAATGAGAAAAACTGAAAAAAAAAGAAAAAAAAATCATTATTTCTCAGTGTTCAGCCTTTATAGTTTTAAAATTAAACATTCTCCTGTGGATAAAACAAACACGTTTTATTTGCCCAGTGGTCCCGATAATTAAACCGTTTAGATTATGTCCCTACCACAATGTATGGCGACAGTATATTATTTTGAAATATAAGTGGTTATTTTTCTGTTTGTTCTGGCCATAATTACAAGCCCCTATGTAATAAATTAAAATTAATTTTCCCCCATAAAATATAGAATAAAAAAAGCTGAGTCCCTAAGGCAACTATTTATTTATTTTTTTTAAGCTGATTTTTTTTTTTTACAAGTGTTTTTTTTGGGGGGGAGGGTTGGAAGTGTAATTTTATTAATGATGTGTATATACTTGAAAATGTATGTATTTTGTAAGTGTAATATACTTTTTGGCCACAAGATGGCGCTGGTGAACACTCATAGGACGTGTTCACTTTTTTTTTTTTTTTTTTTTTTACACACTTTATTAAACTGTTACATTTCCTGTTTATGTGAATGGACGCAGCCGCTGTTCGCGGTCACGTCCATTCACTCCAGGCACTGCGATTGGGTAGAGGACTGTTCAGTCCTCTTCCCCAATCGCCCAGCACGGGATCCCGACGGTAATGGCGGCGGTAGCGGCGGACACACGGCGGTAGCAGCGGCGGGAATGCGCGACGTATTAAAACGTCATGTTGCTGTTAATAGCGGTAAGCATGACGTTTTAATACGTTAGGATGGCGGTAAATGGTTAAAAAGAACGAACAATTACTTCTGCCCTCACAGTATAAACAATGGTTAATTGTCTGAAACCATTCTGAATACAAGCTGACTGCAATTTCAATGCAGGAGCAAATGAAGGAAGTTCCTTATGTTTCTGTTCCTGGTTTGAAGAAACAGTCAAATGCAGAACAGTAACTACCTGGTTCAGGTACTTTCCAGCGAAGAATGTCTGGTAGCCAATGGAATGAAGTATTGCTGGGAAGGTGTACGGCTCCAGTGCCTTCTGCCAAGCCTGGCTGCTGCAGTTCCCCTCAATGGTGTTATTCACAACATGGTGGTTATGTGGGTATCTCCCAGAGAGAATACTGGCTCGGCTCGGACAACAAAGCGGGCTGCCAACATACTGCAAACAAGATGTGAAAAAGTTTTAAAATTGCATTCTGTTACCAGGAACTATTTCATTAACAGTCATTTATAAATCGCAGACATCATATGCAATGCTGTACAATAAATAGGGGTGTGATTGCCAAACCTGCATACATAAGTGCACATTATGATACAAGAGTTTACAATCTAAGTAATGAAGGAATACCGTAGTCAACAGATAGGGCTAATGGCATGGATGCTACAGACAGCATATGCGCTCATGTGTATATTGGTTTGCCATTCTCATTGAATTATTTACAGATCAGGAGATAATTAATCCTACAAAAAGTTGCCTGCAGATCCTCTCATGTGTATACAGCCGTAGAACAGGCTTATACTGTACTTTAGTACTGCAGACATTTTCTGTGGGCCAGTGAGTTCCCACTGACCAACCATCTTATTTTTAGTCCACCGCAGAAAAATCTTTTGATTTTCTCGGGGGCAGTGGTTCGATTGCAATCTGTTCCACTATACCTGTTGTAATGGATACAGTACTGCTCCCCGTTTAGTGTCAACCCAGCTTTGAGTTAGTTAAGAACAAACTGCAGTGAAACAACAGCCTGCGACAGTAAAAGCTGACTGGGTCGAGGAAACCTAAATACCACAATGGAAGGTAACCAGACGTGCTGTACTTGTCTAATGGCTATACTGCCTACTGCCTAAAGCTGCAACATATCTTTGCTCTATATCAGAAACTTTTGTAATGAGACGGAGAAGGTTTTTGTGGGAATAATCATGGCCACCTAGTAATCTAACGCTATAGCTGTTATAATTTAAGTATTATATGCTTGAATTCGTAGGCCTCAGTTACTTTAACTGAGTTAGTTAAAAGACTTGATGTGCAGAATCGCCCTTTAAGGAGAATTTTTCTTAGAGATAAATAAAGACAGTTCTGATTTTCAGTAGAACATTGTACTAGAACTCCCAAGGCTGTATCAGAGATATCCATGGCAGAGGCCAGACCAGCTGGCGACAAACCATAAACATGAGCCATTGTTATGAAAATATGCTCACAAGTACATTAACCACTTAGCAACCCTTGCCACGCTTATCTACGCCCCTTTAAAATTCACCTGGGGCACAGGGGCGTAGATAGGCATCTCCTGTTTGTTTTCCCGCTGTGAGGGTTCGCGATCGCGTGCACGCGGATGCGCGGTCGCGTGCACGCGGATGCGCGGTCGCGATCGGCACCTGCTGGTCAGCCAATCAAAGTGCTTTCAAGTTTGAATAAGCACTGCCAAAGCCAATGGCAGTGCTCATTCATTCAGAATGTGTGTAAACATTGAATCAGTCACTATGCTGTTACAGTTACTGAGATCACTCGTGAGAGGATCTCAGATAACTAATACAGCATTAGTGAGTGATCAGCATCAGTTAGGGTTTTTTTTAAATAAATTATACCCCCATTAAGCCCATTAACCCTTGCCTCCCTGAAATGTTAAAATTGCTGTGGTTTTTAGGGGAAAAACCCTGTGGTAGAGAAGTGGTTAAACCAGGTTCTTTTTAGTAGATTAAGAGTCATGTCCCTGGGACATGGAATTTTCCAGGGCATGCGCAGTAAAGACAATGTTTGTCATGATATCACGGGGTCTTGTCAGCCAATAGCAGGCGATGAGGTATTGATCCATCCCTGCTCAGATAATGTCACATTGAACTCTTTAGGCCTCTTTCACACCAAGACGTTGCGTTTTAGGGGACGTTATGGTCGCATAACGTGCCCCTAACGCAACGCCTGGTAGTGTTCAAGGAGGACACCAGAGTGAGCCGCGTTATGCAGCTCTTTGTGTGCACTGCGTCTCCGTGGCGCTGATTGGCTGGCGGGACCACGTGATGCGGAGTGTTCCACTCCGCATCACGTGGTCCCGCCAGCCAATCAGCACACAAAGCGGCCGCTCCAGGAAGAAAACACGCCTCGTTAGACTGCTTGCCCATGCGCAGTAATTAGCCACTTGGTTAATTAATATTCACTGCACTGCTGATGTGCAGTGAAGGCTACTTCTGCTTCTTCTGACTTCTGGCTGATGACTTCCACCCTCTACTCTTTTTGTAAAGTCTGGTCACCTTATATAACTGTGTGCTGTATATAGGCCTAAGTGCAACGTAGTATAGATGTAACATGAGAGAAAGCCTGGTTACCATTTAAAAGGAATGGACCAAAAGTCTGTAACGCAAAGAGGACTTACTACAGACCAATTGCTTCACTGAGGTGTAACGGACATGTAGAGATAAGCATCTGTATATTGTTTACTGAATAAACTCCTGAGGCAGGGAACACACTTGACTGTTTTCGTGCGCGTTTTCTGCACAGAAAAACTGAGAACTCATGTTAATCAATGTGCTAGTACACACTTACTGTGTTGTTCGCGCGCAGAAAAAAAAAAAAAAAAAACTGACATTCTGCATTCTGATTCTGCACATTTTGGCAGTTTTCTGTATCAATTACATCAGCTGCTGTGAAAAACCGTGCACGTTTTCTTGCATTTTCTTTTATTGGTCAGATGAAATATGCACATTTTTTTGAGATAGGAATTTTGGGTTTTCATGAGCTGTATACCAAAATCATCAATATTAAAACAATAAAAGGCTTGAACTACTTCAGTTGTGTGTATTTGAATCTAAAATATATGAAAGTCTAATGTTTATCAGTACATTACAGAAAATAATGAACTTTATCACAATATGCTAATTTTTTGAGTCTGTACATCTCTCTTCACCCTGTCTGACAGAAGGAGCTCCGTTGTGTACCATGCTGCCATCCCTACTAACCCCTTTCATAGAATCAGATGTGTGGGTTGTCTGTAAGCTAGCGATACGTCTGTACAACACTCGACCTCCAAAATGTTACCTAAGGGGTCGATTCCTGATCCGCACGGGTGGCAGTAATTGTGCGCATCTATGTTCCTTTAAAGACAGAAAAAGCAGGGCTGTGGAGTCGGTACAAAAATCTTCCAACTCCGGGTACCCAAAATGGCTCCGACTCCTACTCCGTCTAATACTTACCAGGGCTGTGGATTTTGTACACAAATCAGCCGACTCCGACTTCTCAGTTTATGAAATCACTGACTCCAACTCCCGACATCAACTTCTTTAAAGAAGCTTGTATTACCCGAGACTAACACAAATTCCCTGCCGACACAGATTGCCACAGGTCACCGCAGGAGCCGCACGTTAATGTAAGTGTGCACTAGCGTTAAATCAGGTGCTTACGGCGCAGTGTACCACAATGTGGGAAGTATGAACTTCCCCATAGGCTTTCATTAGTCTGCAGTAGTAGTGTGGCAATTTGCCGCAATGCCAGTGTGAAAGGTCCCTCAGGGTTTCTTCTAGGTTAACCTATTTTTTTTTTTTTTGTCCCTCATACATCTCTTATAACTTTGGCGTTCTCTCCCCCCCCCCCCCCCCCCCCCCCCCCAAAAAAAAAAAAAAATATGCTGCATGGCAGTGCCACTTTTTCCAGGTGGGCAGAATTATAAACCCTTTGATGGTCCCCAGCTGTATTTAGAAACCTGAAGCAGCTAGGCTTGTGATGTTCATGCCTTTATGCACAGCCACTCAGGTGACACCACTCCGTCCTGTAGCATTTCTGCAGCTTCGGTCAGCTGACTTCTCACTTGAAGATGAGTCAACATTGCGACACAGCTATGAGGCATTTGTATATGGAGAGGCAGAGCAGACAATGTAAATGCTGAAGTGAAAAGAATATGGTTGATCCACGCCTGACTGCTTTTTAAAATGCCACAGCCTGGATACTGTACTATTGTTCTGCCAGTGATATAACTAAAGAAAGCAGTGCTTGTGGCAAAAACAAACTGCACCCTAGGAGGTGGGGAACATGATGCACTGTCCAAATAGCATAGGGTGCAGTCTCAACTTGAATTGGGGGTGTCCAAGCTGAAGTGAAATATGGCTGTAAGAATGGCGTGTGGCAATAGGTCAAGATATCAGAATCATTTTATTTCACCAAGCATGACTGGGTCAAGCCCGGAATTGGGTTTGGCACAATGGAGCGGTACATAGACAGAAAGGCAGGAAAACCGTCAGAATGGCAGTAATACCTCATACACAAATATAAATGTACACCATATACAATCATCATCAGATATACATAAAGCTCAGTATTCATCTTTCAGAAACAGCACTGCTGGAAGTCTACCGCTCCTATGCGGTGGTAGGGCGCTGATAGAATGTTAAGGGAGTTCAGGAGGCTAACGGCCATAGGGAAGAAGGAGTTCCTGTGTCTGGTGGACTTGGTGTGGATGGCCCGGAGTCTCCGACCCAGTGGAAGTGGGGTGAAAAAACAGTGGCCCGGGTGGGAGAGGTCACTTGCAATCCTCAGTGCCCTGGTTCGCAGCCTTGTGTTATAAAAGGTGGTCAAGTGGGGGCAGAGGTCTCCCAATGATCCTCTCCGCCGACCGAATGATCCTCTGTAGTTTGTGCCTGTCACTGGCGGTGGCTCCCACATACCAGACCAAGATGGTGGAGCAGAGGATCGATTCAATGGTGGCAGCGTAAAAGCATGTTAGAATCTCCTGCGCCATGCCGAACTTCCGCAGTTGGCGGAGGAAGAAGAGTCTCTGCTGGGCTTTCCGTTGGGTTGCCGTGATGTTGACCCTCCAACTGAGATCGCTGGAGATGGTGGTGCCCAGCAGGCGAGCACAGGGCACTCTGCCCACCTCGGTGCCATCGATGTAGATGGAAGGTGGGGTAGGGGCAGACTTCCTAAAGTCAATTATAAGTTCGACGGTTTTGGCCGTGTTGAGCACCAGGCTGTTCTCCTTGCACCAGTCGCATAGTCTTTCCACCTGCTGCTGGTACTTCTGGATGTTGTCCTTGGTGACGAGGCCGACGACAGTGGTGTCATCCGCAATTTTTATGACTTTGACAGAGTCTACCATGGATCTGCAATCATTCGTGTATAGGGAGAAAAGCAGCGGGGACAGGACGCAGCCCTGGGGTGCCCCTGTGTTTGTTATCACTTCTCGTGAGTAGATGTCCCCCAGCCTGACAGCTTGGGATCTGTTCGAGAGAAATTCAGTGATCCATAGACGTAGGGTGGGGTGGACCCCAAGTGTGGCCAGAACATTCTGGAGGGTGCGTGGGCATATAGTGTTAAATGCCGAGCTGAAGTCTAATAGCAGTACTCTTGAAGCACGCAGGGACTCTGCCCTCTGTCAGTGACCTGCTGAAGATGGCAGAGAGGATGGGGGCAAGTTGCTCCGAACAGGCTTTGAGGCAGGCTGGGGACACGCTGTCGGGTCCTGAGACTTTCCTGGCATTTAGCGTGGACAGGAGGTGCCGAACGTCTGCCTCCCCCACTTCCAGAGACAGTGAGTCCTCCCTTGAGTCGGTGTGCATGGGGGGGGAGGGTGGTGGGAGCCCCCCAGGCTCAGCCTGCCTTTCGAACCTGTAATAGAATTTGCTAAGTTCTTCAGCTAATTCAGGGCTGGGTGTAGCGTGTTGCAGTGGAGGCTTGATCCTCTCGGCAAACTCCTTTTTTGCTACTCTCAGCTCTTGCTTCAGAGCGTTCCTCGCCTTCCTGAATTCCTCCTGGTTTCCCGCCTTGTGAGCCACCTCCTTACGTTTCCGCAGTAGCCGTAGCTTGTTGGAGAACCACGGTTTGTTATTCGGGTAGACCTTGAAGGATTTGGTTGGGACGCAGGAGGCCTCACAGAAGCTGATGTATGAGGTAACGTTGTCCGCCCACTCGTCCAGGTCTGGAGCTGCCAGGGACTCCCAGTCCGTGCAATCAAAGCAGGCTTGAAGGAGGAGCTTGGCCTCGCTTGACCATACCTTGGAGAACTTCACGACCGGTTTCGCCGATTCCAGGAGCCTCCTGTAGGTGGGGATGAGATGAACAAGGCAATGGTCGGAGGAGCCAAGCGCCGCCCCCGGGATAGCCTTGTAGGCATTCTTCTGAGGCGCGTAGCAATGATCGAGGGTGTTCAGGCCTCTGGTAGGGCAAGCAACATGCTGATGGTAGCGTGGCAGCTCTTGTCGAAAGATTTGCCTTGTTGAAGTCCCCCATGACTATAAATAGTGAGTCAGGGAGGGATATTTCCCACTGCAAGATGGTGTCACTGAGGGTATTCAGGGCAGATCTGGCGTCAGCATCAGGAGGAATGTACACTCCGACAAGGACATAGGAGGAGAACTCCCGTGGTGAGTATGCTGGCCTGCAGTTCACGAGTAGAAGTTCTAGGTCTCGGGAGCACATCCTGTGAAGTACCGGTGGGGTGGGGCACCATGAAGAGCTGACGTAGAAGCAGATGCCTCCACCTCTTTTCTTCCCAGAGAGGGAAGGGTCACGGTCTCCCCGTATGAGGCTGAAGCCTGGGAGGTGTAGGCCGTTCTCCGGGATGTTCTCATGTAGCCAGGTCTCCGTGAAGCAGAGTACTGGGGTGTTCCTCCCGAGCTCCCACCTGCCGCAGAGGAGACGTAGTTCGTCCAGTTTGTTAGGGAGAGAGCGGACATTTGCCAGGAGTACCGAGGGGATGGTTGACCTCAAGCCCCTCTTCTTGAGTCTCACGCGGGCCCCTGCTCGACAGCCCCTTCGCCGCCAGCCTGCACTGGGCCAAGGAGTGGAGACCAGGACTTGCTGTATGTAGTTCTGGACCAGGTTTGGCAGGAGATTGGCCTCAGGGAGAGGTGGGCCTCGATGTTCCCCCCCGAAGAAGCTGCTCCCTGGAGTATGTGGTGCGTTCGGTGGTGTGGGTGGCGGGGGTGGGGCCTATGGCGGGAGTGGGGTGCCTACGGGGGGGGGGGGGGGGGGAGGAGCCTGGCATTGCCCAGGGTCGCCCGCCACGGAGACAGTCCAGGTCCATACAGTACAATTAAACCAGATCAGCGGATGCGGCAGCATAAGTCAGGTCACATGTACCCTCAAAAAACAACAGAATGCCCTCCAAATATCAACCAGGTGTACGTATTATCCCATCTGCAGAGTTTGGCAGCTTCTTGTAAAAGTTCTAGTTGCTGCCCTACCACGATCTAACCATTTTTTTTTTTGAAAGCTGAAAGCCCTGGCTTTCCTTTGCACCAGGTCCCGAGTCTGTGTAATGCTTTGTTCCAAAGTTTAGGGGGGGGGGGGGGGGGTTTGAAAGAGGTGTGTCCCTGCTTTTGGCTGCAGAGAGCACAGTGTAATGGAGTCTCCAGCCTCGGGCAGTATCACACTCAGAGAGGAGACAAGGGTGCATAGCGGGGCGGCTTCTTCTTCTGTAATGAGACACATACAAATAAGAAATACATTTCTCCCAGAGTAAAATGAGCCATAAACACCAAATGTCCGTACAGCGCTCCCTAACCCACAGCATCTTTGTATAAATCTTTTTCAGAGAGTGCCTTAATAAAGAATAAAGGCCATGCTCAGAATCCCCCATAAAGAGGTGGACTAGCCCAAAACCTGTCGGTTCTGTCAAGTTTCTATTACCTGCTGTGACAGCAACATAGGAGAAAGGTAGTTTATGGCTCATTGTATATATTGAAAGTGGTATGGGCGCTCCTCCACCCTATGTTAATTTCTCAAAAGACTGCCAGGCAGATCGCTATACAGAATGGAGGTACCAACTCCCTTAGAACACAGACACCAAATGTCCGTACAGCGCTCCCTAGCCCACAGTCACAGTAACAAAGTTTGATATCAGTTCCACTGTCTGTAGCAATCAAAATCCAGTCAAACAAGTCAAACAATTATAATCTACCCTCTCACCGGCGTTACAATGGCTGACTATTACAGATCAGCAGAATACGCTTTTCAGATGATATTCACTCTTGTTATCTTCCTTCCTCCTAAGATAACACAAGAGACCAGACATAGCGTAATCAAATTTCGGGAATGCTTGTCCTCCACCAACACCCACTGGTGTCACCCTGTGTGCACAATGCTAAGTGATAGGTAGATTTCAGGCTCACCAGATGGGATGGCTGATTGAACTACAAATCAGCAAAATAGGCTTAAATGTATCCTAAGACTCCTCCGACCATTGGTCTGGTTTCCGCTTGTTCCTCAGAGAAAGAAATTATGATAGAACATAGCGTGAACCTGCATAGATCTTAACAATTCCTCTTTTACCACAGATGTGCAAAAGTGTGTGCACTCCCGCAACCAGCGCTGTGCATGTCATGCAGTCAACCGTGTGTTGTCATTGTTGCCACCGCCACCCCCTTCAACCAACCAGCGGTGCGTAAGCGAGGAAGAGAACAGAAACACCAGGGCGAAGAATCTCCACCCTGGTGTTTGTCTGTTCTCTTCCTCGCTTATGTACCTCTGGTTGGTTGAAGCCTCTGGGTGGTGGCAACAACAATAAAGTGAGGTCACGCCTGGAAGGAAGACGAAAAGGCTGTAGAAGAAACTGCTCAGAGGGGAAGGATGTGAGAAACCGTCTATGTAGCACCGCAAATACACCGATCTTGATATCGTTTTGGTGTGGGAGCTTAAGGTGCTTCGTGGCTATTATTTAGCTGAATTCAGTTTAAAGTATTTTGATTCGGTGAGCCTGTATTTATACTATTATTGTGGTGGAAATCACATAGTGGAATGCAGAGGACTGGGCTGCATGACATGCACAGTGCTGGTTGCGGGAGTGCACACACTTTTGCACATCTGTGGTAAAAGAGGAATTGTTAAGATCTATGCAGGTTCACGCTATGTTCTATCATAATTTCTTTCTCTGAGGAACAAGCGGAAACAGGACCAATGATTGGAGGAGTCTAATGGCCCATACTCACGAGGGACTTTTGTCGCCTCAACACGCGGCGCGCGCGTGTTGCGGCGACAGGTCGCCCGTAAGTATGGGCCGTTGCACGCGCGCGCACCCCGAACTGTCGCCCGTCGCTCATGTCGCCATGCGATTGTAAGTTTCAACCGCATGGCGACAGTCGCCGCCGCACCTCCGCCGCAACTGTCGCTAGTCCGCGTGAGTACGCGGACTAGCGACAGCAACCTCCATTAAAGTATATGGAGCTTCCGGCGGAGGGAGGAGGAACGTCGGCGACAGCTTCCGCCCCGCCGCTGGTCCCTCTTCCGCGTGTGTACGCGGAGGGACCTGGCGAGGAGCTGTCGCCGGCCTGTCGCCCACACGCTCACGTGTGCTGGCGACAGGCAACATTTGCAGCCCGTGAGTACGGGCCATTAGGATACATTTAAGCCTATTTTGCTGATTTGTAGTTCAATCAGCCATCCCATCTGGTGAGCCTGAAATCTACCTATCACTTAGCATTGTGCACACAGGGTGACACCAGTGGGTGTTGGTGGAGGACAAGCATTCCTGATATTTGATTACGCTATGTCTGGTCTCTTGTTTTCCTCGAGTGTTCTCTTAGGAGGAAGTAAGATAACAAGAGTGAATATCATCTGAAAATCTGAAAAGCGTATTCTGCTGATCTGTAATAGTCAGCCATTGTAACGCCGGTGAGAGGGTAGATTATAATTGTTTGACTGGATTTTGATTGCTACAGACAGTGGAACTGATATCAAACTTTGTGACTGTGGGCTAGGGAGCGCTGTACGGACATTTGGTGTCTGTGTTCTAAGGGAGTTGGTACCTCCATTCTGTATAGCGATCTGCCTGGCAGTCTTTTGAGAAATTAACATAGGGTGGAGGAGCGCCCATACCACTTTCAATATATAAAATGAGCCATAAACTACCTTTCTCCTATGTTGCTGTCACTTACAGCAGGTAATAGAAACTTGAACCGACAGGTTTTGGGCTAGTCCACCTCTTCATGGGGGATTCCGAGCATGGCCTTTATTCTTTATTAAGGTACTCTCTGAAAAAGATTTATACAAAGATGCTGGCCAGCCTCCCCGCTCACCATACACTTTTTGGGGGGCAGTTGGGTGGAGCAACGGCCACTCAGTAAGCGCTTTTGAAGATAACAAAAAACCTAAAAAACCCCATGAGGAGATGGGCCAGTCTAAAACCTGTCAATTCTGTCAGATTTCTATTACCTACTGTAAGTGACAGCAACATGGGAGAAAAGTAATTTATGTCTCATTTTACTCTGGAAGAAATGTACTTTGTATTTGTGTTTATATATATTTAAAAATGTTATGATTTTAGGTCTGGGATTAACACAGCTCAAAGAAAGCAACAGAAATCATCCAATACATAGGAAAGCAGCATTCATTTTTACAGTGGCCTTGCAAGAATTCATTCTGCAACTGAATCATATGGTTAAGTCTGTGTGATGTCTGAATTTAATTGCACAAGACATTTTTTTCTTGTCCTTTTTTCAACTGAATAAAGCCTAGTACCTCAGGATAGCATAACATGTAAATAAAAGAACCCACACTAAGCCATATAAAACTGACATTTTTGAAGTACTTACCGCATTTGTAAAAGCAAAACCTTGATCTCCAATCAGCGCTTTAGTCTTCTTCAACGGAGTCTACAAAATAAATAAAAAATGCGTAAAACTGAGCAATCATGAACCATTGTTCTAGCACTACAGTATTAATTGGTAGCTGGTATCAGTAATCAATGACATTTTCCCATCAGATCAATGGCTCAAATCGATCATTTCCAACAGGTCCTTTCTGATTTCTGATTGTTGCCAGGAAATTGCAGGGTGTGTACCAGGCATTACACAATATACACAGGGGTTGCAAGTGTGCAAAGTTTTTAAGATCATTTTACAGAGTATGCTGCTTAGATTTAAAAGCTGAGCTCTAAAACCTTTCTCCCAACGTGTTTCCTCTCTAATTGATGTTATTTTTTATTGGATTTTTTTTTAAAGCACCAACATATTACACACAGTTCTGTACAATAAATAAGGTTACACAAAATAATAATAGGGGTGACAGACAACACAATACAGGTAATATGCAGTAAGACACACAAGATCATAGACTGGAGTAGGCCAAGTTAGTTAAGTTCACATGTTCACTGCGCAGAACATTTGACCAGAGAGGATCAATCATTGCCACACACTGCACATCAATTTCTAATAGATTTCAGCATGAAGTCTATTACAACATCAATTACCTCCATTCCCCTGGGTGCCCCCTGCTAATACTGCTCTCTCCAGGGCCCTATGCAGAGTATAGAATCCAGGGCTCTAATTGAGTGTTTCTGTACACAATAGTTTCAGCTTGGCCTCCCTTTTCTATATCTATATATCAACTATTCAGTATAAGGAGGATTTGTGGCTTCAGGAGGCAAGTATCTATTTTTGTATACTGTTTCCCATCTGCTTTAACAGAACTCTTTTGTTGCCCCAACTATGGTTGCTGAACACCACATCCTTGTTGCAGGAGGTCATGCTCTGCTACAATACAATTGAAAAATAGTTTTTAGAGAAGCTCTGTGGGAAATCTCTGAAAGCCACTTCTCTTAATAATTTGCCTGAACCTTGAGCTTCTTCCATGAAAATGTAACAGCTCAGCACCTCAGCATGTGGCAACACTGTGCAACTAAACAGAAGGAATCTGGATAGCAGGCCTAGAGAACAGTGTATTTGCAGGCAGCTACAGCCAGGAATGGCCGAATCTCAGAACAATAAACAGGGCTTATAACAGGACTTCTGAAATAGTCCAAAGGCACTTCGATCAAAAGTATCGATTGGAAAGGATGAAAAACTGAAAACAATTGGGGACGGGGCAAGAGCACTGGCAGATTGATGGCCTATAGCTTTGCACTGCATCCAACAGTACAACTCATCAATTTTCAATAGATTCCCTGCTGGAATCGATTGGAATGTGCTGTGTATGGTAGGAATCGATTCCTTCTGAATCAATTGTTTTCAGAAAGGAATTGATTGTTTTGGAACATTGGGTGGAAATATATAAGTGTATGGCCAGCTTAACAAATAAGTGTCAGTAATCCTGGGGTATGTTTGGCGGTTGTCCAATCAAGCAGGATCATGCACCCAATGCAGCTCAGGATGCTGGCAGGTTTAGCGGCTATGTAACACTCAAATGACCGTGGTAAAGCAACACACAGCCGACACATTAGCCTCTAGTGCCAGCAACTCCATTCTGTTGTTTATTAGTTCTGGTGTTTGATGTTTTACACATTTAAGCCGACAACTGAAGACCAAATCAATGGTTTGTGATCGAGTCAGCCAACTGTCCCATGTCTAAAGGAATCTGCTATTATCTGTTGCTATCGAAACTCTGGTGACCAGAAGCAGGCTACAGAGAAATTCCTGCCCACTTGCTTTGTTCCCCTCTTTACTGAGGGGTCTCTGGCTTCTCCCCTTCTCTCTATAGAGCAGTGCATTAGGATCAACCAACATTGCAGGTAATACTGACTGCCAGTAAACAGAGGGGTAATGCGGATTCAGACTTGTTTTGCCCTACAATGAACACCAACTCCCCTGGACTAAACCACAACATTGCACGGTGCTAGTCTAGTTTAGGGCACCCAGCAGAGAACCTCAAAGAAAACAGTTATCCTTTTAAAGCACCTGGCGTTGCGATTGGCTGAACAGTGTGGGCATAGTTTACTACAACCTATCTAAAGCCAAGCAGTTTGAGAAGGTGTTGTCCACACAATCACATTAACAGAATTTCCCATAATACCCAACAGATGATTAATGTTTACTTTCTGCATCCGATAGGTCATTACATTTCAGGTTCCAGGGTAATTCCACTCTCTGTAGATAAAAACACATTGCTGTAATCTCAAAATCTCTGCTCATCCCTACCAGACCAGCAAACTGTTAGCCCAAACCATCACACTGCAACTGTCTCATCTGATGAACACTTAAGCCCAATCTATACGATACGATTCTTTGTGTGATTCGATTGCGATTCTATTTAATCCGACATGTCCGATCTGGGATTCAATTCAATTTGCCATAGAACATTTGCCAAAGAATCGTATCGTGTATATGGGGCTTAAGGCCTAGAACCCACTAGCAGCACTTCCCTAAGCCTTTTGTAAGCGCTTATGATGAAAAGCTCTTGCTAATGTAATGCTATGGGTTTGCTCCCACTTGAGGGGCATTACATTAGCAAGACTTTTACAAATAAGCGCTTAGAAAAGCGATGCTAGTGGGTCCCAGGCCTAAAGGTGCCCATACATCAGACGACATATGGGCAGATCGACCAAGAGACAGATCTCTCTATGATCGTAGAGAAATCTGTTGCCTGCCCATACACCACAGGAGGAATATTCCCAATCAATTGTAGCATGAGGACAGCGCTGGGGGTTCCGTCGTGTTTGTCTGTTGTCCAGATAATCAGCCTGAAATAGGTAGCATTATCCATCAGGCACACTCTTGTCAGCACAGGTTTTCATCCGATCAGAATATAATAATTTAATCACATGGTCAAATCGGCCACAAGTCGCTTGATGTATGGCCACCTTAACGTTATGCCTGGTACACATGATGCAATTTCCTTACAGATTGACAGGTCGAATCGATAATTTGCAGCACGTCTGATTTGCTCCTAATCAAGTACGGGATCAATTTTGCGCAGTACGGATTTGAAAATCAACCCCGGTCTCAAAAAGGAGCAGATCCGATATGCTGGAAATTAATGATTCAAACTATCAGTCTAATGGGAAAAAGCAGTGTGTGTACCTAATGCTGGGTACACACGTTGCGTTTTCCCGCTCGATCGATCATTTCGGACATGTTCAATCGGGTTCGCAACCATCGATTTTGCATACTTCACATGAGAAAATCGACGGCTGTATCGATCGAGACCGGAACGAACATGTCGGAAATAGTCGATCGAGCGGGAAATTGCGTCGTGTGTACCAGCATAACTATGTGGAGGCCTTTATAATCTCCCCTGCTGCCAAGGTCTTCCCAGCTGTCACAACACCTCAAAAAGTGACTTTTCAAATCACCTTCTTCTAAAAATATATTTAAAAAACACTGTACTGACAAACTAAACTGCATCCTCAAAGCTGTGTTGAAACTGCCCAACTAAGTAATATTACACATGCAAAATGGCAAACTACTAGTCTAGAAGTCCCCCCAACCCCCTTGCCCCAAGTAAAGAAGATTCCACAGAAATGCGTTTGCTTCATTTGCGGGAAAATACAAATACGAGCAATTTGTAAACAAGGATAATAACTGCAAGGAAGTGAAACCAACACAAATATGAAACAAATAAAAGGGACTGGATACAATGTTGCAGAGATGCAGACTCTGCGGGTATCCCAGTAAGTATTTACCATGCCGCCCATGGAGACATCCTGGTCATCTGTCAAGATCAGCACTACGTTCGGTCTCCGGGATTTCCCCTCCGCGATGGCCACGCACAGGTAGGCTGCTCCCAGCAGACGGAGCCATACGCCCAGCGATCCCGGGGGTATCATCCTCTCCGGCCGCAGCTGCTTGTACTTGAAGAAAATCTTGCGTATTTATTTCATGTTTTCAAAAAGCTTACACATGCAGGAACACCAAAGAGGAAGTGCAAAGATGCTGGTCAGCTGCTCTATTACGGACTGTCACATGTCTGAAAACAACAGGAAAGGAGGAGGCGGAGGAGGAGAGAAACAAGATCAGGGAACAGACAGCCGCCACCAGGGGGCGTGCCTCTCACCTATCTGTATTGTAAAGTAGCCTGCTGTCTGTACTAAACCTACCTAGACACACTACAACATATGGCATGGTAGAATGAGCATTCGTCCGTATTTTGAACTAGCTACATCCTGATGACATTGATTAGCCAAAGCATTTACCTGCCTCATACTGGGTAGTGGGTAGGTCCTTCTTGTGCTGGTAGAATGGCTCTGACGTTTTGAGGCGCTTGGGGTACATTGACGTTGCATCCTGGTGTGGTGCAATGGTCTCAATTCACTAAGCTTAACTCCTGTCTTTAATAACTCTTCTGAGCTGTTTTACAGTTATCACCATGGTGATATAATTGTGATAATTGTAAAACAGCTCAGAAGAGTTATTAAAGACAGGAGTTAAGCTTAGTGAATTGAGACCATGTGGCAAATGCTAGTCGATATTTTCCATTGATATCTGGCGGATTAAATCATTTGATAGAATCTGCTAGAAAGAGAAAATAGATGGGGAGACTCGGCAGGCAGTGCGCACAGATTTTCAACCGATTTCATGCTGAAAAAAGTGAAAATCTGTATACAGTATGTGGAGGGATTCGATCAGATAGATCCCTCTTTGATAAGATAACTGTATATACTCGCATATAAGCTGACCCACATATAAGCCGAGGTACCCAATTTTCCCTCAGAAACCAGGAAAAAGTAATTGACTACTACTAGTGTATAATCCTCCTCCCCAGAAAAGCCCTCTCCACAGTTGCCTGATGTGCCCCTAGTACAAGTCAGCCCCCTCCACATAGCCAGATGTTCCCCAAGGATTTTACAGCTGTGTCTCAAGATGCCACTAGATGGCGTCATAGATATAAGACAGCGTGATTGCCACATAGGAATAATCCCCCATTCATTGCACCGCTGACATGTTGCATGCTCTGCTCCACAAGCCAGGGGACACAGGTAGTTTTGAGCAGCGCACTCTGCACACCTTGTTGCACAGGCACAGCAGGGAGCCAGCTGGCAAGAGCAGGATCACTGGTGCACGATCTTTACGCTCCTCTGCCAGTAACAAAACCTGCTCCATCATCCGTTCTGTGCCACTGACTCGCATATAAGCCGAAGGGTTAACTTTTCAGCACATTTTGTGCCGAAAAATTAGGCTTATACGCAAGTATATAAGGTATCTGCAAGGAGTTTATCTGTTGGCCACATCGACCAGTGCATGGCCACCTTAATTTCATTGCAACACAGTGCAATATAGGTTAGGCTCACACTGGGGCATTGTGTACCCTGTAAAAACAGGAACAAAATCAAAGGGGGGGGGGGGGGAGTCCTTTGGTGACAAAGTATGCTTCAGTGCAACTGTCAACACGCCTTAGCAGGTACTGCACAGCCTGCCTTGCATTAAGCTGACAGATTCCACTGTGCCACACTGATAACGTACTAATGTGAATATACAATTACAATAGAATTGTATCGCATCTGCTTTGTGATTATGTTGTCTGAAGCAGCACACGCAACGTGTTAATATGAACTTGGCTTACTCTACGAGACCTCAGAGCGCATTTTCAAATTTGTGGCAAATGGAATGCGGCTTGAAACCCAACCCCAAATCTAGTAGCTACTGACTTGATTCACGCAGGCAGTGGTCTCACTTGCGGGAATAGCTTGCATTTTGCTGCAATGTGAAAATGCACATGAAGTATCTTTATGGGCCTACTGTGATTCCTGGAAACATCTGCAAATAAGCAATGCAATTTTTGTAACAATCTTTTATTGCAAAAGAGCAGAGTAAAAGTACAAATTCATACAAAAAAGATCTGAAAAAAGTAAATAGAGGTTTCACAACGTGCAAGGTACAAAATAAACATAACAGCATACCTCCGAGGGGGTAAATAGATGTGTATTTCATCATGTGTGTCACTTCCAGAACTACCAGACATGACCATAGTAACATTATAAGACAGCAATCAGACAGATCTTAAAGAGACACTTAAGCCTATTAAAAAAGTCAGTTTTACACACCTGGGGCTGTCCTGTGCCCTCGCAGTCACAATCGAATCCTCCTGTCCCCCGCCGCCAGCTACTTTCACTTCGCCAACAGGCCTGGCCACGCGTAACTTTCTACTCGTTCCTGTCCGCAATAGCGTCCTGCGCAGGGCACTATTGTGGACGGGAACACGTAGAAGGAGACGCGTGGGCCAGGCCTGCGCAGGCACAGTAAGCCAGTCGGCCGAAAATGAAGGTAGCTGGCGGCGGGGGACAGGAGAATCAGATTGTGACTGCGAGGGCACGGGACAGCTGCAGGGGGCTGGTAGAAGCCCCAGGTGAGTAAAACTGATTTTTTTTATAGGCTTAAGGATCCCTTTAAGGACATATTAATACTCAGGCAAAAGGTTGATTACTGTAAGTACAATTCCTACCTAATGCTCAGACTGATGAGTGGCAAAAGGTGACAAGACCGCCAGAGAACACGTTGGATTGACACCATCAAAGCCGATACGTAAGTGCTAACCCTACGGAGGCCTAGATAACCCAGGATATTCAGTATATAGTGTTGAGAGCATCCTTATCCTTTGCCTGAAGTCTCCACTCCCAAATCCTAATCCCATAAGGAGATCATGCACATCTATTTATTACCAGCGGTTGGCAGGGGTGGGGAGGACAAGTGACCAAGCCTCAGGGGAAGGAGTGCATGCCTACGACATAAGAGGTTTATAGACATTACTGTCTTTCAAGTCAAACCACAAGACCTATGTAATAACATGTTTATCCATTTTGTCCTTCAGAAAGATACGTTCCTCAATCAATGTCAGATATGACCTGAACTCATGCCTGAAGTCGCATTCAGACCACTGAGGGTGGTCTGAATGCATAAGACAGCTGAATACTTCCTGTTCACAGGCTACTCATGTGATGATAGCCCTATTAAATCCAGTCACCTCTATTTAATTCTCACTGAAATGTGCATCTTGCTCTCCCCCATGTCTTTCTCACCCTCCCTGTTATATCCTCTCTCCCCTTTACCCCGTCACGCCTCCAAAGTGCAATATGTCTGTGCATTAATATCAGTATGGCCCTGCAAAATAGAATACTGTATTGCAATCCTGTTTCTGTGTTGCCTCCCATTACCTCTGTACTGCGTGTGTCTCTCTCTGTCTCCTCCATTCCTGTCTCTCATTTTTCCTTTTTCTTCTCTCTCTCTTTCCCCCACTCTCTTCGTCCCCATAGACACACTGACCCTCACTCATGTCTCTTCCCCTTTCCTGCCTTTCACTTTCCTCTCTCTACCTTTCCCCCACTCTCATCTCTCTCTTTCTCTCACTCTCTTGTCTATGTCTCAACTAGTGTTGGGCGAACAGTGTTCGCCACTGTTCGGGTTCTGCAGAACATCACCCTGTTCGGGGGATATCCGAGTTCGGCCGAACACCTGATGGTGTTCGGCCAAACCGTTCGGCCATATGGCCGAACTAAGAGCGCATGGCCGAACGTTCCCAGAACATTCGGCTAGCGCTGTGATTGGCCGAACGGGTCACGTGGTTCGGACCCGAACGCGCTCTGATTGGCCGAACGGGTCACGTGGTTCGGGTAAATAAATACCCGATCCACGTCATTTCTCCGCCATTTGTCTGTAGGTTTAGCTTTGGGTAGGCAGGCAGGGTAGTTCTCTCTCCAGCCAGGCTAGCCAGGGTCCCCCCAGTCATTGTGTCGCTGCTGGGAACAGTAGTACACCGCTCACCCACACTATATAGCATTGTGTTTACTGCCACTCTGTGTCTCTGCTGGGAACAGTAGTACACCGCTCACCCGCCACTGTATAGCATTGTGCTCTGTGTCGCTGCTGGGAATAGTAGTACACCGCTCACCCACCACTGTATAGCATTGTGCTCTGTGTCGCTGCTGGGAACAGTAGTACACTGCTCACCCACCACTGTATAGCATTGTGCTCTGTGTCGCTGCTGGGAACAGTAGTACACCGCTCACCCACCACTGTATAGCATTGTGCTCTGTGTCGCTGCTGGGAACAGTAGTACACCGCTCACCCACCACTGTATAGCATTGTGCTCTGTGTCGCTGCTGGGAACAGTAGTACACCGCTCACCCACCACTGTATAGCATTGTGCTCTGTGTCGCTGCTGGGAACAGTAGTACACCGCTCACCCACACTATATAGCATTGTGTTTACTGCCACTCTGTGTACACCGCTCACCCACCACTGTATAGCATTGTGTTTACTGCCACTCTGTGTCTCTGCTGGGAACAGTAGTACACCGCTCACCCGCCACTGTATAGCATTTCTGTACTGCCACTGTACTGCTGCCAGTCAGCGTGTACTTTAAGGATAAGTAAAATGAAGAAGAAATCCTGTGAAAGAGGGAGGGGCAAGGGAAGAGGTGTTTCCCCTGACGGTTCACGTACAGGCCACAGTGGAGCACCGAAGAATCTCATCTGTATTACATTTATGACTGCATGCCGACAAAAAGCAAATTGCTATCCGCACGCTTCTTGTCCTCATGCAAGGCCTGGGTTGTTGTGTCTCAAAGCGTGGCCTTCTCCTCCTGCGCCGCCCTCCTCCTGTTCCATCACGTGTGCTGCTGCTGGGTTAGCGTTATCGGTCCCTTTTCCTGGAACCTCTCATCTGTATTACATTTATGACTGCATGCCGACAAAAAGCAAATTGCTATCCGCACGCTTCTTGTCCGCATGCAAGGCCTGGGTTGTTGTGTCTCAAAGCGTGGCCTTCTCCTCCTGCGCCGCCCTCCTCCTGTTCCATCACGTGTGCTGCTGCTGGGTTAGCGTTACCGGTCCCTTTTCCTGGAACCTCTCATCTGTATTACATTTATGACTGCATGCCGACAAAAAGCATGTTACCTGTGCAAAGAAAACAGACATTTCCCGCATTTAAAAGACAGTTTTCCCTTTGAAACTTTAAAATCGATTTTCTCAAAAACTATAAGCTTTTTTTGCTAAATTTTTTTTCCTCTTGTACCCACTCCCAAGGTGCACATACCCTGTAAATTTGGGGTATGTAGCATGTAAGGAGGCTTTACAAAGTACGAAAGTTCGGGTCCCCATTGACTTCCATTATGTTCGGAGTTCGGCTCGAACACCCGAACATCGCGGCCATGTTCGGCCTGTTCGGCCCGAACCTGAACATCTAGATGTTCGCCCAACACTAGTCTCAACATCTCTCTCCACCTTCTTCCCAGCTAAAAAAATAAAAAAAGTCTCATTCTAACTACTATTATTTATTAGATAACACTGACATCTGCAGCACATTACAGAGCACATACTCATGTCACTGACTGTCCTCAGAGGAGGTCACAATCTAATACTACCATAGTCGTCTCCTCCTCCTCCTCCTACAATCTAATACCACCATAGTCATACTCTAATGTCTTTTCAGGAATCCCCCCTTGAAAATCCTAGGTTTGCTCCCAGGTGATTTGTATGTTTAAGAGTGATGCATCATGGCAAACTACAGTTACTCAGTTAAAGCTGAATTATCGCGATTCACAAATAGCTTTTTTTTTAAAAAGGAAACATTCCAACTATACTGATTTACAAAGGTATTTCCAGCATAGAAATAAACTGAAGTCAAGGGCATAAAGAGAAATCCATTTAGATTGGCTGGGACAAATGTAGACAGGGCCACATGAAAATAATACGTTTCTGTGCTTCCAGTTGTTTGGTTCAGCTTACTAGATGATTCAGCCATGGTTTAAATTCAAACTAACCAGTTTATTTTGCTTAGCAGTATCCAGAATTTCTGTGGGCTGAACTGAGAGTTTATGCAGAGCTAATCAAATTTGGAAAGCTAACAATTACCTGACAGGTATAATAACTTTCCAAATTTGATCAGCCCTGTACAATGTTCCTGCTCTACCCACAGAAATTCTGGTGCCAGCAGACCAAAAATTCACTCAATGTTGTAATTAAAGCTCAGGCCTACAACTTACAACTCACATTAACCGCTTCCAGACCTTGGTGATTGAAATCTATGCCCTGATTGGGAGCTTGTGACCCTGCCAGTGTTTAGATTTCAATCATCCCCACTGTGCACACCACTTGCTTTTGCCATTCCTACTGCTGTACCTGCTGTCTCTGCTGTCACGCTGATAGTAGAGCCTCTGTATATTGGACAATTGCTGTGAGCCAATCACAGCACTTAAAAGGGCACAGACGTCTCTGGTCCTAATGTGGACAGAACCTCCTGGGCCGTAGGCCACCCCCTTTATGCTTATAAGCAGAGAGAAAAACCGATGCTGAAATAAAAATAATGTAAGGGTCTCTGCTAAAGGAACACAGTGCAAATTCACTGCAGACATGATATGTAAATACACTGTGCTGTCACTGCATTCATACCACACTTGTAAGGCTGAGTTCCCACTTGAGCTGTCCATTTATGATAATATGATTTTTTGTATTTTATGCATGTCTATGCGCGTGCGCCTGCTAGCAGTCTATGGGAACATGCAGCCTTTTTGTCCTCCCTACAAGGGGGAGCCATGATGTTACTTATAAGGCATCATGCCCCAAATGAGTGTAACCACAACCCCCCCCCCCCCCCCCCCTCACTATAGCATGTGTAATACCCATCAATATACCTTTGTGTGGCCATAATTTAACTCAAATACCAAGTGAAGCCCTTAATAGCCTCAATGTCTCATGTATTCATGTATCCAAACCACTCCCATACAATAAGGGGAGCCATAACTACCCTTTATAACAAGTGATGCAATAATGCCCTCTATAACAAGTGTGGTCATCATGTTGCCCATAACTAGAGATGGCTCGAACCTCTGATTTTCGGTTTGCGAACCGCCGCAAAAAGTTTGGTTCGCGCAAACTTTTCGAACTGCAATAGACTTCAATGGGGAGGCGAACTTTGAAAATTACAAACATTTATTCTGGCCACCAAAGTGATGGAAAATATGTTTCTGGGTTTTTGCATGTCTGAGTGGGATACACGCTAAAACTCCCGGGGGAAAATCTGGATTTGACGCACAGCAACTTTTTAAGGGCAGAAATCACATTGCATGCTAAATTGCAGGCCTAAAGTGATTTAAAACATCTTGCATGTGTATACATCAATCAGGGAGTGTAATTAGAGTACTGCTTCACACTGACACACCAAACTCACTGTGTAACGTACCGCAAACAGCTGTTTGTGTAGTGACGGCCATGCTGGACTGGTGCGCACCATGGCGAGAGTGCAGGCCTTGGCGGTTTTCAAGCCCATATGGTTGTCGGGCTGTGGTAGCTCAATGATAGACCAACAGTGACTGTCCAGCTGATCGTATTTGGTCTGTCCACAATGAAGCAACGACCTTATTATCTTGGGTCAGGTGTGCCCCCCACCCACTTTCATATAGCCGGCGGTCATTGCTTCATTGTGATACGCAAGCACCTTCACCGCGGTAAGGTGACAATCACGAAGGGGAATTGACACATGTACATGCCTTTTGTTTTGTTGTTGCAGCTGCAGTGCAGCCAGAAAAATTAGGCAGGCAGGTACACGCACCAAAACACCTTCCTCATCGTCTGAATCCTCTTCCCCACACGACTCTTCCTCCTAGGCTAGGAAGAATGCTCTAGGAAGAAAGCATATGGGATCAAGTCGCTGATGGTGCCTTCACTGCGACTCAAATAGCCGCTTGAGCCTGCAGGTATTTCGCATGAGTGTCCTGTACTTTGGCCAGAACATCCCCATCTCTCCAGAGTGTGTCCTTCTACTGTAGTTGTAGAGATACTGGTTGACAGCTTTTTCCTATTGTAGCAGGCGGCTAAACATAAGGTGGGTGGAATACCAGTGAGTCGGACTATCGCAAATCAAGCATCTCACCGGCAAGTTCTTTCTCCGCTGAATATCGGCCAAGCATGCCATGGCCGTGTAAGACCGCCTGAAATGACCACACAACTTCCTGGACTGCTTCAGGACGTCCTGTAAGCCTGGGTACTTACACACAAATCTCTGACTTATTAGATTGAGCACATGGGCCATGCAGGGTACATGTGTCAACTTTCCCAAATTCAAAGCCGAAATGAGATTGCTGCCATTGTCACGCACCACGTTGCCGATCTCCAGTTGGTGCAGGGTCAGCCACTGATCCACCTATTTGTTAAGAGCAGCCAGGAGAGCTGCTCCAGTGTGACTCTCCGCTTTGAGGCAAGACATGTCTAAGATGGCGTGACACCGTCGTACTTAGCATGCAGCATAGGCCCTGGGGAGCTGGGGATGTATAGCTGGAGAGGAGATTGCAGCACCAGTAGAGTTGTACTGCCACTCAGCAAAGGAGGAGGAGGAGGACGACAGCGAAGAGGATGTAGCAGGAGGAGTAGGAGGAGAAGGAGAGGAGGTGGCATGAGGCCTGCCTGGAAGCCGTGGAGGTGTCACAACTAGGTCCGCTGCACAGCCACGTACTCCCTGCTTGCCAGCGGTCACCAGGTTGACCCAATGGGCTGTGTAAGTAATGTACCTGCCCTGACCGTGCTTGGCAGACCAGGCATCCGTAGTCAGATGGACCCTTGACCCAACGCTGTGTACCAGAGATGACGCCACTATCAACTTCATGGTACAGTTTGGGTATCGCCTTTTTAGAGAAATAATTGCAGCCTGTTATCTTCCACTGCGGTGTCCCAGTGGCCACAAATTTACGGAAGGCCTCAGAGTCCACCAGCTGGTATGGTAACAGCTGGCGAGCTAACAGTTCTGAGAAGCTAGCTGTCAGACGCTGGGCAAGGGGGTGACTCAGAGAAATTGTCTTCTTCTGCTCAAAGATTTCCCTCACGGACACCTGGCTGCTGCTGTGGGCAGAGGAACAGGAACCGCTCAAGGTGAGAGGCGGAGTGGAGGAGGGTGGCTGTGATTGTGAAGGTGCAAGGGAGAAAGAGGCTGAAGATGATGCACCTGAAGGAGGAAGAGGAGAAAGAGGGTGGCTTTGCTTTTGTGTGCTGCTTTTCCTCAGGTGGTCTTGCCATTGCAGTTTGTGCCTTTTCTGCATGTGCCTTCGTAAGACAGTTGTCCCTACGCGGGTGTTGGCCTTTTCACGGCTCAATTTTTGGCAGCAGAGAGAACAGATGGCATTGCTCTGATCTGAGACAGACACACGAAAAAATGTCCACACCACTAAACCTTCCTGGGGTGTTGGTACTATGGTGGCGTCAGCAGCTGAAGTTGAAGGGCATGTTGGCTGGCTGTCCATAGGTGGCGATACATGCCGACAGACACTGCAACCAGCTGTTTCTGATGACGAGCTTCCCCTGCTACCATCTGCAAATTGTCTCCTCCTACTCCTCTCTGACTCCCCCTCTGAACTGTCTCCCTGGTCATGATGTCTAGTAGGATCCCACGTGACATCCATGGAAGTATCATCATCATAATCATCATTATAATCATCCTCCACAGCTTCGCTTGTATCAGACACCTCCAAAACTGGACCAACACCAGGTACTTCATCATCCTCCTCACACCTTACGTCCATAGTGACGCCTAACTCAGACATATGAGGTGGTGTAACTTGCTTAGCGCCTTCCTCTTGTTGTAACAATAGTGGCTGTGAATCAGTTAATTCCCCACCAAATAACTCCTGCGAATTGTCAAATGGAACGGATGTGGTGCTAGTAGTAGCGCTGGTGGCTGCGGAAGATGAGGTGTTCTGTGGTAAATAGTCAACTACGTCCTGACAATCTTGTGAGTTGATGGGACGTGCCTTCTTCTAAGCACTATACTTTGGTCCAGGGCCACACAAAATCACATCAGCACGACCTCGAACAGACCTGCCGGGTGGCCTGCCTTTGGGCCTGCCTCTGCCTGTTTTGTCCATATCAGGGGAGGGGGGGGGGGGTAATGAAGTGAAAGGTATGCACTGACTTGACTAATACAATGTGCAGTCACACAGGTGCAGTGAAAGGTATGCAGTGATTGGTATAACAATGCAATGTGCAGCTGTCACACAGGTGCAGTTAACAGATATGCAGTGACTGGTATATTAAACAGCGTGCAGTCACACAGGTACTGTACAATTATGCAATGGCTAGTATTACAAATGTGCCGCTGTCACACTCACAGGTACTGTGAACAGGTACAGTGACTGGTGGTATATAACACTGCGTGCGCTCACGTAGGTAGGTGCACTGAACAGGTAGGTATGCAGTGATGGGTATTACAAATGTGCAGCTGTCACACACACAGGTACCGTGAACAGGTACAGTGACTGGTGGTATATAACACTGCGTGCGCTCACGTAGGTGGGTGCACTGAACAGGTAGGTATGCAGTGATGGGTATTACAAATGTGCAGCTGTCACACACACAGGTAGTCACTGATTGTGCTGGGCCTGGCAGTGGCACAGTAGGAATTACCAAGGGGCCAAGGGCCAGCTAAGACTGACTAACAGGGCTGTATATGCAACACAAGTGTCTGTGGGACACACACAAAAAAAATAGATCACAAGAACAAGAGTAGCTCTCAAAAGAGCTGTTGAGGGTTGCTTTTTAGCAGTATCAGCAAGGAGCAAGCTAACAAGCCTAACACAAGAGCCTAACTAAGCTTTCCCTATGTCTCTCTGAAGACTGCAGCACACCTCTCCCTTCTTTAATTACTGCAGCCACACGAGTGAGTGAAATGGCTGTCGCTGCCTGCTTTTTATAAGGGTGGGGCGGGGGGCTTCAGGAGGGAGTGTAGCCTGATTGGTTACCCTGTGTCTGCTGACTGTGATGAATAGGGTCAAAGTTGACCCTAATGATGTAGTATAGGGGGCGGCTCAAACTCGCATAAAGTTCGCGGTTCAACCCGAACACGAACCACTGAAGTTTGCGCAAATAAGTTTCTCGGTCGAACCGTTCGGGCCATCTCTACCCATAACAAGCATAGCCATAACAAGGGTTGTCATCCTGGAGGTGCCATAGTAAATCGAGCCCAGACTTTGGCAAGTATTAATTTTCTTTTGCCACATCTTGAGGGAGAGGCTACACTTCTGATAATACAATTTTTTGTATTTTGTGTGCGTCTTCACATGTGCCTGCCACCATAGGCTGCCGGCATCTGTTAGCAGTCTATGGAAATCGTACGCACGTCGAGATTTTATGCAGTGGGGACGTTTTTTTAACGTTGCGCCCGAAAAATTGTTGACTTGCACACATCATCCTTAACCAATAACTGGTTAATAGCTTGTATTTTTCAGGGGATTTTAAATGTATTTTATGTTGATATATTCCCTTCCTCTCATACTTCAACTTCCACCATAGGAATAAAAAGCTAGGTATATGTGTCCATATTCTAATATTTCATCTCTAAACGACATTATTTCCTTTGTAAGTAAATAAAACTATATAAATCAGACAAGCTCAGATCAGGATAGTTATCTGAAATACAGAAGAGGGTTAATTTTTTTTTATAGCATTGGGTGTCAGTAAAAGTTCCATACAGGGTCCTATAAAATCTGATCTCAGCACTGGAGTCTGCTGCAGTTCTGTGTTATTCTGATGTTGTAACATAACCACTGTATTTTATGAAATTTATGAAGTAATAATAATAATAATAATATTTTTATAGCGGGTTTCTCCCTGGGGACTCAAAGGGGACTGACTGCATTCTGCAGTCTCGAAGGCTTTAGAAAAGAGGTGGGTTTTTAGCTTTTTTTTAAAGGACAACTGAAGTGAGAAATATATGGAGGCTGCCATATTTATTTCCTTTTATACAATACCAGTTGCCTGGCAGTCCTGTTGATCTATTAGGATGCAATAGTGTCCGAATAATGCTAGAAACAAGCATGCAGCTAATCTTGTCAGATCTGACAATAATGTCAGAAACACCTGATCTGCTGCATGCTTGTTCAGGATTTATGGCTTAATATCAGAGGTAGAGGATTAGCACGGCAACCAGGCAACTGGTATTGATTAAAAGGAAATAAATATGGCAGCCTCCATATTCCTCTTGCTTCAGTTGCCCTTTAAAGCTGTCCAGAGAAGGAGCCTCTGGCACTGTATAGTCCTGACCTGTAATAGGCATGAAGTAGCCTTACTATGGGCATTTCCTCTGCGCCATGCTGTCCCCAGCTGCCACAAATCAAATGTATACATGTTGATGAGGGGAACCTGTACTCTCTCCTCAATACCTGCTATTCACTGGGAATTTCGATTGATATCAATATTAACCCTTAGCATTCTCAAGCATGCCCAGTACAGATGCACTTGTACATGTCTGGAGCGCAGCCACGAGAAGCATATTCAACAAGCTCTTGCCAAATAAATTTAGATAGACTCAGCGCTGGAACAAAGGGCTCCAGAGGGTTCAGAGAAGCCTCTGGACTATCTAGAGGTTCCTTCTACTGAGTGTATCAGGTACACTTTAAGCCCACTCACTGGCTTTTCAGGAATGGAGGGCGGGTACACATGAAAGGAGGTTAGGGCTTATGGTGCTATCTGGTCACCCCCTTACTAAGAAGGTGACCACATAGCCACCCCTACCCAGGTAGGTAGGGGAAGGGGTCATAACATTCTTTTCTTGCTCTGTAATGTTCATGCTTGACTAAAAAATACCCAACAAACTATCTGTTCTCACCGCATATACATTGCCAGCCAAATGGCCCCAAACGGCTGCCTTGGCTGAGTTTCAGCTAGCGTGTGTATGTAGCTTTTGATTGGAAGCTTGTCTAAAGTATTTTAAATCATTGACAGAACAATGAATGAGTGGAAACAGAATGTTTCACAGTTATCATTTAACAAACAATATAATCAAGATCTGCCAATAACCCAAAGTGAAATGTATGAGTCGATGCTTCCAAACTGAAATGTATTGGAGTACCAGTAGACACAGAAAGGGCCTATTTCCACTGGGAGTGTGTAGCCCCACCCTCTGCTAAGAAACACTGTAGTGTTTTTTTTCATGGGGAGGGGTTACATGCCAAAAATCGGCTACAGGAGGGATTTGGGGAGTAAAGACACAGCAGGTTATAACTTGCTATAAGAAGAGGACCCGTTGAATGTATAATATACACTGGAGGTTCGCTTTAAGTTCAAGCTCCTTTTTTATTACTGTATATTATGTGGAATATATAATGATTTGCAATGCCCATGAACCATTTTTGTATTACTCATTTTTAATATCTGACACTGGGTTTCCAAAATGTATCTTTGTATAAATGTCATGCAGTTTAGAAAGGCTGAATTCCTCCTTCTTCCCATCATCACCCACAAGAGGTCTTTATCTCGATAAACAAGCAGTTAAGCTGTCAGTGGAAAAGAGGTCTCTGCTGAAAGATTAACTTTTTTTGGGGGGGGGGGGGGGGGGGGAGGGACACATTAGGAACGTGGGGGTCCACATAGATTTACAGCAGATCGATTCTCCCTAGCAATTAGGAGGATTCTCATTGGTTCATGGGGGACCAATGAAAATCATCCCTGTTGCTAGGGAGAGTTGTAAACCAATGGGGAGCCATGTGCCCCCCTCTGATCTGTTTACCAGCTTCAGGGTCAAGTGGAGGAGTCCGCAGCAACAGAATATGCATGGCGGCAGATGGAGACGGGTGAAGTGGAAGGAGCGGATTCCAAATAGATGGTGCCGGCATGCAACGGAGTGTAGCAGAGTGGATGTGCTTTTACTGTATCGTTTTGCATCTGCTCCATGTGGGAACTGAGCCAAAGTCCTTCACATGGGATTTGCAGGTTATGCTTTTCAATGGGAAATCAAAAACACATGCGATTGACATGTAAAGCTTTTCTATGGAAAATCTAAAACAAATGTAATTGCCATGCATTTTTGATGTGTTTTTACAAAAAAAAAAACTAAAATTAAAATATGTTTTGATAATATATTATATCATTTGTTGATCTTGCATATTTATTAAAACCGCAAAATTGAAACACACACAAAATGCAAAATGTGAACGTAGGGAAAACTACAGAACATGGCGGAAAACTCACCACAAAGACGAGTGTGCTCCCAGCCTAATGCTAGGCACACACAATTTCCCATCCAATCGATCCTTTATCTATCAGAAACAGATCAGACAGATTCCCATCAATTGGACCAGACTGTATCATGTGTTCCCAGCAGACTTTTGAGAACTAGAGAACAATGGAGAACCTGGATAATCCTGTGAGTCTTGCCTGGATTTTTAATGAACTTGTCTTCTGTTAGTTTACAACTCTTCCCTGAAGCACAGCAGAACAAATCAAGCTTTGCTAAAAGGTTGGTGAAATAACAGAGGAGAGATTGAAATCGAGTGAACACACCTGCAGTGAGAATGTGTGTGATAAACACAGGGTGTGCTAGACTAGGAAGTTCTCATGGCAGGTGTGTACAGGTGAATATAATTGCACCACCATTATTTAACTGAAGCAATCTTTCCTGTGGTCTGTTATGACCCAGACAAGTACTGTACTTTAAACCTTTTATTTAAGCCAGGCCTGTATTGCTGTATCACATAACTTCTGATTAACAAGCGAGAAGAGAGAAATAATTATTTATGTATGACGTATTAACTGAACTTTTTGGCTTTAAAGAGAACCTGAGGTGAGGATATGGGGGCAGATGGTACACATAGCCATGTGCATAAAAGGAGGCTGAACTGGGGTTTAAAAGCCTTAAAGTGGACCCAAACTAAAAATACAAGATTTCAGAAATAAAATCTATTTTCTAAATTATAATAATAAATAGCAGCCTTTTTTAGCTGCATGATGACAAATATAAAATATTTTACATTTATTGGAGAACCGCCCCCCCCCCCTTCCTTTCATATTGCCGACTGGTGGAGTAGATGGTGTCCAGCAAAGGAGGAATTGCTAATGGCTGCCCCCTGTATAACCCTAGTTATGCAAAGAGGAGGGTGAAAAGCATGCACTGAAATGCTCATAGACTTGAAGGAGTGTTTATTTATATTTGTATGTGTCAGAGTGGTGCAACTAAATATTTTGAATTAAAAAAATTTTTTGGTTTGGGTCCGCTTTAAGCTAGGTACACACATGAGATAAAAGCCTTTGGAAAATGAAAGATCTAAGGCCAATTTTACCACCTCCATGTAGTATGAGAGCATACCTACACAGTCTATTCTCAAGCAGAGTAAACCCATCAGATAAAAATCTTTACAAACTGAGGAATTAATCTGTCACATAGGTTTTTCAGGGAGGTTTGAAAGACTGATCTTTCTAAACATGTTGTAAACATGCAAAAGATCAGTTCCTGCAAAATGCTTTCACGGTCTATTTACTTTCTTCTTTTTCACGCATGTCTGTGCACACAAAAGTTAAGAAATATCTGGAGATCTCATGCATACTTTTTTAAGCTAAGTACCCACGTCACAATTTTACTAACGATTTTCCCGCCGACCAACGTTTTGAGTGTGGAGCGGTCTTTTCCCGCGATTTCACAATGTGGGTACAGGCGCATGACCAGGCGAACGTCGTTTAGCGTCACGTATACCATCAGGGTACATCGGATCGTTAAGTTCCCCGATGACTCCTGCGCAAAGTACTGCGATCGCTTTAACCACTTGAGGACCACAGTCTTTCTACCCCTTAAGGACCGGCCACTTTTTTTCCATTCAGACCACTGCAGCTTTCACGGTTTATTGCTCGCTCATACAACCTACCACCTAAATGAATTTTGGCTCCTTTTCTTGTCACTAATAAAGCTTTCTTTTGGTGCTATTTGATTGCTCCTGCGATTTTTACTTTTTATTATATTCATCAAAAAAGACATGAATTTTGGCAAAAAAATGATTTTTTTAACTTTCTGTGCTGACAATTTTCAAATAAAGTAAAATTTCTGTATACATGCAGCGCGAAAAATGTGGACAAACATGTTTTTGATTAAAAAAAAACCATTCAGTGTATATTTATTGGTTTGGGTAAAAGTTATAGCGTTTACAAACTATGGTGCAAAAAGTGAATTTTGCCATTTTCAAGCATCTATGACTTTTCTGACCCCCTGTCATGTTTCATGAGGGGCTAGAATTCCAGGATAGTATAAATACCCCCCAAATGACCCCATTTTGGAAAGAAGACATCCCAAAGTATTCACTGAGAGGCATAGTGAGTTCATAGAAGATATTATTTTTTGTCACAAGTAAGCGGAAAATGACACTTTGTGACAAAAAAAAAGAATCCATTTCTTCTAACTTGCGACAAAAAAAAATGAAATCTGCCACGGACTCACCATGCCCCTCTCTGAATACCTTGAAGTGTCTACTTTCCAAAATGGGGTCATTTGTGGGGTGTGTTTACTGTCCTCGCATTTTGGGGGGTGCTAATTTGTAAGCACCCCTGTAAAGCCTAAAGGTGCTCATTGGACTTTGGGCCCCTTAGCGCAGTTAGGCTGCAAAAAAGTGCCACACATGTGGTATTGCCGTACTCAAGAGAAGTAGTAGAATGTGTTTTGGGGTGTATTTTTACACATACCCATGCTGGGTGGGAGAAATATCTCTGTAAATGACAATTTTTTCATTTTTTTTACACACAATTGTCCATTTACAGAGTTATTTCTCCCACCCAGCATGGGTATGTGTAAAAATACACCCCAAAACACATTGTACTACTTCTCCCGAGTACGGCGATACCACATGTGTGGCACTTTTTTGCACCCTAACTGCGCTAAAGGGCCCAAAGTCCAATGAGTACCTTTAGGATTTCACAAGTCATTTTGCGGAATTTGATTTCCAGACTACTCCTCACGGTTTAGGGCCCCTAAAATGCCAGGGCAGTATAGGAACCCCACAAATGACCCCATTTTAGAAAGAAGACACCCCAAGGTATTCCGTTAGGAGTATGGTGAGTTCATAGAAGATTTTATTTTTTGTCAAAAGTTAGCGGAAAATTGATTTTTATTGTTTTTTTCACAAAGTGTCATTTTCCACTAACTTGTGACAAAAAATAAAATCTTCTATGAACTCACCATACTCCTAACGGAATACCTTGAGGTGTCTTCTTTCTAAAATGGGGTCATTTGTGGGGTTCCTATACTGCCCTGGCAATTTAGGGGCCCTAAACCGTGAGGAGTAGTCTGGAAATCAAATTCCGCAAAATGACCTGTGAAATCCTAAAGGTACTCATTGGACTTTGGGCCCTTTAGCGCAGTTAGGGTGCAAAAAAGTGCCACACATGTGGTATCGCCGTACTCGGGAGAAGTAGTACAATGTGTTTTGGGGTGTATTTTTACACATACCCATGCTGGGTGGGAGAAATAACTCTGTAAATGGACAATTGTGTGTAAAAAAATCAAAAGATTGTCATTTACAGAGGTATTTCTCCCACCCAGCATGGGTATGTGTAAAAATACACCCCAAAACACATTGTACTACTTCTCCCGAGTATGGCAATACCACATGTGTGGCACTTTTTTGCACCCTAACTGCGCTAAAGGGCCCAAAGTCCAATGAGTACCTTTAGGATTTCACAGGTCATTTTGCGAAATTTGATTTCCAGACTACTCCTCACGGTTTAGGGCCCCTAAAATGCCAGTTCAGTATAGGAACCCCACAAATGACCCCATTTTAGAAAGAAGACACCCCAAGGTATTCCGTTAGGAGTATGGTGAGTTCATAGAAGATTTTATTTTTTGTCACAAGTTAGTGGAAAATGACACTTTGTGAAAAAAACAATGAAAATCAATTTTCCGCTAACTTGTGACAAAAAATAAAATCTTCTATGAACTCACCATACTCCTAACGGAATACCTTTGGGTGTCTTCTTTCTAGAATGGGGTCATTTGTGGGGTTACTATACTGCCCTGGCATTTTAGGGGCCCTAAACCGTGAGGAGTAGTCTTGAAACCAAATGTC
This sequence comes from Hyperolius riggenbachi, assembly GCF_040937935.1. NCBI lineage: Eukaryota > Metazoa > Chordata > Amphibia > Anura > Hyperoliidae > Hyperolius > Hyperolius riggenbachi. The sequence continues at coordinate 316,471,775 of NC_090648.1, forward strand.
GCAAAATGACCTGTGAAATCCTAAAGGTACTCATTGGACTTTGGGCCCCTTAGCGTACTTAGGGTGTAAAAAAGTGCCACACATGTGGTACCGCCGTACTCAGGAGAAGTAGTATAATGTGTTTTGGGGTGTATTTTTACACATACCCATGCTAAGTGGGAGAAATATCTCTGTAAATGACAATTGTTTGATTTGTTTTACACACAATTGACCATTTACATAGAAATTTCTCCCACCCAGCATGGGTATGTGTAAAAATACACCCCAAAACACATTATACTACTTTTCCTGAGTACGGCGGTACCACATGTGTGACACTTTTTTGCAGCCTAGGTGCGCTAAGGGGCCCAACGTCCTATTCACGGGTCATTTTGAGACATTTGTTTTCTAGACTACTCCTTGCGGTTTAGGGCCCCTAAAATGCCAGGGCAGTATAGGAACCCCACAAGTGACCCCATTTTAGAAAGAAGACACCCCAAGGTATTCCGTTAGGTGTATGGCGAGTTCATAGAAGATTTTATTTTTTGTCACAAGTTAGTGAAAAATGACACTTTGTGAAAAAAAACCAATAAAAATCAATTTCCGCTAACTTTTGACAAAAAATAAAATCTTCTATGAACTCGTCATACACCTAACAGAATACCTTGGGGTGTCTTTTTTTCTAAAATGGGGTCACTTGTGGGGTTCCTATACCGCCCTGGCATTTTACGGGCCCAAAACCGTGAGTAGTCTGGAAACCAAATGTCTCAAAATGACTGTTCAGGGGTATAAGCATCTGCAAATTTTGATGACAGGTGGTCTATGAGGGGGCGAATTTTGTGGAACCGGTCATAAGCAGGGTGGCCTTTTAGATGACAGGTTGTATTGGGCCTGATCTGATGGATAGGAGTGCTAGGGGGGTGACAGGAGGTGATTGATGGGTGTCTCAGGGGGTGGTTAGAGGGGAAAATAGATGCAATCAATGCACTGGGGAGGTGATCGGAAGGGGGATCTGAGGGTTTGGCCGAGTGATCAGGAGCCCACACGGGGCAAATTAGGGCCTGATCTGATGGGTAGGTGTGCTAGGGGGTGACAGGAGGTGATTGATGGGTGTCTCAAGGTGTGATTAGAGGGGGGAATAGATGCAAGCAATGCACTGGCGAGGTGATCAGGGCTGGGGTCTGAGGGCATTCTGAGGGTGTGGGCGGGTGATTGAGTGCCCTAGGGGCAGATAGGGGTCTAATCTGATAGGTAGCAGTGACAGGGGTTGTTGATGGGTAATTAGTGGGTGTTTAGGGTAGAGAACAGATGTGAACACTGCACTTGGGAGGTGATCGGACGTCGGATCTGCGGGCGATCTATTGGTGTGGGTGGGTGATCAGTTTGCCCGCAAGGGGCAGGTTAGGGGCTGATTGATGGGTGGCAGTGACAGGGGTGATTGATGGGTGGCAGTGACAGGGGGTGACTGATGGGTGGTTGACAAGTGATTGACAGGTGATCAGTGGGTTATTACAGGGAAGGACAGATGTAAATAATGCCCTGGCGAATTGATAAGGGGGGGTCTGAGGGCAATCTGAGCGTGTAGGCGGGTGATTGGGTGCCCGCAAGGGGCAGATTAGGGTCTGATCTGATGGGTAACAGTGACAGGTGGTGATAGGGGGTAATTGATGGGTAATTAGTGGGTGTTTAGAGGAGAGAATAGATGGAAACACTGCGCTTGGGTGGTGATCTGATGTCGGATCTGCGGGCGATCTATTGGTGTGGGTGGGTGATCAGTTTGCCCGCAAGGGGCAGGTTAGGGGCTGATTGATGGGTGGCAGTGACAGGGGTGATTGATGGGTGGCAGTGACAGGGGGTGATTGATGGGTGATTGACAGGTGATTGACAGGTGATCAGTGGGTTATTACAGGGAAGGACAGATGTAAATAATGCCCTGGCGAATTGATAAGGGGGGGTCTGAGGGCAATCTGAGCGTGTAGGCGGGTGATTGGGTGCCCGCAAGGGGCAGATTAGGGTCTGATCTGATGGGTAACAGTGACAGGTGGTGATAGGGGGTGATTGATGGGTAATTAGTGGGTGTTTAGAGGAGAGAATAGATGGAAACACTGCGCTTGGGTGGTGATCTGATGTCGGATCTGCGGGCGATCTATTGGTGTGGGTGGGTGATCAGTTTGCCCGCAAGGGGCAGGTTAGGGGCTGATTGTTGGGTGGCAGTGACAGGGGTGATTGATGGGTGGCAGTGACAGGGGGTGATTGATGGGTGATTGACAGGTGATTGACAGGTGATCAGTGGGTTATTACAGGGAAGGACAGATGTAAATAATGCCCTGGCGAATTGATAAGGGGGGGTCTGAGGGCAATCTGAGCGTGTAGGCGGGTGATTGGGTGCCCGCAAGGGGCAGATTAGGGTCTGATCTGATGGGTAACAGTGACAGGTGGCGATAGGGGGTGATTGATGGGTGATTGATGGGTAATTAGTGAGTGTTTAGAGGAGAGAATAGATGGAAACACTGCGCTTGGGTGGTGATCTGATGTCGGATCTGCGGGCAATCTATTGGTGTGGGTGGGTGATCAGTTTGCCCGCAAGGGGCAGGTTAGGGGCTGATTGTTGGGTGGCAGTGACAGGGGGTGATTGATGGGTGATAGGTGATTGGCAGGTGATTGACAGGTGATCAGTGGGTTATTACAGGGAAGGACAGATGTAATTAATGCACTGGTGAATTGATAAGGGGGGGTCTGAGGGCAATCTGAGCGTGTGGGCGGGTGATTGGGTGCCCGCAAGGGGCAGCTTAGGGTCTGATCTGATAGGTAACAGTGACAGGTGGTGATAGGGGGTGATTGATGGGTAATTAGTGGGTGTTTAGAGAAGATAACAGATGTAAACAATACATTTGGGAGGTAATCTGACGGCGGGTTTGCGGGCGATCTAATGGTGTGGGTGGGTGATCAGATTGCCCGCAAGGGGCAGGTTAGGGGCTGATTGATGGGTGGCAGTGACAGGGGGTGACAGGGGGTGATTGATGGGTGATAGGTGATTGGCAGGTGATTGACAGGTGATCAGTGGGTTATTACAGGGAAGAACAGATGTAATTAATGCACTGGCGAATTGATAAGGGGGGTCAGAGGGCAATCTGAGCGTGTTGGCGGGTGATTGGGTGCCCGCAAGGGGCAGATTAGGGTCTGATCTGATAGGTAAAAGTGACAGGTGGTGATAGGGGGTGATTGATGGGTGATTGATGGGTAATTAGTGGGTGTTTAGAGGAGAGAATAGATGTAAACAATGGATTTGGGAGGTGATCTGATGTCGGATCTGCGGGCGATCTATTGGTGTGGGTGGGTGATCAGATTGCCCGCAAGGGGCAGGTTAGGGGCTGATTGTTGGGTGGCAGTGACAGGGGGTGATTGATGGGTGATTGATGGGTGATTGATGGGTGATTGACGGGTGATTGACAGGTTATCAGGGAAGATAGATGCATACAGTACACAGGGGGGGGGGGTCTGGGGGGGGGGTCTGGGGAGAATCTGAGGTGTGGGGGGGTGATCAGGAGGGGGCAGGGGGCAGGGGGGGGGGATAAAAAAAAATAGCGTTGACAGATAGTGACAGGGAGTGATTGATGGGTTATTAGGGGGGTGATTGGGTGCAAACAGGGGTCTGGGGGGTGGGCAGGGGGGGTCTGAGGGGTGCTGTGGGCGATCAGTGGGCGGGGGGGGGCAGATCAGTGTGTTTGGGTGCAGACTAGGGTGGCTGCAGCCTGCCCTGGTGGTCCCTCGGACACTGGGACCACCAGGGCAGGAGGCAGCCTGTATAATACACTTTGTATACATTACAAAGTGTATTATACACTTTGTAGCGGCGATCGCGGGGTTAACATCCCGCCGGCGCTTCCGTATGGCCGGCGGGATGTTACGGCGGGTGGGCGGAGCCAGTTGCCGGGGGAAGCGCGCGTCATCAATGACGCGATCGCTCCCCCGGCATGCCTAAAGGACGCGCCGCCTGAAGGCGTATTGCGGTCCTTTAGGCGTCCACTTTGCCGCCGCCCATGGGCTGTGGGCGGTCGGCAAGTGGTTAAAGGGGTTCTGTGGGGGTTTCTGAGGAGAAAAACTGCCACTTACCTGGGGCTTCTATCAGCCCCCTGCAGCGGTAATGTCCCACGCCGTCCTGCTCCCATCCGCCGTTCCCCGCAGCCGGCACCGGGCTATTATTCGTCTGTCACATAGACGAATAATGCGCGTTGCCGCGCCTCCACTCGCGTCATCTGTTTACTGCGCAGGCGCAGTACAACGGAGTCTTGTACTGCGCTTGCGCAGTAAGCTTCCGATGATGCAGGCGGAAGCGAACGGGTGCGCGGCCTCTGTAGCGCAGCCGCAATTCGATCCCATGCCACGCTAGACCGGGGCCGGCGGCGGAGAACGGCAGATGGGAGGAGGACGCCGTGGGACATTACCGCTGCAAGGGGCTGATAGAAGCCCAAGGTAAGTGTCTGTTTTTCTCCTCAGAAACCCCTAACAGAACTCCTTTAAGTCTCGTTCGCTCCCGACATGTGACTTCCCGTGATTACGTGCATACCTGCCGGCAGGAAGAGGCGTTGCTAACGACCATCGTCAACGGGACATCGCTGGACCCATCGGGTGGTGAGTACTGAGCTTTTAACGGACGGTCATCTGCAGATCAGATCCACCAGGATCTCAAAGATTGAAAGATACATATCTTTTGTGTGTATCTTTGGAGGTCTTTTGTGAACTTTTTTACAATGATTATCTGCAAATTATCTTTCATTTTTCAAATACTTTTAATCTTGTGTGTACACAGCTTTAATATTCAAAATCTGTTGGCCCTCACACTACATGTAGATGGTAAAATTGGCATTTGATCTTTCATTTTCCAAAGACTTTTATATTGGGTGTATCTAGCTTTAGATGTCTATGGAGGTCACGGGGCAGGAAGTTATGGAAACTCTCCAGTGCAGACACAAACTTCGATAAAGGCAGAAATCCCTGTTCTCTCAATCCAAAAGTTAGAATTTGTTTTACTCTAGAGTTGGTCTTTAAAAGTACAGCTATGATAGCTTGAAGTGCTGTGCACCAGTTGCCGTTCCCTGCAGATCTATGGTTAGGTAGAAGTCTTTGTTTGAGTTTCCATAGTAGAAATATAACACTTCAACATTATGTAAAAAAAAAATAGAGACTCCTGCTGAATGCGGGAACAATATGTAAGTAATTATGAAATCTCTTGAATCAGAAATAACTTCAGTAATGTAACTTACATGCTGTGATATATAATCAGAGAGACCGTGGGGTCTGTTTGGAAAAAAAAAAACATCCATAGAATTCACTGGCAGTAAGGATGGGAGAATCTTACATATTAACATGGAATTTTCTAATTTTTATTTAATGATCCAGCATATAAGGAAATGTTCTACTTTTTGTTTCAGTTATGTAAAGATAGACATCCATGCTTTTTTACATTACAAAAGTTCTTCTTTGCAATACCAGCAGGGGTATAGCAAGCAATATCTATATTAGCTGCTATAAGGCCATTAAAGAGGAACTGCAGTCAAAATAACATACTGAATGTCAGTCAGTGTTTGCCCATTGGACGATCTGTCCTCTCCCAGATTTAGTACTGGCAAATGATCTCTGCAGAATGTTTGTTTACTGACAGTTCTAAATCCAGTAGAAAATACAGCTGGTTTCCCAGAATGCTCTGTGGGAGAACTCACACAGCCGTCTCAGCCATTAGGCAGCTATAAATTTTTGCCTAGAGCGACAGGAGGAGGGAAGAGCGCTGTTGCACTGAGTAGTGAGATAAGAAATGCCTCTCAGCTCACTCAGGGGTCAGATTACAACAGCAGCTAAAAGCAGCGCCTGACTCCACTCATAGCTGATTAATTCAGTTCCTTCAGCTCAATGATTCAAAGAACCACAGTAATGAATGAGTCAGTGAGAGAAGGCACTGGTCCCAGCTCACTCAGTTCCAGCTCACTCAGTCAGGGATCCATTGGAGTACAGCATCAGCTTCTAAGTCCTGACTGATTAAGTCAGTTCCTCTCTCTCTCTCTCTCTCTCTCCCTCTCCCTCTCTCTCTCTCCTACTGGTAACTCCTTGGATTTAGAGAGACTTAGTGTAGCAGCCAGGCATGGACTGCCCCCCAGGTCACCTTTCATTCAGTGATTTAGGGCTGGTCCAGTGCCTGGTGTATTCAGGTTTGTTGTTGTAAGGCAATGTCAAACACTAAGCTAGCAGATAAAAGTGCAATTAGAGGGCAGGCAAGCTGGTAAATATACACAACATAATGCAGAGCTTGCCTGGAAGGTCTGTGGGAAAACATCTGTCTGGTCTCTCATCATTGTTAAAATGACTGCCTGTGCAGATAAGGCGTTAAACAAGTGGAAAAATGTTGACAGTCCCTACACTCCAGGAGGGCTGCTTTCTGACTTGTGTGAGAGACCGCCAGGGACAGGAATCCTATTACAGGTAAGTAGTCTCTGTGTAATGTAGGACTGCAATACAGATAAGCTCTCTGCTCCATCTCAGGCTTTTCTAAGTTTCTCCACTCCGCCTCTCTCTGGGCTACTGCACGACAAAATCGCAATAGCAATCGCTAGCAGTTTGCGAATGCGACTTTGTGAAGCGATTTTTAAAAGAATCGCTCCAAAAAATTAGAAAAAATCCCAACGCTGCTGTGGGAACACCGTCATAGGGTAACAATAGCCCAGCGCTTTTCAAATCACTGTCGATTTGAAAAGCGCTCAGAAGCACTCTTGGTGTGCACCAGCCTCCTTCATTCATCTTTGTTTCCCTCTTTCCCTAGTGCTGGCTGGCTGTGTCTTCTTGTCATACAGGAAAGCTAAATAAAAGTGCAATCCTGGTGAGGCAAACATCTTCTTCCCTCTCTTTCAGCTTTTCTCTCCTCATTATTTCTTTGCATAAGGGCTCAGACACACTATAAGGTAGCGAAAGCAGGGATTAGTAGAGATGGTGGTGAAGGGGAGGACATAGGTAGGTGTATGTGTGTGTGTATAGTGTAGTGTGCAGTGTGTATAGTGTGTGTGTGTACTGTGCGCGTGTATAGTGTGTATATAGTGTGTATATAGTGTGTATATAGTGTGTACTGTGTGTGTACGTGTGTATAGTGCTGCGTAATATGTTGGCGCTTTATAAATACAATAAATAAATAAATAAATAAATAATAAATAGTGTGTGTATGTATAGTGTGTGTGTGTTTGTATAGTGTCTGCGTGTGTATAGTGTGTGTGTAGTGTGCGCATGTGTATAGTGTGTGTGTGCGCGTGTGTATAGTGTGTGTGCGCGTGTGTATAGTGTGTGTGTGCGCGCGTGTGTGGTGTGTGTGTATAGTGTGTGTGTGGTGTGTGTGTATAGTGTGTGTGTGTGTGTACTGTGTGTGGTGTGTGTGAGTGTATGCCGCAATAAGTATATTTTATGGTGAAACGCTCTGCTGCATTACAACTATTTTCTGGTGAACCCATGCCGCAATAAGTGTATTTTCTTATTTTCTGGTGAAATGCTGCTGCATTATGATTATTTTTAGGGGTTTTGGGGGTGGGGGGAATGGGGCTGGGGGGCAATCACGGGGAGGGGGGGGGGCCACAGGATGTCTCGCCTGGAGTGACAAAATGGCTAGAGGCACCCCTGAGAACTCAACATAATAAACCACCTCTGCCAAGCCTCAATAGCAGGGAAGGGCGATATACCAATATACAGCAATATATACAGTAGCTATAGGAAGTGTTTCTGATGCTGAAACCAGAATATTTAATGCAAAATTGGGTATCCTGAATGATTTACTGCATGCTACTATTTGTCATTACAGTTCCTCTTTAAGTACCCTATCCCCAAACACTAACCCTACAACCAAAATGTGTTACTCTAATCAACCTAACATTACCTGATACTCCTAACACTGTCCCTAAAACCTAAATCGGCCTAACACTAACCCTCATACATATCCTACCTGAACATTCCTGCCGATATGCTTAGCCTAGCATTTGCTGCATAACTGGAAAACCTTGCCAATAACCTGGCATCAGAAAAAACGTGCTTGGCACTGCTGTATGAACTAGCCACATTGCTTGCAACAGTGGGCAATAACCCGGTGCCAAAAAGAACCTCCTCAGGTGCCCCATAACCGCAGTTAACATTGCGGTCTATGGAATAGCTGAATAGTGCAGGTTGCGGCAGAACCAAAAAGAACTGCTTTGCATCATGTGGCCCTTAATCTATTTCCTGCCCATTTTGCTTTGCTCTACCCTGTAACTTTATATCTCTGTGGTGTGCTGTATATGCTTTACATTAGTGTGAGTACACATTGCTATGCACAGGGGAAAGAAAGTCATTGATCAAGTGTGCTTAGGTCTGGAGGTCCCATCAAAAGTTTACAATAGGACCCCACTGTTTATAGGCAGGCAAGAAGTAAGACTGCATCATATGCACATTCTCCACTGGTGTCATTAAGCTGTTGTTGTAATCCACTGTACTATCCACATCGAGCTTAGTAACAATTGCTTTTTATGGCAACTGGACTGCACACTGCATGTTATGGACCACATGGTCCTTCATCAGGCGTACAATATACAAGACAACCCCACATAAATAAAGACAAGGATAAACCACACTCTACAATCAAGATCACACGATCGTGTCCCATAGTTAACCCCATAGTGTCCATGTTTAAGGGGGACTCCAAGAGGCTGTAAATAAATCCATAAGAAACACTTTACCAGTCCAGAATGTCAACTTACAGAGAAACCGTGACCAAGAACTGAACGTCATCCCAATCAGTAGCTGATACTCCCTTTCCCATGAGAAATCTTTACCATTTCTCAAACAGATCATCAGGGAGTTCTGTATGGCTGATATTGTGGTAAAACCCCTCCCAGAGTGTCCTGACAGTTTCCTGTCTGTGAACCTCATTGCCATGTGGGAAATAACAGCTGTTTACAGCTCGGTCCAACTGCCAAAAGCAAAGCAGCATCTCCTTCCACTGACATCACCTGCCAGCAGTAAAAATTTCACCATGTGGGTAAATGTCAGAATGTAAATCAGGGAGAGGAAACTGTTACAATGGGAAAACGCCGACTAAATCATTTATACATAATTATTGTAAAAATGAAGCACTTTTTTATTACATTATTTTCACTGGAGTTCCTCTTTAAGGAATCACCTGCATGAAGAAGAAAAAAGCACAATAAAAACTACTGAGTCTTGTGCTCTCATAATCATAATTAGAAAATCAAAATCATAGTGATACATGCCTTTATTTTAGGTGGTATAAAGATCTCATTTTAATAATTCATCTTGCCTCTTTCTGTAAGTAGAGACTTTTCTCTGTAACCTGTGTGGGGAAGGGACCTAGTCCAGGACTTACCACCCACTTCTACCTCAGGAAATGGCAAAAAAGTTCCTGAGCTCAGGTTCATTTTAAAAATACCACTTGCCTGGCTGTCCGCTGATCTCCTTGGCTGCAATAGTGTCTGAATCACACACCTGAAACAAGCATGCAGCTAATCCAGTCAGCGCACCTGATCTGCATGCTTGTTCAGGGTCTATGGCTAAAAGTATTAGAGGCAGAGGATCAGCAGGACAGCCAGACAAGATTAATTATTTAAAAGGAAATAAATATGGCAGCCTCTAAATCCCTCTCGCTTTAGATTCCCTTTCAGTGAGTGTATTTTAGTGAGAGAGTTGGAAAAACCTTTTATTGTACTTCTTACTGCAGAACCTGACAGGATATTGCCTGCTCTTCCTCCTCTCTCCCCTCTCCACAGGAGATTTTCAAGTAAAGGGAAGAAGTTGGTGATCGGTCAGATTTATGTGTATATGTGATGGAACAATGGCTGGTCCTTGGTGGATAGAGTGCGGACCTTCAGTGGACATCTTCTAGGTAATTTGCATTACGGTCCTGCACCTGGGAATTATTAGGAGTGCGAACTCTCAGCAGTGTCTCCGCAGGATAGAGCCAGACAGCATGTCTGTTTCCTGTCTGTTTTGAGACCACTGCCCGGTCCATCAAACTTCTAGGCAGTAAATATGGTGAGAAGCGGCCCTCGGATGATTTATTTATTTGAGTATTTATATAGTGCTAACATATTACGCAGCGCTGTACTAGTATATAGTTTTGTCACTAACTGTCCCTCAGAGGGGCTCACAATCTAGTCCCTACCATAGTCATATGTCTATGTATGTATCGTGTATGTATGATAGTCTGTATCGTGTATGTATCGTGTATGTATCATAGTCTAGGGCCAATTTAGAGGAAGCAAATTAACTTTTCTGTATGTTTTTGGGATGTGGGAGGAAACCGGAGTGCCCGGAGGAAACCCACACAGACACGAGGAGAACAGACAAACTCCTTGCAGATGTTGACCTGGCTGGGATTCAAACCGGGAAACCAGTGCTGCAAGGCAGGAGCGCTAATCACTATGCTACCATGCTGTCAAGATTAGACACACACAACAATTTTTCTGGCTGATTCGATCACTTTGATAAAAAATGAGGGACATCTATTGGCTCCAACACATCCAAGTGATTAATTATTTGTTGATTTTGGGCAGCAGGGAGTCAATAGGTGCACATCACTGCACTGCAGTGTACAATGTGTGCAGTTCAACCGATGCGCAATAAAACTTCTGTTGAAATTTATCATCGAGTGTGCAGTGTGGTGTAGCAATTGATCGATTTACAATCAGAGAGAGATTGATCAGCTATCAGGCTACAATCGACCACTGTACTCTTCATTGTGTTTCCTGTCATGCATCTGTGGTTGAGAAACAATTTCACTTGTGTAACAAGTGGGTTTTTCTGCAGCCAAAGTATTTGCACAAGATTAGGACAAGTCATGATTCACACAATGATGTTGTCATTCTGACTTGTAACAATAACCAAATGAAGATATTTTTTCCTTTCACTAAACTTAGCTACATCTACAGGTGTGTGGATGTTTTGTATTCCAGGCACAACTTTCCCTATAAATATTATGCTGTATGTAGTTTGAACAGGTCAGCTGCATAAGGAGATGTCCAGCTGTGAATAGGTTGATACAATATAGTATTAAACTGTAACTGTTTAGCATGGATTATTATTATGTAGTACTGTTTGCCTGAAAATAATACAGTGTCTTATATTAATTTTTGCTCCAAAAGATGTGCTAGGGCTTATTTTCAGGGGGTGTCATATTTCTATCAGGAAGTGACTCACATCAGAACATTTCCTGTTCCTTTGTACTGTGCTGTTCCTGAATTTGAAGATATGCTACTGTACTGATCAGGCACTTGCCCTGTCATCCCTGCACGCAGCTGATAACCTTGCTGTATTCTGGGATGCCAGGACTGGTGCACGATCGGCACTGCACCGCTGTGTCCTGCTTGCTGGCCGCCTCTTCCTCCTTTTTAACGTCTGCTAGGGCTTGTTTTCGGGGTAAGGCTTATATTTCGAGTATGCTCAAAATTCCAGCTAGGGCTTATTTTCAGGGTAGGTCTTATTTTCAGGGAAAGAGGGTATTTATATAGTGCCGACATCTTCTGCAGCGATGTACAGAGTATGTTGTCTTGTCACGTCACTGTCCCTTGGGGGCCTCACAATCTAATCCCTACCATAGTCATATATCTATGTATGTAGCGTATGTATCGTAGTCTAGGGCCAATTTTAGGGGGAAGCCAATTAACATATCTGTATGTTTTTTGGGGATGTGGGAGGAAACCCACACAGACACGTGGACAACATACAAACTCCATGCAGATACTGCCCTGCCTGGGATTCGAACCGGGGACCCAGCGCTGCAAGGCGAGATTGCTAATGTGTTTCACAAATTTCCAATGCACCTTAATAAAACTGAAAGCTCCTAACTCTCCACCCCTAACTTATAAGCATTTACATTTGTCATTCGGTTTCTCTGTGGCCTAAGGGCTGGTTTACACTGCAAGTGCTTTTCTAAGCGCCAGTGATTTGAAAAGATCTTGCTAATGTAATGCTATGTGTGTGATCCCACTTGAGTGGTGAGATTTTTTCCCAAATAGCATTACATTAGGAAGCACTTTTCAAATCACTGGCACTGAGAAAAGTGCTGGTAGTATGAACCAGCCCTCATCAAGCTGTCAGGGAAGAGGTGGCATCCTGACAGTCCAGGATATGTCCTCTCCAGTTACAACACAGCCAGAAAAGATACTAAAACTTGTTTGAGTATCTACATAGAGTTTGTATGTTCTGTTCATGTTTGTGTGACTTTTCTCTGGGAGCCCTAGAGCCATATGCAATTAACTTTTTATCCTGAGTTTTCTCCTAGAAGATAGTTTTTGATATTCTGTTTAATATGTATTTTCAGCACTCTGCAATTGAAAAAGTACCAAAAAAGTATATGAAAAAGTACCAAAATTATTATTTTGAGTATGTTCTTGCTTTCTGGTGGTTTAAAAGACATTTTATTGACAGGTTTGAAAATATCACCTAGGAGAAAACTCCGGAGAAGAAAGGAATTGCATATGGGCCCTGGTTTCTACTACAATAAACATACAGCAGACTGAAGCCTGGCTCCAGTGGTAGTGGCTTCAGATTCTGAGCCATTTTGTGGACAAATCAGGCCCAGATTTAAATGGTTTAAGGCTGGTTTCACAGTGGGACGTTAAAGTCCAATGTTACAGCAGCCAGTAACGCAGCCTAACTCACAGCGCTGTAAAATCAATTGTGCTGTTCACAGTGCCCACGTTGCGTTATATAGTAACGCAGCACGTTTAAACAAAGTGCTGCATGCTGTACGTCATACTGGGCTAAGCAGCGTTAGACTGCTTGCACATGCTCAGTAATGTTGGAGGAGGAGGTCTCCCCTCCTCCTCCTCCTCCTCCTCCTCAGCCAGCCACATGGCTAATTAATATTCACTGCACTGCAGAGACTCATGGTAGGACTGTAGTGTTGTCCGGATCATGAACGAATCGTTCATTTGATCCGGATCTTTTTTGTGAGTCGAATCATCCGGATCATCACAATGAAAGATTCGGTTCACAGTGGATGTCTGTCTGGAAGAAACAGGAACATACAGAATGTACAGTGCAGGGCCTTTTTTTTTCATTAACAAACTTAAAGCATACAAGGAATAATAAATAAGATAAAAAGTATGCCTGTAAATCAAAATACCATCATACAGCATACAATGAAATAAATATAAAAAGTATGCAATACAAGTAAGGAAACAAATATAATCCGGGAATAATCTTTCCCACACCATAATACAACTGAAACAACGCCATGATTACAGAAAAACTCTGTCAATGTACCCAAGAAAATACAAATCAAGGAACAAAACTGTGCTTTGCACATAACTTGTGAACAAGAAACTGTTCCATACTCCAGAAGTATAGCTGCTGAGGAGACATCACTCATCTACATTCAGACAAACAGGACAACCAGACAGAAAGAAAAAATAAAATAAAACACATAACACCAACCACCACCCAAAAGGACACAAGTCAACACCTACATCACATCATTCAAAACAAACAGGACAAGAAAAGAAAAGAAAAGAAAAAGACATATAACATACACCACCACCCAAAAAGTGAAGGACAACACCCACATTACACCATACATTCCACATACATACCGCGGGACTTTTACGCCCGACCAATAAGCAAGTACATAAGACTAGAAGTCACTACACAAGACAAGACTGAAAAGAAATTGAACCCCAAACACAGGACAAAACCACACCAACAACTAAAAAAGAAAGAGCACAAAGGGACACTCCCCTTGTGTCTGTGGCCAGACTTCAAAAAAATGTCAAAGAAAAAAAAAATCTAAGGTGTACAAGAGAAGCGACAGACAAGCTAACACCCAGGAGAGACCTCCACCAGTTTAAGGAGGCTTGATGTTCTGCCACGCCAGAACCCAAGCTCCTCTCCCCGGTTTCTTTCTCTCCAAGAACCGAATATTCCTCACCTCACCGAGAATAGTGCTCACCACCACCTGGACGGGCAAGTCTCGCTGTCTAATAGCTAAGTCACACCGTGCTAACCATAAGTGTCTCCTAACCACTAAGCTGACTACGTATAAAGTGCTCAAATGATAACCCTGGCGCTGATTGAACGCTCCATAGGCCCACTCAGCATAACTGAGATGCGCCAGAAACAGGATATTCAGAGCCCTCCCCACCTGTTTGTACACCTCCGTGTTGAAAGGGCATGACATCAGGAAATGGTCCATGGTCTCCTCAACAGCACACCCCTGTTGAGGACAACCACTCTCTGCCACATGCCGACACGTCATGTTCCCTCCAACGTAAAGTTTGCCCTGGAAGGTAAGCCAGGCGATGTCCCACAATTTATTCGGAACCCGCGGCGAATTCAACAAACGCAAGCCCTCCTCCATAATTGTGCCTGGGCAATCCCTCAAGTCCAGTGAGTCAGGAAAGTAAGAGTCCACCAACCTAGCCGACAAGACTTTCCTGTCGACCGATCTGATGTCCTCCACCATCAATCCCCACTGCCGCAGTTTCTTCAAACAAGGCAAGACATAGGTCGGAAGGTAGCCATGACGTGCTCTCAGATTTTTCACTGGGCAACCGCTCTTCCATTCTCTAAGGAAAGGCTCACACCAAGTCTGGAAGATACCTACCCAGCTAGGCGGGTTCTCCAACAACAAACTACCAATGTTGTGTTTAATAAAAATCAAGGAGAAAAAAAACGATCGGGTTGACCATACCTAAGCCACCCTCCCGCCTAGCTTTGTAAGTAATATTCCTGCGCACATGGTTTAGGACAATAGGAAAAACAATAGGACAACAATAGGAAAAACAGGCCATTGACCCTGGTGTACAGGGATGCTGGCAAAATCGTGACATAACTGACATATAACAATATTGTTATCAGGTAAGTCTTGATCAGGTCAATCCTTTCCCTAAAGGTCAAACTCCAACCTTTCCAGCGAGTTACTTTCCTGTCGACATCAGACAGCTTGCTCTCCCAATTTCGCAGGCCATAATCGCCTGGGCCGAATTTGATGCCAAGAATCTTAATTTCTTCCTGCGGCAAGGGAAAAGACCCGGAAAGTCTAAAGGACTCTCCAACTTTACCCATCCAGAAAGTTTTACACTTATCCGGATTGATCTTCGAACCAGATGCCAATGAGTACCTGGTGATCTCCTCAGAAACCACCAACGCCTCCTCTGCATCCGAGACCACCACAGTTACGTCATCGGCATAAGCCACCACCTTCAGAGATGAGCTACCAGAGATGCCCACTGGAACCCCACCAAGCGTGCTGCCCTCTGGCCTCCTCACGAAGGGGTCGATGGCAAACACGTATAGTAGTGAACTCAGCAGACAACCCTGGCGGACCCCCGAGCTCACCTCAAAAGGCTGGCCGATCCATCCATTGATCAGCATAAAACTTTCAGCCTCCTTGTATAAAGTTCGCAGCCAATCTACAACCCCCCCCCCCCCCCCCCCTTGCAAACCATACACAGTAAGCAATCGCCATAGGTACTCACCCGATCAAAGGCTTTGGACTGATCCAACGTCAGCAGGTATTTTCCCCAACCATCAGCCTTGCACCGTTCCAGGACTTCCCGGACAGCTAACAGTGCTGAGAGCGTGCTCCTTCCTACAACAGAGCAGTGCTGATGGCGAGAAAGCACATCTGTCACCTGGGACAACCACCAGAACAAAATTTTCGCCAGGATCTTCCTGTCGACGTTGAGAAGGCTGATGGGACGCCAATTCTCAATCATCTCAGGATCACGACCTTTTGACAACAGGATTACTGCAGATTGCCTCATGGAGGGCGGTAACTGGCCCCCAGCAAGGCAATCGTTGAACGCACCAGCCAATTGAGGGGCCAGGATGGACACAAAGGCCTTGTAAAACTCAGCCATCAGTCCATCCGGACCCGGGGTCTTTTTAGGTGCGAGGCCACCAATGGCTCTCGCTACTTCATCTGCAGTAATCTCCGTAGTCAAGTCTAAGGCAGAAATATCAACATCTTCCAGACCCGGCGTGGAAGCCAAGAAGTCTTCCATCCTCGCCTGGTCAAGTGGCTTCTCCCCAAGCAGATCAGCGTAAAATCCCCTAGCGATGGCTAGAATCTCTGCCCTGGACTATGCCAGAGATCCCGAGCCATCCATGAGACCGATGACCATCTTAAGCGCTGCACTTTGTTAAAACTCAGGTAAGGGTCAGGCGAGCGGTATTTACCATGATCCCTCTCCAGAGCTAAAGAAGCCAGCCGGTCGTACTGCTGCTGCCTAAGTTGAAGTTTGACCTCAGAGACAGGGGCGTAACTAGGCCCCACCGGGCCCCCCTGCAGATTTTCAGAGCGCCCCCCCCCCCCCCTGGGGCCCGCTCGGAGTTTTGTGGGTGCTGGAGGGGTGGCAGCATGAGGGGAAAGCCTTGCCCACAGTCGGCGGGGAGAGGGGTAGTTCCCCCCTCTCCCTCACCTCAGGGCTCTCCCCTCTGTGCTCCCTTCCAGCTCGTAAGTGTGTGGGGCTGTGGTGGGCAGCGAGCGGCTGGCAGATACATACCTGCTTCCGTGCGTTCCATCGCAGACTTCTCGCTCTAGCGGCTGACGTCACTTCCGGAAGTGACGTCAGCCGCTAGAGCGAGAAGTCTCCGATGGAACGCACGGAAGCAGGTATGTATCTGCCAGCCGCTGCCCACCACAGCCCCACACACTTACGAGCTGGAGGGGAGCACAGAGGGGAGAGCCCCGAGGTGAGAGAGAGGGGGGAACTACCCCTCTCCCCGCCGACTGTGGGCAAGGCTTTCCCCTCATGCTGCCACCCCTCCAGCACCCACAAAACGGCCCCGAGCGGGCCCCAGGGGGGGGCCGGGCCCCCCCATGGGCGCAGGGGCTGCAGGGCCTATTGCTACGCCCCTGCTCAGAGATCTCCCCCGGATCTCCGCCCTCAGAGACGAGAACAGTCAACCTCTCCCTTAGACACTGGTAAGCTAGATTTCTACCAATACTCCTTCGGGACGCTAGACCCTTGAAAAATCTCACAGCACATTTTTTTTACTTCCTCCCACCACTCAGACCTATTGTCAAAGCAGTCCAGGATGGAAACCTGTGCTTGAAAAAACTCCTCAAAGGATTGTCTCACCTCATCTTCCAGTAGCAGGGACGAATTCATCCTCCAAATACCCCGACCTCTGGGAGGAGCATCCGAAGCATTCAAGCCCACCGACAGAATAAGGTGATCCGAGAACTCCACCGCCAACAACTTAGGAGTTGAAGTGATGAGGCCCTCTGAAACAAAAAATCTATCTATCCTAGACCTAGCACTACCTCTATAAAAGGTGAACCCCGTGAGATCTGGGGAGTGACGAACGTGCACATCCACCAGATCCGCCTCATCAACTAATCTTGCTAAATACCTACCATCTACGCCTATCTGGACCTGGGCCCTTGCCCTGTCCTTGGCCCTAGTGACGGTGTTGAAATCACCACCCAGGATCACAGGATAGGCTGAAAAAAGGTATGGCCTGATCTGCATAAGAAGGCGCTTTCTCTCCCCCTTAGACTTGGGGTCAGCATAGATGTTGATTAGCCTGAGATCCTGCCCCCTCATGCAGACGTCCAAGACCAGACACCTACCCATCTCTACCTCAATTACTCGCCGGCACGTTACCATGTTGGCCCTAAAAAGGACCGCCACACCACTACCAGGCTCTCCCGCAAGAGACCAAAAACTCGGACCAGACACCCAGTCCCTCTCGGCTAGCCAAAGGTCAGCCAAAGAGGTGAGCCTGGTCTCCTGCAGGAAAAACACATCAGCCTCATGGGCAGCCAAAATCGAAAAAGCCAATTTTCGAGCCCTGGTCATTTTGATGCTGGCAACGTTGATCGTCGCCAGCATGAGTGGTGGGGAAACAGCCATCAGAATAATTTAGGTTTCCCTTTATACTCTTTTTGACAGTAGACAAAAACTAAAACAAAAATACAACGTCAACAAAAAGAAAAAGACAAACACATAGGACCATGTCCCCTCAGACAACTTCAGGGGTCTCGACCACCATCTCCTCCTCTTCCGATGAAAGGGGGGAGGCAGCCAAAACACCAAACCTGTTTGAGAGTTTCAGGTCTCTACTCTCTTGTCTCCTCTGCTCAACTGTCTGCCTTAGCGTCTGTCTCTTCTCTTCAGAGAAGGACCGAGGTGCAGACTTTGACCCAGTATTCCTTTTTTTTTTTTTATTTTGAACCTCTGCTCGAGATATTCTTTCTCCTCTGCCGACAGGTGCTCCCTCCTGCAAGGGGCGGAGGAAGCACCCGTCGGCTCGGGAGGCGAAAAACACAAAGGCTCCTGAAATCACGTTGACAGGCAGGGAGGCAGCCCCACCGTCAACGGTAGAGGAAAGGGTAGGAACAGGAGAAAGTAAAGGAAAGGCAAGGGAAGGAGGAGCGGGAGGAGGAAGGTCAGGGGGAGGAGGAGGAGGGGGAGGGAGATCGGGAGGGGAAGGGAGAGGGTCAGCAGGTGAAGGGAGGGAAGAGGAAGAAACACCCCTGGTAGGATTTCTCCACCGAGGCTGCGGAATAGGAGGATTTGTTGGGGGATCTCCTGGAGCAGGGGTAGGGCCCTTAGTCCCACCACCTCTCCTATCCCCACCAGATCTAGTAGACCTGGTTCGCTGCTCCTTGGGAGGAGAGTCCCCGCCACGAGCAGCATCCCGGACATAAGTCGATGACCTGGGTCCAGATTGCCCTACAAGGGCCATGCTGGCTGGAGGAGGAACCGAGGAAGGGGCAACAGAAGAATGGTCAACAGCACAATCCAATAACTCAAGTAGTGACATATTAGGATCTGGCACTGGGGCGTCTTGTCCCTCCTCCATACGGGCCAACATGGCCTTCTTGAGATCCGAGGGCATCGTGTTCCAGGAGACCGGGCACGCTGTGTACGGATGTCCGTACTCAAAACAGAAATTGCATTTTATGCGTTTGCACGCGGATGCAGAGTGCCCGAACTCCTAGCACCGACTGAACCTCGGATCTGGGCACCCGCTCGCCAGATGGCCCCGCTTACCACATTTGTTACAGGTCCTGGGCTGACCGGGATATAAGGTGACCACTTTGTCCCGCCCTATAAGGGCAGAACGGGGAATATGGGTGACGACCCCCTCCTTGATGCGGAGTTTGATCGCCACCTCATATTCCCCCCACCAGATTCCCAGGTCATCCAGGACCCTGTGGGGGTCTGCGTAGTGCTGAATCCAAGTCATCAAGTCACGCACCGGGATACTCTCGTTTTGGACTACTATGTGTGCCTTCCTCTCTAAGGACTGTCTTGAAAGGGGCACCACAGAGAACCCGTGCCATTGCCCGTTTAGGGACTCCCCCAATCTCTTTTCTAAGAAGGCCTCCATTCCCTGCTGCGAAAGGAAGGACACATCATAGTAAGGCGGTGGATCCCCTGGAGCCAGGATCACGAATAAATCAGCGAGCCTAAACCCCAGGTCGAACAAATAACCGACAAACTCTCTTTTTGTGGGAATTGCAGAAGGGTGTTCCCACTTAAGGCGAACAACGTTCCGTCGGCCTGGGGTGTAGGCCTCCGACTCTGTTTCCAGGGGAGCCAGGACCCTCCTCCCTGAAGCAGTACTTCTAACCGCCCTGGAATATGAGACTGGTTTTGCAGAAGATGTGCCCCTGGCTGAGGCTGCCATGGAGTTAAGGGCCCCTGGTCTCGCAGCCGGGCCCAACTCTGGGAAACCCCCCCTCGTTACGTACTCCAATTCTGGAGGCTCTGCCTCTCCACCCTCAATTGTCTCCACACCCACCTCAACCACCCCACCAGACACCTCCTCAGCCACATTAGAGGTAGAAACAGGGGGAGAAGGGGGCTTATACCTGGGGGCATCAGGGCTTAACCCAAAAATGGTCGCCATAAAGGTCTGTCTACCTTGAAAATCAAAACATTTAAATTTCTCATCTTCCACCACCATTCTCCTCCCACCTGCCCTAAACTGGCGACCACAATCGGGGTCACCCATGCCCACCAGATGCAAGCCTGAGTAATCCCCCCCTGGTTCCACCTCCTGAACTACCGTCTCATTAACATGAGAATCAGTAACAACCAACCGCTTCCTCTCCAAGCGTACAATTAAATCCGCGGTCTGAAACTCTGTGATTAGATCATCCTTAACCACAGGAGGCGGTTCTAAATGCCTTTCCTTTAGTTTTCTCTTTTTCTCCCTTTTCTTTCTCCTTTTCTCCCTCTCCCCCCTCACTCAGGTCATTATCAGACTCTGAACATGAAATTAAATTTCTCTCAAACAATACATCCAGCATTGAATTATTTGGTGACCTGATTAAGCCCCCCTTCTGGACTAAGAGTATTTCACCACCCTCCTCCGCTTGTAAAAGGGACCCTATCAGCTTCTGGACACCATCACTATCCTGATCAGTCTCTTCTACCACAACCTGCTCAACATTATCACCTGTGTCACCAAGCGGTAACCTCACACCTTTGCCAATTTTATTTCTCCCCTTTTTTTCCTCCCCTTTTTAGTTCTTTTCTTTTCAAAAGGTAAAGTGACATTTTTCTCACCCTCCAGGACGATTCCAGATTCTATCGCCAGGGAATCTTGGCCTCCTCCATTGTCGCCATCAGGAAAGAGCTCCTGGGCCAATTGTTCCATCCCATCAACAGGGGGAGTCCAGCACCCAAGGGAGTCTATCCTTTCGTTTTCCGCAGAGTTCCCCTTAAGAAAATCCTCCTCGGACATTTCCAGACTTGCTTGCTCGGTCACCTGTACCTTCTTTGTAAGTTTCCCCTCTTTTGGGGTCTCAGAAGTTCCTTTGGTATCCTCCTCGCTTGTCTCCTTGTTTTCAGGGACAATCGGTAACTCCTCCTGTGCATTTGCATGCACCTCCTTTTCTTTTTCCTTGAAATCCGCCTCTGGTTGCGGAACTCCGCTTGGAGGCTGTTTCTCTGCATCCCCTGCATCCATCTCCGCATCTAGCAATAAAAGGCTTCCCTTGCCTTGACTTTCCGCATTGGCAGGCTGAATTCCGCCTACAGCTGTATTGGTGGTAGTGGAGTTTCCGCCGCCATGCGGACTTTCAGCCGCAACACCTCCAGAAGAAAGTCTGCTTACCGCTACATTAACGCCAATGGGGTTTCCGCCTCCATGTGGACTTACAGCCGCATCAGCCTTAGGAAAAAGTCAGCGTTTGGCCTCATTGACGTCTATGGAAAGTCCGAAAAAAGCGGAAGAGCGGCCGCGGACGACACTTCCGCCCGGCGGACCGGAAGCTGGTTTGGCGTTGTCGGGCTGCCGCTCTGCAAGCCGGCGCCATCTTGAAAAGCCTGCATACGATGCGGGGAGCGTTCCCTGCAACTCTGGGCACACGTCCCCACTCCCAGCCTTACCCAAGCACCCACATCAGCCACTACAAGTGACCCTGATGTGGGAACCAAGGCTCCACCAGGAGAGGGATCCATGCGGGCATCCGGGGAGGCTGCTGCAGCTCCAGCCACACCACCACCTTTAGGTATTTCAGAGGGGGGCATGCCAGCCACAGCAACAGCAGCACTTGCACCCACCACCTCACTGCGGGCCCCAGTAGCACCCACGCCACCAAGACCCTCAGCAGCAGGGGCAGCAGCACCAGCACCAGCACCAGCAGCACTCACCCAAACACCCGCCGCAGAGCCAGGTACTTGCTTCCCCTCACTCACCAGCGTGTCCTCTTCACTCTGTGTCACATCACCCTCACTTTCCTCCTCCATGGGGTCCTCAGCCGGCTCATCTTGCCCGGGTATGATCTGTGACTGTTCTTCCTTCATCCATGGAGGCCTCTCTGGGGGGGTGCACTCGTCTTCCACAACGACACAATCTTCCTCTGTGTCGCTATCATCCATGTCAGTCTCAGGTTTGAGCATCTCTTCAAAGCGTTTCTTGTGGCCTAGTTGCTCGGCGAAAGGCCCACCGATTCTTATCAAGTCAGCTAACTTTGCTTTTTGAACTTTGCTTTTTCTTTTCAGGTTCAGCAGCTCTTTATCCTGCCACAGGTATTCTGGCTTCCACTTTATCCCATACCTGAACTTGGATCTTGAAAAGCTGTACTGTAGCTGTGCTAGTGTCTCCTCACAGGTTTTTGCAGCTTTCACCCAGGCTATCGCATTCCCAGCGATGTCCTCTCCAGAGTAGTCCCCTTCATCCCCCAGGTAAGTAGAGGTAGCAGGGGGGGTATGAGCTGGCCGCTCCATGGCTGGAGCGGCCAGTTAGCACAGGACAAGACAAGCCCCTGCCCGGCAAGGCCCGGAGCAGGGACCTCAGGTAAAGCTGTATCCCAAAAAAAGGCTTCCAAATTCGGATCTGGACCTGCTGGCTGAAGACCCCTCCTGGAAGTCCAGGAGCTCACGCACACACAACCTCTCACACCCACAGTGCAGGGAAAGTCCTGTCCTGCTAGTCATTTCACCCAGTCTGCTTCCCTAGTAAAATGATTCAAATGATTCGGTTCAAAGATCCGGATCTTTTCAATAATCCGATTCAAATGATCCGAATCCTTAAAAAGATCCGGACTTCCTATCACTAACCTGGAGCGGCTGCTTTGAGAGCTGAATAACGCAGCTCAATCTGACTTCCAACTTCAACACCACCATATGTTGCGTTAGGGGCACGTTATGCGACCATAACGTCCCCTAAAACGCAACGTCTTAGTGTGTAAGTAGCCTAAAGGAATCATCAGGCAAAAAATAAAAAATGAGCATTACTCACCTGGGGCTTTCTCCAGCCCCTTCAGCCGACTGTCCCGCACCAACTGCTCCGCTCTCCGCCACCATCCCGGGCTCCAAGCACGGTGCAGAGGACGACCTCGAGGTTGTCCTTCCTGCGCCTGCGTGAAGTGCCAATGTCATTCATTGCCACGTTGTAGTAGTCCTGCGCCTGCGCAGTGCACCGTGAACAAAGTGGCCATGATTGACAGCGGCGCTTCACGCAGGCGCAGCAAGGACGACCTCGAGGTCGGCCTGAACAGCATGCGGGGAGCCCGGGACAGCGGCGGAGAGTGGAACGGCCAGCGTGGGACAGTCGGCTGAAGGGGCTGGAAAAAGCCCCAGGTGAGTAAGGCTCTGTTCACATAATCAAACACGGATGGCCGTGCGTTCAGAACGCAACGTATAAGAAACCCACGCCATCTGTGTTTGTATGCGGTGCGTGGCTGATCCCATTCACTGAAAGTGAATGAGTCAGCCGCGCGTTGTGGGAAAAATGCATGCAGCATGCGTTCCCGGACCGCACTGGTCCGGAACGCATGCAGTGTGAACATCAGACAGTGCAGTCTATGCACTATCTGATGTCATGCGTGTCTGCCTCCTGCACACGTTGCTGAAATCCGGACGGCAATGTGTGCAGTGTGAACGGCCCCTAACGCTTGTTTATTTTTTGCCTGATGATTCCTTTAGGCAGGGAACAGGCATATGTAGGCAGAGTTAGGCATATGTAGAGGCCGGGTTAGGGGTTGGGTATCAGTAGAGAAAGAGTTAAGGGTTAGGCATATGTAGAGGCCGGGTTAAGGGTTAGGTATCAGTAGAGGAACGGTTAAGAGTTAGGTATGAGTAGAGGGAGGGTTCTGTGTGAGAATAGGATTAGGTTAAATTGTAGTAAAATATCGGTAAAGATTATAGATATTTTACTATTGGAATTTAGTAACAGAATATTGGCCATTCCCTGCTTCCTTTTATTCCAGGCGCCTTTATTACATGGATGCCTTCCTGACAGCTACCCCTTCACTTTAAATTTGTGCCTAACTGGTTGAACTTGATAGACGGATGTCTTAAAGCAAACTATGTACTATGTACTGCTGAATAAAATGATTACCGACTGGGCTTTCAGTGTGTGATGAACCTATGATACAGTTTTTACAACCATGATCTCACCATTGCACCATCTGTTTAAATACACAGTACTATTTACCTTACAAAGCATACAGAATACACTCCCATTCAGCATATGTAGGGCAGTGTGTAATTTTATGCACACATGCTGTAGGCCAGTTTCTGATACTATGTACATGAGTAGTATCTGATGTTATGTATATAATTCTAATAGCAATCAGGATAACATCCAGATGATTACGTTCCATCTACCGTAATCTTCATAGGAGGACTTATTGAATTGTAAGAAGCAAAGTGCAAACACTCCTCTCCATCTTTTGATCTAGTAATATTTACACAAAGCACACAGAATAATGATGTGATATTCAGACAGTGTTTGACATTATGTATGTATGTACATTTTGATAGTCTGTACACCAAAGGCTTATAAAATCCATTATACAGTAGGCACAATCTGTTTCATAGGTGAGCACACTCAATTACAAAGGGTAAAAAAGCAACAAAGTGCACAATGCATAGCATCAAATCTAAATTCATCTTGCATAGCCCTTACTTCACATAAAGTGAATTCTGATTGGTTACTGGACCTTGCACTCCACTCCTAGAACTGGCAGCAAATGAAAGACTATAGGTGCGTACACATGCACTACGGCCACCAACGACGGGTCCGTCAGACCCTCCCACTGGGCGGACTTTCAGGCGACAGTAGCGTGTGTGTACGCGCTGTAGGCGCACGTACACACGCACTACTGTCGCCTGAAAGTCCACCCAGTGGGAGGGTCTGACGGACCCGTTGTTGGCGGCGGTAGTGCGTGTGTATGCACCTTCAGGCCTCAATTCACTAAGCTTTATCAAACACTTTATCGAACATTTGATAATTTATCTCATGGGTAAAATTTAAATTTGCATTCACTAAGGTTTTATAGTTTTATTGAACGTTTTATCAATAAAACATTAGATAAATATATAACACCTTAGTGAATTAAAAATGAGATTTTACCCATGAGGTAAATTATCAAACGTTTGATAAAGTGTTTGATAAAGTTTAGTGAATTGAGGCCTATGTCAGGGGTTCTCATACTGGTTGCCGCAGCACCCTAGTGCCCTAGTGCTCCTCAAGCACCTCCCAGGGGTAACTCAGCATGCATCAACATCCTGTGTGCCCTGCCATCAGATAATGCAACCGCGCACTGATATATAATGGGTGGGTCACTAACCACTTTGAGTGGGATGCTTGCTAGTTGGGGTCACTCACTAGCTACTTGGGGGGGTTATTACCCAAAGGTGGGGTGTCACTGACATCACTAGCTACTTGGGGGGGGGGGGGCTAATAAAGGTAATAACAGCGTTGCATTCCAGTAGTTCTTTTTACCCGGGGGTGCCTTGAAAAAATTTCAATGCCATTAGGATGCCCTCACCCCAAAAGTTTGAGATCCGCTGGGCTATGTGATTGAGCTAAGCATCATAGGCTTGACTTATCTATAGTGTGGGTACAGTATTGTTTATCTCAGATTGGTAGTAGTAATGTTTTGTTTTATCACACCAGACATCAGACATATTCAAGGGGCTTGTTCCCACTGGCAGCTGTTACAGTGGGTTGCAAAAGTATTCGGCCCCCTTGAAGTTTTCCACATTTTGTCACATTACTGCCACAAACATGCATCAATTTTATTGGAATTCCACGTGAAAGACCAATACAAAGTGGTGTACATGTGAGAAGTGGAACGAAAATCATACATCATTCCAAACATTTTTTACAAATAAATAACTGCAAAGTGGGGTGTGCGTAATTATTCGGCCCCCTGAGTCAATACTTTGTAGAACCACCTTTTGCTGCAATTACAGCTTCCAGTCTTTTAGGGTATGTCTCTACCAGCTTTGCACATCTAGAGACTGAAATCCTTGCCCATTCTTCTTTGCAAAACAGCTCCAGCTCAGTCAGATTAGATGGACAGCGTTTGTGAACAGCATTCAGATCTTGCCACAGATTCTCGATTGGATTTAGATCTGGACTTTGACTGGGCCATTCTAACACATAAATATGTTTTCTTTTAAACCATTCCATTGTTGCCCTGGCTTTATGTTTAGGGTCATTGTCCTGCTGGAAGGTGAACCTCCGCCCCAGTCTCAAGTCTTTTGCAGTCTCCAAGAGGTTTTCTTCCAAGTTTGCCCTGTATTTGGCTCCATCCATCTTCCCATCAACTCTGACCGGCTTCCCTGTCCCTGCTGAAGAGATGCACCCCCCGAGCATGATGCTGCCACCACCATATTTGACAGTGGGGATGGTGTGTTCAGAGTGATGTGCAGTGTTAGCTTTCTGCCACACATAGCGTTTTGCATTTTGGCCAAAAAGTTCCGTTTTGGTCTCATCTGACCAGAGCACCTTCTTCCACATGGTTGCTGTGTCCCCCACATGGCTTGTGGCAAACTGCAAACGGGACTTCTTATGCTTTCTGTTAACAATGCTTTTCTTCTTGCCACTCTTCCATAAAGGCCAACTTTGTACAGTGCATGATTAATAGCTGTCCTAAGGACAGAGTCTTGACTGCATTTCTGATCAGCGCTCTCCTTGTTCGGCCTGTGAGTTTAGGTGGATGGCCTTGTCTTGGTAGGTTTACAGTTGTGCCATACTCCTTCCATTTCTGAATGATCGCTTGAACAGTGCTCCTTGGGATGTTCTTTGGAAAACTTTTTGTAGCCTAAGCCTGCTTTAAATTTCTCAATAACTTGATCCCTGACCTGTCTTGGACCTGTCTTGTGTGTTCTTTGGACTTCACGGTGTTGTTGCTCCCAATATTCTCTTAGACAACCTCTGAGGCCCTCACAAAGCAGCTGTATTTGTACTGACATTAGATTACACACAGGCGCACTCTATTTAGTCATTAGCACTCATCAGGCAATGTCTATAGGCAACTGACTGCACTCAGATCAAAGGGGGCCGAATAATTATGCACACACCACTTTGAAGTTATTTATTTGTAAAAAATGTTTGGAATCATGTATGATTTTCGTTCCACTTCTCATGTATACACCACTCTGTGTTGGTCTTTCATGTGGAATTCCAATAAGATTGATTCATGTTTGTGGCAGTAATATGACAAAATGTGGAAAACTTCAAGGGGGCCGAATACTTTTGCAACCCACTGTATGTGATTTTTAGTGGTCTTGCAAACTCTGATTGAATTGTACTGAATGAGACAGACACTCAGTTACTCATTGCACAGAGCTGCATAATAAGCTGGCATGCTGTAATTGAATAATAACCACAACACAGACAGTTGTTGCGCTTTCTCGTTACTCTTCATATCTGTGTACATTGACTACATAGAAATATAGGAATTTTCTAATTAAAATGGAATTGACCTATGCTCCTCTGATCTGAAAGCCATGAATGCCATTTTAAGTGACTGTGTATTTGTGTAGCTCTTCCTGCAGTGAATAGGATGTTGTTGTGTCTCTGGGTAGCCCACAGTGTATTATTACATCTGAGCTGGAACAAATCTTCATTGTTCCCTGTCTCATCTCCACGCCAGACTGACTTTACACAAGTGATTCAGCTGGGGGATTAAATCTGGGAGTAATGTAAGATATTTTATAGTAACAGTCCTGCCAGTAATGACATTCTCTAGTTTCATGCTTGCAGGGCTTCTCCATGCTTGTTACCAGCCCTTATGCTCCCCTTTGCCATCTTATATTTTTTGTCATTGCTGTACATGCTCAGTTCCTTGGAAGGCTGGTCTGGGCTGCTTCACTCTGGGGGAATTGTGATGCACTTGCCAATCACTGGCTATTGGTAAAGCACTAGTGCAGTGTCACTCTACACGGGTGTTCCAACAGCAGCGTTACCAGTTTGAGAAAATGGAAATCTTGCTACGTGTAGCATTTTTCGAAATCATTCAGCTTGTAAATGTTCAAACTTCCTGTGTGTATATAAGTGTGACTGCACTGCACAGGTGCAAATATGACCCGTGCCTGCGCAGTAGCACAAAGCCACTCCTGTGTGGCTTTTTCCTTTGTGCATGAGTGGCTCCACGCTACTGGGCAAGTGCGGGTCATACTGGTGCCTGAGCAGTTTGACCTAGGCTTGTCGAATATATGTTCAGAGGGTCCCAGTGCTGGAATAGCGGGGTCGAGGAGGATGGGGCTCAACTCTCCTGAGGTAATTATCTCTCCATTCTGTACACTATAGACTTGGCTGAGGAGCTGCTAAAGACATTGGTGAGAGATATGGCACGTCGGATCATATTGTCCGAACGCAGCCCAACTCCATTATTCTCTCCCGTGCTCTTCTCTTCCTTCATGCGCTGTACGTCGTCCATCCAACACCCTATGTAGTGACAGAATGCATTGTTAGACTGCAGGCTAGAGACGTGTCTGTACAGCCTCAGCCCTGAACCTGCCGGGCGACAGTAGTCTGAAGTGGGTATGAGGCTTTAAACAGATGCATGGGTGGCCGCATCAGATAATGGGGTTAATGTACTGAAGTGCAGTAATATTGCTGTGCCACAGCAATAATACTGTTACTACTGCAAGCACTGTACTGCGAGTTATGCTATAAGCTCCACCCACTGTACTCCAAGCATTGCACAAGCGTTGCTATGGTAATATGCACTACTACCATTAGCAACACTCGCCCTACTCGAGTACTGCGGGGGCGCTAATATGGTAACTCGCGGTACAGCGCTGGTGGTAGTAACAGTGATATTGTCTGCACACAGAAATATTACTGCTCTTTTATGCATCAACCCCAATGAGTGATACAGAACACTATCCCATCAGCTCAGTTACAGACAGAACTTTACAATGGTGAATCAAGCATCCAATAAGATGCAATAACCAGATGTGATTTATGCGCAGATTACCACATCATTAGTGAATTGTAGTCCACCAACCCTCCTGTCTTTTCCTGGAAATCAGATTTTTGTCCAGGAAGTGAGAACAATTCTTTCTAATGGGGATGCAGCAATAACATCAGACGGACATTCTTGTCTGTCAGTGGCTGGGCGAGACTTGCACATTTTCTCTGTGCACTTGCCATCCAATTTTTGATGAGCTTCCATAGTCCCGTTTAATGGGATGGAAATACAGTCACACCAAAAATACAGCATGCAGTGTGTTTGTGATGCAGCAACAATCACATTGCAGTAGTGGGCATGGAGTTCCACAATTTACATTATAAAATTATTGTCTTTAAGCCTGGTAAATAAATTCAATTTTAATTTGCCAATCAGCGGCCAATTTTACCACTTACATGTAATATTACCCACACAATCTGTTCATAGCATTCACAATCTGTTGGCTCTCACGCTAATCACATTCACAAAACCAGGCGCCTGGTACACACTTTAAATTATGACTGGCCAATTACTGACCAAATTTACCACCTCCGTGTACCGCACTATTAGGGTCAACAGATATTAAATACTATGAGCAGATTGTGTAGATCAGGGGTGCCCACACTTTTTCGGCTCGCGAGCTACTTTAAAATTTGCCGAGGCCAGGAGATCTACCAACGTCTCAAATGCTAAGCACGCCTTCCCCCCCCCCCCGCGTAGGTTAGCCAGGTATATGGGCCCTCAGTGTAGGTTAGCCAGGTATATGGACCCTCAGTTTAGGATAGCCAGGTATATGGGCCCTCAGTTTAGGATAGCCAGGTATATGGGCCCTCAGTGTATGTTAGCCAGGTATATGGGCCCTCAGTGTAGGTTAGCCAGGTATATGGGCCCTCATTTTAGGTTAGCCAGGTATATGGGCCCTCAGTGTAGTTAGCCAGGTATATGGGCCCTCTGTGTAGTTAGCCAGGTATATGGGGCCTCAGTGTAGTTAGCCAGGTATATGGGCCCTCAGTTTAGGATAGCCAGGTATATGGGCCCTCAGTTTAGGATAGCCAGGTATATGGGCCCTCAGTGTATGTTAGCCAGGTATATGGGCCCTCAGTGTAGGTTAGCCAGGTATATGGGCCCTCATTTTAGGTTAGCCAGGTATATGGGCCCTCAGTGTAGTTAGCCAGGTATATGGGCCCTCTGTGTAGTTAGCCAGGTATATGGGGCCTCAGTGTAGTTAGCCAGGTATATGGGCCCTCAGTGTAGTTAGCCAGGTATATGGGCCCTCAGTGTAGTTAGCCAGGTATATGGGCCCTCAGTGTAGTTAGCCAGGTATATGGGCCCTCAGTGTAGTTAGCCAGGTATATGGGCCCTCAGTGTAGGTTAGCCAGGTATATGGGCCCTCAGCATAGTTAGCCAGGTATATGGGCCCTCAGTGTATTTAGCCAGGTATATGGGGCCTCAGTGTAGTTAGCCAGGTATATGGGGCCTCAGTGTAGTTAGCCAGGTATATGGGCCCTCAGTGTAGTTAGCCAGGTATATGGGGCCTCAGTGTAGTTAGCCAGGTATATGGGCCCTCAGTGTAGTTAGCCAGGTATATGGTCCCTCAGTGTAGTTAGCCAGGTATAGGTGCCCTCAGTGTAGTTAGCCAGGTATATGGGCCCTCAGTGTAGTTAGCCAGGTATATGGGCCCTCAGTGTAGGTTAGCCAGGTATATGGGCCCTCAGTGTAGTTAGCCAGGTATATGGGCCCTCAGTGTAGGTTAGCCAGGTATATAGGGCCTCAGTGTAGTTAGCCAGGTATATGGGGCCTCAGTGTAGTTAGCCAGGTATATGGGCCCTCAGTGTAGTTAGCCAGGTATATGGGGCCGCAGTGTAGTTAGCCAGGTATATGGGCCCTCAGTGTAGTTAGCCAGGTATATGGTCCCTCAGTGTAGTTAGCCAGGTATAGGTGCCCTCAGTGTAGTTAGCCAGGTATATGGGTCCTCAGTGTAGGTTAGCCAGGTATATGGGCCCTCAGTGTAGGTTTGCCAGGTATATGGGCCCTCAGTGTAGGTTAGCCAGGTATATGGGCCCTCAGTGTAGTTAGCCAGGTATATGGGCCCTCAGTGTAGGTTAGCCAGGTATATGGGCCCTCAGTGTAGTTAGCCAGATATATGGGCCCTCAGTGTAGGTTAGCCAGGTATATGGGCCCTCAGTGTAGGTTAGCCAGGTATATAGGCCCTCAGTGTAGTTAGCCAGGTATATGGGCCCTCAGTGTAGTTAGCCAGATATATGGGCCCTCAGTGTAGGTTAGCCAGGTATATGGGCCCTCAGTGTAGGTTAGCCAGGTATATGGGCCCTCCAGGTATATGTACCTGCAGCGTAGGTTAGCAGGCAGGCAGAGGAGAAGAGGCGGCTAGGAGAGACTCTGGCAGGCCAATGGGATGCAGGAGAGAAGCGGCGGCGAAGAGAGAGGCGACGCGGCCGCTACGTCATGGCTGGGGGCGGCGCCGGGCACGCACGTTGCAGGCCGCCCGTCGCCTCCCCCAGCCATGACGTAGCGGCCGCGCCGCCTCTCTCCTCCCTCTCTCCTCGCCTGCATCCTTATTGGCCAGCAGCTAAACCGATGAGCTGCTGGCCGCAACAAACTTTTACGAGACGCGCGATCTACCAAGAAGGCGGTCGCGATCTACCGGTAGATCGCGATCGACCTATTGGGCAGCCCTGGTGTAGATAAAGTTACATACTACATACTACATTGGTCAGTGTTTGGCCAATCACAATTGAAAGTGTATACCAGACTTTAAGGCCTCTTTCCCACTAAGACATTGCGTTAGATGTGACGTTAAGGTCGCATAACGTGCCCCTAACTCAACGCATGGTGGTGGTATTAGAGGACACTACATAGAGCTGCGTTAAGCGGCTCTTGATGCGTCCGTGATGCGTACTTTTTGACGCATGCGCCGGTGGAGACCACGTGAGCGGAAAACTACCGCATCACGTGGTCCCACCAGCCAATAAGCGGCCGCTCCAGGAAGAAAACACTGCAGTGCAGTGAATATTAATTAGCCATGTGGCTGGGATCTCTAGCGGACTTTCCCCTCCTCCTCCTGCAACGAAAAAACAACATTACTGAGCATGTGCACACAGTCTAACGCGGCTAATAACGTGTATAAAGTACTGCATGCAGTACTTTCACTTAACATGCAGCGTTACAATGTAACGCAACGTGGGCACTGTGAACAGCCCATTGATTTTTCATTACTGTGCATCGGGCTGCGTTACAGGCTGCTCTAACGTGCGCCTGTAACGTCCCACTGTGAAAGCAGCCTTAAGAGAACACGAGGCGAGAGAAGAGGTGAAAACCTAATACACACTTTCAGGGCTGGTGCACACCGAGCGGCTTTTTCAGCGTTTCTGCAGCCGCTTGCGGCTGCGGATATACGCTTGGTCAATGTATCTCAATGGGGTGGGTCACACCAGAGCGGGAGGCGTTTTGCAGAAACGCATACTCCCGGGGTGAGGCATTTTTTGGATTGTGGATGCGTTTCTGCCTCAATGTTAAGTATAGGAAAAACGCAAACCGCTCTGAAAAACGGCACTTCAGAGCGGTTTTGCAGGCGTTTTGTTACAGAAGCTGTTCAGTAACAGCTTTACTGTAACAATATCTGAAATCTACTACACCA
Organism: Hyperolius riggenbachi; assembly: GCF_040937935.1. Taxonomy (NCBI): domain Eukaryota; kingdom Metazoa; phylum Chordata; class Amphibia; order Anura; family Hyperoliidae; genus Hyperolius; species Hyperolius riggenbachi. Next base: position 316,504,087 of record NC_090648.1, read on the forward strand.
AAAACGCTTCCCAAAACCTCAAAATGCTAGCTGAAACGCTACAGAAAAATAAGAAAAAGCGTTTCAAAATCTGCTAGCATTTTGCGGATCTGCTAGCGGGTTTTGGTGTGCACCAGGCCTGAGTTAGGACTGGCCAATCACTGACCAATTTTACCTCCTCCATGTAGTATGAGGGTCGACAGATATTGAATACTATGAGCAGATTGTGTAGGTAAAGTTACGTACTACATGGAGGTGGTAAAATTGGTCAGTGATTGGCCAATCATAATGGAAAGTGTGTACCAGACTTTAAAAATAACACAAGGTGAGTGAAGAGGGTAAAGCCTAATACACACTTTCAGTTAGGATTGGCCAATTCACTGACCTCTTTTACCAACTCCATGTAGTAGGAGGGTCATAGTACATGTAGATGGTAAAACTGGCTGGTCAGTGATTGGCCAATCATAATTAAAAGTGTGTACCAGGCTTAAAGGATACCCGAGGTGACATGTGACATGATGAGATAGACATGTGCATGTATAGTGCCAAGCACACAAATAACTATGCTGTGTTCCTTTATTTCTTTCTCTTTCTAAAAGAGTTAAAAATCAGGTATGCAAATGACAGTTTCTATCTGGGTCGGGACCGGGTCAGACTAGGTCAGACTATAGCATAACCCTCACTGATAAGTAATTACAGCCAAAAATACTTTCCAGTCAGTAAATGGCTTCTGAGAGCAGGAAAGAGATAAAAACTATCAATAATTCATAGATTTTAGCTCTGGCATACTTCAATGAAGGTGTCTTTGAGCAGAAACAATAAAACAGTAAAAACTTAAAAACGAGATTTAGGCCTCTTTCACAGTGGGACATTGCGTTTGATGCAACGTTAAAGTCGCACAACGTGCCCCTAACGCAGCGCATGTAGGTTATGAAATTGGACGTTATTTTGCACTGCGTTGTGTGTCTCTTGGTGCGCCGTTTTTGTTGCATATTGATGGAACGAAAACGGTGCATGCGTTACATTAAAAAAAAAAACATTACTGAGCATGTGTAACACACATAAAGCAGCAGATTTATTGCTAAACGCACGGCATGCAGCACTTTCTAAATATTGCTACACGTTGCACACAACGCAACGTGTGCACTGTGAATGTCGCACAGACTTTGTATTACTGTGCGTTAGTCTGTGTTATAATTTTTTATAATGTGTGACTTTAACATCCCACTGTGAAAGAGGCCTTAAATATAAAATAAAACTGTGGGATATCTAAAAAAGTAATTTTTAGGAGAAGGAGGATAGATACAATTGTTTTCCTCATCAGTTTATTTTCACCTCGGAGGTCCTTTAAGATAACACATACTTACCTAAGAAGAGGGAAGCCTCTAGATCAGGGGTCTCAAACTCATGGCCCGCGGGCCATTTGCGGCCCTCGATACAATATTTTGTGGCCCGCGCCGGCAAAAGCTTCCTTATAGTTCGCTTCAGTGCTCCCAAATAATCCGCCGCATCCCCGCCGCTAAACGAGGGCTGCAGAGCCCCAAATCGCCCGGTGGGCAATCCGCCTGCATTTCCTGAAAGGGGCAGAGCTTTCAGCTTCAGCTCTGCCCCTCCTGACATCAATCGTCGCACAAATCGCTGCCTCTCCCCGCTTCTCTCTGTGAAGGAAGAATGAGAGGGGCGGGCAGAGGCGGTGATGCACCGCGATTGACGTCAGGAGGGACAGAGCTGAAGCTGAAAGCTCTGCCCCTTCCAGGAAATGCTGGTGGATTGCCCCTTGGGCGATTTGGGGGCTCTGCAGCTCTCGTTTTGCGGCGGGGACATGGCGGATTACTTGTAATGGGAGCACTGAAGCGAACTATAAAGTAAAATAGGCAAAATAGTTTGCTTCAGTGTGAATTTGATTTTGAAATAAAAATCAATGCAAGTGCCGGGGGAGGGGGGGAGCTGCTGATTGTGAAATCCCTTATGCTGGATACACACCATGCGTTTCCGCGTTAGATGCGTCCGTCGATACGCGTCGATTTGATTATTTCCGACATGTCCGATTCAAGCTTCGATGGATCGTTAGGTCGATTTGCCATACTTTACATGGCAATCGACCTAAAAATCATCGAAATTCGTTCGGAAATGCTCGGAAATAATCGAATCGACGCGTATCGACGGACGCATTCGACGCGGAACCTCATGGTGTGTATCCAGCATTATGCGGCCCAGCCTCATCCTGACTTTGCCTCCTGCGGCCCCCAGGTAAATTGAGTTTGAGACCCCTGCTCTAGATCCTGTAGATTCAAAAGATCAGTTCTGCAAAATGCATCCATAGTTTATTTACTTCCTTATTTTTCCCACATGCCTGTGCACATAAAAGTTAAGAAACATCTGCAGATCTCATATACACCTTGTTATGAACAGATCAGATTCACTGGGATGGATCTGAAAGATTGAGAGATAAATATCTTTTGTCTGCATCTTTGGAGGTCTTCTGTGAACTTTTTTTTTTACAAAGATTATCTGCAGATTATCTTTGACCTTTCATTTTTCAAAGACTTTTATTTTGTATGTACCCAGCTTTACGTATGCAAAATCTGCTGGCCCTCATACTACATGTAGATGGTAAAATTGGTCAGTGGTTGGCCAATTATAATTGAAAGTGTGTGTGTTCTGTGTGTGTTTTATTCTGGCAAGAGCGCGGGCGAAAAACTGGTTGAATATATTAATCAGATCAAATTGGTTAGCAGGAATTCATCCATTAATGGGCACAACCAATAGTATCTGATCGATTACTGCAGTGTTTGGAGACGACCGATCTCCCTGGTGATTGTATTGTTAATGGCCACCATAATGCTGGGAATACACCTTAAGTTTTTACTTTAGATAGATGGGTTCGATAGATAAATTCCAACCTGTCGGATCTAGTCGATTCTACTTTCGTTTCGATTCTCCTCATTCAAGTGAATGTAATTGATAAGAAAAGATAAGGAATCGAGAGGGGAATCGAGCAGTGAATCGAGAGTAGAATCTATCGAAAGCGAAAACGACGGCAAAAACGAACGCAAAAACGCATCGTGTATTCCCGGCATAACATTGTACTTTATGGGCTTGATTCACTATGCGGTGCTAACCTACCTAGCACGTCTAAAGTCTTTAGGCACGCTAACCAGGGTGCTAAGTAGGTTAGCACCGGTTTTCTCAATCAGATCGCGCGCTAAGTACCGCGCGCAAAGTTTTGCACGCGCAAAGTCCTATGTGTGTGCTAAGTCCCATAGGCTTTAATGGGCACTTCGCGCGGAGCGCTCTGTGCAGTGCACACGTAAAGTTTTGCACGCATAACTTTGCGCGCGATGCGGTTCACGCGCAAATTAGCGCGGAAAAAGCTCATTTAGACGTGCTAAGGGGGTTTTCACAGGCGTGCTAACAGTTAGCACCACTTTGTGAATCAAGCCCAATGTGTCAGGGTATGTGCTTCTAGCAACACACTGAATGTTCTGCATTGTAGCAACAGAATCAGTTGCATTGCAGCGCAACCAATGAGGTGTGAACTGTTTATAGAGTTTGAATTGCACCACATTACAGTGCGCAAAACACAGTGTCCGTTACAATGGTACAGGTCACACTGACACGTTGTGTTGGACAATATAATTACATGGCAATGCAATGCACTTATACTGTATTATATTCACATTGGGGTGTTAGGACCCCGTTGGAATAACACGAGGTATGATGTTATGTACTGGACAACACGCACATTTACAGTTACAGTGATGCATGCTTTTTATATACTGTATGCTTCCCATCAGACGTAACGCACTTTTCCCCTGTGTCGCCATCCTGTTTTACAGGATGTGCAATGCAATTCCCCAGTGCAAAACTAGGCTCAGCATTCAGTTAGGCCGGGTGCACACATGGCAGAAACGCTTGCGGAGCTGGAAACGCTACGTTTCATGCAGCAATGTTAGTCTATGGGATGCAGAAGTACCAGCGTTGAACTTGCGATTTACAGTAAGTGTTCCGCAGACGCCGGTAGTGTTGCATAATAAGCAGGCTGGCTGCCAAAACACACATAATGAAAGTCTGTGGTAACGCATATGCATTGCATTTCTCATGCGTTTTTTCATACGTTTTTTGTGCTTCTGCTTCCTGTTGTCTTCCTAGTGATTTGCATAAATGTAAAAAAAATGCATACAAAATGCATATGCGTTTTCCATTAACGAACCACAAACGCATTAAAACGGACGGAAAACTCATCTGCTGCAAACGCGGTAAAAACGCAATAGCAAATCGCAAACACGAGCTCCTAAAATGCTACTTTTTCATGCTGTCATATGTGAACCCAGCCTTAATCAATCATTTGCTCCAAGTAGTATCTAAATTGCTCTGTACAAAGTCACAGCTCAGCCTCCTATTGTGAAGGAAAAACGGGAAAGCCAAATCTCAGATCACATCTCAAGTGCTCAGTAAACATGAAGTGTACAGGTCCACTAAACAAAAAGAGAAAAGAAGAAAACAAGGGTGCGTATATACATCCAATTTTCATTGGCCAATTTTACCACTTCCATGTAGTATGAGGGCTCAGGCCTCATTTACAGTGGTGCATTGCCGGTGTGGCATAATGGCCGCTTTGTAATGCAGCTTGCTGCATGGCAATGCACGACCTATAGTGACGTTCACAGTGTGGCAGGTGCACTGCGGTACAACGGCATGTGGAATGATAACTCTCTGCATGCAGTGCGTTAACAGGTACAGTGAAGCATACTTTTCATTTACTGTTTGCTTCTCCTGTATGTGATTTAACGTGGACGCAAAGCGTGATGCGACTTTTCATCCCATTGCGATGCGTTCCTGTTATACACAAAACATAACGCAGCGTCCCCCTTTTTTAAATGTGGCCTCACAGATTTTAAATTGTGTAGGTAAGCTGCTTTCATACGACATGGAATGGTAAAATTGGCCAATAAAAATGATATACGTGTACGCACCCTTATGTTTAAAAAGAAATCCTCTTCAATGTTAATCAAGTAATGAACAGCTTTTAATAACCTGGCTGAATTTGTTGAGGCATCATGATCGTTTTAAAATATTTACAAATGCTGTGTACTTCTCACCTTGTGACATTGTAGCATATGATACCATGAAACAAATACAGAGATCATTAAAGTATTTGCCATGTTGTGGCTTTGTGTATGATTCCCAAATCCTGGTCACAGTGGCAGCTGTGTGGCCTTCCCTGACATACCAGCGTGGCTCCGCCTCACCGAACTTCTCTGTGGGGTGCTGCTCAGTATCCATGTGACACTCACAGAAGCCTGCAGAGCGGGAGCTGCCTGGGCTACCAGTGTGCCTCGCAGAAGCTTCTAGTAAGTCAGGTAAACTGTAATGTGCCCTTACCGTGTTTCTTTCACTATCCTTCATGCTTATGCTTGCATACTGTATGTGAAAAGCTTATGTGTGCTAAAGACAGGATATGAAGCTTTGCATGGGAAACTTCACAGAACATTTGTGCTGGATGCAGGAAATACCAGATCCCACTGACAAAGCAAGATACTAGTTTGCATGTGCCTACTTTTATTACACTTGTTTTATTTTGTTATTTGCACTCTAGGTTACAGCCATGAGCTTTATGTGAAGGAAGAAAATCTCTCAGCAGACACTGAATATATTTAATCTGGACAAATTGAATTGATGCTTCTTATCACACAGGACAGGACTCAATTTGGGAGTAAATTGTGAATGCCTTGCTGTGTTCCTGTGTCTTTATTATCCCTTTCACCCCACCCATCCTGTTAAGTGAACTGGGAAAGCTGACAAGCATGCCTGCAAGCTGCTGCAGGTGGAACGACTGGAGACGTCATACTTCTTATTCACCTGCTGGACGAGTCACTGAGAAACTTACCAGGCAGGTTTGCACCATTCTAAGGTAGAGGGTGGAAAGAAAAAAACAAATAAAGAAGAACTGCAGGGAATTTATGTAAGTGAAAAGTGCCTCCACTCCCTGTAATGTGAATAGTACAGTCCCGGAACTCTTTCTTACTATGCCAGAATGTTGGAGCAGTTGGCAGGTTGCTGGCAAAAACTAAGCCAGGTATGGATACTTTGTGGCCTTTAGCATACTACTATTTTTTCTGTTGCTGTGGATGATACAGTCGTGTACTGGAAACATGTCTTCACAGTTATCTGATGGAAACACGGATGAAACCGTTTATGAGGAGCTATGCATAGATGATGACAGTGATGCATTTACCAGCACTAATTATTCGGAATCTGCCTCCATACAGAACTTGGGTTTGTGGCCTAGTGCATATCCAGTGGGCTGGCCACTGCCCCACTCTGAAAACGGTGAGGCTGGGGTGCTGCCTAGTGAGCACTCCAGTGGTAGAGGTAGTGCTGACAGTGCCAACCTAAATGCTTGTCAGGAGGGTCGGAGCCGCACGTCATCCCTGGTGAATGGTCTGCTGACAGAACTGTATGACACATACCGTGGTGGAGTTGAATCTGGAACATGGCGCTATCAGGACAGTGTGGATAGCTCAACAGAAGCCTCAGGCTCAGACGCTTTTCTAAGCAGAAGTAACCCGGAATCTGGATTCCTGCTGGAGCTTTCAGAGCATCGGAGCCGCAGGCATCGTATACAGTTCCTCAGGCAGAAAGGTGAGTGAGCCTGGCTGGCTGCATGATCTGATCACATAACCTGTCTGGCAACGTGGAGATCTGATGCTTCAGAACAGCCTAATCCTTCTCTTCGGGGTATAGGTAAAAGTTCTGTCCAACATTCTCCAATGTGTTAATGTAAAGCCTTCTCGACCAACATATGGGAGCTGCCATTGCTACTGCAGTTTCCTAGCCTGTCATTATGGACAACTTGTACATGAATTGGCACTTGCATGAGGGGAATCAATTACTGCACCAAAAAAACAAACAAAAAAACCACAGGCGAATGGCATTTATAGACTGCATATCTAGCTGTCATACACATATGCAATTGTGATTGGCCAATCACTGACCAAATTTACCCTATCCGTGTAGCACGCAAGCCAACAGATTTTAAATACCATGAAAGTTTGTTGGGGTAAGCTCTCATACTATAGAAGAGTCATGGCTATCGGAACTCAAGTAACTGGCACAAATCGTCAGCAGTACTCGCAGTGGAGCAGGCCAACTCCTTAGGCCGTTTGTGGGCTCTGCTGTGCTTAAATGACAAATGTAATGAGAGGGATATGGAGGCTGACATATTTATTTCCTTTTAAGCAATACCAGTTGCCTGGCTATACTGCTGATCCTTTGCCTCTAATACTAATTGCCATAGACCCTGAACAAGCATGCAGCTGAACAGGTGATTCTAATATTTTATTGTCAGATTTGATAAGATTAGCTGCATGCTTGTTTCTTTTTGTAGTGATTCATACACTACTGAAGCCAAATAGACCAGCAGGGCTGACAGGCAACTGGTATTGTTTAAAAGGAAATATGGCATCCTTCACATTCTTCTCACTTCAGTTGCCCTTTAAAGCAAACCTAAAACCAAATTTAGAGTTCCCCCAACCCTGTTCTTGAGGTCCTCCAAAAGTAAGTTCTGCAGAAATCCACAAACATGCACAGGTGAGGTAACTGGTGTCTCAGCAGAGCTGATCATCCTACAAAATTGCATCGCTCCAGTGTAAACACACACATAGGATAACATTAGCAAGAGCTTTTAAAATCACTAGCGCTTAGAAAGCTCTTGTAGTGTGAATGAGTCCTAAGGGCTGGAACCAACGAGTGCTTTTCAGAGCATTGAGGGAGCGCTTGAAAACGCTAGCGATTTCCAAAAACGATCAGCTAATGTTAACAGGTGTGCCAACTTCCACTGGAGCGTTTGCGATTCCCAATATCGCAAGCGCAGGACATGCAGCATTTTGTTAGCGTTAGCGCTTCAATTTAAAGTATATAATCACTGGTGTAGTCGCTCATCAAAACTTGCATGGAGCGATTTTGCTAGCGTTTTAAAGTTAATGTACACTGTAACAAAATTAAAAATAAATGATAGGACCAATCAGACTTGAAACCGCTAATGGCTACACAACCGCTGGCAAATTGTTTACACTTTCTAAAATCGCTCCCTAAAACGCTCATGAAATCGCTTACAAACTGCTCATACAAAACGATTGCGATTAGTGATAGCGTTGTGTTGGGTTCCAGGCCTTAGTGTGTGTTGTCACATGGGCAATGTGATTTTACAGAAATCACCCATAGCATTACATTAGCAAGAGCTTTTCAAATCACTAGCGCTTAGAAAGCACTCATAGGGCTCTATTCTCAAAGAGCCAAATTTTCCGCAAAATGTTACCGCTATATTCCCGCCGGCGGTAAACTCCGCATTTTTTCCACATTCACTAATATTTTCCGCATGTTTTCCGCATGCGGGAAAAAAGATGCGGAAACAGGCATTATTCATGCGGGAATCATGCGGTAAAAAGGTCGCATGAAAAAGTGTTTAAAAAAAAAAAGTTAAAGTCCACCAAGCACAGCCCTTAAGCCTCCACACTTCATTAAAGTCAATGGGATGCGGAATATATCACCTACTACTTGTAGGTGATAAAAATTCGGTAATTAACGAAGAAATGATGCGCCTGAACATCTTTGAGAATTGATCTTTTATTGCGGAAAATACCGACTTTTGCGGAAATTTTCCCGCATGAATCCCGCACTTTTATCACACTTTTTCCGCATGCGGAAAAAACATGCGGAACATTTTGAGAATCCCAACTTGCCGGTATTTTGGGTGCAAACTTCCCGCATGTACTTTACCGCATGCGGGAAGTCTTTGAGAATAGAGCCCATAGTGTGAACCAGTCCACCACTGGATGTTTTTGCGCTAGGCTTAATCCTATGGCTTTACTGTTTGGAAGTCATGAAGGTGTTTAACCTCATTACCTGTGTAATGGATTTGAGTTGGAGACTAAGGCCTAGTGCACACCAAAAACCGCTAGCAGATCCGCAAAATGCTAGCAGATTTTGAAACGCTTTTTCTTATTTTTCTGTAGCGTTTCAGCTAGCATTTTGCGGTTTTGTGAAGCGTTTTTGGTGTAGTAGATTTCATGTATTGTTACAGTAAAGCTGTTACTGAACAGCTACTGTAACAAAAAACGCCTGGCAAACCGCTCTGAAGTGCCGTTTTTCAGAGCGGTTTGCGTTTTTCCTATACTTAACATTGAGGCAGAAACGCATCCACAATCCAAAATCTGCAGCAGCCCGGGAGTATGCGTTTCTGCAAAACGCCTCCCGCTCTGGTGTGCACCAGCCCATTGAAATACATCACCCTAGCGAATCCGCACCCGCAAGCGGATCGCAAACCGCAGCAGAACCGCTCTGGTGTGCACTAGGCCTAAGATAAGGTGGCTATACACTACAAAACCTTTTATAATAGATGAGGTGATACACATAAAAAGGTCGCCTGAGATGGCCGCCAGTAGGATATTAGTAAAAGTACTGATTTTGTACTACTTACAGCAAATATGATGCTGGTAAAGATTGCTGATATTTTACTAGCATCTTATTATCGCCTAACTCCTACTCTCACACAAAACCCTCCCTCTACTGGTGCCCAACCTCTGGCATGCATGCAAATAAAATTCACATTGTACACAGCTTGGAAATGGCCAATCTAAGGCCTCTTTTCCATGGACTGTTGAACTGTGTGCCCAGCAAGCAGTTGCCAGGCTGCAGTGAGCATTTGTGATAGTTTGAGACGCAATTCACTGCCTATCAACAGTCTGTGGAAAAGAGGCCTAATTTGATTATAAATGGCCCATTCCAAGCTGCATATAAAGTTGTATTATGCTACGTACACACATGCGACAACGATCGTTCGTTAAGAACGACGAACGAACTTTTAATTGATGAAAGAACGACCTAAGTAAAGGTAGTTTTAAAATGTGTGTAACGATCTGATCGTTAGAACGAACGTTACATCACAGAAAGCAACTATTGCGCCTGCGCATAAAAATGAGAAGTTCCATGGAGAAATAGTGAAATGCGCATGTCAAGCCTAGTACGAACGATCGTTTCCAACGATGTACTACTTTTGCAAACGATCGTCGTTGGTTAAAATCCGCCGAGACAGAACTTTCTTTTGTAGCGATTTGGCTCGTTCGTCGTTTGCCTTAATAGTCGGTGGTTCGTTTTTTGTAACGATCGTCGTTGGTAAAGATCGGGGAACGATCGTTACAAACGACTATAGTCGCATGTGTGTACGCACCATTAGGCATGTATGCAAGTCAGGATTATTTGCATCTCATTGTCCATCTCTAGTAGCAAAGATAGCATGGCCAGCCATGGATAACAGGTGTCCCATTATGTCCTTTTACAAGTGTGCTTCCCGCCCTCCAATGCTGAGTAATGCAACTAGGCAGGACACGGCTGGTACTGTTCGTTACCTGTCCTGCTCCCTTGAGGCGGGACACAGCTGTCCTGTTCTAGTTACCTGTCCTGCTCCCTTGAGGCGGGACACAGCTGTCCTGTTCTAGTTACCTGTCCTGCTCCCTTGAGTTAGGGGCAAGGCCAGATTTAAACTTTTTCCACTCCTAGGCTAAGCATGTCGGGGCTCTCTGTGCACGGAGCAGTGCTGTTCAGCGCTGCTGGATTTGGGTGCAGCCGGCGACTCCATAGACTTCAATAGGAATCATTCCTATTGAAGCGCTCTGTGAGTAACATCGGCTCCATCAGAAGACGGAGCCGAAGTTGCTTAAAAACATAATAATTCGGCCTCCAGCAATCGCTGGAAGCCGAATTATTTCATTCCCCCACTATCCATGTCGGCCTGGAGGGGGAATAGTAATTAACACGGCCAGGACTTGTGTAGAAGCAGGATCAGCTATATACCGCTGTATCCTGCGCCCAAGTTTACCGGCGCCGATTTCAAATGTACTCCTCTGTGCATGTGCAGTAGTGCCCCTCCTATTCCACATGTGTACATTCCTAGACCTGCACCCCTTTCTTTCATTTACTGCTCCCTTGGGTATCAACTTCACTTTTTATGTGTTACTCCCCATTTCCATTTGCAGCCTTCTTTGTTTTATATGTAGCAGCCTCTATTTCACACCCAGGTACCCTCTTGAACTGCAGCTGCCCAAGGCCTGGGCCTTTGTGGCCTTTCCAGAAATCCGGCCCTGGGTAGGAGGTTACACTTGTAAAAATCTGCAGCATTTTTTTGCCCGTAGTTCAGAGACGCATGTGGGGAAAAAAAATGCTCTACTACTTTTCTGCATAACGCATGCCTAACGCCAATTGGTGTCAAGTCCTGTAGTTGCAGTTTCCCAGGGAACGGCCATGCGCATGCGCGATCGTTTCCTGCCCGTTCACGGAGCGGAGTTCTGTGATTAGCCTGCTAGCCGCCGATCGCGGCTAGCAGGCTGTTTGTAAACGAAAGGGGAAATCCCCTTTGTTTACATCTGTACAGCACTGCAGTCTCCGGCAGCGTTGTACGAGATCGGCGATCCCCGGACTCTCATAGGCATTAGCCTAGGTGGAACTGGACAGATCGCCGTCCTGTTCAATGCTGTAGGTGGGGTGGGGGGAGGAAGGAGAGGGAGGGCGATGGCACTAACCAGAGCCTCTGAGGAGAAAAAAAAAAAAAGTGCCGCAGCGATCGGACACCTCCGGCGGCATGTCACCTTAGGGACAAAAATAGGTGAGTCCGATCGCTGGGCTTCTAAGCTGGGCTGTGCAGGAGGCTAAAAGCCTGCACAGCCCAGTGCTGCAAAAAAAAAAAAAAAAAAAAAAGCTGGTCGTTAGGGGGGTTTAGCACTGTAGTCTTCAAGTGGTTAAAACCAATGGCTACTGTAAGGCAGGGAACACACTTGACTGTTTTCGTGCACGTTTTCTGCACAGAAAAACTGAGAACTCATGTTAATCAATGGGCTAGTCCACACTTAATATGTTGTTCTTAATATGTTGATTCTGCACATTTTGTCAGTTTTCTCTATCATTACATCAGCTGCTGTGAAAAAACACGCATGTTTTCCTGCATAGAAACACACTTGATGTGTAAAAAAAGTATGCAGGAAAACGCGCGCAGAAAACTGAGACAAGTGTGTTCCCTGTCTTAAAAAAATTGCATGCTTTAAAACACACACAAAAATACCCAATAGTGTGGCAAAAAGTTTGTGGTGACTCGTCTGCGGTTCCTGCACACAAGTGTGATCCCTCCTCAGATGTCATGTCTTGCTGCCGTCTGTAGCCATCCCAGCTGTCATGTATGTGATGTATAGAATGCGGATGTGACTGCTGAAAGAAGCAGGGTAAGTGATGGAGGGTAAACTTTGGGCAACATTTATCCACCATAGAGATGGTCAACAAGATGCTAATTATTCCAGCCAACATTCTGGAATTGGTTTTGGCCCAGATTCCAAACTGCATAAAATTTGCTTCACATTGACGATCTTCATATAGCTCAGTAATCTGAAGACAGATTGGTTGCCATGGACTACAGAGCTTTCCACACTCTCAGTACTATTCTATGTAGGGAAAAATTCAATACAAGTGGCTCATTTTATTTAAATGATCAGTATTAAAGTGAACCTAAACCAAAGGAAAGAAAATGGTTCATTAACCGGGGGCTTCTACTAGCCAACACAGAAGGGTGTGTGCATCAAGCACCGAGTGAAACCTGATATTTCTAGCCTAGCAAGTTTGGCTTAATCAAGAGGCATAGCTCATGCAAACTTGTATTTGCTTTCGCTTGCCAGAATGTGCAGGGTTTTTCAACGAATTACACGGCAAAATTTTGCCCTGCGAGGATACGTTCATGCTGCATTAGCACTTATCCAGGGGCGCCACGTGGAGGCCCCCCACCCCTTTGGAGACGGGTGGTGGATGGTTTGTTCTAGGTGGTGAGAGCCCTGGAGCAGGCGGTCTGTGCCTGTCCTCCGCACCCCCCCCCTCCCCACCTGGAGTGTGTTGCTTGAAACCCAGCCCTGGGATACAAAGCTTGGGGTGGCCCATGCTTCACTCCTATCTCATGTGTTGCTCCCAAGTCGTGCTCCTGTAGCAGAACGCAATGGACGTAAAGGTAAGTGCCTGTTTTTACATTTTGGAAGGTGGGTGCGAGCAGCTCTTCCCAGTGCTGGCCACGCTTGGAGGGGTCGCCTGCAGCTCCAAGCCTCCCCCCTATGGGGTGCCGCTGTGTGGTTTCCGAGCAGTGAGAGGGCTTGGAACCCCATGGCTCCCCGGTTGTACGGGGGCATTGGGGAGCCTCCCCGTGGCGCTCCTGAATAGTGCAAATGCAGCATGAACTAATCCACACAGGGCAACCGCTTTTGCGGTATTAGTTTTAGACCCTTCATATTTTGGCATGCGAAAGCAAATGCATATTTGCATGAGCAAAGTCTCGTGATTAGCCGATTTGGCCAAATTTGCAAAGCCAGATTTGTCAGGCTTAACTTGGTGTTTGATGCACACATAAAATTCTCTGCTGTAGGGCTTCTACTATCCTCCTGTAGCCATCCTGTGCTCACGCCGGTCCTCAATAATCCTCGGGTCCCCCACCATGGCTTCATTTTGTTTCTGTCGGTGGCCCCTGCGCGGACCGACTGTGCACGTCCTCGTTTGTGCTCCTGTCTGCGAGAACGTCCTGTGCAGTATAAGGTTTTTTTCTTATGCGCCTGTGCGGGATGCTCTGAGGCCATGTTCACAGTGGTCAGTTGCGCTGCAGAAAAATTTTGCGTGTCAACTCGCTGCCCATACAGTTCTATGGGGCTGCTCACAGTAATGAATCGCTTTATTCTAACTCACTGCATGCAGGCTTTGTATTAAAGTCTATGGCCAGTCTCCATTGCCGTTCACAGTCATTATAACGTGTATGTTATGTAACTGACCCCTGTGAACATACCCTCACTGATGGGAGCGCAGTGGCCCGCTGACTGATCAGTTAGCATAAACAAAACTAAGCTGCTGCAGGGGACCGGAGGATCTTTGAGCACCGGCCCGGGCACAGGACGGCTGCAGAGGGAGGGGGGGGAGGTGGGGGGGGGGGGGGGGTTGAAGCCCCAGGTAAGTGAAACTTTTTCTTTCCTTCGGGGCAGGTTCACTTTCAGGCTGCTTTCACAGTGGGATGTTACAGGCGCACATTAAAGCAGCCTGTAACGCAGCCCAACTCACAGTAATGAAAAATCAATGGGCAGTTCAGTGTACATTGTAAAGGCCCATACACACGTTGGATTTCCGTGGACGGGTCGTTTGAACGTCCCGTCGTTCACCCGCTAAATCGGGCGTGTGTACAGACTGTCGTTCGCTTGATAAGAGTGAGTTTGACTCACTCTTATCAAGCGAACGACAGTCTGTACACACGCCCGATTTAGCGGGCGAACGACGGGACGTTCAAACCCGTCCACGGAAATCCGATGTGTGTATGGGCCTTAATGCTACACGTTAAGTGGAAAGTACTGCATGCAGTACGTTATACACGGCTAAGCCGCGTTAGCCTGTTTGCACATGCTCAGTAATGTTGGAGGAGGAGGGGAGAGTCCGCTATTGCGGCCAGCCACATGGCTAATTAACTTCTTGCCGACCGCGTCACGCCGGCAGGCGTGGCCGCGGCGGCAGCCCCAGGACCGCCTAACGCCAATTGGCGTAAAGTCCTGGGGCTCTGTTTTGCAGGAGATCGTGCGCAGGCTGCGCGCGCATCTCCTGCTTGGGGGGCGGAGCTCCGCCCCTCCTTCAGTCTCTGAGCGGCGGGAGACTGTTAGACGGCGTGATCGCCGTCTATTTACTCTGTGCAGCGCTGCGATCAGCAGCAGCGCTGCACTGGGGACAGCCGTGTGACACGGCTGTCCCCCTGGGGGACAAGAGAGCGATCGTTAGAGGCACGTTATGCGACCTTAACGTTGCATCTAACGCAACGTCTTAGTGGGAAAGAGGCCTCAAGCTTATGAACTCTCAGAGTAGGAACCCACTAGAGCATTTTTTTAATGGGATTGCTTTAAATCGATAGCGCTTTCCCTAAACGCTTTGCCAATGTAACTGGATGGGACTGATTCCACTTGAGCGATTGTGATTAGGCCAATCGCAGGACATGCAACATTTTGGGAGTTTTTGCCCTCCAATGTAAAGTATATACACATAGCGATGCTGTATATTTTGTGTGTGCTTTTGAGTTACTGTAAAAAAAAAAAATTTGAAATGACCAATCAGAATTGAAATCACAATAGCTGGCAAATGCCTACACCTTTTTGAAAAAAAATATGCTACCTAAATTGACGTAAAATGCTCATGAAATCGCTTACAAAATGCTAATTCAAAACGGCAGTGATTGCCATTTGCGACTTGTAGTGGGTCCCAGGCCACAGACCGTTTAAAAGCATATTGTATGCAAAGCTATATAACCAAGCATGTTAAAAGCTTTATTGGTGGTAAGCAGAATTACTGGTAGTTGGTATAGGATATTGAACTTAATTATCTCATTAAATAATGATTTTCAGCTTTTTGTGGACATATCTTTTCTTTTAGGGAGGGAGCGATTTTCCGCATGATCTGTGTGTTGGTCTAAAATTGAACGCAGGCTCTTTTTATTTTCAACAAGGCATCGCATGTGCTGTGTGAAAAATTAGTGCAGGTTTTTTGGGTTTTTTTTTCTTTTGCTCCACACCATTGCAGAGGTTTCAAGAAAACGCAGCCAGCCCATAGGAAAGCTTTACATGCAATTTTGCGATCCCTGCCTTACCATGTTAACTCGCATGTGTGGCCCATACTGGAATGCAGTGTTCCCCCAACCCTGTCCTCAAGGCCCACCAACAGTGCATGTTTTGTGGAATCCACAGCGGTAGTTAATCAGTTCTGCTGAGACACTAATTGCCCCACCTGTGAATGGTTGGGGTTTTCTGCAAAACATGCACTGTTGGTGGGTCTTGAGGACAGGGTTGGGGAACTCTGCTTAATGCATATATAAGCTTCTTCTCTTTCTGGCCTCTGCACTGACAGAGGCTTATGAACAATTATTACCCACACAAAACAGAGCTGCATATTTCCATACCTTATCTTGACATTCTGCTGCTGACGTGATCCTCCAATGGGAGGGTGGAAAGTCATACCTCAGTGTATTTCAGGGAATACTATTGGTGTGTGAAGAGGCATGTTTGTGAGGAGCTATAATGCAAGAACATGTGCTGAGGAGAGGGGAGGCAGCTTTAATTACTGCAGCACTTTCCCTTTCCTACCTGCTCTTTTATAGCAGCACTGCAGAATTTAATTAAGGCGACTGTAAAATAATTATAGGTTTCATTTATAACACATTCACATTGTGGCTGCTTAGAACACAAGCACAAGTGAAAAGGTGCATTAGTAGTTGGCAGGAATTTGTTATATACAAGGCCTTAGGAAAAGACATGCATATTTAAATGCTATGCTACGTGGGAGACTTTAATCTCATGCTAATAAAAGATTAACTACTTGGCAGGCACCTAGGCTACTTTACAGTTTATTGATTTTTTTTAATCGGGCCAAGCAGGTATAATAAGGCCCTGTTCACACTGCACGCGTTTCCAGCCGCGTCTTGGAAACGCGTGCAGGTGGCCGACACGCACGACATCAGACATTGCATAGAGTGCAATGTCTGATGTTCACACTGCATGCGTTCCGGACCTGTGCGGTCCGGGAACGCATGCTGCACGCATTTTTTGTAAAAACGCGTGGCTGTCCCATTCACTTTTCAGTGATGGGATCAGCCACGCAACGCATACGAACACGGATGGCGTGCGTTCGTACGCGTTGCGGTCCGCATGCGTTGCGGTCCGCGTTCTGCAGTCTGACCGGGGCCTAAGCCATCAAGAGTGTGAATCTGATCTCTGTGAGAAAACAAAAAGGTGCCCACTGCCCCACCTCCACGTAAGGCTTATAAACCTGGGGCTTATTTATGACGCCATAATGAGGGGTGCTTTATATTTTCACCTTCTCTCACTGCACATTTGTTGTGGACTTTCTACCCTTTAAGTAATTACAGCAAAGTAAATCCATTCTGATACCAAATACAAAGGGCTCGTTTCCACTATCACGAATCCGCATGCATCCAACGCATGCGGATTCGCACATGGTATGCAAGTGAATAGGCCTGTTTCCACTGTTGCATTGGTGATGTGCGTTTTTTTTTTGAGCGGTGAAAAAACGCACAAAAGAGCCAACGAATTCTCCTGAGAGTGGAATGCATGCGAATCGCATGCAATGTATTTAATAGGGAAATCGCATGCGTTTTCCCCATGCGTTTTTTGCTGCGAATTTGCATGCGAATTCGCATAGGTACCGATGTAAATTCACACAGGCAGTGACATGGTTAAAATCGCATATACCCTCACCTATGCGAATTCGCATGCGAATTTGCTGCAAAAACGCATGGGGAATCGCATCCGCATGCTATTTTATCAGCGGTGGAATCCAGGCGATTCCGCACCGCAATAGTTGAAACGAGCCCAAAATGTTTTTTCCCTTTTAAACCACAATGAAAAAGGAAGTAGTCAGCTAACACTTCCTCTCATCTGTTTGCTTTGATATCCCCACCGGCAGGCTGGCAACGCCCATGCAGAGCAGTTCTGGCTGTGAGAAGACTGTATACCTGACAAAAATGAGGGGGTGTCTGTTAGGGTAAGGGCATAGGACAGGGGTGGTTACGGTTAGATATCGGGGGGGGGGGGGGGGTGTTATGGTTAGGCATCGGTACAGGGGGAGGGTTCTGTGTGACAATAGGGTTCGCTTTAGCTGTAGTGACATATTGGTATCTTTGATATTTTACTATCTGAATTAGCACTGCAAATTAGTATTGGTACATTTACCGATATTCTGCGGCTATTTCCGGCATCCAAATGTGTGGGGCACCCTTTTTGCTTGTACACGAAATACCCCAACACCTATGGAGACAGACCCTAGGGGAGTGACTTGTGGTGGAAACTGGAAGGCCTGATTGATTGGGATTCCTCCAGATATCCACACCTTCACTTCTGAGAAATGTCTGACATCCCCTTTACATTACAAATCACCTTAGCAACTTACAATTTTTTATTTTTTTTCCCCACAAATGTAAAGAAAATTTGAGACTGACTACGCAGGTGAAATGGGATGTCTGAGAGTCTCTCTCAGGATCCCCCTTCCCCCAAATATGCATAGCGGCTCTAGTCACCCAGCCATTTGTATCCCAGAGATAGATACAATACAGACTATTGCGTTTCATTTCTTATTGTCATATAAAACTCTCATTCAGGCTATTATAAATCAAGCACATACGGAAGACTTTTTTTTTTATTTTTGAAAATGTTCTGACACGTATTGAATGTTAGACTGTTGTGTTTCCCTATTGATAAATATACTGTATTGTCAAGGTTGATTCTTCTGAGAATTTTGTTCCTGTAACCATGACATCAGATGTGTTGAAGGACACCATATGTTTGTCAGGAGCCTTGATTTATCCTGTGATTAAGATAATGTACTTTCCGCCTGAAGCAGGGGCAGGTATGCAATGCCCAGTAATTTGTTTTACACTTGATTGGTTTTATTCTCAAGACCCCTTGAAGTACAACACTCCATCCGCTATGCATTTATATGGCATACAGCTCAGCTTCACTTGGCTTCCTATTTCTGCAGGAAAAACTACAGAACACAGATACATTTTCCATTGTTACTCAATGACGCCAATCACATTCTTCTACTTTGACATGTGAAATTTGATACGTAAATTATGATTGGTTGCTGTGGAAACTCACAATTTAACATATTTTACTTTGGAAGCACATAATTAACATTTAATCGCTAAAAATTCAATTTTTCTGCTTTTGAGTTGTGCTCATGTTGGTTCCTTAGTGAATTATGGTTTTTAGGAACAGGTGAATGCACGTCAGTTATACAGCTGTTTTTCATGTGCTTGTTTTTCTGTGACCTCATTGTTAAACTGCTGTATTAAAGGATACCCGAACTGACATGTGACATGAGTATGTACAGTTTTTCTTTCTCTGCCTGAAAGAGTTAAATATCAGGTATGTAAGTGGCTGACTCAGCCCTGACTCGGACAGGAAGTGACTACAGTGTGACCCTTACTGATAAGAAATTCCAACTGTAAAACACTTTCCTAGCAGAAAATGGCTTCTGAGAGCAAGAAAGCGGTAAAAAGGAGAATTTCTTATCAGTGAGGGTCACATTATAGTCTCTTCCTGTCAGCCACTTGCATACCTGATATTTAACTCTTTCAGGCAGAGAAAGAAAAAAAGGAACACAGCATAGTTATTTGTGTGCTAGGCACTGTACATACACACACATGTCTATCTCATCATGTCACATGTCAGTTCGGGTATCCTTTAAGCCTGTAAGATAAAAGTGAAATTTACACTAAAGATGGTCCTAGCCATGGCATAGTATTAACCTAACCTGACACATTCTGACTGCATATGATAAATGTTAATACTTCCTATTAGCCTGACTGAAAAAATAAATGCAGAGTAGAACAAAGCTAACAGCTATGCTTTTCCTTCTCTTAGGTGGGTGGCTGTTTACTGAGAATTTCCATTATGTTGCTTACAGCTTTATTTTTATTTCTTTTGCATTGAAGCACAGTGGGTTGTAGCGAGATCAAGGACGTTGCTAGAACACGAGTCCTGTTGTGCCAGTGTTCTACCTTACGTACATTTCTGGCCTCAGTACATGTTCATTCCCAAATAAAGCATAACTGTGTCTGTAAGTACACAATAAAGGACATTTATCACGCTTGTCCTTGTACATTTTATTCTTCATTGACCAATATTTTTCACTATCTTGAGAGCTGTTTCTCTCAGGAAACAAGTGCCCCATTTAAAGGGAACCCGAGGTGAGATGGATAGGTAGGCTGACATGTTTATTTGCTTTTTTTAAATGCACATTGTCTGGATGTCCTGCTGATCCTCTGCCTCTAATACTTTAAACCATAGACCCTGAACAAGCATGCAGATCAGTGGTCTATGACAAATCTGACAAGCTTGCTTGTTTCAGGTGTGTGACTAGGCATACACGGTAGTTTGTATCCTTATCGATCGAGCCGCTGATGGCTCGATTGATAATATCCGACAGGTCCGATGACCTGCCAGATATATTCCCCGCGGGCGGACAATAGCGGGGAATCGAGCGGCTGATGAGGAGCGCCGGCGGGGAGACGCCAGCATCGAGCCGCTGGCTCGATACCGGCGCATTATCGCGCGGTGTATGCCCAGCATTAGACCTTACTGACCAGAAAGATCGGCAACTCTGCCAGGCAACTGGAATTGCTTAAAGGGAACCTGAAGTGAGTAAAATTATTTAAAATAAACACATGACGTAGCTGCAAATGAATATTACATACTTACCTCGCCATCAGTTCCTCTCAGCTCACCATTTTCTTCTTACAGTGATCCCTTCCAGTTCTGACAATATTTTGTCAGAACTGAAATATACCAGTTGCTGTCAGTTACAACTGAATGTGCAAGGTTGAGTCACAAAGACAGAATGGAAACATCCGGCAGTGCAGTAAATGGAAGTTGCGTTTAATCCAGACTGTGTTCAAAACAGGGTGCAAACAGTTCAAACGTAAGAACAATACAGTCCTACCATAGGTGTGTGGATGGCAGTGGGCGCAGGGTGTGATACCACTGGTCAAGCCTTAGAAGAAGCCCCGCCGTGCGAAACGGCCATCAGGCTGCCCGTAACACACCCTGCGCCCACTGCCATCCACACACCTATGGTAGGACTGTATTGTTCTTACGTTTGAACTGTTTGCTGTTTGCACCCTGTTTTGAACAGTCTGGGTTAAACACAACTTCCATTTACTGCACTGCCGGATGTTTCCATTCTGTCTATGTGACTCAAAATTGCTGCCGTGCCATTTCATCCTGAGCACGCAGATGGGACCATAGGTGTCAATTTGGGTCTATCCTGTCTAACCTAATGGGCAGTTTCTCCATGTAGTGCCGACCACTAGTTGCTTCTCTCCATTGTACTGAATGTGCAAGGTAATGTCGATGTTTCCCTATGGCTCAAGTGGGTGATATTACAGTTTAACAGTGTGCTGACCAGGAAGCTGTTATGGGGTAATGGCCATTTTTAAAATGGAGGACGGAGAATTCCATTGATCACTGTGGACAAATGGGGGACGCAGGAGAGGCGAAAGAGATTGAGGAGTAGACTACATCGGAGGTATGTATGACCTCTGTGGTTATTTTAAATTTTTATTTTCAGTTCCGGTTCTCTTTAAGGAAATACATATGGCAGCTTCCATAGGTCTCACACATCTGGTTCCTTTATTAAAGTAAAATTGTACTCTTGCTAACACAAATTGCTATAATCTTGTCAGTATTGCACACATTTTTTTTGGTGTTGTTCAAAACAAGACTATTTCAGTTTTCATCAACCACAACTACCTTGAACCTCAAATAGTGCTATACCTTGGCTAGGTAGCTCCCGCCAATGCTTTTCTCTCGCAGGATCATCACTCCTGAAAACCTGTCAATCCATTATATTTTAGAAGCAGTCGCTCCACAGACTTCAAACTTGCTTGTAGTTTATTGAGAAACTGAACACACATTAGGGGTGCACTGACCGTTCCTGAGGTGTATCACCACCCACAACTACCACCCCTTATATAGGACTACCCATACAGGAAGTCCCACCCAATGTGGACTTTTACGTGCAAGGTTTGACTATCAATTGTATACAATTCCTATACAGGGAACTGCTATACCATCTACACAGCAATAAACAGTGGAGGGGTCATCCTACCTTCCCTGCAACATAAATAATCCATATCATTATTCTTTCCTGCAATAAATCAAGAGAAACCACTTAAGGGCAGATTCGACCAAGAGACAAATATCTCTCTGAATCTTATTAGAGAGAGATCTGTCAGCTGCCCATACACCACAGGCCAATTCCTGATCAGTTTCATGCTAAAATTGATCAGCAATCGGCCATGTGATGCCGCATCCGACCGCCTCGCTGATACTGTCTGCCCTAATGTTTAATGTGCCCCCCGGTGCTCAGCACATGCTATACATCACCTGTCTGCGGCCTCCGTTTGTTCTGGGCTCCCTCCGTTATGTATACACACATACCCCATGTGTTTGCCTAGTAAGGGCGCGTGTGTATGGTGCATGTGTATGGACAGTGGGGGAAGCCCGGTGCATGCAGAGGCCACAGACAGGTAATGTACAGCGTGCACAGGGATATCGTTCCAATATCGCTCGCTGTTACCGCCACGCACCCGATCAAGCAAATTGGACCTACATCTTGCAGCATATCCAGCCGATTAATGTGACCAATTTTGGCCTGAAATTGGTCACATTGTTGGTCAGGCATGCACCTGGCAGCACCGATTTTTATCAGATTTTAGATTATGATAATCAGATGGTCGGTTGGCCGCCAATCGTCTGATGTATGGCCACCTTTTATAACTCACATTTTCATTTAAACTTCTCGGGTTAACACAATCCAATGTTCTTATCCACTTTGGACAATTGACTGTCTGCCACTCATTTTAACCGAGCTTCATTTGACATTTGCACAGAAAGTCAGATTGGCATGCCATGTAAAATGTAAAAAGTGGATCATGTGCAATACACATAACGTTATGCATAGCAGAGCCTGATCTTTTTCACACAATACAGGTTAAGAAAACCAGGTTTGAACTAACTGCTTTTTAATACTTTTTCACTTGCCAGGTGCTGAAAAATAATTCTGTAAGTAAAATAAGAACATGTATCCAGTAAGCAAACCCAGGAGAAGTGTTTGCAGGGCTTGCATTTCAGCACAAATGGGCACAAGTATTTCCTGCATGAATAATTAGGCGCACAGAACAGCCACGGTGGATGTTTCATTTACACATCTGCATAAACTGTGTGACTGTCAGGAAACCTTGGCACGGTCTCGGCAGGCTGTTACAATCAGTGTGAAGCAGCTAAACTGAAAGGAAGCGGTTTAAAATATGTGCAATAAATAAATATATGGATCTGGACTGAAGGGATTTCTTATTTCTCATTTTAAAGTAAACCTATTATATTTAAAAATTAAAAATGCTTGACTCGGGAGAGGGGAGCTTTTGGATCCTGTAGAGGCTTCCCCATTCTCCTCAGCCAGGCCGTTTCAGCAGTGAGACTCCTGAAGCATGTGGCCCCTGCGCAGTAGCATGGACCTAACTGGGCTTTGGCGTAAGCTCATGAAGAGCTGGAACGGGCCAGTGGAGGATGGAGGAAGCTGCTGGATTATCCAGAGGCTTTCCTCCTATTGAGGGGAGTACCCCTTTCTATCCATCTATCCATGTAAAGTTTCCCAAAATGTATTTAGCACATGCTAGAGGTATATTCATGCCATATCCACATGCCTCTGTGCTGTTCATTCCTCTCCTCGTCTAAGGTGTGCTTGGGGACTTTATCATGTTGGAATTCTTCCCTGTGGACTAGTTTTCCAAAGGATGGGATGTTGCTCTGTCAGTATGTCAAAGATAAAATGTATTTGGTTCAGATGGTGTCAAGGTGTGTGGTGACAACAAGGTGAGGAGTACAAAGACAAGTGTGTATTTTCTACAGTCAAGCCTTGTGGTGGGAGTGTCATGGTGTGGAGCTGCATTTGTGATGCAGGCACTGGGGTACTACTGTTCGTTGAGGGAACCATGAATGCCATTATTCATGGTTCCCTCAATGACCTGTAGTACCCCAGTGCCTGCAGCACTCTTGCAGCTCCACACCATGACACTCCCACCACAAGGCTTGACTGTAGAAAATACACACTTGTCTTTGTACTCCTCACCTTGTTGTCACCACACACCTTGACACCATCTGAACCAAATACATTTTATCTTTGTCTCATCAGACAACAGGACATTATTTCATTAATCCTTGTATCTTAGTCTTCTTTGTCTTCAACAAACTGTTTACAGACTTGTGCATCACCTTTATAAGAGGCCTCCTTCTGGGAAGACAGCCATGCAAACCAACTTGAATTGAGTGACGCATCCCATGATGCACCACTCCCAAATATGACATGTATCTCTTTATGCCCCTGAAAGCCAGGCACACATCCAGAACTGCTGGCTCTGTAAAATGTGTAAGCTGGCGGTTCTGGATGTGTCTGGCTTTCAGGGGCATAAAGAGATGAATTGCATATTTGGGAGTGATGCATCATGGAAAACCATACTTGCTCACTTAAAGCTGAATTATTGCAAACACCTTCTATTTCAAGGAGGCAACATGTTGTTTAGTGTTGATCTTTTTAAACTGACCCTTTGGTTTAGGCCTGCACTAAATGGAAATAACAATATAGCCTTGGGTAGGTTTTAGTGAGGGTAAAAAAGTTTCTATACTTGCCTAGCAGTGGTCATCTGAAAATCCCAAACCAATCATTTATTGCGGTGACTACATCCCTACACCGACACCAGTAAATAATTAAATGATCATGGGGGAAGGGTCTGCCATTAGCAGATCTGTGCAAAGCTTCCCTATCCAAACTGAGGAGGATCACATGACTGCTGCTAGGTAAGTTTGTCAATATTTCTAACCTTCAGTCCATACACAAAGGGCCTACATTTCTCTCCAGTGTTCTGTTTAATTTTGAAGCCCAAACCTGTGCTAAGCGTGCATGCTAACCCAGTTGGATAATGCTTATTGCCTGCAAGTTAATATTTTCCCATTATGCATTTGTTTTGTAATTTTGCTATAGATTGCAATGAGCTGAGAACCATACGAGGAGAAATAAAGCGTCGTACTGACGTCCAGTCTGCCAAGCTGCTGCGCCAATTGAAGCAGAAGGACCGACTCCAGCACAAGCTACAAAAAAATTGTGATATTGTTACTGCTTGTCTGCAGGCCGTCTCCCAGAAACGGCGTAAGTACCCATTTGGCATAGAGCTACTAAAAAATTTTTTTTTTTATTATTCGGCTGGCTAGTTTAGCTGACTTTAAAAATGTCCAGATATTGTAGTGTGTTGCATACACGTATGGCTTAATGTGCATGGTTACGGGTTCCAGGCGAAGAGTATGCAGTGGAGCTCTTCTAATATTGCTTAAAGTTAAGGGTTTTGCTATTGTTTCTTCACCCTTATGCAAACAAAATCGTTTGCCATTGCTTTAACTGAAGTATGCTGTAGGGTAAGATACTCATAGGCCTGGTGCACACCAAAAACCGCTAGCAGATCCGCAAAATGCTAGCAGATTTTGAAACGCTTTTTCTTCTTTTTCTGTAGCGTTTCAGCTAGCATTTTGCGGTTTTGTGTAGCGGTTTTGGTGTAGTAGATTTCAGATATTGTTACAGTAAAGCTGTTACTGAACAACTACTGTAACAAAAAACGCCTGGCAAACAGCTCTGAAGTGCCGTTTTTCAGAGCGGTTTGCGTTTTTCCTATACTTAACATTGAGGCAGAAACGCATCCGCAATCCAAAATCTGCAGCAGCCCGGGAGTATGCGTTTCTGCAAAACGCCTCCCGCTCTGGTGTGCACCAGCCCATTGAAATACATTACCCTAGCGGATCCGCACCCGCAAGCGGATCGCAAACCGCAGCAGAAACGCTCTGGTGTGCACTAGGCCATATTGTTGGTTTATCATGTTTTCCAAATGTCTGTTATGTGACACGTCAACGACATCAGAGTGTTTGAGCCTTTTCAGTCTCCTCATGCCATTGGTGGTGTTTGTTTTAATTTTCTTATTACTGAGTGATAGCCAACATTGCATGCAGAGGTTCCCAAAATCACAAGAAGAGTCAGACTTGAAACATTCATTTTTTTTATTATCTATTGAGCGTTACAGACACAGGATGCCATTTGACCAGTCTAGTTTATTGCTGCATTGGATGTCTCATCAATGGGTGGATTCTGACAGATTCTGGAGGAAATTAGCTGAAGGTATTTGCTTGCTGTTGAATCCATTCCACATACTGTATGTGCCAGTATGCAAATTCAACTCCTTTGCATATACAGTACATGTATGCCAGGCTGCACATTTTTATTCACCTACTGGCATTAATACACACCTGAGGTGAGAGGGACGTGGAGCTGACATTTTACTTTTAAACCATGCAAATTGCTTTACTTTCCTGCTGCTCCTCTGCTTCAGATACTTTCAGCCACAGCCCCTGAACAAGCATGCAGGACAGGTGCTCTGACTGAAGTCTGACTGGATTAGCCACGTGCTTGTTTCTGGAGTCTGATTCAGACACTACTGATGCATAGAGAAATATGGAGGCTGTCATATTTATTTCCCTTTAAACAATAGCAGTTGCCCTGCTGATCTATTTGGCTGCAGTAGTGTCTGAATAACACCAGAAACAAGCATGTAGTATTAGAGGCAGATGATCGGCAGAATGCCTAAAGAAACTAATCAGGTGTGACTTTCTTCTTGCCCTTGAAATCCTTGACAGAATAGCCCCATATCTCAAAGTAATGATCACTGTGTCCTACGAAAGGAGGGGGGGGGGGGGGGGGGGGGGGGGCACGGCGGCAGGGTAGCGAGGATTTATACGATGTCAAACTTTGCTGGATGGCTCAGGTAGAGAAGTGGTTATTGTCACAGTCATGTGGTCATAGTAAATGTTTTTTATCTTTTTCAATACCACACGTTTGGAGGGGGCAACCAGCAAGCCAGGATCCTTTGACCATTGTGGAATTCAGTTGTGGGTTTGTTAATCACTTTGTAAAGTTTGCAAATCTTTGTTTCAAGAATGGCTGCCGATTCCTGTACCCAAGCGAGCTAATCCAGGACTGGGGATGGGATGTAGCAAGTGGGGTTAGGACCAACACAGTGCAAAGTTAGTGGTGGCTGGTGACTGGCCCCAAATGAAGGAAATCCATGACTGCCGTATACACAACTTCTGCAATGTGAATTGAGCTGCTGCTCCATTCAATTAATACGTTTTAAAATGGGTAGTTTGGTCCCATGCAGTCTGTGGTGACAGGCCCACTGAGCAGCTCTTTTAATTGCCTGCGTGGATGGTGCCATAATATAGTGTTATTGGGAGACTGGCGAGTGGGGAGCATGCTTGTCTAAAGGGGCCGAAAGATGTCTGCTCTTGCAGTTTTTTTTTTTCTGAGAAATGCTGCAGATGTCTTTTTTAGTCAGGACATCTGAATGGAGAGGCATCAAGCAACCCCAGTGATACAGTTAGGCTGTATTCACAGTGGGACGTTGCGTTTTAATGCAACGTTAAAGTTGCAACGTGTCAGCGTTGAGGTAACTCGCAACGCAACAATTTTTAATGCGACTTTAACGTTGCACTGTGAAAGGCTCATAGGATTAGCATTGCAGCACGGTAAGCTGTGTTATAAGACTTTATAACGTGCGATCATAACGGCCCACTGTGAATGCAACCTCCATGAAAATGTATGTTATATTTTCTGTTATGACAAGATTATGGAAGTTGCTATTTGCAGATGCTAGTTTTCTAATTCTGTTGATATTCTGGCATGAACTGATATGCAGGCGAGTTGTTATATCAATCTGTATTTTCTGTTTCCAGGCAAGTGTGTTTTTTTTGTTTTTTTTAATATATAAATATATATATATATATATATATATATATATATATATATATATATATATATATATATATATATATATATATATATATATATATATATATATATATATATATATATATATATATATATATATATATAATATATATATATTATATATATATATATATATATATAATATATTTTTTTTATAAAGGCATAACATGTTTTGTATGTGTCTTTGACGTGTGAAGCATGTGCTTTCCTGACAATGGCACATACAGGGAATTTCCATGGCACTGTTCACACTATGGACCAGATGCATGAGGATGCGGTAACATTGCCATGTGCAAGGCAGCACATGGCAATTTTTAACAGTATTAACGGCAGGGGGGAGGGGGGGGGCATTACCCTATTAGTGCAATGCCAGAGCTACATGTGCATTGCGATGTTAATGTGCGGTACGCTGCCCATGCACCACATGTTACGATAGCGGCTTTCCCGTAGCTTCAGTATTGTGCTAATATGGTAAAATGCACTGGTTATTGGTGTGCTTCTCAACATAGCCATTCACTGTAAGAAATGGGCTGTGAAAATGCCTACAGTCAGACATGCATTTATCTTTTTTTTTTTTTTTTTTTTTGTGTGTGTGCATTTTCATGTGTTTTGCAATGCATACAGTGTGAATGCGGTCTTGTAGACCAAGGTTTAAAGTTAGAGCTTTCAAAAGGTGGTCAGCAATGGCAGTTGCCATATTTGTCTCTTGACAAGTGTACTTGGGAACAGCGTTTCATATGCCTGAATACATTAAGCTAAGCTGTGTGAAGTGTGCGCTTTGCGGACTGCAGGCGCTGAATCCTATGCTTTGGCGTTGGAATGTGCACAGATGTCTCACTCCCACACAGCATGAGCTAATGATGTTTTTCACTATCTTAAAAAGGACTGTTAGAAAGTTCATCATCGGGGAAAGGGTTTTCTCAACATAGAGCGGAGTCTCTTAGTGGTTCTCTTAGGGACATGTAAACTGGACATATTTATTAAAATTCATGCATTAGATAAAATAATAGAGCATCCCTAACTTGCTTCACTTTCAATAAGTACCTTTTGTTTTCATAAATGAAAAGGTTTTAATCATATGTGCCTACATTTTAATTACACAAATTCAAATAATGTTTTTCTCCTATGAGATACATTTTGATATTCCCTTTTTTTTCAGCACTTTGGAATTTAAATTATGAAAAATTAAGTCAAAAAGTATTAAAATTATTTTCCATATATTCTTGTTTCCTGATGGTTGCAAAGGCATTTCATTGGCCCAGGTTTGAAAAGATCACTTAGGAGAAAACTCAGGAGTAACAGTTAATTGAATAGGGGCCATGGTCTCTGGTAATAGGAGTCATGGGCATGTTTCACAGCTTTATGAATAGCAAGCAGAACACAAAGGGCTTGATTCACTAAAACAAATAGCATGCCTTATCTGAGTTAACACGCCTTATCGGAGATGACATGCCTGATCAGAGTAGCATTGTGAGCACTACGAACCCCGCAGGGGCTCAGGGCAGGACGAGTGGAGCTCTCTTCATTGCCAATTAGCAGGCATAAGTTCGTAGCGCTCGCTATGCTACTATATGGCGTGTTAACTTGGAGGCATGCTATTTATCTTAGTGAATCAAGCCCAAAATGTCTCTTACTTTAATCAGACTCTGGACAGTAGACTTGTGATGAAATAAAGTACGACGGCTTTAAAAGAGAACCTACAAACCTGCATGTGTATTGAGAAAATATAGCTGCCAGTGTGTCGAGGAATTGCACAATCTGATAAGTGGGCTACTGGAGTAAATGAGACAAGAAGACCTGAAATGAGACCTAAAATTCATAAATGAGACAAGACCTGAAATGAGTGGCATGCTACTACAATAGCAGAACCAGTGGTGTAGCAATATCGGGATGCAGAGGGCTGTGACCGCACCGGGGGGTCCCTGGACAAGAGGTGCCCTCCTTCATCCATCTTATTAGCATTTTGTTGGTGCTATACTGGTAATGAACACCGCTATTTGTGCATTGTATAGGGGTAATCCTTAACAAACTGTTTCTGTACTCCAAGTACACCTCTCTGACACTGCAGCTGTCCTTAGTAGGTTTTAGGGCTCCATGTCAAAAGCAGGCTTGGGGCTCCATGTGGAACTCGCACTTGGGCCCCAAGCTCCTTAGTTACACCAATGAGCAGAACTAATCGGAGAGGATATGAAATGTGTATTTTTGGATGGATGGGCAGAAGCCCCTCGGCCACACTGAAAGACCACTAACTTCCCAATACTGCAATATAGCGAAGAAGCTGCTTTCACAACTTGACATGCTCCGATTATACATTACAACCAAGATGCAGGAAGATCCATAAGAGCTGGATGTGTAGTCAGTACCTAAAGCTGTAATATCCTATCCCCATGCTTGAAGATTTCAGTGAAACCCTCTTGATAATCCCCACCATACCCTCTGCAATCCTAGAAATGATCAAGCAGAGCAACAGTACATACCCTATGGAAAATCATGTTGGAGGCTTAGATTAACACAAGTCAGAGAGAATTCAGTCAACTAAAGAAGGGTGTTGAAATTAAGAATAAGACACAATCGGTGTAAAAATATACTAGCCTAACTCTATCTGATGCCATGGAAACTGCTAAGAAAAACAAAAACGTTCACAGATTTAAAGTGTATGGTCAAGTTTACTCTCCAGGATGTCATTCCCTTATCAAAAAAACACCACCCTCATCCTTAAATGAGTAAACAGAAGGGGCAGGAGGGTTGAGACAAGAGCAAAGAACTGAAAACCGGGAAAGGTGCAAAGGGAAAAGAGGTAAGCGAAGGAAAAGGAAGCAAATGAGGGAGAAAACCAAAGAAGAGACCAAAAATACAAAGTGAGAGTAAAGAAAAGTAAGAGGATTGAGAACTAAAGGAAAGCCAACAGGAGAAAGGGGGATCTTCACAGCCAGGATAGTGTGAGGAGCAGCTCTGCCCACTTTGGGGGGGGGGGGGGGTCACTTAGCCTCCAAAGCTGAAAACTCCCATAGGTGAGTATGAGGGGACTTTGGGTGGCAGTGTTATTTGTGTTAGGTTGAGAGGGAATTCCCAAAAAATATAAATTGTATTAACAAAAAAACCTCCCTAACCCCCCCCCCCCCCCCCCCCCCCAAGTAAGCATTTGCTGGGAAAGATGAATAAGAGGGGTTTTCTAGGATTGTTTCTCTTTTTTAAACAATTTAACACATTACGAAATTACGTGTCTTTTGTGTTCTTTAATTTTGTGCTTGCCTGGAATACAACTTAATTCTGCATCAGGTCCTTTCTGGATTCACTCTTGGTAAGATCACTAAAGTTTGAGTTTAAAAATGTTTTGTTTTCATGGAAAGATGTCGCTGGTTGAGGTAAAATTGTTATCTAAAAAAAAGTGTTTCCCTCTCCAAGATGAAGTGTGATGACTCCCCATATTTTAGCACCATTAGTGTGTAACATGATATTTTACAAAATGAGCAGGACACTAATCAAATTATAGCCTACAGCAGGTGTTTCCATAGCAGCCTCCTTTTTAAAATGCAGCTGCACATGGAAAGACTGGATTTAATGCTTGACTTATCTGCAAAGTGCTACATGGCCCGGTAAGTTAATGGATGAGGAGAGAAGTGTGGTTAATGGACAGAGAGAGCAGAGTTTAGATTAATGAGAGTGATGCTTCAGGAAATAAGATCTGTGTCCCAGCACAGCAAAGTATTTTCTCCTACCTTGGCATTGTCTACATGGGTTTTGTTTCCACAGAGAAAAATATTATGTATAAACCACTTTCTTTGTCATATTTCTGCTAGCTATTCTTTAAAATGTGGATCTCAAACCTGCTACTATTTTTAAGTTTTTGATTGACAACGGTTTGTGCTATATGCTTCCACTGGGGTGACGTACCGTAATATCCGTTTTCTAATTCTGATGATACTGTGAGCATAACCTGCTCTTTCCTCTCACTTTAGTGCATTGTTCCTGGTTAACGAATGAGCTGTGGACTGTGGGTTGGTTCTTAAATTTGTATGTAGTTTGGAACACTGCTCCCAGTGTCCCTCTATGCATCCTCTGTCCCCCTGTGCTACAGTGTTTCTCTGTTCCTCCACTTGACCCCGCTCCCAGTTTTCCACTCTGTGCCACCTCTGTCCTCCTATACCTCTGTGACCCTCTGTGCCTCCAGTGTCCTTTTTCGTTTTATCACTGTTCCCTCTGTGCCGCTTCTTGTCTGCCTGTGCCGCCTCCTGCTGCCCTCTGTGCTTCCTCCATGTCCCCTATGCCCTCTCTGCTCTTCCTCCGCTCCACCTGTGCCACGTCCTGTCACAATTTGCCAACACTGTGCCTCTTTTGGTCTCCCTGTGCACCCTTCTGTCTCTCTGTACATCTTCCTGTCACTCTGTGCCCTTCTCCTGTCACCCTGTGCCACCTCCTGTCAGTGTGTCCACTGGGTGCCGTCCCCAGTCTCTCTATGCCCGGGGGGGGGGGGGGGGGACGTCTAGTGCACAGCATGACCCTCAGCTTAACCAGATGGGAAGTAAATGAGAATCACGAGGAACATGGACAACAATAAAAGTCCAACAGACATTATTTACCGTATTTCTCTGACTATAAGACGCTCCTAACCATAAGACACACCTAGATTTAGAGGACAAAAAACAGAGGGAAAAGATGTATACTAAACCTGGTGCATCCATGGTGCAGGGGCATCTTGTGTATTATGCCCACTTTGTACTTCATGTCCCCTTGTACCTTTTTTGTGTCTCCCTATGTCCTCATTCCCCCTTGTGTCCCCCCTCTATGCCCCTTTGTGTTTCCCTTGTGTCCTTCTCTATGCTCCTTTGTGCCCCCCATTTGTCCCCCTCTGCATGGGTACAGTACAGGGAGTCCTTGACATTGCGATGGGTTAGAGCAGGCATGGGCAAACTCGGCCCTCCAGCTGTTACGGAACTACAAGTGCCACAATGCATTTGCCTTTATGAGTTATGACTATGGCTGTAATGCATTGTGGGAATTGTAGTTCCTTGACAGCTGGAAAGTTTGCCCATGCCTGCGTTAGAGGTATGTATTGGCAGGCGTTCACAAGTCAGGAACTCCCTGCATTTGGACTATGACGCAGTGACTTTTTCCCCCAGTCTTCTAGTCCAAAAAATACAGTATTTATTTTGTCCTATATGTCCTGCATTTATTACAAGGGTGTGTATTCGATAGTGTACAAAAGAGGCGCCATTTTTATAGCTGGCAATCTAATAATGATTTATTACAATCCATATCCAGGTGTAGTGGCTGCAATCAATGATAGCTAATGTTCCTGGTGGCGTAGTGGCAATGTATCTGGTAGTGCAAATGAATTGGTATTGTGCATTGGTGTAGGACCCCTGGTGGAGCAGTGTTCCCAGTAGTAGTAGTATTTCTGTTAGTTCAGTTCTGTAATGGTAATATTTCTGGTAGTTTAGTGCTGTTATGTCGCTGTTGGTAATATTTATGTTGGTACTGTAATGTCCTTGGTGTTGGTATTCTACTGGTGTAGTAATATCCCTGGTTGTAGTATTCTTTTTTTGGGGCAGTGTTAATGTTCTTGTTCCCCGGTGGCAATATTCCTTTTGGTGCAGTGATGTAATTTCTCTGGTGATAATGCTGTTGTTGTACTGTAGAGCTAGTATATCTCTGGTGGTATTCCTGTTGGTGCAGTGCTGTAATCTCCCAGGTCATAATGTTGCTGTTAGTTCAGTGCTGCAATGCTAATGGTGGTAATATTCCTGTTGGTGCAGTGATGTAATTTCTCTGGTGGTAGTGTGCTTATTGTTGTACTGTAGAGCCAGTATGTCTCTGGCAGTATTCCTGTTGGCGCAGTGCTGTAATGTTCCAGGTCATAATGTTGCTGTTAGTTTAGTGCTGTAATACTGATGGTGGTAATATTCCTGCTGGTGCTGTGCAGTGATGTAGTGACCCTGGTGGTAATGTTGTAGTGCTAGAATGTCTCTGGTGGTATTCCTGTTGGCGCAGTGCTGTAATGTCCCAGGTCATAATGTTGCTGTTAGTTCAGTGCTGTAATGCTAATGGTGGCAGTATTACTGTTGGTGCAGTGCAGCAATGCCTCTGCTGGTAGTATTCTTGTGTGTGCAGAGATGTGATGTCTGAGTTGATAATATTCCTGTTGGTTAAGTACTGCAATGTCCCTGGTGGTAGTGTTTCTATTGGTGCAATGGAGTAGTATCCCTGGTGCTAACCTCAATATGCAAACAGGAATATTATCCCCAAGGATCCAAGGACATTGCTGAACTTACAGAAATATGATGTCCCTGGTGATGATATTCTTGTTGGTGTAGTGATGTAATGTTCTAGGTGATCATTTTTCTATTTGTGCATTGTTGCAATGTCCCTAATGATGATCCTGTTTGGTGCAGTGATGTAGTGACCCTGGTGGTAATGTTCTTATTGTTGTACTGTTACAGCTAGTATGTCTCTGGTGGTATTCCTGTTGATGCAGTGCTGTAACGTCCCAGGTCATAATGTTGCTGTTAGTTCAGTGCTGTAATGCTCATGGTGGCAATATTCCTGTTCGGTGCAGTGATGTAGTAATATTACTATTGGTGAAATTATGTAATGTCCTAGGGGATAATATTCCTGTTGGTGCAGTGATGTAGTGGCCGTGGTGGTGGTGGTAGTAGTAGTATTGCTATTGGTGAAATTATTTATTTAATGTCCTAGGTGATAATATTCCTTTTGGGGTAGTGACCCTGGTAGTAATTTTACTATTGGTACCCTTTAAAAGCTCCGCGATGAAAGACAGAAAAATGCAAGATATTACCAATATTAGAATATTGGTACGTTTACAGATATCTGACTATCGTCCTGTTATCCTATTCTCACACTTAACCTTCCTGCATATATACCGAATACTAACCTACCCCCTACCTACACCTAATGTCCTCACCACTACTGACATTAATGGTAACCACCGATTACATTTTGCCCCCTTCATATGTGGCGTTGCTGTACTCTCCCCCACCACAGCTTGTTGCAGTGGCCATTAGTCTTTATGAGATAGGCCTCTGTACCTGAGGTGCAGTGCGATGCAACAGAAGGGCCCCAAGCACTGCAGGGTAATGCAGAAGCTGCAGTGCATTACCCTTTGATTCCCAGAAGTAAATAACCGTCACACCGTGGTGCAAAATTTCAGTGATCACAACGCCATAGTGTGCAACTGGCCTTAATAGTAAAGTGCCATGTCCAAATTTAACAGCTTGCGCTATTATCTGCTCCATCTGTAGTGCTTATATTCCGGTTAGTGCAGTGCTGTAATGTCATTGTTAGTAGTACCCTTGTGGTTGCAGTGATGTAATATCGCTAGTGATAATATTCCTGTTAGTGCAGTGAATGGTTCACTGATGGTATAGTGAAACTCCCTGCCTGTCTCTGGTTCTATAGTGTGTACTCGTTGCTAGCATTGTTCCGACTAGTGCAGCGGTGTAAAATTCCTGGTGGTATACCATTGTAATGACCCCGTTGATAAAGAGATTGTCCTTGCTAGTAACATTCCCGCAAGTGATTGGTCTCTGCTGGTGCAGCAATGTAAAATCTAGTAGTGCAGTGGTGTAATGTTCCTGGTGGTAATATCACAGTTAGAGCAGTGGTGTCCCTGGTGGTGTAGTGGTGTACTAACCTGATGGGGCATCTCTGCAGAGAGGAGAAAGTCTTTTATCCCTGACTTTACTTGAGGCTAATGTCATGTGGCATATTGGGTAATGCAGACTTCCCAGAACAGTTAGCAGAGGGGTTTCCTGGAATCTCTGGATGTGTTTATGCCAACTGCCCTTATGTGTCCCGATTATATAACATCATGACTTGATTGGATTTCATATGACTTTAGAAGCAAAGGTTTTTAAAAACTGAACTCATTCAGGACCTTGTTTAATCTGATTTAAAATGGAAACAATCAGTGGACATTAGTACAAATCATCCATAGAAGCTATAGATGCTGAAACATTCCATGAAGAAAATGTACACCAATATAGTTTTGGTTACTGAACGCAGATCTACAAAGGCCTTTACTTCCTAAGAACAGTAGTTACAACCTAGCTATCCCTGCCATGTAATGACCTGCATAGATCACATGGATAGTACCAATAAGAGCTAGATACTGTTTTGGGTCATCAGACTGAAATGATAGCGTCCCCCTCCCCCCCCCCACCTTGGCCAGTTGCTATTTATTTATGTTTGGGGAAAGAAAGGTGGTGGGGGCAGGGGGAGGTATTGTACAGTGACAGATCAGGCAAGCACTGGACTCAATCTGAGCAGCTCCTGTTTGTGTTCTGGAGAGGGTAGGGGGAGAGCCCAGCAAGCGTATACACATTTGCACCCTGACAAAGTTTTCCAACTTGCTCAGTTGCATTCCTACGCAACCGCCCCCAAATCCCTCAGATTTTGCAATGTATGCCAGAGAACTCAGATGTGAGGTCAATGCCTGATGGGGCTGAAATAATACAGATCAGGAAACTGCTGTCTTGTCCAGGACCAGCGGTATATTGCATGCATAATTCTGGACAATATATATCAAGTGAAGTGTGACCACACATTGCCTAACCCTTTGATTTTTCATTGAATTAAAATGTAAGTAACTGAAGTGCATCAGCATTTTTCCTTTGAATGAATCCTTAGTGCCTTCCTTTGGACGGTTATTGATTTTTTTTCAGCAGAATGTATGTGTCGATAATGAAATAAAATGCAATTTCCACTGCATGTTCTGCAGGCTTGTAGCTAGGTAAAGCTGTGAGAGTTGGGCATAGGGAATTAAATGGTGTATCTTCAGAAAGAGCTGGCTCCCTTGCAGAATGATGATATAATTGTTGGTAGGTGGAGCATCGCTACCCCAGTCCCTCCTCATTTCTGCATCTACACACAGTTGCCTCTGCAGTGCAGATTTCCTCGACAAAAGACAGCTTCTGGAAACTGACTGCATTAAACCTGCTCTGCTACAGATCTTTTATGATTGCTAGGAGAAGAAACCATGGTAATCTTGATTTGTGCTACTCCCTAATGATCTGGGCAGTGTATACAGGCTGGATGTTTCCTAGTCGGTAAACAGATGCATTTGCTCATTGACGGAAGCGAGCTGCCTTTGAAAGGCTTTTGGATTCAGCAGCTGTCATCTGGGCTGCCTTTGTGCCTATAGGATTTCATACAAGCTCCTAGATGAGACAGGAAAGGATACCTTGCAGCCTGCGACGAGGGGGAAGATGCTTGAAGAGGCAAAATGCTGGAGGAGTGGGGAACATTCTTAGCAATGTGCTTAAGAAGAGAAACTGCATTTCCAGAACAGCTCCCCGATTGCTGTGCACCCTGGAGCCAGGTGAGTAGATAGCACTGTTCACAAAGCCTCTTGTGATCTAACTAGGATGGGGTTCCTTGGGGTTAAGCTCACCATCTTGTGTGTTAACTCTTGCGTAGGATGGCTTGGGTGTATTGAGTCACTAAATGTCAGCAGCATCATAGATTTCTCTCTCTCTCTCGCTTGTCGTCTATTCTAGATTAGTTTGTATTTTGGAAGGGGTTATTAATCATGGCTTAGCCATACAGTGTACGGATAATCAGCTTACCACTAGTTGCTTTGTTATTCATCTGTATTGTGTTGTAATCCAATCGAAAAGGAGGCACAAGGGACTTCTCTCTTCATGATGGAAGCACCTGGTACTGAAGCTTGCAGGAAAGGCAGCTTGCTGTGTTGTGCTTGTCGCTGTTTTATTGCAGATGGATGTGAGCGTGTGTAGCTTTTGCTTTCATGGGTCAATGTGCATCAAGATGTGGTAGACACATGCCTCCCTAGTGAAATGAGTGCAGATTTCTTGGTGAGATGAGTAGGGCTTCAGCACTGGACAGCGCCCCTGCACCTCCTGCTCCTCTCCACAACCATACTTCTGAATGAGACAATAAGGCTTTGCAGCTTCCTGGCTGTCATCTCTCAGCGGTCATCATCCTTGTACTTACACGGCAGCTGTTCTACTCTGCTTTTAATAAACCTTGTAGTGTTATTATTTACTAAAGAAAGGGTGGAGTGCAATAAACCTGTGTTTGTACACAGCTATACTTTTTCAGCAGACAGTCTGCTGTGTATTACCCTGTTCATGAGCAGAACATGGCTTCAGCTTACCTTACATCTTCTGAACATTGCTAATTATGTTTGTTTTGAATTGCTAGATTGTAAATTTACCATATTTTTTCCCCTTCCCAGGGGTGGACACAAAATTAAAATTTACACTTGAACCGTCGCTGGGACAGCATGGATTTCAACAGGTATGCTGATCCATATGAATCCAGTGTTCTGGACAAAACTCTGTATGAACAATGCTCTGTATTTTGAATGTGGATATTATTATATTTTACATTTAATAACATCACTTTATAGTCAGCCTGGGTATTATTGTATTGTCTAGATTTTAGCATTCTAATTTGTATCAGTTCTAAATTCACCATGCTGCATGAGATAATATAATGGATGCTCAACCCATTACAGTATAACGGAAGTGCTAGCCACTCCATCCAACAACTGTACAAACGGGCGGTGGGACATTGCCATTCGTATTTGTGGTAAATGGACAGACCTCTTAACTTGATGCATTGACCTTTTTAATTAGTCAAAATATGCATTTTATTTTTTTATACAAGCACAATTTCTGTTACTGCCCAGCTAAGAGGCCTTTCAGAGATGGCAGCTAATAATTTGTTCTTGGTTTCAGTATCCTGCCAATTGAATTACTTGCCATCATTGGAGAACATAAAATATACACTATATGGCTCTCTTATCCTGTCCATTACAGATGGAGGGAAGTCTCTCCCACTTCCTGCCTCTGCAACATTTGCTAGGAGACAAGAAAGCAACATTGTCACCATATCTCGAGTTGGGCATAAGTCTCCCCATTGGGACATTTGGTCTGGTGAATGAATGCTGTCAAAAGTGGGATTTCCCCAAATTACCTGAAAGCTTCTGTTTTTGAAACAGTCTCAGGGCAGATATCTTTTTTAATAAGAACAGAAATAATCTACTTCTCCCTCATTGTCTTATTTCATATGAATGTGATTAGCAACAAATACAAGAGCCATGTCTCTCACTGTACTGAGTATTAAGATTTTTATAGTAATTTCTGCCTTGCAGCCTTTATGCCTATGTTCATATTATCGATTTATTTTTAATATTTACATGCTATTAACTTTTTTTCCTAGTTTAATGGGGATTTTTCATATGAGTGGCTATGTAAATGGGAGATGGCAGATTAGACACTGCAGCAACAGTCTTTATTTTTACGAGACCCTGTTGTAGAGAGTCGGGATGTGTGGATGAATTCTGTGAAGCTGATTTCACAGGAGAAAACTGGTATAAGTGGCCTGAATTTTATTTTACAGAAAAGTCTTTCTTTTGCAGTGTTTAACTATTTAGTGAAAGTATGTTGTGTTTTTTTGTTTTTTTTTGTTTTGAATGGGATAGTTCAGAGATAATGAAACCTTTGTTGGCCCTCCCCACCTACCTCATCAATAATGAATAGGCTGTGGGCTACAGGGCTACAGAGGTTGCATGGCATGGTCATGTGATCTACATAAACCTAAGTTTGTGCGGGATTATGCAAATTTTATGCAGCTTCAAAATGGACCAATCGATTTGATTGCTGCATGTATTGGGATACAAAACTTGCATAAACCGTCCCAACCTATCAGGGCTGTGGAGTCGGAGTCGTGGAGTCGGAGTCGTGGAGTCGGGCAATTTTGGGTGCCTGGAGTCGGAGTCGGGAAAAAATGCACCGACTCCGACTCCTAATGAATTTGTAACTGTAATTAAAATAAAAAATATGATAAAATGTTCTATTTCTCAGATAATAGTCATTACAAATAATGTATATATACAGTATATATACAGTAATAGCTGTGCTTAGTCCACAAAAATGAAATAAACCAATCAAAATTAGTTACTTGTGCTGCTTCAATAAAGCAGTCCCCGTATTTTTAAGGTCAGATATACATATCTGATTGTGACTGTATATATGATGTGTACACAGGAATCTCTTATATATACTAAATAACATCTATGCTGTAAGAATAAAGCCTGATGTGTAGCTGTGTCACTAATAGAGATGGTCAACGAGATGGAAATAATTCTGCATTGATGCTGATTTATGCAAATGTATGCACTCCCTTTGCTGATGAAATCAAATAATTTGATATGTTGTTAAAATTTGGTTTGGTGACTACAAATTAAAGGGTAACTGAGACGGATGAAAAGTAAAGTTTTATACATACCTGGGGCTTCCTCCAGCCCCCTTCAGGCTAATCAGTCCCTCGCTGTCCTCCACCACCCGGATCTTCTGCTATGAGTCCTAGTAATTCAGCCAGTCAGCGCTGTCCGGCCGCATGCCGCTCCCACAGCCAGGAACATTCTGCACCTGCGCAATAGTGCTGCACAGGTGTAGTATGCTCCTGGCGGCGGAGTGTGTGCATGCGCACTACGCCTGACTGGCTCAAGTACCTGGACTCGTAGCAGAAGATCCAGGTGGCGGAGGAGGACAACGAGGGACTGATTATCCTGAAGGCGAATTTCATCTGTCTCAGGTTTACTTTGTTACACAGTAGTACTATACTCTACATATGCACTCCCCACAGAGCTGCAGGGAATCCACTGAGAATGCTGTGCACATTGAACACAGAGGTGTTGTCTGTTTACAATCTCCTCATTCCCCTGCAGAGTACCTGCACATCATTCTTACATGTACCCACACTTACACTGCCTAGGGCCTGATAGATGTTCTTTGTTCCGGTTTGTACCTTTTACAAGTACTCTTACCAAGGACTAGTTTTAGTCTAAAGGGAATAAATATAGTAGTCTACATATCCTTCTCACTTCAGTTGTCTTGTAAAATTCCTAAGCGT
The DNA here is from genome assembly GCF_040937935.1 of Hyperolius riggenbachi. Taxonomy (NCBI): domain Eukaryota; kingdom Metazoa; phylum Chordata; class Amphibia; order Anura; family Hyperoliidae; genus Hyperolius; species Hyperolius riggenbachi. Next base: position 316,544,467 of record NC_090648.1, read on the forward strand.
TAGCAGTTAAGAGACGAATTTCATGTTACATACTTTTAATCAACAAAATTGTAATATGCAAATTAGAGGAGTCGGAGTCGGTGGAATCCTAAACTGAGGAGTCGGAGTTGGAGTCGGAGTCGGTGGATTTTTGGACCGACTCCACAGCCCTGCAACCTATCACATGCATGTATAAAGGTGCGTACACACATGCGACTATAGTCGTTTGTAACGATCGTTCCCCGATCTTTACCAACGACGATCGTTACAAAAAACGAACCAACGACTATTAAGGCAAACGATGAACGAGGCAAATCGCTACAAAACAAAGTTCTGTCTAGGCGGATTTTTACCACCGACGATCGTTAGCAAAAGTGGTACATCGTTGGAAACGATCGTTCGTACCAGGCTGGACATGCGTACTTCACTTTTTCTCCAAGGAACTTTACAATTTTATGCGCAGGCGCATTAAGTGCTTTTACGTGGTGTAACGTTCGTTCTAACGATGTGATCGTTACACACTTTTTACAACTAACTTTACTTCGGTCGTTCTTTCGTCAATTAAAAGTTCGTTCGTCGTCCTCAACGAACGATCGTTGTCGCATGTGTGTACGTAGCATAATGCACAATGGCTGTGTCAGGGTGCATTTATTAGGCTAACATTTAATATCACTTTGAGATATTTACACGTTTGTTATTCACAAACAACCATGCAAAGTGTGGGTTACACAAGTCCCAATAACTGGTTTCATGGGACACAATTTTGCACACTGAACTTTGGTAATCTCTAATTATTTTGTACTGGCTGATGACCCGGCGTTGCCCAGGTATGCATTTGGCTGGTGTTGGGTCCGCCCACTTTTTCTAACCCTAACACACAAACACTCAATGACCAAGATTGTGAGCTTTGGCATCAATCATTTTGTATATTACCATAGAAATCAAATAAATCAGATTGGCGGTTTGTGACTAACCCCCCCCCCCCACCCCCTCTCCAGCATTTGAACCCCAGTTACCCAATGACCATCTGTATCAGGTTTGAGGCATCTGCTATTAACAGTGTAAAAATGGCAGCAATATAAATATTCCTATTGAAAATCAACAGCTGAATTTTGATTGACTATTATAGGCTCCACCCACTTCCTGAATATTAATCTGTCACCCATTGACCATCTGGGCAAAGTTTGAGAACCCTGCCATTAACAGTGTAAGAAGGCCTGCAATTTATATTTTCCCAGTGAAATTTGTTTTGGCTCTGCTCACTTTTTGTAACCTGGACACAGTCACTCAATGACCAAGTTTGTGAGCTTTCGAGTCCTTGGCATCATTAAAAACAAATCTTTTCTGAATTTGATGCCAAGTGACACAATGACCAACTCTACCAGGTTTGATGCTTGTGCCATTAACATTGCAAGAATGGCAGCAATTTTAATATTCCCCTTTGAAAATCAACACGTGAATATTGATTGGCTTTCTTCGGCTCTACCCACTTTTCTGAATATTAATCCCAGTCACCCAATAACAAACTGTGCAAAGTTTGAAAACCCTGCCATTGACAGTGAAGAAGGGCTGCAGTTAACATTTTCCCATGGAAATCTGTTTTTGACTCCACCCAATTTTTGTAACCTTGACACACAGTCACTCAATTACCAAGTTTGTGAACTTTCGGGATCCTGGCATCAAAATTGTGTGAATGGAAGCAGTTTATCCAGCAAAAAAAATCTGATTGGCTGTTTGTGGCTCCTTCCTTTTAGTCACTTAATGACCAACTGTACCAGGTTTGAGGCCTCTCCCATTAACAGTGTAAGAATGGCAGAAATTTCAATATTCCCCTTGAAAATCAAAAGGTGAATTTTGATTGGCTGTTGAAGGCTCCACCTACTTTTCTGAGTATTAATTCCAGTCACCCAGTGACCAACACTGTCAAGTTTGAGAACCCTGCAATTAACAGTGTAAGAATGGCTGCAGTTTATCTAAAAAGTTAGTTTGTTTTGGCTGTTTATAACCTTGACATACAGTCACTCAATGACCAAGTTTATGAGCTTCAATAAGTTGCATTTGTAGCCCGTCCCATTTTCCGAATTTAAACCCCAGTCTCCCAGTGACTGACTGTACCAGACCTGAGGCATCTGCCATTAAGAGTGTAAGAATGGCAGCAATGTAAATATTCCCCTTGAAAATCAATAGGTGAATTTTAATTGGCTGTTGTAGGCTCCACCTACTTTCCTGAATATTAATCCCAGTCATCCAGTGACCAACTGTGTCAAGTTTGAAACCCCTGCCAATAACAGAATGGCTGAAATCAATCTAACAAATCTGATTGACTGTGGCTCCACCCCTTTAGTGAATTTAGACCCTAGTCACCCAGTGACTGACTGCATCAGGTTTGAGGCTTCTGCCATTAACAGTGTAAGAATGGTAGCAATGTAAATATTTGACCTATAGTTACTCAATTACCAAGTTTATGAGCTTTGGGGTCCTTGGTATCAATTTGCATATTCCCATTGAAATGAATCAAATCTGATTGGCTGTTTTTGACAGCAATTTAAATATTCCCCTTGAAAATCAACAACTGTGCAAAGTTTGAGAACCCTGCCATTAACAGTGCAAGAATGGCTGCAGTTTATATTTGACCAGTGAAATTTGGTGTTGGCTCTGCCCACTTTCTGTAACCTTCACACACTCACTCAAAGTTCCTGCCATCAAAAATGTGTGAATGGAAGCAGTTTATCCAGCAAATAAATCGGACAGGCTTTTTGTGGCCCCACCCCTTCAGTGAATTTTGACCTCAGTCTCCCAATGACCGACTGTAGCAGGTTTGAAGCCTCTGCCATAAACCGTGTAAGAATGGCAGCAGATTAAATATTCTCCTTGAAAATCAATAGGTGAATTTTGATTGGCTGTAGGCTCCACCCACTTTCCTGAATCTGTCACCCAGTGACCAAGTGTGGCAAGTTTGAGAACCCTGGGATTAACAGTGTAAGAATGGCTGCAGTTTACATTTTCCCATTAAAAATGAGTGGCTGAAATTTGATTGGCTGTTTTATGTTCCACCCACTTTTCCTGGATTTTTAACCTTAGTCACCAAGTGACCAACTGTGCCAAGTATGGGGACTCTGGCTTGAGTTCTGTGAGAATAGCAGCCTTTTACATTTTTTTTCCATTGACATGAATGGGTGAAATCTGATTAGCTGTTTGTAGCTCCGCCCAGGTGTGCAGGGGGGACGCGAGATCCCCAGAACCTCTCATCCCAGGTAGTAAGGTATCTGTAAACCAAGTTTCGTTCACACGATTTTATTTATATAGATTAATTAAGCTGATCTCTCTTTCCCATAAGCTGAAATGAATTCTACAAGTCTCACTTGCAGCGTACACTAATATTTGTATGGTAATTCCGGTTACCTGGTTAAAAAGCATAACATTGTAGAACTATTTTTAAATCGAAATATGGTGAATATGTAAACTATTATGAAATAACCATAGACTCAGTCTAGTATTTTTAGGTGTCCTTGGTCAACCTGTTTTAAAACTGAAGTTGTTTTGGTCATGTATGAATTAAGATAAATGTGTATGTATAATGCCTGTTGGAAACGAATATGGATTTATTTTGTTTCTTGTTTTTCAAGTGGTATGATGCACTCAAAGCTGTTGCTAGACTACCCACTGGAATACCAAAAGAATGGAGGAGGAGAGTAAGTTCTTAGTAACATTATAATACACTAGTATTTCACGTGAAAGTGTTTTATTTATATATATATATATATATATATATATATATATATATATATATATATATATATATATATATATATATATATATATATATATATATATATATATATATATATATATATATATATATATATATATATATATATATATATATATATATATATATATATATATATATATATATATATATATATATATATATATATATATAGTGTGTGTGTGTGTGTGCGTAATATTGTAATATGAAACCTCACAAGGACGTTCATGTAATTTTATTGTTTTAATTCCAGGTATGGCTGACTCTTGCGGACCACTATTTACGTAGCATCTCTATCGACTGGGACAAAACCATGCGCTTTACGTTCAATGAAAGGAGCAATCCTGACGATGATTCAATGGGGATACAAATTGTTAAGGTAATAGCAGCAGCTGCTATTTTTTATTACCATTATTGTAGCAAAGTATTTCAAAGTTTCAAGTCCTATTTTTAATGGTTTCATATTTATTAGGTTTAGCAAACTAGAATATTTAGTCATATACTTGCCCCACTGATAATCGGTGTGAAGGTTTGACTCGGCCAAGACTTAGGCCTGGTACACGCCTATCGCTTGCCAGTGACCCGATTCCAAGCCAAAAATCAATTGGAAAATATTGAATTAAATACCGGCAATCATTTCATAGTTTTGCCGCAGAGCTGTGGAGTCGGAGTTGGAGCAATTTCGGGTACCTGGAGTCGGTGGTTTCAATAAAGTGAGGAGTTGAAGTCGGATGATTTTTGAACCAAATCTATAGCTTTTGTAAAAATTAGACCGAGGAGTCGGAGCAATTTTGGGTACCTGGAGTCAGTAGTTTCATAAACTGAGAAGTCAGCCGGAAGGTTTTTGTACCGACTCCACAGCCCTGTTTAGCCGTATTCTGGTAAAAATGTTTCCTCTTGATTAATTTTTAATATCCAACTGTGAAAAAAATAAATTTAAATTTGGAAAAAAATGGAATGCATGTGTATCATATGGATAGTGTGGTGCCTGTGCTTAGACTAGGCCCGTCACTGTACAGTGCTGGAGGGTGCCAAGAGAGGTAATGAATAGCACCCTCTTTTTATTAAATACACTGTGTGTGTGTGTGTGTGTGTGGTGTTATTGCTTATGTGCCTCATAATGTTTCACTTATTGGGTGGGGGGGGGGGGGGGGGATTTCTCAGCAGCAAATATAACATTCTCTGCTGTGAGGTGATGGGTAGTGATCAGTACTCAATATGGCTCCACTGACCTTGAAGTGAGTTGGATACTCAAAGCTCACTAGTTGAAGTCCACCTCTAATCTATCCTGAAAATGAAGATGGTGGTCTCACAACATTGTTGTTACTGGATTAATAAAGTTTTGACTTTGGATTTGACATCTTCATTTATGTTTTTTCTGCTGTGAGGTAATCTTGCAGAGGGAAGTATCATTAACAGTCACTCAAAATGTGTGGTGGTGGCAGGGAGTATGATGGACTCTTTCAGTTTAGAAAGCAGAGGTTAATTGGTTTGGACATGTCAGAAATTACATGACACGCTATTTATCTATAAATATCTGGGTACTAGCTGCTGTTAAAATAAAAAGCATATCATCTATATCCTAGGTTCTGAACCTGTGGTGGGCGTATCCCAGGGGGTACTTCTGATGGGTCCAGGGTTCACTCAAGCTTGATGTAGTTAATTAAATATATCAAATGTAGTGTTTTCAAAAATGAAAAAAATCAAATAACTATATTAGCTATTTAAATGCCATAGTAAACACTTGGAAATTGTTTAGAAACAATTAACATGTACTACTATGAAATATCTCAGTATTTGAGAAAATCTTTACCCTAACAGGGGCTACTTGGTAAGTACAGGCTTTTACAAGGGGTACATACCAAAAATGTTGAGAAATGCTGATCTACTGTATGTTATGCACAATATTTGATATGCTATACTGACAACTCCCCCTGACAGTAGAGGTCTGGTGGGTGTCCTCTGCTCCTGTTGACATAATGGTTTTCTAATATCTGTGAACTCCTTATCATTAATCTTAACCCTTAAGGTATGCTAAATACTCACCCTAAAGGTAGCCATACACTGGTCGATTTGCCATCAGATTCGACCAACAGATAGATCCCTCTCTGATCGAATCTGATCAGAGAGGGATCGTATGGCTGCCTTTACTGCAAACAGATTGTGAACCCGTTCACAATCTGTGGTGGTGATGCTGCCGCCGCTCACAGTCCCCCCTTCCCCCCCGAGCGCCCTCTACTGTTTAAACTTCCTGCCGGGACAGGAAGAAGTGAAGCATGCCGGATCTGGAGACCAGACCAGAGGGGAGAAGACAGCGGAGACCTGGGGAGTCGCGCCGGCGGCGCAGGTAATGTATTGCGTCGGGCACTCGAACGCCGCTAGCAAAGCACTCCCTACCCGCGGGCGATCAACGATAATTTCCCGCACGGAGCGATTGACGGGATCGGACGAAATAGATCAAAATTTAGCGTGTAGCGTGAACGATGTGACAGCAGATTCGATCCCAGTGATCGAATCTGCTGTCGATCTGCGGGGAATCGGCCTAGTGTATGGCCAGCTTTACTCTACCTTGTTCATAGTAACAAAAGTATACATGGACTTGCATATGTAAGCTCAGATCTCTTATAACTAAATTAAAACTACATTTGACTTTTAAGTGTATTGAATAAATGTGTCTAACTTTAACACTAACCTTAAAGTAAAGAAAAACTTAAGTTTAGGAAAGTCACCGACATGTGTTCAAACATACAGCCAAGATCAGATGTTGCTAGTTGTAATGCTGTGTACACATGGTGCGTTCTCACACTCGATGCCCCGCTCGATTCCCGACCGCTCTATTATTTCCGAGCAAATTTTGATTTTTGTTAGGTCGATTCTCATGCAAAGTATGCCAAATCAAAACCTATTATGCAGCGCTGGACATTAGTTTTGGTTACAGACAATATTTAGGGGTGACCTACATCAAAACGAGAATAGGACATTTCGGAAATAATCGAGCGTCCGGGAATCAAGTGCGGGAACACACCGTGTGTATCAGCATAACAGACACCCTCTCTAGGACTCCCTTAGTTTCCTCTACAAATATTGGCATAGTAATGTGATAACATTTGTGCACTGGCAGCAGAGGTCATACTAGTAGTGTACTGTGTGTACACAGTCTGGTAGAAAAGATTTGGGGATTCATGAAGCTGCAGTACAAAAGCAGGGGTAAGTATCTGATGTTGCCATCTGTGCACTGGATGGGTCTTTGCTAGGCATTTGTGAATGTGAGTTCACATTTGCCGCAACTAACCTTTTTAAAGTGGACCTGAACTCTTGCACAGGACACAAGGAAAACATAAGGCCTCTTTTCCATGGACTATTGAGCTGTGTTCTCAGCAAGCAGTTACCAGGCAGCAGTGAGTAGATACCAGGCAGCAACAAGCAGTTACCGGGCAGCAGCGAGCAGTTTTGAGTTTGAGAGACATTTCACTGCCCATCAACAGTTCGTGGAAAAGAGGCCTTACAGAAATGCACCCTGTATGTATTTAAAGAGTTTAGCCTGTGTAATTCCCCCTCATTTGTGTATAATCACTAGTTGTAATTTGATCTCCCCCACCCATGTCACATGACTGCCTTTGGCAGATAAGCCAATTTGAAAGTACAGGCTGTAAACCATATGTCTGCTTCCATGAATCCGGAAGTAGAAACTTGAATCTGGAAGTAGAAACTGTGCATATTTATTTTAAGATTTGTAATGGCTGTAAAAAAGAAATGTTGTTTTTTTGTTTAAAGGTTATTTATTCTTTATTTTATTTATTGTATTTATAAAGCGCAAACATATTACGCAGCGCTGGACATTAGTTTAGGTTACAGACAATATTTAGGGGTGACATACAGCAATACAACAATACAGGAAAACAAGAACAAAACAGATAAAAAAACAGATCACGCAGCACAGTATGAGTACAAGGTAATGCTTAGTCACTGGATGGGAGCATTAAGATTAGGCAAGTTGCGTTCACTCAAATGCATAGCATGGGTGCACAGTAATGGAGGTGCATGATCAGGTAGGACACAAAAGGAGGAGGAGCCTGCCCGAAGGCTTACAATCTAGAGGGAAAGGTAGAGACCAGAGTTCAGCTGCGGGTTTAGAGCACTTATGAGGGGTAGTAGGCCAGAGTGAAAAGGTGAGTTTTGAGGGCCTTCTTGAAGTTGTTGGAGGGGGCTGCCCTAATGGGTGGAGGTAGGAAGTTCCATATTGTTGGAGCAGCTCTTGAGAAGTCCTGGAAGCGTGCCATGGACTGAGTGATGCGGGGGGCGGTCAGGCGAAGTTCATTGGAGGAGCAAAGTGAGCCACTAGATGTGTACCTCTGAGTGAGATCGAAAATGTAGGTTGGACAGGTTTTGTGGACAGATTTGTAAGTATCTTGAATCTGATTCTGGACTGGATAGAAAGCCAGTGGAGGGATTCACAGAGGGGAACCGCTGCGGTGGAGCGATGGGAGGAGTGGATAATTCTGGCTGCCGCATTCATGTTGGACTGCAGCGGGGCAATTCGGGTCATAGGGAGACCAGACAGAAGGGCATTGCAGTAGTCAAGGTGGGAAATTTATGAGGGCATGGATGAGGAGTTATTATGCTGTTGTGTATCTTTTAGAGCAGAGAAGAGTTCTGAGTTCAGGTCTGCTTTAACACTGTCTCACTTCAGCTGTGTCTGTGCACTGGGCAGCATCAGCACCTCCAATGTCATTGCAGCTTTTATGCAAATTACTGTGCCTATTGCATTGTAAAAGTACGTTTTTTTTTTTTTTTGTTTTTTTTTCTTCACCTGAGCTGTTCCTTTGCCGTAGCTACAATAATGTTCTGTAGCAGCAGCCAACTGTCTGACACAATGATCTTGTCCCAATGCTTTTTTTTATTTTTCCCCAAATTATTTTGATTTTATTGATTTTCTTTCTAGGATCTCCACAGAACAGGCTGCAGCTCCTATTGTGGACAGGAGGCAGAACAAGACAGGGTGGTGCTTAAACGAGTACTTTTGGCTTATGCCAGATGGAACAAGTCTGTCGGCTATTGTCAAGGTTTTAATATTCTGGCTGCACTCATCTTAGAAGTCATGGAAGGAAATGAAGGAGATGCACTTAAGGTGTGTACAGTGGTTTTGGTCTTACAACAGACTACTACATACAGAATGTTTTAAATACTCACAAAGCAATATCTGTAAGCACTTTAATATTTGAGCCACTGACCCAAAACAAGTAAGTGGATCAGGTGATTGCATCAAGCACAGCTAAACTGAGATGGATATGGAAACTGACAGTTCTATTGTTTTTAAACCATCCAAAGGGATTAGCTGGATGCTAGGCAACTGATATTGTTCAAAAGAAAATAAATATGGCAGCCTCCATATTCCTCTGTTCAGGTGTACTTTCAGTTCTGAGTGCACTGCATGCATACTTGTTGCAAGTGTATGAGTCATTTACCAGTAGCAGCCTGACCCAGACAACTATCAGTAGACCCTGATCTGGGCTAGGACACTATCTGCATGGTGTCTGCATGTGCATAGAACTATAGTGACAAAACTGGATGATTGTGGCACCGTCTTGTGTAGAAGCGTAGTGTACCACCTAACCTGTCCAGTAAAGGTATCCCTGGTAGCTATCCTGGCTTAGAGTAAATTATGACTATAACCTCCCCCACCAAAAACCATCTAAATTGAAGGTTTAAGGCCTCGGTTGCACTTTTAGATATCAGCGTTTTTCCACACACTCACATTTTTAACAGCACATTGTAATTAATAGAAAAAAAATGTGCAATGTCGTCTGAGGGAAAAAAGTAGCAAACTAAGTTTTTACTTTTTAATTTTTAATTTCCTTTTTTCTCCCCCCCCCCTCCCCCCATGTAGTAATTAAAAAAAATGTGAATCAGCATACTGATAAACATGGGCTCTCATATCAAATGCCTTGTGTGCAAAACAAATTGAAAAATGCATTTAGTGGAAATGTGGCCTTATTGAACACCTAAACCCAAACAACGAGATATTGAAGGTGCGGTCATGACCTGAAAACAAAATCACGCATCGCCTAAAGCAGAGTGCTAAACTAGTGGAACAAGCTTTTTAGACTATATTTTTAGTCCTTACAATGATATTTTCTGTAATACAAGAATGGTTATGCACCAAATAACTGTTGCTGAACCTGGAGTTTATTATAAATAACAAAGCATACAGTGCATAAGGAAAACCCAATGCTTTCACACATTAAGATATGATTACTACTGGATAACTAAACCTCTTCAGACACCTTCTTAAAGGACACCTGAAGTGAGGAGGATTTGGAAACTGACTTTTTTTTTCCTTATAAACCATTCGTTGCCCGGCAGTCTTGCTGATCTCTTTGGCTGCAGTAGTATCTGGATCACACACCTAAAACAAGCTTGCAACTGAAGGCCAGATGATCAGCAGGGCTACCAAGAAACTGGTATTGTTTAAAAGGAAATAATTATTGCAGTCTATCCCTCTGTTCAGGTGTCCTTTAAACAGGGGATGCCACCAACCAATCAGTTGGAGGCACGACACTTCCCTCACAGGTGCCAGCTACTTGATAAACAGTGCAATCACTGAACTGTCTGAAAACATATACAATGTTTCCCCATGTTACAAAAAGTAGTAATGCACTCCACTTGATATAGATTACCTATTATTACTGATTTATAAAGAGTCAAGATGTTTTGCGGCAATATACAGAATAAGAAACCTACAAATGGTACAAAATAATACAAGCCATGGTAAATACAAAATAGAGATGTTGGTACATAATACACAATTGGTAGACATAGTAATTACAGTAACCAATGTAACCCGATGAACAAAATGTATAACAAATTCTAAGACGCACAAAGTTGGCAGACCACTGCCCTGGCGAGCTTACAAACTATTAATTTATATTTTTTCCCTTATTTTCATATTGCCAGGATTCTTATAAACTGTACTGGATTGAGACAGAACAACACGCACATACTTTGCTGTATATTCAGTATCTGTTTCTTAGTCCTACTGTTATAAAATGTCCCATTTGCTATATAATCCAAAAGGTATTCACGCTTTTAAAGTTAAAAAAGCAATGCTGGTAGTTCTTCTTCTTTTTTTATTTTTTTTTTTGTTTTCCACATATTCCTTTTTGTGTATTTGTACTAGAAGATTTTTTCTTTTTTTTATCTCTGCTTATTTTTATAGCAGTTATTTGACAATGAGTATGTTGTGCTCTATCTCTTTCTACAGATAATGATTTACCTTATAGACAAAGTGCTGCCTGGCAGTTACTTTGTCAATAATCTGCGTGCACTCTCAGTGGATATGGCTGTGTTTAGGGACCTTTTGAGACTGAAGCTACCAGAACTATCTCACCACCTGGATATCCTCCAGAAAACCGCAAATAAGGAGAGTGGGGGTATGTCTGTCCATGAAATACTAAATGTTTCAGCATGCGTTCATTATTGCTATTCCATATTGTGCTTTGCTTTTTTTCTGTTTTAATAAGTAGATCATTTTACTTTAAGTATGCTGCCATAAAACTACTCTGAATTCATGTTTTAGCGATGTGAACTCCCTGGTGACTGGTTGTCTTCCAGAAATGCAGACCCGTCTGCCTGATATTTCTTGTTCCTTCTACTCCTTAGCTTGAATTACATAAATTATAGATGTTCAGAGGTAATTAGTCTTAAAAGCTATTCAGCACAAAGCTGGTGAAGTTGAGAGGTAAGATGTAAAGTACACAATTAGCTGCTCATCCAGTATCAGAAAAGCAATATACGTTTTTATTTTATGGCAGTAGGTAAAGGTGTTCATACCTGGGGGTGACAAGTGATTTGATTATTCATCAATCAATGATGCATCCTTTTGAAGTGTCAGTAGGAATGTTATTGAAAAATCAAATGTTTTTTACTGCTTGATGCATTATAGACCCGCTGATCAATAGATAATTGTAAGCCCTCTCAATGATTCCTTCAATAAATGAAAGCAAGACGTTTTGAATCAGGATGATACCATTTACTGGCTAATGTAAAAGAATTAGGAGTAAGCTTTTGGCTATTCAGCCTTCATCAGACTTTAATCCTGTATACTGACAAGCTGTTACAGCACATAGCTATATACATGCAACAGAGCACACAGCTATATAAATGCAACAACAATAGCAGATAAATGGATTTATTTTTTTTTAAGGAGGGGGGGGGGGGGCAGATACATGTAATTAGCCACTTCACAATCAGACCTTGTTTCCCACTTATGGACCAGAGCAGTTTGACAGTTTGGCTATTTCCCTATGTAATCATCAACTTTATCCCTACTTATGACACCTAAATGAAATATATATATATATATATATATATATATATATATATATATATATATATATATATATATATATATATTATTTTCCCAAGACAAACTAGGCTTTCATTGTATGGCATTTTTCCCTCAAACTATTTTGTTTTCTATGCATTTTAATTGGGAAAATAGGAAAAAAATAGAACAAACGCATTTCTCAGTTTTTTACCAATTCCAATTGAAAAATAAAGAGCTACTGTAGATAAAAATATACATTTTGTTTGGCTATTTTTACTGTTTATCATAAAACTTAGAATATATTCCTGTCACAATTTATGGTGAAGATATTTGATTCTGAAATAATGCTACAGTGTGTATTTTTCACTACGAATTAAGAAAATGTAATTTAATGGTTAAAATCAATCCCATTAGCTCAGGTAACAGCCTTTCCCCAATTAGTGCTGCATCAGAAAATGCCAAAAGTATGCACAGGAACAAGCAAAGTCCTGCACAGCACTGCTTCTGCTGCAAGACGTATATCTATGTCCTCTTGGTTTGGATGAAGTCACAGAGGATGTAGATATACTGTAGTGGTGGTTAAAGTAACACTGAAGTGAAAAAAAAACCTTATGGTGTAAGGAATTGTATGCATAGTACGGATTATTCATTAAACATTAGTAGCAAGGAAAAGTCTCCTTTTTTTTCGGTGGTATAGGTTTTTTTTTTTTTTTTTTTTTTTTTTTAACTATGCATCATTCTCTATTTGCAGTTTACAAATTACTCTCTGTATTTTAAACTATGAAGCAGAGCTAATGATCCTTTGAACTTTCCTGCAACAAAACCTTAAACAAATAGTGAGAGGACAGGCTGAGATAAGTGCTTCAGAAACAGCACTGTAGCCGGCCAAGCTTGGTCTGAGAGCTCAGAGAAGCTCTTTCATAGAAAACTGAAGTTTCTGAGCTATTCCTGTACTGTAAACAATATGAGACTCATATCTGTGCTACTAATGTTCTATTTCTTAGCTGTACTACACATGCACATCATTATATCATAAGTTTATTTTCGCTTCAGAATCCCTGTAAGATGCATTAGTTGAAACAAGACATCCAAATAGGGTCTTGAGAGGAATGTTAGACTGCTTTCAGTTCCTGATTTTGTGAAGATCTGCATGCTAGAAGGATTTCCTGCTCAACACTGCTGGCTGTATCAGGTGTTGGTCGCCTGATATTTTATGTGCTCAACTTCACAGCTACAGAATTTACAGAACACAATGTATTTGAAGAAACTTTAACAATATGCCATGCTTCAACGACCAATAGAAAGCTAAAAGGTATTTGTTTCCCTTTGCAGGTGGTTACGAACCGCCACTTACTAATGTCTTCACTATGCAATGGTTCCTGACTCTCTTTGCAACGTGTCTTCCTAACCACACTGTTCTGAAGATCTGGGACTCTGTTTTCTTTGAAGGTTCAGAGATCATTCTCAGAGTGGCCCTGGCAATTTGGGAGAAGCTGGGAGAGTAAGTTTAACTTGGTCTTAAAATTTGTGGTGGTGTTTTTTTTTTACCAATAACCTTTTATGACAAATGAGCAATGATAATTCTAAATGCTTAAAGGCTCCATCATGAGCACCAAATTATCTTTCATTTAAACGTTATCTTTAACATCCAATTCACATTTTTCCAGGTGGGAAAACCACTGCTGGGGAGTTGGAGTCGAAGCAATTTTGGGTACCTAGAGTTGGAGTCATAAACTGAGGAGTCGGAGTTGGATGATTTTTCTACTGACTCCACAGCCCTGGGGAAAAATTTGGCAAATGAATGTCCGGATTTTGCTTGCTTAAATTTGTTTCAAGCAATACTTTCCTATATAAATCTGGTCCATGAAGAGTTCTGAGTTTTTGCCTGGTGTTCAACAACCTGAAGGCAGTATAATTAGCAAAGTTTTTATGTACAGTATACCATCGGATTAGTTTTCTAACAAAATGACCAAATGTTTTGTGCCAGATCTGCAGGAAAATATCTGGAAATAACAAACAATCGATGGACCTTCTCTTTCTGCTCACTGAGTCTCATGTTCCTAACTAAAGCGGATTACCCACCTGAATATGGCTTGGGGAACCTACAGCAACGGAACCCAATGAACGAGCGTTCCCCGACCCATCTTCTACAGCAGTAACAAGCAACTGCATACAATGGGTGCAAATGATAGTACTTTGCTGGGGATCTTAAAGATCTGATCTGCAGTGACATTGGTCAAGTGTACCCACAGAGAAATATTGTAGAAATGATTGCTTGTTGCAGGAAAAAAACGCTGCAAAAATTGTGCTGCGGGTACGGACATGAAGCCCATAGGGTCAGACTTGGACTTCAAGGTGATACTCCACTTTAATATGCATGAAACATCCGTCCTGTCCATTCAGTTCTATAGGTTACAAGAGAACATTTGTAAACATTACTATGGATCTCTTACTGCAGATACAGCTACAGCCTTGCCGTAAGATTAGTAACCGCACATGGCCACAGGGTGGATAGATATTCTGATTTAAGAAGAATACAGCTTCAAAGCTGCAAAGCTTTGTGTTCTGTGCTGTTAGTATTCTGAAAAATATGGCAGTTAATGGGAAATTACTAGGCAGGATGTACAGTGCTTTCAGAGCAAACCTGAAAAAGATATCAGGTTTGGGGGAAAAAAGTGCTATTTGAACACCCAATCACTTTTAGCCATTTACAGCTGGCTGCAAATTAAAGGGGAGAGGGTTTTTTTTTTTTTAATCAAATTACAAAATGATTACATTAATGATCAAATTATGTATCTCCCACACACATTATAAATCCAATTCCTCTAATCCTTTATACTTGGCACAACTAAAGTATACCTAGTATATCTAGCATGTTGTACAGCAGAAAAAGAGCAGAGCTCTATTCTTCATGCACAGTGTATAGACCTGGATAACAAACTGTCAACATATTGAAGGGTTTGTTGAAGTGTCTTAGTATGTTTGTTTTTCTTTGTTACAGTCAAATTGTATGTTGCCAAAATGCAGATGATTTTTACAGTATGATGGGCAAGCTGACACAGGAAATGCTTGAAGACAATCTGATAGAAAGTAATGAACTGATGCAGGTGAGAAAGTATTTATTTTTCATAGAGCTTTGTTGAGGTTGATCTGTTACATTTTATAGAATAACAACAACAACAATAACAATAATATTTTTATATAGCGCTTTTCTCCCTGGGGACTCAAAGCGCTGTGACCCTGCATTATGCAGTCTCAAAGGCTAGGGAAAAGAGGAGTTTTTAGCCTTTTTTTTTTAAAGCTGTCCAGAGAGGGAGCCTCTCGTACTGATTGTGGAAGTGAGTTCCATAGAGTAGGGGCTGCGTAGGAAAAGGCCAGAGCACCAAATGTTAAGTGTATCCTGGGAATAATCAGCTTCATCTTGTTGGCAGAGCTGAGGGTGCGTGGAGGGGCATAAAGTTCCAATAGATCCGCTATGTATTTGGGTCCCATGTGGTGTAGAGCCTTGAATGTCAGCAGGCAGATCTTAAAATTGATTCTCCATTTTACTGGCAACCAGTGAAGAGTTTGCAGTACTGGGGTGATGTGTGAGCTGCGGGGGGTATTGGCTAGGAGTCTGGCTGCAGCATTCTGTACTAGCTGTAAGGGGCGCAGAGCCTTATCTGTAGATCCGATGAACAGGGCGTTGCAGTAGTCTAGGCGGGAGGATACAAATGCATGAACCAGGGCAGGTAGGTCTTCAGCTGGGATAAGGTGTTTGATTTTCGCTATATTGCTTAGATGGAAGAAGGAAGACTTGACGACAGCTGATGCCTGCTGTCTGAGTTTTAGATTTCCATCCAGGATCACCCCAAGGTTTCGCACAGAGTCTTTATACTGTACAGTATCTCCCCCAATTGCTAGTTTGAGGTGGTGAGCGTTTTGAACTTTATCCATCATGTGTGGACCACCTACCACCAACACCTCTGTTTTGTCAGAGTTCAGCCTCAGCCAGCTGGTGTTCATCCAATTTTGTAAATCCACTAGACACGCATTTATGGATGCTGATGGGTCTTGGGTGCCAGGCTTGAAGGACAGATACAGTTGTGTGTCATCTGCATAACAATGGTATCCTAGGCCATAGTTCTGGATTATTTTGCCCAGTGGGAGCATGTAGACTGCAAAGAGTAATGGTGATAGTACAGAACCCTGTGGAACTCCATAGGGAAGTGGCACTGGATTAGAGTAGTGTGTTCCCAGACATACTTGCTGTGTCCTGCCAGATAGGAAGGTCTGAAACCAGCTAAGAACAGTACCCCTTAGGCCACAGTAATTCTTCAGTCGCTGGATTAGTGTTTCATGATCCACAGTATCAAATGCTGCAGACAAGTCGAAGAATCAAAATTGAGCAATCACCAGAATGACCATATGGTTTTGTTTTGTCACCACTATAGCTGTTGACATCTAGACAATCATTGAGTCCTTGCTTCCATGCATTCCAGTGAAAGTATTCAAGAATCATTATACATTTCTATGCACTTGCAACTTCTTCATCTTTCCTTAGTAGATGGCCCTGTTACTATCTCCCTCAGAGGAACTCAAAATCTAATATCTACTATAGTTTTAGTCTAAAGTCCCATCTTAATATTTTTGGAAATAATCAGTTAATTTATCTATGTTTTGGGGATGTATTGTACATACACACTGCCACAACTGCACCCAATGTACACACCCAGATACACAGACTGACATTCTTGTGTGTCCACAGACATACACAGCATCAGCACATACAACCAGATTTGCCTCACCTGTCACTGCCAACCACTAATAACTGTTTCCTTTTCACACTGTAGCCTAGTCTTCAGTCGGTTCTTCCCCCAATGCACATCTTGCAGAGACAGCATTGGGAGAAGGGAGGAGGTTCCATGCTGAACTGCTCCTGTATAGATGTGCAGTTTAAAATTTCCACTAGGGCTAGGCAGTTTTTTTCCCCTTTGCTGTGTTCTGAACATGAACTTTATTGGGCTGAACAGGAACTTGGTTTGCACAGGAATAATTAGGTTTGATATAAAGGGACCCTGAGCACTCATTAAAAATGAAATGTGATTTACCTGGGGTTTCCTCCAGCCCACCGCAAGGTCCCCTGGCATCCTTCTGGCTCCTCTCCCGGACCTGGCTGGCAGCTTTATGGTACAACTTCGGCCTGAAGTCGTCAGGCCTGCTTCCCGCTTTGCTGAACTGCAACATCACGCCAGCCTGCTATGCATCTTCACACTGGCCGGCGTGAGAGTCCTGCGCATGTGCAGTTCAATATTAGAGAACTGTGCATGCGCAGGACTCTCACGCCACCCAGCATGATGATGCATAGCCGGCTGGCGTGATGACGCAGATCTGCAAATCTGGAAGCAAGCCTGACTACTTCAGCCTGAAAGTCTTACCGTAACGGAGCTGCCAGCCGGGAGAGGAGCCAGGAGGATGCCGGGGGACGTTGCAGCCTACGGTGGGCTGGAGGAAGCGCCAGGTAAGTGCTCGGGGTCCCTTTAAGCAGATACATGTTAGCTTGACAGGTACTTAAATCTGATTTGCCCCGTGCAAATCAGTACTGTAATTCTGCGTCCTGTGGAGCAAGAAAGGCATACTATTGAATTTTTTGTCTCTTCCGTGCTCATGTAGTGTCCAGTATAGGCAGAAGAGTAGGCTTTGCAGTCTGCTCTCTCCTCCATACTGATGGGCTCCCAAACAGAATGCAGACAGCAGTGACTACAAAACGAAAGGACACTGTGACCACTACATGGTCTATACCTAGAAACTGCTCTGCATACTGTATATATCTAACCTGTGCAGCAGCATTCAGTCCTGTTCTTTGTCCATGTGCTTTTGGGGCAGCTGCTTACACAGGCTTTTTGGTTTTCCCAATTAGAGCAATCGGCTATGAAGAGGTTTTTAGAATGTACCTGCATGAACCATTAAAGTGGTATGGTCACCATAAAAATCAAATTTCAACAGCAACTGGTCTGAGTGTATTAAGTGATAAAGATGCTAACCCTGCATTCAAAACTTGCAAAACTTTTTCTGCTGTTATGGTTTGTAGTTATCACATACTTTAGGACCACTGGCCCTAGTGCCAAACAGTGCCAAAGAGTTAAATGGAAGAGGAGGAATATATTATAGATACAAATAACTCCCAGCATTCATTTCCCTGCCTAGCTGCTTATCAGAATCCCCCTCTGATTACTTATGTATACAAGCAAGGCTGAGGTGACTCAGTGATTGGATGTGTAAATAAAAACCAGTGCAGTTGTTAGTATACACCTCAGTGGGAGTGTCTGAAGACTCTGGGAGGAGGGCAGCTAATGAATACACAATGAGCAAGAGAAGGGAGGGGGGAAAACAAAGTCAGGGAGGATATGATGTCAGCATTAGCTTGGCAAGATGGCCACTGCCTAGAATAGGATTTTCTGCATTTCCTTTATAAAATTCACAGGAATCATTACGTGGATAGCACAATACATCTGTTATGTAAGTAGTAGTAGTATTAATCTACTTATATATGTGTTTTGTATTTCTAGGTTAGCATGGGTGTCGCTTGTTCTTTAAAGGGCAACTGAAGTGATTGAGCAGTGGAGGCTGCCATATTTACTTTTCAGCAATACCAGTTACCTGGCTATCCTGCTGATCCTTTGCCTCTAATACTTTTAGCCTTAGCCCCTGAGCAAGCATGCAGCAGATCAGGTGTTACTGACATTATTGTCAGATCTGACAAGATAAGCTGCATGCTTGTTTCTTTCTGGTGTGCTTCAGACACTATTGTAGCTAAATAGATCAGCAGGACAGCTGGGCAACTGTTATTGTATAAAAGGAGATAAATATGGCTGCCACCAGATCACCCTCACTTTAGTTCCCCTTTAAATAAAATAGTGAATGGACTGAGATTTGGATTTACTGTGGTGGCCTAGCATTTATGGGCAGATGCTTGAACATTTGTTGCATCTGGTAACCGAACTCCTCATGTATACATGGTGTATTTAAATTTTGTATACTTGTTTTTTCTTTGTTACATTTTGACAGCTTTTTGGTGCATGGTCTTTAGCTATGCTAAGAACTAAAATTAATATCCTTGGTGTATCTGCATTGAGTGCAGAAAACCACATTGGCTCCATATTTTCTGATAACACACTTTCAGTGCTATCTAAAATCAAATAAATGTAATACCTCATAATAAATATATATTCAAAAATCTAAGGTGACTTAGTCAGGAGGACGGTATAAACAATAAAGGTTATGACTCACTATAACCATTTAAAAATAAATGGAAATCTGGTAAAAGTACACGACGTTCTACACAAAAGTACACAATGTTCCATGGCCGTTTCTTGGGCCGTGCGGCCTGTGCGGGCGCCCTGAGCGCTGAAGAAGGGGGGGCGCTGTAATGGAGGGGGAAGTCAGCCACGGGGAGGGCAGCCCGACCTCTCTCTCCGGGCCGCCCTCCTGCTCCCCCCTCCGATGCAGAGCGCAGCAGCCAGCAAGGAAGCGCTGTAATAGTAACAACTCGCCTCCCTGGTTCCAATCGCCGGTCACTAGCCGCTGGTCTCCTCCTCTGCACACACGCTGATACACACGCTGCTTCCTGTTTAGCCGGAAGCAGCGTGTGTATCAGCGTGTGTGCAGAGAGAAGACCAGCGGCTAGTGACCGGCGATTGGAACCTGGGAGGTGAGTTGTTACTATTACAGCGCTTCCCTGCTGGCTGCTGTGCTCTGCATCGGAGGGGGGGAGCAGGAGGATGGCCCGGAGAGGAAGGGAGGGAGAGGTCGGGCTGCCCTCCCCGCGGCTGCGCTCCCTCTATTATTGGGGGGTGTCGCCTACCTACCTACCCTGGGGGGCAGCTACCTATCTAACCTATACTGGGGGGCACATGCCTAATTAACCTATACTGGGGGGGCGCCTACCTACCCTGGGGGGCAGCTACCTATCTAACCTATACTGTGGGGCACCTACCTAATTAACCTATACTGGGCGGCACCTACCTAATTAACCTATACTGGGGGGCAGCTACCTATCTAACCTATACTGGGGGGCAGCTACCTAATCTAACATATACTGGGGGGCAGCTACCTAATCTAACCTATACTGGGGGGCAGCTACCTATCTAACCTATACTGGGGGGCAGCTACCTATCTAACCTATACTGGGGGGCAGCTACTTATCTAACCTATACTGGGGGGCACCTACCTAATATAACCTATACTGGGGGGCACCTACCTAATATAACCGATACTGGGGGGCAGCTACCTATCTAACCTATACTGGGGGGCAGCTACCTAATCTAACCTATACTGGGGGGCAGCTACCTAATCTAACCTATACTGGGGGGCAGCTACCAATCCAAACTATAACCGGAGGCAGCTACCTATCTAACCTATACTGGGGGCAGCTACCTATCTAACCTATACTAAATGCACATACCTATCTAATCTATACTGGGGGCACCTAGTTATCTAACCTATATTGGGGGCACCTACATACCTAGCTAGCCTATACTGGTGGCAAATATACTGGCTACCTATATTGGAGGCACCTAACTAACTAACCTATGCTGGGGGCAACTATTCTGGCTCCCTATTAGAGGCACCCACCTAGCTAACCTATACTGGGGGCACCTACCTATCCTATCTAACCTGTACTGGGGGCACCTACCTATCTAACCTGTACTGGGGGCACCTACCTATCTAACCTGTACTGGGGGCACCTACCTATCTAACCTGTACTGGGGGCACCTACCTATCTAACCTGTACTGGGGGCACCTACCTATCTAACCTGTACTGGGGGCACCTACCTATCTTACCTGTACTGGGGGCACCTACCTATATAACCTCTACTGGGGGCACCTACCTATCTAACCTATACTGGGGCAACTATACTGGCTACCTATACTGGAGGCACCTACCTGGCTAACCTATACTGGGGGCAACTATACTGGGGTACCTATGCCTGGCTACCTATACTGGGGGGACCTATAGCTGGCTACCTATACTGAGTGCAACTAGACCTGGCTAAACTAAACTGCAGGCACTTATACCTGGCTAAACTGTGGGCACCTATACCTGGTTTCACGGGGGGGGGGGGGGGGGTGCAATTTTTACACCCTCGCCCTGGGTACATTTTAGCCTAGAAACTGCCCTGCAATGTTCTAATTATTTAATTTAATGGTGTATTAGGCCTGGGACCCACATGCAGAGCTTTTATAAGCGCTAGTGAATCGAAAAGCTCTTGCTATGCAATGCTATTGGGGACTTTTAAAAAAAAAATCCCATCCCTCAAGTGGGATTACACCCATAGCATTACATCAGCAAGAGCTTTTCAAATCACAATCGCTTAGAAAAGCGCTCCTAGTGGGTTCCAGGCCTTACAAATACTTATTTCTGTTTCAGTGGAAATCCAATGAATACACTTAGCTGGCCTACCCCAAGAGGTACTGTAATGTTTATTAGAAGTTCGTGTAATAATCCTTAATATTTCTGTGTTTTATGCAGACTGTTTACTCCATGGCTTCTTTCCCATTCCCACAACTGGCTGAGCTGAGGGAGAAGTACACCTATAACATCACACCGTTCCCAGCACCAGTGAAGTCTGCTTCATTTTCAGGGTGTGTATTAAACATCGCTTCACACATTGGGCCTCACAACAGAAATATTGCCAACCTCAAACTCAAACCAACAAACGTTCATTCGGGCAATACCTTAGTCATTAGGACTAATTATACATAGTTTAATGCAAGCTTGCAAAACAACTGAATCAGAACCACACAAAAGCAAATGTAACATGCACTCATTGCTTGTATATCTCTTGTACGGTTCTGTATTGTGCTTAGAAATGAAACGTAAAGTGTTGAAAGCTTGCGGTATATTATGTACAGTTAGTCATTAACGGTATTACCTGAATCAATGTTTGTTGCGCAAAAACGTATTGATCATCATCTGACCAATAAAAAATGTTTTACAACAGCAGGCCTTTTTTTTTTTTTTTTTTTTCTTTTGAATATGGAATACATTTGTGGGATTTTCTATCTAGTGACACATTTAAAACTGTTAATATGGACATGAGAAATGCATACAGAGCCAAAAACTTGAGTATCGTTTTAGACATGGAAACAAATTGTATCTATATTGCCATCTTGTGGCAGCTTTGAAGAAAGGTCTATATATTTTGTGATTGTGAAGCACAAACTTTTACTGCTAACACACTCAAATAGATGCACTGAATATCCCAGTCGGTAAAGAATGTCACAAACCACCAGCCTAACACAGGCCTTAAAGAGACACTGAAGCGAAAAAAAAATAATTATGATATAATGAATTGGTTGTGTAGTACAGCTAAGAAATGAAGCATTAGGAGCAGAGACATAAGTCTAATATTTTTCCAGTACAGGAAGAGTTAAGGTGCCCATACACTCGTCAGATTGGCAGCAGATAGATAAGAAATGCATCTGATGATCTATCTGATGCGTTTTTAGAACATTTTTTACCAGGATAGAATTCCAATAGATTTCAGTTTGAAATCTATTGAAATTCGATCTGATGGCATTTTTTTGCCATCAGATTTCCATTAAGGCCAATGCAAAATGATAAGCAATCTCATCAGATCGACCTAAATTTTCCATCCTGCCAGTTCGAGAGAAATCGATCGAAATCGGCCATCGATCGGTCGATTTCCCAACCGATTTTCAATCGATTGATTGATCGATCTGGGTCGATCGGTCGGCCAGAAAATCGGCTCAGTGTATGGGCCCCTTTAAACTCCAGTTGTTATCTATGCAAATAGCCATTGAGCTTTGAAAGTCGCAGAGAGCTCTGAATTCTGATTAGGTTATCTAGGCTGTATTGTGTTTTTCTTTTGCAGAGAACAGTTCAGGACAGGTCAAATGTTCACTGCCTGTTCTGTAAAAAAAAAACTTTTAGGGCCTGTAGAATGCTGAGTAATGTGTAAACTGCAAATATTAGAGAATGATGCAATGTTATAAAAAAAAAAAGCTGTATAACTGAAAATGGAGGGTTTTTTTTGCTGCCAATGTTCTAGTAATTACCCCTACTACACAACCAATTCATGATATCATAATTTTTTTTTTCGCTTCAATGTCTCTTTAAAAGAAAGTCACCTGTAACAGTAACACTGTAAATATGAAATAACAATACATCATGTGTAGTAATCTTGTCCAAGAATTATACATTTGTCAGTTGACCAATGGAGTGAAGACACTGTGGTATTTGAGCTTGGAGGGTCACCTACTTTACAGACATTATTTGCAGTTCTACGCAACCATGCTAGCTGCAGTGAAGGGCCTTCTGTTACATGGACAGGCGGTCTGGTGAGAGTTCATTTTAACTGGGAAGGGACATATACTCCATATAGACCATGAATCTGGCTTTTGTGTAGAGTATGTGCATGAGCCCATCCACACATCGATTTACCTACACTGAACCTTCCTGCACAATACTGAGGTCAGGGTTATCCGAGCCCCAAATTTGTTCAGGGGCTTAACTTTTTTATATAGATAGATAGATAGATAGATAGATAGATAGATAGATAGATAGAGATTACTTGCAGAATTATTGGTGGAACCCATGTGACCCCACTGTTGGATAGTATGTGCTTAAAGAGGAACTCCGGTGAAAATGTAATAAAAAGGTGCTTCATTTTTACAATAATTATGTATAAATTATTTAGTCATTTTTTTCTCATTGTAAAATCTTTCCTCTCCCTGATTTACTTTCTGACATTTACCACATGGTGACATTTTTAATGCTGGCAGGTGATGTCATTGGAAGGAGATGCTGCTTTCTGTTTTGGTAGTTTGACCCAGCTGTAAACAGCTGTTAATTCCCACAATGCAATGAGGTTCAAAGGTGGGAATCCCACTGTGGGAGGGGTTTCACAACAATTTCAGCCATACAGAGCCCCCTGATGATCCGTTTGTGAAAAGGAAAAGATTTCTCATGGGAAAGTGGTATTAGCTACTGATTGAGATGAACTTCAATTCTTGGTCATGGTCTTTTTACAGCTTTAATGTACTCTAATCTAGAGATCTTAAAAACTGTATTGAAAAAATAGAGTAGAACTTTGTTTCTTCAATCCACTACATTGGGACGGCTCTGTTAAATGTTTGTTGAATTTCACGTACAGACTTGTTCTATTACATTTTCTGCTCATACAGATTTTATTTTTTAATAATTGTTTAAATTTCATTTGGCAGCTGCCAGATAAAACAGTTTTCGATTTGTGAGATAGTTGTGTATAGCCATTCATTGTTTGTTCATGTTTAAGGCACCCAAGCAAAATGCACGAGAGTGATGAAGAAAATGACATTGATGATGAAGACATAAATGCTAATTCTATTGGATGCCTTGGCCCATTAAGTGGACTTTTGGCCCCAGAACTGCAGAGATATCAGAAGCAAATAAAAGGTAAATTAAAATTTCCATTTCCATTATTGTGACGTTTACCAAACTTTTATCTGTAGCACTACAAGTTAAAATACTGAAAATACTGTAAATGAATTGTATTCTGGTAGTAGCGTGTCATGTTCTTGGTCTTTGCTCTATGGACTTCTTGTCACTGACTTGAATCCTATGACTTGTATACATCTTGGCTTGGTCCAGTTGGCCCAGTGCTCCCCTTTGTTGACTTTCTATTCTGGAATTGCTCTTTCACCACATAAAAAGGTGGCATTGAAATTGCTGATACTTCGGCACTTCATGTATGCACAGTTGGTTTTGCCAGTGTTATTGTCACCACTTCCCAGTTGATGTCTAAAGGGCCTGAGCCCACTAACGCAGTTGTGTTCACTTTTGTCTGCTTTTATGCATTTGTAACATTGTGTTGCTAAAAAGCGGACACAACTGCGTTTTTGGGCTCAAGCCATTAATCTCTTAGGCTCTTGGCAAAATGCCCCTCCCTGATGCCTAACCCTTAACCCCTGCAAATTACACCCTTTGTGATATCTAATCCTAGCCTCCTCTGCGTAAATGAGACCCAACTCCATGAAACCCAACTCAGGCAGGGGTCATACTCTCTATGAAATTGTAGGCAGTTTTGCCGCAATGTGAGATCCCATGCAAAATCGTGCAGTAAGTAGTACTTTCCTATGGGGCTTATGCATTTTCAGGAGCCATTTGAGATTCTGTATAGCGTTTAGAAAGAAAAAAATATAGAACATGCACTACTTTGCTACACCACGCATGCGATACCTCATTGAAATGCACTGGCTGCAGTAAAAAAAACAAAACTGCTGAGCTCAATCTCTCAGACAAACCAGACAGTGTGCAGCGAAACGCTTGTGAGGAATCATCTGTGGTTCCCTCCGGTACAAGTCCCTTCCTGACTGGGGACAGATATCTACACAGCCAATACTTCAGATAGCTGGGAACTGGGATCATTTACACCAAAGCATTACTGCATTGCCTTCATGGATTATGCATAATTTACATACCAAGTACCACCATAAGCAGTATTAAGAACCTGAGTCCATTTTGTGACTACAACTAACCAAGACACCAGCAGAGATGTCTTATTGCTTCTAAGATTGTGAAGGCCTAGTGGGAATTGAACCCTGCCCTATCGCATGCAGAATAAAACTCTTTTCAATAGAATTGTTTATGCTAAGTTATTTTTAATTATGAAATCCATGTCTTAGCAGTTCCTCCATTTTCTTTAGACCATAGAGAGGAGCAGAAGCTTGGCAACATTGCAGAACTGAGCCCAGGTGCAATAGATTCCTGTCGGAGTGAATATCATGCCGTATTCAACAGTATGATGATGGAACGCATGACGACGGACATCAATTTCTTAAAGCAGCAGTACTCCAGGATTAAGAAGAGGCAACTACAGCAAATCCACCAGGTCTACATCAGAGCAGGTAATGGCTCTAGTCAGTGTTGAGTTTTTTTGGTTTTTTTTTTTTTTTTTGCTAATATAGCATAGCAGTGTGTTACATCATACTTTTTCTTATTTGGCCAAGCTGGGATCATTTAGTTTTGATCCTTGTTGATCACCGGGAGCTTTGGAACCAATATCTTGTTTGTTTGTGTAAAGGTTATGAATCTACAGAGAAAACTTAGTGGTAGTCTGTATGCACAGTAACTCAAAGATTCTGGTCTGTCTGTGATGAAAATTACTGTATGTACGGGAGTAATCAACAAAATTAGTATACAGTACGCCCTTTTATTTATACATGTGGTCATTGTCACCATGGAGATTTGAGTATCTGCTTATACTTATTCTTCCTGCATTAAATAAGGGAGGGATGCTCTGGAGACTGCTCAGGCAGTAGTAGAACAGAGTAGGTGTAAAGAGTACAGGTGAACATAGACTACTTTGGAAATTACATACAGCACTTGCTTTATGTTGCTCACATCCTCAGTGCCATTAGTATCATCCATGGATTCTCCTTTGACAATTTGTAACAGCCATTCTGAATGAAATCTTGCAAATGCCACCCTGCCTGAGTCAGCACACCTTCACTAATTATATCCTTATATGGCAGCACAGCCACATCATACAGTATTCATCTTGTTTATCTCGGTTCCAATATTTGGCCTAATTCTCCAGCTTGGCCCAGGAGAATAAACCCACTCCCTTATACTACCATCGCATTTTAAAACAAAGCCAGTCTTTGCCAGTAAAAATACCCAGTACTTGTACCTTTTTTTTTTTTTTTTTTACTTCCCCCTTTTTTTTTTTTTAACTTGTACAAAAACACAGCACCTAATCACACCTCTGCCTGATGTAGTTATCTGTGCCTAATCTGCTACATTATGTAGTGCCCAGTCCCTACTCGATAAATATTGACAATACTGCCAACAGGAAGATCAGTGAACAAAAGAGGTGAAGTGAGGAGCACTTTGGCAAAAAGAGGTGTGCCACGACCCCGTCCCAGTGTCCCTGTGTCCCTTGGGACCACAACAGTCAAAAATACAGATGGGTCGGCACCACCAAATAGCAAATAAAGCTCTTTTATTACTGCTGTAATAAAATAGCTTTATTTGCTATTTGGTGGTGCCGACCCATCTGTATTTTTAACAGGAAGATCAGGGCAGCTTAGTAGCAGTGAAGGTAGTTTTTGACTTTGTCAGTATTTTTAGGGTCAGGTTAGGGTTAGCACAGGGTAATCATTTAGCTGAAAGTATCAGGATAGGGTAAGGATAGCTTGGTCAATACAAGGCTACCAGGTATAATTTAAAGCAAAAACAACACTTCATTGATGTTGAGTAAAATTGTTTTATTCAGTTCAGCTCTAGATAATAATTTTTTTGTTGCAATACTAATGTGGTTTGGAATTGGGTCTATGGCAGCAGCTGTATTTGACTGGTCCAAGTCAAAGCTTCATGCCAACTGCAACAAAATTAGCATTAATTCAGAAAATTAGTATCCTGTTGCTCATCTTTGTTTTGCTCCCCATATTGCAAAAATTAATATCGAACTTCTTTTCATCTTGGTTATTTTGACACTTAAAACACATCTGTGGTGTTTCTAAAGCCTCGTACACACAGACATCTGTACAGAGGCTCCTAACCAGCAACGCCCACTCGGCAAGTAATCCGCCTGGCAGATCAATTTGGCCGAGGGGCAGCCAACTTCTTTGAAGACATCGCTCACCTGCCTACCACGTGACATCATGCATATGCCATTCCGTATTCCCTCGGCTCCCCCTCCCCATATAGCAACAGAATGCGGTGTCCGCTACACAGCTGACATGCCTCTGTTCAAGCCGGCCCAGTGATGTCGCCCAAGGGGATTGGGTAGCGATCCCCAATGGGTGACATCAGTTGTTAGGTGTGTACACACCATTAACAGGCACTGATAGTCAGTGGGCTGTCGGCAAACGTTGGCACTAACATACTGTAGATAAGTAACAATGGCTTTTGCTCTGTAAAGCTAATTAGTTATAAGCTAAGGTGGGACTATCTGCAGTTCTGTATTGCAAACAGAGTATTGTTGTCATGGTTGCCTAGAAGTGCAGTTTTAGCTTACTGTCAGTTTAGCCAATGCTTTCAACCTGCATTTTTAAAAGCATTTAATTACAAAAATCCTTGTGCAACACTGATCTAGGCTTATTAAAATTCTACTTTCATTTGTAAATATCTTATGGTAATTTTCTAATAGGGATAGTCAATGAAATGCTGATAATTCCAGCTGCTGATTTTGCAAATGTTTGCAGTTTGAAAATGGACCAAACTAATATTGCTGAGGTGGATTCCAATTGATTCCTTTTCAAGATGCATGCATTTTCAAAATCCTGCATCAACTCTGGATGATTTGAATCTCACTGACCATCCCTATCCACAAGTAGCATACATTTTTTCAGTTATTCGTACCTGCCGAACCACACTGTGGCAACGTTCTCGAACAAACTGTATTTTGTATTCTATAATCACACACTGCATTTTTGTTTTCTTAATTCAGGACTTGAAGAAGAAAGAGACCCTGGGATTTTGTTAGATCCCAGGGATCAGCTGAATAATGGTATTTAAAAATAAGTTCCTATGTTTTGAGTTTTTGTTCCTGTTTCTGTGTAACATGTGCAGGCATCCTGTCTTATGAAATGCAAGTCAGCTGAGAATGATGAAAAGCAGGCAATGTACTGGCTGAAATGGAAGATGAGGTAGTTAAACAGTAGATTAGCCCTCTTCCCATCTCCCAGTTGGTAACTGAAGTTCATGGAGTGTAGCTCAGGCAGAGTCCTGCTGTATGTTTCTCCAGACTCTCCTCAGTTCCGTACTAACAGCCTAGTCTTTGCCGTACCAGAGTATAGAAGGAGAATAGTTGTTATACTTTCTCAATACCTCACATTCTTTTTGAATTGGCTCTTCAACATTGTGTGAGCGGGTTATTTACATCCTGTATTTTAACAGACGCTTGAAAGAATCAAGAGATCTCCTAAGCTGGAAGGGCTGCATTTGCTTATTGTCTGCAGTACATCATTTGTTTGCGTAAATGCAGACGTATGAGCTATACTCAGGGAAAGATTTAGCACTAGGCAGGAGCAACCAATGTGCTGAGAAGCGGCTTTCATGGGTTCTCAATTCTGCACTCCCCATCCTGGAGCTGTGCTGTTCTCCCCGCCCTCGGACCATAGAGCACTGGATGGGCAGTCCCTTACAGCCGCATCCATCCAGCTCTCTCTATGTTCCAGGGGTGGGGACATCCGTGCAGATCTAGGATGGCGAGTACATGCACGCTGGGTAGTGGGAGTGAGAGAAAGGTGATGGCTGGGTCGCCAGGGAATGGGTGTAGCCAGCACATTCAGGGTCGCAGTTTGGCTTGTGAACCCACACTTTCATCAGAATTTGCAGAGGGAGGAGTCTTGGGTGCAGAATTTGTATATTATATATTTGTCTATAGGCTTCTGGTATGTACATCCGGCCCTGAGTTTACTTGCATGCAGCAGAACTAGATTAAATATGTTCTTGTCGTATAAGAGACCCAGGCTCTGGCACTGGTCTAATGAAGGTACACAGGCCATGGCTTCCTGGCCTGGCTGCTTTTGTCTAATCATGCCTATTGTTGTTGATTTATTAAGGTTGGAGAACAGAAGCAGGCACTGGATTTTTTTTCTTCTTAAATAAATTAGGTGACAGACTGCAGCTCATCTGGCTCATGTAGTATAGTGAGGATTTCTGAGAGATTAGTAAATTGCAGCCTGGATTTACAAAACAAAGTTCTTACTCTGGGTGCTGCATGTTACTACAATAGAGCTGCTAATTCATTTACTTTCCAGCATCCCCCCACCATCTTCCGGTGTGACTGACGGAGGTTGCAATTCTTTGACACAGAATAGCAAATGTTTTTTTTTCACAATCCAGCCCAGGTTTGCTGGATTCCTTATGTTCTCCAGTGTTGTCCATCTTTTGTAAATCAACCCTACTGTGAATAATCTCCCAGCCGCGTGCTTTACAGAACTGTATCTTTCCGCCGCTGAAGCTGGCTCCCCTTATAAAGGATTACTGCACATGTTTTACAGAAGATCACCTCTGAAACCCTCAACTGATGTCTCGCTTCTTACATGTTTCTTTCACCTCTTTCTTTCCAGTCACGTAAGGCCACCATACACTGTTAGATCCAGTAACAAAAATATGAAATCTAACTTCCAATTTATCAAAATGCCTACTGGAAATCTTATTTACAAATGAAGGCCACCTTGATCCATGGTTAGATTTTTCTATCTACTCTCACATAAAGGAGTGCAGATGCAGAGGGTGGGTAGCTGCGGGTAGGTGCAATGCATGCTCACTACTCCTGTAGGCTTTGTATTTTATCAAGTATAACAAAGCCAGTGACATTGCCATAGGTATCCGATATCAGGCATAATATTGTGTTGTACAGTGCTATTCAGGTAAATGATCAATATCCAATGTTAATTGCTTACCTGATCTAAGCCATATCTAATAATGTATATTGGCCTTTTGATACAATATGTGGTTTGCTATGGGTGTCTGTTTCAATGTTTTTCTGACTGGTGGTGGGACTGTTGTTTCTGAATCTAATTCATTGCGCTTAAAAGTTGGATGAAATCCTGATATATGATGATTTGTTAATTTATATAATGTGTTGAGATAGTGTAACAATTGCTTCCTATTTTATTTAGTAAATTCTCCTGTTGCAGAAAAAAATACACTGCACAGGGCTTGTTGTGGTATTTGGTTACAGATTAAAGATCTGCTCTAGAAGAGAAAAAAATTAGCTTTGGACTTTGTGGTAATAGGTTAGAGTCTCGTTAGAGCCTCTTTGGGATTTTACTGGGGTCTGCATCCCTATTGAATTCCAACACCTTCTGCAGTTCATATGTATTCCGTGCAATCATCTCAGCAGTGTGTGACTGGGTGCAAGATATCTAGTTACGTAATCGAAAATCCATTATCCTGACATCTTGTGCTCCTGCATAACCCATCAATTGTCTCAGTGTTTTGGACTAATTCGACTCATCTAAATCCTGTCGGTAAAAGGTTCAAGCCTGTCAGATTAAGAATGCCTACTAAAGGTAATAGCAACATAGGGAAAAAAAGTAGTCTATAGCAATGCTGTTTGGTATCCGCCCACCTATGGTTCAGTTGATGCTAAAACTGAAAAACGTTTTAAACATTTTTTCAATTAAACAGATTTTATATATAGATTGCTACAATATGGTAATGAAGTTGTTCTAACATTTTTCTTTGATATTTCCTTCTCCAGATAAAGGTCCGGTAAGCAGCATTTTGCCATCTCAGGTTAATAATTCTCCAGTTATAAACCATCTGTTACTTGGGAAGAAGTTGAAGCAAGTAAACAGGTCATCTAAAAACTCAGCTGTCCAGCTTCCAACATCTAAATCCATGATTCTACCTAATGAAGAAACCAAAGGAAAGCTGAATTCTCCATGGCGTACCCATATTCGAGTTCACAGGAAAAACATTGCCAGAGCCAAATGTCAGCTTGGTTACGGGGATACTATTGGACTTATTGAAGAGCAAAATGAAATCCCCAAAGATCAGGTTGATGCACCCAAAGAAAGCGAGGAGACCGAGCAGAATACTGAGCCAGCCCTGAGAGAAGAAAGTGACTCAGACAGGATGGATATGAAGGCTGATGGACACTCCCCGGAGCCTGTGTTTCAGGATGAAAATGCAAACGTGACTGTTGTACAAAGCAAACTTGAAGCACTGGAGCTGAGCTCCACTGATGACCCAAAAGAAAAGTCAGAAATATTCCAGTCCATTCAGCGAACACCTTCTGACTCTCACAGTTCCTCCAGTGACAGTGGAACTTCATCAAAATCTCCTAGGGGACACGTTTTCAGCCCTTTTCCAAGTGTCAAGCCACTTCGAAAATCTACCGCTGCTAGGAATTTGGGTTTATATGGGCCAAACAGTAGAACCCCAACTGTGAACTTTCCACATATGAGCAGAAGTTTTAACAAGCCTGCCAATGGTGCCACTGGGAGCAAGAAGCGATAGCACAACACTAGCACTTTGGTGCTTCATGCAGACTCTGTCCTGATTTAATTTCCTGTCTCTGTTCTGTCATTGCTTTCATAGAAAAAGATTTCATGGATCGTGTTTTTGAAAATGTGTGTACAGGATTGTGCTTCGATGTAATGAGACTTTGGTGTTAAAAGGTGGTGTTGTTATGACTGCAAGTACAAACCTGGAAAAATACTTCCAGATTTACATGAGGATAATAATGCTTCTATCTGTTTAATTTTTTTTTAACACCGACATATAATGCTAAACTGATTTTTATTTATTTCATGTATCCTTTGCTTATGTTTCTGAAGTCCTTCTGATATTGGTGGAAAGTTTATAGGTAAGGAAACCAGTGTGATGTCAGCCTAGTAGACCTTACAAAGGACCACAAAGGAATAACTATAGGACTGAATTTCATACTGGTTTTCAAACCTTATAAAATGTATCTTTTTGGTTTGTTACTAGTGCGAAGTCAACTACCTGACAAATTGGGCAGTTGTCAGTGCAAATTGATTTGACCAGCTAAGAAAACTTCAGATTGTGGACATCCTGTTAGACGTTCACCAACTCCTCCCTTCTGGGTAGTATAACTCAGAACTCTCCTAAAATGCTACTATCTGCTTTCCACCACTATGAAAACCACATCTGTCCTTAAAGGAGAACATCACACATTACCATATAGCAGCATGGGTGGAGACGAGTGCAGTTATGAATGACCTATATACTTATCGGAAATCAGTCACTGGAACCATTTGCGTTAAAACACACTTGAAATAAGAAAACGCAACAAAATAAACACATTCTGAATACTTACTTTTGTAGATTCTATCACTTCCCTTCAATATCCCTTTTCGTCCACTGTTCGTGCCGCTGCTGGAAGAACTTTTTCTGCTGTGCCTAAATTCTCACTTGTGTGAGATGCACAGGGAACCAGTGATAAACAACAGTGTGCATAAAAGGACAGTCAAGGAGTGGAGGGCTGGGCAAACACTGCAAGCCAGGCTCTTCCAGCTTTAATATTTAGCTTTCCTTGTCCGCGCTGACAGCACTCAAAGGTATGTGCCAGTTGTCTGGACATACTTCTGTGCTTAGATTAAAAAGCTGCAGATGCAGCAGCATACACCTCAAATTTGTAGTTTACATCTCCTGGGTGGGCCATTAACTGATTGCGTACAGTCTACTTAGGACATCTGTATTCATTTGACTAAAGGGATTCATGGGATACTGCACATGGGTACACGTGTCATACTTCCTATTCGGGAGACAGTGTCTTCAGGCAAGTGGTTCCATTGATGGTTTTACGTATCTACAGTCTCCTCCACCCACATTGTTGAATGATGGTGGGTATAATTGTTCTTTAATAAGTTTATTTAAAAAAGAGTGAGGTCACTGAAATAGGTGTGAGGCAAACATGTCACATGACCATCAGTAGCCAATGGCAGAGTGGATGATTCCCCAACCTGACATTACTCAATGCCAGCTCTTAAAGAAGTATGAGAGGGATTGAGGTTAGTCGGGCAGAACCTGGACTTTCTCAAGTGCATCTTCCTCAATTTAGGAGTGGTATAGTGAAATGAGACATCATTTCACTCACAATTTTTTTTTTTTTTTCCCAATAAACATTCTCAACGATAGTTTGCGAATTATCACCACAGCTTTAGAAAGGGACGCCTAAGTTAAGGCAAAACATTGTGACCTGCAACGCTTGTGAGTGACTGTAGCAAGAATAATCTCAAACCGCTACAGAGAAGACACTCAATGGCTAGGAAATGGATGGGGTCAAAGCAGGAAGGTTTACTGGATTTTGCATAACTGTAATATGATGCATCCATTAGGTTGTGCTCATTAGCTAAGGTGAGTGCTGCGATTTACAGGAAATGCAAGGAAGTAGGTGACCTTGCTATCTGGTGTAGAACTAACCTGTGTAACTCGCCACTTACACAGCTGCTTGTCGGCATTATTTTTCAGGTAATCATCAGACTATTCTCAATTATCAGCTATATCAACTTTCAAACATTCAAAACTATGTGCAGTTTGCCAGAACAGAGTGCCAAATCTGTAGCATCAGTTTCTTAAAAAGTATTTTTTTTTTCCTTTTCAGAATGCCTTTGTGTAACTTGTCCATGTTAATTAGTTTATAGCAAAACTAAAGTCAGATGAAGAAAGTAACCCAGCAAAGTCACAATAGTAGCAATGTGTACTTTGTTCCTTGTTTTAAAATGATGGAACAGCTTCATTTAACTCATTACACTGCGGCAGCGTAGGGGCGGGGCACCGTGTGTAGACAAGGATAACTTTAGAGATGATGGGTGGTATGGCAGTATCTAAAGGACACCAAAGAAAGGTCATTCAGTACTGCTGTGTCACTGAAATGGGCAGGTCCTGAAATACTTAGGGCTTGTGCATACTGTGCAAAGTAGGTGGCTGTTTGGTTTACAGCAACACAAGATACCTGCAATGTCCTACGTTGCAGCAATGACCCAATGCAATGTCTTTAAATGGGACAGCACTGAGCTGCGGACTGAAGCGCATGCAGGAGTGTCTTGGATGCCCTGCTGTTTCATCCCATATGCAAGAATGGCAGACAGTGCAGTCTACGTTCTGTCTAATGGTATTGTATAGTGCACTCTAAGCATTGCTGCAACCAGTCCATCAACACATAAGTGTGTCTAAGCCCTTCTGTGTACAGTATCTTCAAAACTGTGTCATTTTAGGAAGCAAGGGTCCTTTTCCATTGAAGATCCTAAGCACAAATGCACTGCAATGTAACTGCCATTTTCATATTTTACACCAAGCAGTTTTCAGTATGATTTTCTTGTGACCATTTTCATAATGCAGTTGTGTTTTCTTTATTCCATTCATTCCTTAACAAAAACAAAACCAGTTACTAAATAAACAATAAAACCTGGAAATTGAATATCGCACAGCACTCAGTTTTGGTATGGGATTTTACTACACTTCCAATGACTTTCTCCTGCATTTATGTTAGGGTTAAATGCTCATGCACTACGTTTGTGTTTGGGGAAAATCAAATCCCATCAATGGAAAAGGGCCCTAAGACTTTACACATTGCTGCTACAGTGATTTTGTGATACAATGGATTGCTTTCCCATTTGACTTATTATGATTGGCCTGCTTATGTTTTAGAGGTTTGTACAGTTGCATGGAAGTAAAGCAGTTTATAATAGGCAAGGCCTAAGAAATGCAATTCTATAAAGATGGAAGGAGTGACTTCTCCCTGAATGCCCAATCACTGCATGCCTTGCATCTTGTGTTGCCTTGTTCTTTAGCTGTGTTACTGAAAATGCTTCTTTCAGTTCTCACTGTGCTGTTTCTTTAAGTCCTCTCTGCCATGTGTTAGAATAGATCAAACCTTTTACGTTCTGTCTGTGAAATGTCAGCTTGATCCCAAATATCAGTTATTCATAATGTGCCAAAACCAACCGTTCTTTAGGAAGGTAAAATTACAAAGTGGAAGTTAGACTGTGCTATGTGCTGTTTGTTTTATAGCTTAATTTCTGTAATAAAGATCCAAAATGCATTATTCTGTGTACTGTTTCTTTAAGAATAGAAATACCATATTAAAGACAAACTCCAGATGCAAATGCTCCCCTAGGCCATAGGCTTGCTTTTATCTCTTTTGTAAAGTGCTTTTCTTCTGTATGACTCAAAGCCCAGAGACTTGTCTCAGATCATACTTATGCTGGGAATACACGATGCGATTAGCCGCCGGATCGATTCCCGCTCGTCCCCGTGGGCACTTATCTTTTTGTTTCTCTTCCATTGTCCGTCCTCGGATCGAGCGCGGAATCGATCCGCCGCGTGATCGGACATGTTGGAAATGATCAATCGAACCATCAGCGGCTCGTTTGATAAGAAAAAAAAATGCCGTGTGTGCCCAGCATTAGTTGGGGTTTGTAATGTTGCAAAGGAGCTATGTTATCATAAATGCCTGACTAAACAGGTGGCTTTTCATTACATAAATGCTAGACTGAGCAAGTGGCTTTTCAGTTTCGATTTACGGTAAATGCCTCCAGGGTTGCAGCTATCTTGGTTGGGTGTGGTAAGGCATTCCAAAGGTAAGGCAGCATTACTGAAGGCTCCAAAGGCTTTGCTGGCGTTTGGGGACGGCAAAGTTATTAGATCTGAGATTGAGAGGTGATGCACCTTAAAGAGAATCTGTATTGTTAAAATCGCACAAAAGTAAACATACCAGTGCGTTAGGGGACATCTCCTATTACCCTCTGACACAATTTCGCCGCTCCTCGCAGCATTAAAAGTGGTTAAAAACAGTTTTAAAAAGTTTGTTTATAAACAAACAAAATGGCCATCAAAACAGGAAGTAGGTTGATGTACAGTATGTCCACACATAAAAAATACATCCATACACAAGCAGGCTGTATACAGCCTTCCTTTTGAATCTCAAGAGATCATTTGTGTGTTTCTTTCCCCCTGTTCTCATGCACTGAAGTTTCAGGCTGCTTGTTTCTTCCTGCAAACAGCTTTGCCCTTGTCTGTAATTCTTCAGTATGTGAAAGCCCAGCCAGCTCAGAGGACGATTTATCCAGCTTGTAAAAGATAAGAGAGAAGAGAGAAGCTGCTCTAATCCTAAATAACACACAGGCAGTGTGCATAGAGGGGTCTGGAAGGGGGAGTTCATAGCAGAACCACAACACTGAAGAACTTGGCAGCCTTCCAGACACAGGCCGACAAGTCTGACAGGGGAAAGATACATTGATTTATTACAGAGACAGTGATAGTATAAAGTGCTGCAGTAAGCCAGAACACATTAGAATAGCTTTTTGAACTTGTAGGATGATAAAAAACAGGATGCAATTTTTGTTACGGAGTCTCTTTAATTAATTGATGTAAAATTACTGTTAAAAACAGTGTTGCAGCTGCAGAGTAATGGGCCCTAGTGCAAAAACTTGCAGAACCCACCCCCCCATTTTATATCGCACTTTTCTCCTGGGGGTCCCAAAACGCCAGAGTTGCAGCCCATAGGGCGTGCTCTATATGCCTATGTTGGAGAGTCTTGCCCAAGGTCTACTGAATAAATGCTGTTCTGAACCATTTACCAATGCACTCCACAAAGCCGTCCATGTTTTATGGACTGTCTGAGTTTTATGAAAGATAAGCACAGTTCCAATTCGTGTAGAAGTTTTTCAGGGTTCACACACACACACACACACCTCCTCCCAGGGTGGACTCAATATTATGCAGGAGAACAGAGGCACAAAAAGGATAAAAGGAAGCTAAATAAGCTTAAAAATATTCTTGGTAAATAGAGGAGGTAGTGGTGGACTTACCTGCTCCAAGTAGACACACAACGACTGTAGTAAAGACAGTCAATATATTTTATTTATGAACTCCAAATATGCAACGCGTTTCACAGATTTGATCAGGCAACAACAACGGAGCAATAGCGTATGTGGTCAGTAGAAGAGCCAGGCACCTGCTTTTGCTCCGTTGTTGCCTGATGAAGCGGGATCAAACCTGGGAAACGCGTTCATACGAAACGCGTTCATAAATAAAATATATTGACTGTCTTTACTACAGTCGTTGTGTGTCTTCTTGGAGGAGGTAAGTCCACCACAACCTCCTCTATTAACCAAGAATTTGGTTTACGCTCATTTAGCTTCCTTTTATCCTTTTTGCGCCTCTGTTCTCCTGCATAACACTCACTCACACACCTCCCACAACACACAATTCTTAGAAACCCAAGACTGTGTTGTCAGTTTGTTCATGATCTTTCCTTGGACCATCCACTTTTGGTAGGTACTAACTTGCTGTATACTTTTAAGCATTCTCGGTAGGCTGCTTTGACACAGTCGTCTAACCTACAATTTGCCTCCTATCAAAGTTGCTGAGATCTCATTGTTCCTCCTTCCAAATTCACTTTCTGTTTAATATATTAATATTATAATAGATTTATCTCATCAATGTTATTCACTTCACCTCTCTGCTTTTAATATTGTGGCAGACTGGTATTTTTACACGTTAGAATAAAAATAACCTGCAGGATCAATACTTTTCAAGGCCTCGTGTCATGCTCCCTGTTGCCATAGTTTCACCACCAGAGGTCACTATTACACTAAATTAGTTCATTAGCTATGAGGCCTTGAGAACAGTGAAATACTTCACGGTGATCTTCAGGGGCATAAAACAGACAGGTCTAAATGAATATAGAACATTTGGCAATTTTAAATTTGTTCTTCTTCCCATACTACTGCTCATTCAGCAACATTTGTTAAACAAAGATTCTACATGATTATCAGCATCTGTTAAACAAAAATTCTACAGGATTTATTACTTTGATATTATGAGTGCATCTTTAATGTGTTCTATTTTTTACTTTATCCTATCTGAGTCCTGCTAAGCTGGAGAAACTAAAATCAACCAGGATTCTTGAAAACAATATCTGCAAACACTTAATTTTTGCAGCAATAAATTCTGAAGTGCCCATGCATTTTACTTTTAAGGTCGCATTCACAGTGCCACATTGCGGAGCTGTGTTATAAAGACGTATAACGCAGCTTACCGCACTGCAATGCTAATCCTATGGGCCGTTCACAGTGCAACCTGAATGTCGCGTTGAAAAATGTTGTGTTGTGGTAACTCACTGCTTGCAGTGTGTTACCTCTCATCACAGACACGTTGCGACTTTAACGTCGCATTAAACCGCAACGTCCCACTGTGAATATGCCCTAAAGGACAACTGACCTTAGAGGAATATGCAGGTTGCCATATTTATTTCCTTTTAACCACTTGCCGACCGCCCATAGCCGATGGGCGGCGGCAAAGTGGACGCCAAAAGGACCGCAATACGCCCAAGGGCGTTGCGTCCTTTCGGCATGCCGGGGGAGCGATCGCGTCATTGATGACGCGTGCTTCCCCCGGCAACTGGCTCCGCCCACCCGCGACGACAACCCGCCGGCCGTTTGGAAGCGCCGGCAGGTTGTTAACCCCACGATCGCCGCATACAAAGTGTATAATACAGGCTGCCTCCTGCCCTGGTGGTCCCAGTGTCCGAGGGACCAACAGGGCAGGCTGCAGCCACCCTAGTCTGCACCCACTGATCTCCCCCCCCCCTTCCCTCTGATTGCCCACAGCACCCCTCAGACCCTCCCTGCCCACCCCCCAGACCACTGTTTGCACCCAATCACCCCCCTAATCTCCCATCAATCACTCCCTGTCACTATCTCAGCGCTATTTTTTTTATTCCCTAAACTGTCCCCTGGGGACTCCTGATCACCCCCCCCCCCGACCCCTCAGATTCTCCCCAGACCCCCCCCCCCCCCTTGTGTACTGTATGCATCTATCCCCCCTGATCACCTGTCAATCACCCCCTGTCACTGCCACCCATCAATCAGCCCCTAACCTGCCCCTTGCGGGCAATCTGATCACCCACCCACACCATCAGATCGCCCGCAAACCCGCCGTCAGATCACCTCCCAAGAACATTGTTTACATCTGTTCTCTCCTCTAAGCACCCACTAATTACCCATCAATCACCCCCTGTCACTGCTACCCATCAGATCAGACCCCTATCTGCTCCTAGGGCACCCAATCGCCCACCCACACCCTCAGAACGC
This sequence comes from Hyperolius riggenbachi, assembly GCF_040937935.1. Taxonomy (NCBI): domain Eukaryota; kingdom Metazoa; phylum Chordata; class Amphibia; order Anura; family Hyperoliidae; genus Hyperolius; species Hyperolius riggenbachi. The sequence goes on from NC_090648.1 coordinate 316,584,108, forward strand.
CCTCAGACCCCAGTCCTGATCACCTTGCCAGTGCATTGCTTGCATCTATCCCCCCCCCCCTCTATTCACACCTTGAGACACCCATTAATCACCTCATGTCACTAGCACACCTACTCATCAGATCAGGCTCTAATTTGCCCCGTGTGGGCTCATGATCACTCGGCCAAACCCTCAGATCCCCCTCAGACCCCCTTCCGAAAACCTCCCCAGTGCATTGATTGCATCTATTTTCCCCTCTATCCACCCCCTGAGACACCCATCAATCACCTCCTGTCACCCCCCTAGCACTCCTATCCATCAGATCAGGCCCAATACAACCTGTCATCTAAGAGGCCACCCTGCTTATGACCGGTTCCACAAAATTCGCCCCCTCATAGGCCACCTGTCATCAAAATTTGCAGATGCTTATACCCCTGAACAGTCATTTTGAGGCATTTGGTTTCCAGACTACTCCTCTCGGTTTTGGGCCCCTAAAATGCCAGGGCAGTATAGGAACCCCACAAGTGACCCCATTTTAGAAAGACACCCCAGGGTATTCCTTGGGTATTAGGTGTATGACGAGTTCATAGAATTTATTTTTTGTCAAAAGTTAGCGGAAATTGATTTTTATTGTTTTTTTCACAAAGTGTCATTTTCCACTAACTTGTGACAAAAAATAAAATCTTCTATGAACTCACCATACACCTAACGGAATACCTTGGGGTGTCTTCTTGTGGGGTTCCTAAACTGCCCTGGTATTTTATGGGCCCTAAACCGTGAGGCGTAGTCTTGAAACCAAATGTCTCAAAACGACCTGTGAAATCCTAAAGGTACTCATTGGACTTTGGGGCCCCTTAGCGCAGTTAGGGTGCAAAAAAGTGCCACACATGTGGTATCGCTGTACTCAGAAGTAGTATAATGTGTTTTGGGGTGTATTTGTACACATACCCATGCTGGGTGGGAGAAATCTCTCTGTAAATAAATAATTGTGTGTAAATGACAATGTTTTGATTTTTTTACACACAATTATTTATTTACAGAGAGATTTCTCCCACCCAGCATGGGTATGTGTACAAATACACCCCAAAACACATTATACTACTTCTCCTGAGTACGGCAATACCACACGTGTGGCACTTTTTTGCAGCCTAACTGCGCTAAGGGGCCCAAAGTCCAATAATCACCTTTAGGCTTTACAGGGGTGCTTACAATTTAGCACCCCCCAAAATGCCAGGACAGTAAACACACCTCACAAATGACCCCACTTTGGAAAGTAGACACTTCAAGGTATTCAGAGAGGGGTATTGTGAGTCTGTGGCAGATTTCATTTTTTTGTCACAAGTTAGCAGAAATGGAAACTTTTTTTGTTATTTGTTTTATTTTTGTTTCAAAGTGTCATTTTCAGCTAACTTGTGACAAAAAAAATAAAATGTTCTATGATCTCACCATGCCTCTCAGTGAATACTTTGGGATGTCTTCTTTCCAAAATGGGGTTATTTGGGGGGTATTTATACTATCCTGGAATTTTAGCACCTCATGAAACATGACCGGTGGTCAGAAAAGTCGGAGATGCTTCAAAATGGGAAAATTCACTTTGGCACCATAGTTTGTAAACGCTAAAACTTTTACCCAAACCCAGTGGCGTTCCTTCCATTGGGCGCAAGGGGGCGGGGCGCACCGGGTGATTGACAGGGAGGGGGTGTCACAAAGCAGGGTTGCCAACCGTCCATCTAGATTAATCACCTGAAATTAATCATGTCTGTATTGTTTTAAAGTCGCTTTGTGAGCATTACACAGTTCCCACTATTATTATTATTATTATCAGATTCATTAGTATTATTGTTTAGCAAGCCTGAAAAGTTAGGTCCGAGATATCAGGCTGCTGCCGCCGCCTCCTCCTCCCTCCCTCCAATCAGAAGCTATCTTTTCGGCTGTCAGATCTCTCTAGCCAATAGAAGCGAGAGAGACAGCCAAGCAAACCCGCCCCCATAGCCCCGAAGTCCTGGTCTCTACTCTCGATCAGCATGGAGAGAAGGTAACTCTCTATCACTCAAGTGTACTGGGGTATCATTGTCCTCATACCTGCAATCCGCTTCTTATCCCTTCCAGTCACACAGCCTGTCAGTATAATTCAGCACAAGGAAGCTGATCACTGTGTGCATGCAGTGGCACTTCAGCTACAGAGTCCTCCGTGCTCTGGACTGTTATCTTCTCTGCTGGGCAGCATTCCTTAGAAGCTTTGATGGGGTTACAGGAGGGATGGGAGCAGGGAAGCCTTTCTATAGGCAGAACATGGGGGTTGTTTATGTTGATAAGAGGTGTAGGGTGATTCACAGATGAAGCCAGACCGAGCTTTGTAAAGATAAAATCACCTTCACATGGAATCTTGCTCTGAAAGGGAAATTTGCATTGTTTTGTTTTATAAATGATTTGTTGTGAGCTGTTCTGATGATCAGGCAGGCAGCTTTCCCCCTGTATTTGCTATGGAAGCTGGTGTCTATAGATTGTGAGCTAGTCTGAGAACAGTTAAAGTGTACCAGAGCTGACTAATAAGTTTTATACATACCTGGGGCTTCCTCTAGCTCCATCTGCATGGATTGCTCCCACTCCGCTGTCCTCAGCCATCTCCTGCTTCGGTACCAGGTCCCGTCACTTCTGCCAGTCGTGGTCTGTCTGACACAAGAGAAGTGCGCTCTTTACGCAGCCACTGGAGAGATACGTAGAGAGCGCACTTCTCTTGCACAGACTGGCCACAACAAGTTACGGGACCCGGTACCAGAGAAGGCTGAGGACAGCGGCGTGGGAGCGATCCGTGTGGATGGGGCTAGAGGAAGCCCCAGGTATGTATAAAACTTACTGTCATTCAGCTCTGGTTTCCTTAAAGTGTTGCAGAAGATGTCAGTGATATATAATACATAATAATAATAATATGGTAGGACATTAGGCTATGGTAGGATTAGATTGTGAGCTCCTCTGAGGCCAGTCAGTGACATGACTATGTACTCTGTAAAGTGCTGCAGGTGATGTCAGGGCTATATAAATACATAATATGGTAGGCCATACAACTATGGTAGGATTAGATTGTGAGCTCCTCTAAGGACAGTCAGTGACATGACTATGCACTCTGTAATGTGCAGCAGGAGATGCCAGTGCTATATAAATACATAATAGTAATATGGTAGGACATCACATTAGACTATAACTATGGTAGGGATTAGAGTGTGAGCTCCTCTGAGGACAGTCAGTGACATGACTATGTACTCTGTAATGTGCTGCAGGAGATGTCAGTGCTATATAAATGCATAATAATAATATGGTAGGACATAACACTATGACTATGGTAAGATTAGAGTGTGAGCTCCTCTGAGGACAGTCAGTGACATGACTATGTACTCTGTAATGTGCTGCAGAAGATGTCAGTGCTATATAAATACATAATAATAATATGGTAGGACATTGCACTATGACTATGGTAGGATTAGAGTGTGAGCTCCTCTAAGGACAGTCAGTGACATGACTATGCACTCTGTAAAATGCTGCAGAAGATGTCTGCTATATAAATGCATAATTATAATATGGTAGGACATTACATTACACTCTGACTATGACAGGGATTAGACTATGAGCTCCTCTGAGGACAGTGACATGACTATGTACTCGGTATAGTGCTGCAGAAGTTATCAGTGCTATATACATAATAATAATAATAATAATAATAATACAGCAGACATTGCATTATGACTGTGGTAGGGTGGGATTCGATTGTGAGCTTCCCTGAGGACAGTGAATAACCTGACTATGTAAAGTGCTGTGGAAGATCATCTCAATGCTATATAAATACTAAAAAAAAAAAAAATTATGTGCAGAGCTTAGCCCCACCCACAACTCTACTTAAAAGTACGCTTCTGACTCAGCCCCCAAAATGTTGCGCTTTTTTGGGGCCTTTTGTCCTTCAAAAATAGAAATAAGGTTGGCAACCCTGTCGCAAGGACCTCCCACAGAGGCCATGAGCAGGAGGAAAGCAGCACACAAAGGAGGGACAGGGGAGGGGGGTGCCACATACCCCCCTCACTTGGGTCCCCTCCTTCCACGGTCTCCCCCTCCAGATATGGGACGGGCATGCAGGGAATACTTCAACTGACTCCTGTGTTCCAAGCGCTGGAGCGCTGCGTCACCATCACGTGCCACAGGTCTACACCTTCACTGTTGCTCACTGTGCTGATGCATATCTGGAGGGGGGAGAGTGTGTAAGGAGGAAACCCAGGTGGGGGGGTCTGGCATAACCCACCTTGGCGCGCTTAGTATGCCGCTCTCTCTCCTTTCCTTTTTTTTGGGGGGGGGGAGGGTGTCTTTTAATACCCAGCACCGGGTGTCAAATACCCTAGGTACGCCACTGCCCAAACCAATAAATATACACTGAATGTTTTTTTTTTTTATATCAAAGACATGTAGCACAATAAATTTGTACAAAAATGTATACAGAAATGTTACTTTATTTGACAAATTTTATCACAGAAAGTTAAAAAAAAATCATTTTTTTGACAAAATTCATGTCTTTTTTTGATGAATATAATAAAAACTAAAAATCGCAGCAGCAATCAAATAGCACCAAGAGAAAGCTGTATTAGTGACAAGAAAAGGAGGGAAAATTCATTTAGATAGTAGGTTGTAAAACCGAGCAATAAACCATGAAAGCTGCAGTGGTCTGAATGGAAAAAAAAGGCTCTGGTCCTTAAGGGGTAGAAAGACTGTGGTCCTCAAGTGGTGAAACAATGCACATTTCCTGGCTGTCCTATTGATCTTCTGCTATTTAATACTTTTAGCCACAGACCATGAACAAGCATGCAGATCAGATTTTTGACTGAAGTCTTGCCGCATGCTTGTTACTGATGCATGAAAGATCAGCTGGACTCCCAGGCAACTGATATTGTTTAACCTCCTTGGCGGTAACCCCGAACGTAGTTCTTGGGAAGCCGCGCAGGAGGTTTTCTCAGGCCTTGCTGGGCCGATTTGCGTAATTTTTTTTTGTTTTTTGCTGGACGCAGCTAGCACTGTGCTATCCGTGCTGCCGTAGAGCCCCCCCCCCCCCCCCTAGACCCCTGCGCTGCCTGGCCTATCAGCGCCAGGCAGCGCTAAGGGGTGGATCGGGACTCCCTTAGACGTCCGTGACGTCATCCCGCCCCGTCGCCATGGCGACGGGGAAGCCCTCCAGGAAATCCCGTTCTTTGAACGGGATTTCCTGATCGCCTATCGCCGGAGGCGATTGGAGAGGCTGGGGCTGGACCTCACGTCCTCTGCGTGATGACGCATACGAGGGTACGCGTGACGCGTACCCTCGTATGCAGAGGATGTGAGGTCAGAGAAAGGGCGGAAGTACCACAAGGGTACTACCGCTGAACCCGCTCGCTGCCCGGCCTCCCTCAACGCGTCACTCTCCGGACTCCTCCTCCTGACTCACTTCACAGTGCCACTGCCAGCCACTACCACCGGTATTATTTTACTTTCCTTAAACTTTTGTATGGGGAAGCGGGCAGAGGGGGGAGTGCTAGCAGAGGGGGTGGGGGGAATTTCCGACCCCCCCCCCCCCCGCGATCGGGGCATGCTCCCCCCTTATGCCTGCAACCCCATAGGGCCCGCAAAAGCGGGGAGTTCGGGGTTCGGCCTGAACATGCCGAACATTGCGGCCATGTTCGGCGAACGTTCCCGAACCCGAACATCCAGGTGTTCGCCCAACACTATACTCAACTAGCAGCTTCAGCTGGCACCCAAATTACTGTGGGACCCTTTATGTTGCTACTGTTGCCTGATTATCTGCCATGATTTACCCCCGGCTTCGGATAATATGTGATGTTTGGCTGATCTTATCCATCATGCAAACGAGTATAAAAACCCTTTAACTACTCTGGCGCTTGACATCGAAAAGGCCTTTAACGGCTTGTATTGGTCCTTCATGCATCGAGTCTTTGCCAAATTCGCGGTCACTGGGGAATTTGCTCAGGCGATAAAAACCTTATACCCCCATCCCTCTACTATCCTTAAACTTCCATCCTCAAACCCTGCCCCTATAAGTATTGCACGAGGAACCTGCCAAATATGTCCTCTTTCCTCAGTGATTTTTGTGCTTGCCATGGAGCCCCTGGCCACAAAAATTTAAAACAAGCCTGACATTATGGGCAATACTATTAAGAACCAATCCTACAAGGTGTGTCTGTTTGCAGATGACCTGGTCCTCTCACTCACAAATCCCTTGGTGTCTATTCCCGATCTTTTGCTGCTTCTACTTCAGTTCGGTCAAGTCTAAGGTTTAATCTTAATTGCCTCTAAATCTGATGTCCTCTTTTGCCACATTTCTCTCCAGTCAGAGTCAGAGCACCTGATCTGCATGCTTGTTGAGGGGCTGTGGCTAAAAGTATTAGAGACACAGGATCAGCAGGAGAGTCAGGCAACTGATATTATTTTAAGAGGAAAAATCCATATCCTTCTCAGTTTAGGTTCCCATTAAGGACCTGGTCCCCTTATCTTGTCTCGTGGCTGGGCAGAATCAACGCAGTAAGGATGACTCTGCTCCCAAAAATCCTGTATTATTTTAGAGTTTTTCCAGTTGGGGTGTTGGCAGCACAGCTGAGATCATTGCAGGCAACTATATTTGAATTAATTTGGAAATCTAACCGCCCTACTGTTTTTTATTATCTGCCATGAGTAGTGAAGCACTGGCAGGTATCAAAGGCATCCATGTCTCCATTGGCAAAGGATGTGGACAAGCATGACTGAACTATCTCTTGTTTGTTACTCATTTTGTGACAACCATGATTCTGCTTATAACCTCTGGCTTTGCTGACTACTATCCATTGGTGTTTGACCCTCTGTGTTTGCTAATTGTTATGGCTTTTGCTGCTTGGTAGGTCCTCCAAGGGGAGGATTTCCTACAGCCAAGCAAAACCCCGTGTATAATAAAATGCAGAACTTGTTGACTCTTTTGTTAGATTGGAGTCTCTAATCCCATACCAGGGGCGTAGCAATAGGGGGTGCAGAGGTTGCAACCGCATTGTGGCCCTTGGGCCAGGGGAGCCCCAAGGGGCCCTTCCTTGATTGCAGTATCAGCTCTCTATTGGTCCTGTGCTCATAATAATCAGTTCTATAGATACTTTGAATAGTGTTATTCATTAACAAACTGTTCCCCATCCCCTCTTTGACACTGTAGTTGCCATTGGTAGGTTTTTGTGCACCGTATCAATTGTTATGTATAGAGTGCTTAGGAGGCCCCAATGTAAAACTTAAATCTGGGCTCACAGTTCCTTAGCTACGCCACTGTCCCATACAATGGATTTGTGGAATTGTTTCAAGTGCTGGCTAAGGGCAGATGTTGCAGATGACAACAGGAGGAGGTAGAGGATGCCAGTTCACTGCTCATCACACAGGGCTTCTCTGTGCCTGGGATGAGGGGTGGTGGTGATTTCAGGAATCTCATGGTAAAATGTTCACTCTACTATGTTTTGTGTATGCAGTGGCTGCATGGGAGGAGCAATATCACATGTAAGAAGTGGCAGACATGTTATGCCTCTTTAGTGCTATGAAGTCCTATTACAGCTCTATCAACAATCCTACCCACACTGCACATTCCTGTAGGTCCTTCTAAAAAAAGCATGTTGGTAATGTTAATAAGTATTGAATGCATGAAAGTGGAAACATCACCAAACGTTTATTCTTTTGGCATATACAGTACATAGGTAACACAAACTACAGATGAAGGCTACAAGCAAGATCAAAATCCCTTGTTCACTATTTATGATTTATCTAATTAAAGGTGAGACGAGCACTACATATACAGTTTTATGTAGGTTATACAGGTTGATATCCCGTGTTTGATGCTTTTGGTTTCAAGATCAAAATCTTGTTGACTGGAGAGATTGTGGTAAAATAAATAAGGGCAATAAGGTTAATTACATTTTAACGAAAAGGCAACACAAACGTGACAAAGGCTAAAAAGTTGTGGTGTACTTTTGTAAATGGAGAGAATATAGATGTATATTTAAAACAATAGGTAGTCCACTACATAGTTTTTGCTTTTTTAAATCCTAATAATGTTTTTCAATTTTTTTTTTATTAGAGGGAAAAACACAGGGTAGTGGCATTAGCTTTGGCAGTGATGTTAAAAAATCTCAGTAAAATTCAGCAGTGTCATTCCCTGCCTTAACATATATTGCCTTAATACAGTACAATAAGGATACTTTCATACTATATAGTCGCATAGCAAATGCACTGTGATAATATTGTAATGGGACGTTTAAATTGCCACATTTGCAGTGCATTGCAACTGAACCCATCGGATAACATGAGGCATGTATGAACTCCCGTTGTAGTTTGATCCTGTTTTTACAGGGTGCCCAATGCCAAAGCAGGTCATTTCAGCGCTTGCTGGCCACTGCGCAGTGCTAGACCTGGGCGCGGCTATAGCTATAATGTTATAGCTACAGTGCCACATACAGTACTGAGTCTTGTCTCACTGTAATTCGCTAGACACCAATTTATGCCACTAGAGGACAAGCAAGATAATCAGTAGGGGAATATCTCTCTCGACTTCTCCCCACATCCAGATGACTGACACCACAACGATATGTTTGCACCCAATGCATGCCCCAGTGTGACACTAGTTTAAGCCTCAGGAAAATATATGAGAGTGATAGAATTACAAAGCTGTGTACCATTTGGCAGTGTTTCTCCTATTCTAGTTAGAGCATAAGGATGCATTCACCCATCCAGTTTATATTGGTCAAGCAATGGTCAATTTTGCCATCTCCATGTAGTATGAGGGCCAGCAGAGTTTAAATACTATAAAGAGTTTGTGCTTTCACACTACATGGAAGTGAAAAAATTGGCCAATATTTGGCCATTCAAAATTTGATGTGTGTACAAGGCTTAAATGCAGCAATGACAAACTGTGAGAGTTGAAAAATACATAGAAATTTGTGGTACTCTGTTTTTTTCTAATATAGTTTAAATGCACTTGAATAGTCCCAAATAGCGAGGTCAAAGTGATAGTAGGGATTGGAAATAATTCTAATTATTTTGTGATGTGAGAGGAACCTGGAAATTATCTGACCATTCCCACCGTACAGCATCAATCTATCTAGCTAGACCGCCAAGCTGCAAATGTCTGGAAAATGAATGGTATTAAGGGCCATGGGTGAAGCCATACACCATGTGATCACTGGCATCCAATATGTAACTTGCACAAATGTTAAAGCCAAAGTACAGTTACCAGAGGGCTAATGCTGAAACCCTTGACTCCCATTTTCTTTATGAGCCTCCCTGGCACAGGAATGCTTTTATTTTGCAATACATGAAGAGGTCATTGAGGCTAACCAAGCAGTCTTACTGGTTATGGTAATGTCCAAAAAACAATGTTCCAACAAATGTCTGAGCTGTAACCATAGACAAATTAATAGCAAATTTCTGTGAAGGGAAGTATGGCTCTTTATATATCTGGGATTTTCAAGATCTGTCATGTCAGCATTTTTTGAATAGTTTTTCTGTCTTTTCTTATTATAACTTTCATTTACCGAAGGCCAGGAGAACAACGATACCTTACCATTTATATCTAGTCCACATCCACTGACTATAATTATTCTTATATCGTGAAATTAATCTGTCTAGAGAAAATAAACCAATGTTCTAATGTGAAAGAGTTGGTTTTCTAATCATGTGGAAAAGCCAACTTTATAAATTTAAGGCCTATATTCCTAAAATGAGCCTGTGTGTGAGTGAGGTCTCTCAGCAGATGGAAAAATATACACAGCTATTTAGCTAGTCCTCCACCTTTGCTATTTCAGTTAGAAATGAAAACATTGGAAAGCTCCCTTCGGTGACTGTTGGTTTGCTCCTAGATTTCCCAGGAGGGCGGCCATCAAAGGAGCTGGCAGCGGAATCCCGCCATAAATACCATTAAGGCATAATTATCACAAGGCAATATCAGCCAGCTGCTAAATACAACATATCTCTAAAACATCATTGTCCCTCTGCTCCTGCAAGCTACTGAAGTGTAGCACTGTGCTTCTTTGAAGGGAGATTTTCACACACTGTTTCACAGGTTTCTAAATGACTTTTTTTGCAGAGTGACATTCAATCAGTGACCTAGAAGTTTACTCCAGTGAACTCTGTCAGGGATGTATGAAAAAAAAGTGAAATAAAAACCATGTAAAGAGATTTAATATAAATGCTTATTATACTTGTCAGTGAAAGATCTCCAAGCATCTTCAGTGCTTCAGATGCACCAAGTTTCTTGAGAATTGCAAAAAAAATTAAAATACATGGACATACATAGATTTGTCCCAGAGTAAAATGCACCATACTAGGACGTTACTATAAGGGAGCGGCCCCTATGATTGCAGGGGGGCCCAGAGCAGTGAGGACCCCCAGCTACTAACCTTCCCTCCTTCGGATACAGGGATCCATCCTCCAAGTCAGGTGTTCCTGTGGCTGCATGTGTTATGGATGTGAAGATCATGATGTCTACTTTGGTTTTATGATCCTTTCCAGATGCCCCCCCCCCCCCCCCAGACAGTGTCACCAAGGAGAGGCAAAATCATAGATTTGCCGGGGGAAGGGGGAAAGCATTATTTGTACTGTAGTTACACCCTTAGCACTATATATTACTTTTTTCTATATTGCAGACACTTACAGTAAGTAGTAAATATTTGACCAGTTTTGGACTAGCCCATCTTCTCATGTTTTCTTTATTTTCAAAAGCACTTACTGAACTCCATGTGTTTACATGTATATTACATTTTATATATTTTTTGCGACAGTGGTCCATTAAGTGATTGGGATTTGCTACCTTAACTTGGGTCATATAACATGATAGGTTTAGTGGTTGTTTGCTCTTGAATGTAGCATCCCTAGAAACTGTTTTTTTGTTGTTGTTGTCTTTTTGTTTTTTAACCACTTCACAACTGAGGGGTTTTCCCCTTTAAAAACCAGAGCATTTTTCACTCCTCCCAGGCAGTCTTCATTCATTTATTTATTAGGCAATATGATTGGTTATTGGGGACTGGGGTCCCCAAAACCAATCATTGGACTGTGGAGCTGGACACCCCCACTATGTTTCAATATGGTTCAGGTGAGTGGCAATATTTGACTACATTATAGCAAGCTATAAAAAAAATATGCTCCAGGATGCCTGTATCACTTATGTCATAACTGGAGATGTTTGGAGAATGGAGATACCTTAGTGTAAATAGTCCCAACCATATGGGCAGATAGGGTGTATTTATTGATGGGAAATTAAACGTCTGTTTTTGTAAAATTTCCTGTTTTCAACTAAGGATCAAAAATGAAGCACCTCAAGCGCTGAGAACATCTGCCATCCTTGGTTCACACCTTCATCATATCATGACAGTCCTTCAGGTCTTCTAAAGAGAGACCTGGTCTGCCTTCAGTTAGTAGAGCACATGGCTGCCATGGTGCTAACAAACTAGCCTTTTTAAAGGTAAAACAATATATCGAACAAATATGCAACTTTACAATTGAACTATCTCCTCAACTATGTCTGTTTAATAGCATGAACGTAACCTCCTCAACCACCATGGACACCACTCAAATGCCCAAGTTGCCTTAAAAGCTAACTCACTTAATGCTCATAATAGCAAGGAAAGTTATATATGACAAATGGATATACCCCAGTGCACCTATGGTGTGGGACCTCAAGGAAGAACTGCTACACTTATTCAATTATGACAACCTAGAAAATCAGTTACACAAAGAAAGATCTACTAAAAAGCTCTTTTCCATCTGGGAACGTTTCATCATAGCAACTTTCACTAAGCAAGAAATCGCTGTTCTAATGAATCCATAAAAATACACGTCCTGGTATGCGATACGTGACATTCAAGGAAAGGTGGGCAAGCTCAAACTCTAGACCCGCCCATACGTAAAACTATAACCATGGTGTGTTTTTTAATCTCAATTTTGCATTCTGCATTTTCACTGGCAACTTGATCTTTGCATCCCAACTAGGTTTGGAAATAGTTGCATGGGCCTGGGAAGGGGTGAAATTTAGGAAGGAGGGTAGCCGGATTATAGAGAAGAGTTTTCAGGGGTACATACAGTGACGGAATAGCGGGTAATCATTTCCTCAGGAATTACTAGGTTCTAAGAGGAATTGAAAATGCATTTGTTTGTACAATCATAAAATGTCTTTCCTTATCTGTATGTATGGTCAGCGAAAATTCTTTACAAAAATCTTTTGAAACTACATATTGTTTAAAAAAAAAACAAAACTAGCTTTTGCCTTTGTGATACAACACTCTCTTTTTTTTCTAAATGTTTGTTCACTTGACTAGTAACTTATAAAATGGAGAATCTTCTTTATGATTGGCCTACTATCATTCAAATAATTAGACTGGAAAAAGATTTATTCAACACAAAAGGTAAGACTCTTTATCCACCTTATAACCGCCTAATGCCGATTTGTGGTCACAAGGTGGCTCCCCCAGGACCGCCTAACGCCAATCGGCGTCATGTCCTGGGGTCGGAGATTAGCGGGGAGCGCTCGCATCTTATTGCGGCTGGCAGGCTAAGAACAGAGAAGAAAAATAGGCAACAGTAGCTTTACAGCGCTGCGATCTAGTGCAGCGCTGTATGGAGGAGAGCTCTGTCACTGAGCTGTCACCAGGAGAGAATCACAAACGATTGTCTCTCATAGACTGTTGCCTATGACAGGCAATTGCAGGGATTTGCTGTCGGGGGCAGGGATAAAATAAAAAGAAAATACTCTTTTTTTTTTATAAAAATAAAATAAAATAAATTTAAAAAAATGCAAATCGCAGCAGCAATCAGATGCCACCAACAGAAAGCTCTGTTAGTGGCAAGAAAAGGGGGCAAGATTCATTTGTGTGCTAAGTTGTATGTCTGTGCAGCACACTGTTAAAGCTGCAGTGTGCTGAATTGTAAAAAATGGCCTGGTCACTAGGGGGTGTAAGCTTGTGGTCCTCAACTGGTTAAGAGGCACAACTTTTCAAATTGACCTGAGGAAGCGGGCAAGTACCCATGCAATGTGTTATCTTATCCTCTGTGTTGAATAAATCTTTTCCAGTTTACTGGTGTCATATCTTCTAGACTCTAAGGTAAGACCCTAAGTGGGACTCTAAGACCTAAGGTAAGCGATTACCTCTTTATACCCTATATAGAAGTATATAGTACATAGTTATAGCTATATAACAGTACCAATGGTGGGTAATTTGACACCCTGATGAAGCCTGTGATTGGCAGGCACAACGTGTAGGTGGCTTTCTTGTCAGGAAGGATTGCTCCACTGTCCTCACCAAGTGGCAACCCCTGACCTTGGCATGCATGCTGGTCTCCTTGCTCATAGTCAACAGTACCTGCTGTCAGGATCCTGGTGAGGACAGATTCACGTACCTTTGATGCCAGAGTGATAAATGGTGATCACCATATTAACGGCAGTGGACTAACAGCTTTGCTGTGAACAGTGTGTCATCACGTGAGTTTACTCTGGGCTTGGATGTCTGCTTAGGAATAAAGGGTATATTGCTCTTGCTGCACCCCAGCCTCTCCCCCACTCAGAAGTGGCCGGTCAGTGTGAGTATGAGTGTGGTGTCTGTGACTTGACTGGGTGACGTCTGCTTGAGCTTAAGTGGAGCTTTCCATTCTAATTGATTCTAGATTGTTTGTTTTGTTCAATCATATCTTGAATTAAAGGCTTTTTGTATCCTTGGCTTTCATATCCTAATTGAGTCATGATACCTTGTTTTATTCAATCGAGTAATTTGAGCTTTCATCCTATGCAGCATATTCAGGTCTTTTTATTTTTTAATGAGCGTGGGGGAGGGAGACAGGGAGAGTTGAAGGAGCACCAAACCAAATAAACCATATGTTGGATTACTTAATTTAATGTTTAACTACATTGCTGAAAGAACATGTGACAGATTACTTGAGTTTTTCTGCCACCAAGTTTCCAGGAATATTACTAGAGACAGCCAGAATCAGTAAAATGAACCTTTCTTCTCTTCACACCCTACCTGCTATCCACATGTCATATACTGTCTCCAGAAGGGAAAACCCTGCGGACAAGTTAGTGTTTATTGAGCACAGAGTTCTCATTATTGCTGCCCTTTTACACTTCAAGTGGAGGAGAGAAAATGTGGAGTGTTGCTGTATTTGGCTGATGTTATTGTCTCTCTGCTCAGCATGGTTCTCAGCCATGTGCTGCTCAAAGCATTCTCTGCTATGTCTTCCACACAGGCTGGTGCATGGACAGAGTGACAGTTAAGTCTTGCTCAAACCAGGGATGTGTGGTGGCTTTGTGTTACAACACAATGCACTGCCACTGTATTGCTATCCATACAGTGAATGAGGTAGACCTCTGAGCACAAAAATGTTTACTGCTGTGTTATTGCAATGCAGTACAGTGCAAACCATTGGTGGGAATGTCTAACAATGTTGTCTATGTAATGTCTAATGTCTTTGCAGGACACATACTGTGCATTGTGTTGTACCCCAAGGCAACATGAATTGTGTGAATGAAGCTTAACTTAATTGCATGTATGAACCAGCAGCTGGGAACACTGATATACATATCTATAGCATTGTATGATAGCTATTTGGATATTTGAAGGCAAGGTATTGTGTAAATTATGACCAAACATACATGACATACCTTCACCTGTGACAGTGAACATGGCTGCAGAATGGTGTTCAGAAGCATGAGGATATAGAAGTTAAATTCCAGAATCTAGAGGACCAAAGGACTGGATCTCCAAAAAGATGAGGCAGAAATGTCTGACTGAGTAGGAGATTTGGAATCAGCAGGACCTGGGTCAACAGGCTGGGACTGGAACCAGACTAGACACATACCTCCCAACTTTTTGAGATGAGAAAGAGGGACACTTAAGCCACTCCCCACCACACCCTGATCACGCCCCCATCAAACCCCTAGAAACGAATACCATAAAGATTTCATAAGAAAAATATGTTGTTTTATAATTCAACCCACACTGGTCCTTTCTATCCTGGTTCATTTTCCTTGATATTCATGTTTTAAAACTAGTAATATATCCGGTTAAAAGATGGGAATAAAGTTTAGAGTTAATCAAACACATTTTTTAGTAGATAAATATATATATATATACATAGAAAGAGGGACAAGGTCCTGAAAGAGGGACAAATGAGGAAAGAGGGACAGGGCTCCCAAAGAGGGACTGTCCCTCCAACAGAGGGACAGTTGGGAGCTGTGTACACAGCAGGCTGGAATTTAGGATAGTCTATCTGAATAACAGACTGAGACTGTAGAGTCTGGCTGGGCAGCAAGCTGGGCCTCTCTACTGTAGAGTCTGGCTGGGCAATCGAATGACCTTCAAGAGAAGTAAGTCTAAAGCCTGGTACACAACTGCAAATTTGATTGGCCAACCACTGACCAATTTTACCACCTCCATGTAGTATGAGAGCTTACCAAAACAATCTGTTAATAGTAATTATAATATGTTATTTCTCGTACTACATGGAAATGTGAAAATTTGACAATAAAAATGTAAGGTGTGCAACAGGCTTAAGGGAGTAACAGGGCTGAATATAGCTGTTTTTCTAGAGGATAAATAGAGCCTCTTGGAAGATATGGATAGTGGAAGGAAAAATGAGAGAAGTTCCACAGCAATCCAATGTTTACAGAAGATAAGACTAAAGCTTATATAAGAGGCAGAGCTGTGGGGAAGACTGCAATCATGGCATCTGCTAGTAGGGCTGGTGGCAAGGCACCTGCTGGGGAAACTAGAGGCAGATCAGATCATTTTAACCACTTGAGGACCCACCCTTTACCCCCCCTTAAGGACCAGCGCTGTTGTAGCTGATCTGTGCTGGGTGGGCTCTGCAGCCCCCAGCACAGATCAGCGTGCAGGCAGAGCGACCAGATCGCCCCCCTTTTTTCCCCACTAGGGGGATGATGTGCTGGGGGGGTCTGATCGCTCCTGCCTGCCGGGTGTTGCGGGGGGGGGCACCTCAAAGCCCCCCTCCGCGGCGAAATCCTCCCCCTCCCTCTCCTACCTGGCCCCCCCTTGGAGATCCGGGCTGCACAGGACGCTATCCGTCCTGTGCAGCCAGTGACGGGACGTCCCCTGTCACATGGCGGCGATCCCCGGCCGCTGATTGGCCGGGGATCGCCGATCTGCCTTACGGCGCTGCTGCGCAGCAGCGCCGTACAAATGTAAACAAAGCGGATTATTTCCGCTTGTGTTTACATTTAGCCTGCGAGCCGCCATCGGCGGCCCGCAGGCTATTCACGGAGCCCCCCGCCGTGAATTGACAGGAAGCAGCCGCTCGCACGAGCGGCTGCTTCCTGATTAATCAGCCTGCAGCTGGCGACGCAATACTGCGTCGCTGGTCCTGCAGCTTCCACTTTGCCAATGCGCGGTATGAGTGCGCGGTCGGCAAGTGGTTAATGCTGGAAGCAAGGTGCATGCTGTTAGTGCTGGAAACATTCAACTCATCATTGGAGCCCACCACTGCCATGGCTTTCAGCAAGAGACAAAAACACAAACCACAAACACAATGCAAGAACACTGTCCTGCCTGAGTATATTATCTTACATTGTATCCTGCAAATAAGCAGCAATTACAATGACATTAGGTACAGTCACCCTTATTCAATTCACCTTTTCTCCTAAGTTTTCTCCCAGGGGATCATTTTTCATCTTCTGTGTAATAAAGCACTCTGCAACTGAAAAAGTTCCCAAATGTAAGCAAAAAAGCACTACCAAAGTTATTCTGAGTATTTTATTGCTTGCAGGTGGCTTAAAGGCATTTTATTGATAAGGTGTGAAAATATAATTTAGGAGAAAACTTATTTGTATTTGCAGAGGTTGCCTACACACTAGGGGCAGTGCAATAAAGCAGGGCAAGACTCCAACACATCTGAGTCATGCTAAAGTAGTTCTGTAAGCAAGCATCACTAGTGGTGGAAACTTTAGCTGTAAGCAACAGGTCTGTGAATTAGTGGAGGGTGTGCAGGTATTCTATTAAACGCACTCAATTTATTCTGACACACCAATCTCTATCCCATTTTCCATGAACACCAATAATCCACCTCTGGCAGCGTGTCACGGTCACTCACGTGTCCAGGGAAGGTGGCGGCTACAGACTGGTGTCAGCGGGCGTCCTGGTGCGGGCGGCCGGGCTCCTGGGGGTCTTGCTGTCCGTGCCCGCGGGCGCTATGTGCGTTAGCATGGCATGGGCGTGGAGACGCGTCCATGTGGGTGCTGACGTGCGAGCGCCCGTACGGGGCGTCCGCGTGTACATGTGTTTTTGGTTGATGTGCGCATGCGTGGCGTGATGCGTATTGACGTGCGCATGCGTGGCGTCATGCGTATTAACGTGCGCGGCGTGATGCGTGCTGACGTATGCGTGCGTCACGTGCCGCGTACGTCACTTCCGTCCAGAGGCCTATTTAAACCTGGAGAGACCAACGATCAGTGCTGTTAGTATTGCAGCTTGTTCGTTCGTTGTGTCTCCTGTGCTTGATCTCTGAATCTGCTCCTGGAATGCTGAACCTGGCCTGGCTGACTACCCGCTCCGTTGCTGAACCCTTGCCTGTCCGACTATCCGCTTTGATACCGACTTCTGCCTGGCTGACTATCCGCTCCGTTGCTGAACCATTGCCTGTCCGACTATCCGCTTTGATACCGACTTCTGCCTGGCTGACTATCCGCTCCGTTGCTGAACCATTGCCTGTCCGACTATCCGCTTTAATACCGACCCCTGCCCGGCTAACTACTTACTCCCGCACTGGATTCCTGCCTGCTTCCGGATCTACCTCACTAAGGAACTCAGTCTGTGTATCTCAGACCAAGAAGCCTGCAACTGAGCAACCATCCTCTGGGGTTACGACCTGCAGCATATACCACTCCTGCCGCAAGGTCATTGCACAACCCCCGTGGGAGTGCCTGAGAGTCAGTTTGGTCACGCTTCTCGACGTCACACCGGCTGTCTCGCTAGCGCTCCTGCCCCTTGTCTCCCACTGGTCCCTGTTTCACTTCCAGGGCCTGCGGGTGGTAAGTCGCAGGGGAGGCTGTCCTCTACAAATCGGCCGCACCTATTCCAGGTACGTAGTCATTCTTGTGACACAGCGGGAAGTCCCCAATGTACTGTATGGTATAAGGGCAAGTCGCAACATCTATGTAGGCAGTTTAGCTGTTTGTGTATTTATACAGTTCTGTGAAAACAAACCACTTGCTTCCTGTAAAGACAGAAGAGCAAAATAGATAGCCTTTAATTGCATTTATTGGCCCAATCACTTATCACTTTAAATGACACTAGATTCCCTTTGGACTTCACAAAGGATTTAGACAAAAATGCATATAAACATATTAACCGCTAAACAAAACCTTCACATGGTTTATGTTACACTAATCTTCTTGGACACTAGATCTCTTTTCTAACCCCACATCAAACGGGCTGTGTTTGCTATGGTTTAGAATTTGATACTAACAAGCGGATTGTACAGTAGGCTTTTGTTTCCATCGTTTTATTTTTTTCTGGATGGGAATGAATTCCTGATGTTCTTTTGCTCTTGTGTTTTGCTAGAAGCCGCTGTTTTACAATTAACTATTTGGCAGAAAGCTGTCGTTCTTTGCCTGACTTATTTTTTCTTCGAAATCACTACTCTTACTCAGAAATTAATTTAATAAGATATTCAAATTGAATGTCACTGTGGTTAGAACTGATAAGCCACTTACTTTCAAAATGTACCACATAGCCATATTATGGTCCACCAAAAACAAATGCAAAAATGAATTACAACCATACATCCTGTGTAATTGTTTGTCTATTTCATTTGCAACGATCTTGCTTATCACAACCTGCAAAGCTTTTTCATTCACAAACAGTATGGTTGTTTGCACCTTATATATTTCCTGAGTTTACAGTGTCGTAACATGTTATGCTGCTTTTTATAGAGTTCATATACCTATTCACATCTTTCCCCAATATATACTAAATAATGTCCCTATTGGACTCAAACTATAGGGCCAATCTGGAGACATGACAGTTAGCTTATTTTGGCTGTTGAGGAGATTACAGCTCCTACAAGACCGTACACTAATTACCAACTTTACTGAGCAGCCGTATTCTATGTATATCAGCCCCCAGCAGCATGAACACCACTTCCATGTTTAGCTCCCATTTCTGTGGTGACATCTCTATATGCAAGGCCAATGATCAGCAGCCCCTACATCCATTTATAGTAGCTGCACTTCAGTATACAACTTTTCTTTTAGAAGCCCTCCTCTTCCATGACAAGCCTCCACCCAGGGTTTCAGGTGCCCCAGCTGCAGCCTATGTGGTGCTTACATAAAACAGTGCCCGCTAATCACTGTGCTGCTGATGTACAGTACAGACCAAAAGTTTGGACACACCTGACCAAAGAGTTTTCAAAAAAAATTCAAAGAGTTTTCTTTATTTTCATGACTACGAACATTGTAGATTCCCACTGAAGGCATCCAAACTATGTATTAACACATGTGAAAGTATAGTACATAACCAAAAAGTGTGAAAATATGTCATATTCTATGTTCTTCAAAGTAGCCACCTTTTGCTTTGATTACGGCTTTGCACACTCTTGGCATTCTCTTGATGAGCTTCAAGAGGTTGTCACCTGAAATGGTTTTCACTTCACAGGTGTGCCCTGTCAGGTTTAATAAGTGGGAGTTCGTGCCTTATAAATGGGGTTGGGACCATCAGTTGCATTGTGGAGAAGTCAGGTGGATACACAGCTGATAGTCCTACTGAATAGACTGTTAGAATTTGTATTATGGCAAGAAAAAAGCAGCTACGTAAAGAAAAACAAGTGGCCATCATTACTTTAAGAAATGAAGGTCAGTCAGTCCGAAAAATTGGGAAAACTTTGAAAGTGTCCCCAAGTGCAGTCTCAAAAACCATCAAACGCTACAAAGAAACTGGCTCACTTGCGGACCGCCCCAGGAAAGGAAGACCAAGAGTCACCTCTGCTGCGGAGGATAAGTTAATCCGAGTCACCATCCTCAGAAATCGCAGGTTAACAGCAGCTCAGATTAGAGACCAGGTCAATGCCACACAGAGTTCTAGCAGCACACACATCTCTAGAACAACTGTTAAGAGGAGACTGTGTGAACCAGGCCTTCATGGTAGAATATCTGCTAGGAAACCACTGCTAAGGACAGGCAACAAGCAGAAGAGACTTGTTTGGACTAAAGAACACAAGGAATGGACGTTAGACCAGTGGAAATCTGTGCTTTGGTCTGATGAGTGCAAATTTGAGATTTTTGCTTCTAACCACCGTGTCTTTGTGCGACGCAGAAAAGGTGAACGGATGGTCTCTACATGCCTGGTTCCCACCGTGAAGCATGGAGGAGGAGGTGTGACAGTGTGGGGGTGTTTTGCTGGTGACACTGTTGGGGATTTATTCAAAATTGAAGGCATACTGAACCAGCATGGCTACCACAGCATCTTGCAGCCTCATGCTATTCCATCCGGTTTGCGTTTAGTTTGACCATCATTTATTTTTCAACAAGACAATGACCCCAAACACACCTCCAGGCTGTGTAAGGGCTATTTGACCAGGAAGGAGAGTGATGGGGTGCTGCGCCAGATGACTTGGCCTCCACAGTCACCAGACCTGAACCCAGTTGAGATGGTTTCGGGTGAGCTGGACCGCAGAGTAAAGGCAAAAGGGCCAACAAGTGCTGAGTATCTCTGGGAACTCCCTCAAGACTGTTGGAAGACCATTTTAGGTGACTACCCCTTGAAGCTCATCAAGAGAATGCCAAGAGAAGGTGGCTACTTTGAAGAACCTAGTTTGGATGCCTTCAGTGGGAATTTACAAGGTTCATTGTCATGAAAATAAAGAAAACACTTTGAATGAGAAGTTGTGTCCAAACTTTTGGTCTGTACTGTATGTTGAATCATTATTCTACTCCATTTCATACTCACACCATACTTTTCCTCTTCAGCCATTTTCTTTTCACTAGCAACATATTAATAACCAGTACTTGTTGTTAGTGGTGCTCAGCAGAGCTCGAATATTCGAGTAGCTCGAATATTCGAGCTCTTTTTCAGCTATTCGAGCTCGGTATTCGAGCTCCGAATAGCTGTAGCTATTCGAATGGGCTATCCGAGTACACTCGAATAGCCCATTCACTATTCGAGCTATTCGAGCAAACCGGCGCTATTCGAGCTCGGTGCCGAGCTCGAATAGCGTCATAGCCCAGATTGATGTCCTTAGAGCCAATCAGAGGGCTCCCAGGCCCTCTGACGGCAGCCAATCACAGAGGGGGACCCTGGCCAGCCCCTACCCTATAAATAGCGGCCGCCATGTTCGGTTTTTCCATGCTTGCCTGAGACTTGTACAGAGAGAGAGTTGCTCCTTTGTGCTTTGGCTTAGCAAGTGCTCTATTGTGGTCATTTACCTAGCGTTTTTGCTCACCTACACCTGCCATATACACCTATATTGTTGTTAGTTAGATAGACATTGTATTTTAGTTAGTAGCTTGTGTGTTACATTAGAGAACTGCAGGCAGCTGCTGCAAGCTTACAGGTTTAGGCCTCAGGGGGGCCTTGCCTCTGTGGGCAGCTGTCCTCTGTTTATTTCTCTCATCTATACCAGTATTTCTGCTGTCCTTTACTAATAGTATTGTAGTTATACTGTACTAGGAGTAGGACACTCACTGACTGTCACTGTTTATAGGCTACTAGCTAGCTCCTGCGTGTGTGCACTCACTCACTGTCTGTGTGTACACACACTCTATTTCCTTCTGATTACTGATTGATTATTGTTAGTTGTACTTACTTACTACTTACTCTTACTGTACCCGTAGGGACACTCACTGTCACTGTTCATATAGGCTACTAGCTCCTGCGTGTGCGCACTCACTGTCTGAGTGTACACACACAACACACACTCTATTTCCTTCTGATCGCTGATTGATTATTGTAATTAGTTAGTTCTACTTACTGTTACTACTTACTCTTACTGTACTAGGAGTCTAGGACACTCAGTCACTGTGTTCATAGGCTACTAGCTCCTGCCTGCATGCACTCACTGTCTGAGTGTACACACACCCACACTCCATTTCCTTCTGATCGCTGATTGATTATTGTAATTAGTTAGTTCTACTTACTGGTGTTACTACTTACTCTTACTGTACTAGGAGTCTAGGACACTCAGTCACTGTGTTCATAGGCTACTAGCTCCTGCCTGCGTGCACTCACTGTCTGAGTGTACACACACCCACACTCCATTTCCTTCTGATCGCTGATTGATTATTGTAATTAGTTAGTTCTACTTACTGGTGTTACTACTTACTCTTACTGTACTAGGAGTCTAGGACACTCAGTCACTGTGTTCATAGGCTACTAGCTCCTGCCTGCGTGCACTCACTGTCTGAGTGTACACACACCCACACTCCATTTCCTTCTGATCGCTGATTGATTATTGTAATTAGTTAGTTCTACTTACTGGTGTTACTACTTACTCTTACTGTACTAGGAGTCTAGGACACTCAGTCACTGTGTTCATAGGCTACTAGCTCCTGCCTGCGTGCACTCACTGTCTGAGTGTACACACACCCACACTCCATTTCCTTCTGATCGCTGATTGATTATTGTAATTAGTTAGTTCTACTTACTGTTATTACTTACTCTTACTGTACTAGGAGTCTAGGACACTCAGTCACTGTGTTCATAGGCTACTAGCTCCTGCGTGCGTGCACTCACTGTCTGAGTGTACACACACCCACACTCCATTTCCTTCTGATCGCTGATTGATTATTGTAATTAGTTAGTTCTACTTACTGGTGTTACTACTTACTCTTACTGTACTAGGAGTCTAGGACACTCAGTCACTGTGTTCATAGGCTACTAGCTCCTGCCTGCGTGCACTCACTGTCTGAGTGTACACACACCCACACTCCATTTCCTTCTGATCGCTGATTGATTATTGTAATTAGTTAGTTCTACTTACTGGTGTTACTACTTACTCTTACTGTACTAGGAGTCTAGGACACTCAGTCACTGTGTTCATAGGCTACTAGCTCCTGCCTGCGTGCACTCACTGTCTGAGTGTACACACACCCACACTCCATTTCCTTCTGATCGCTGATTGATTATTGTAATTAGTTAGTTCTACTTACTGGTGTTACTACTTACTCTTACTGTACTAGGAGTCTAGGACACTCAGTCACTGTGTTCATAGGCTACTAGCTCCTGCCTGCGTGCACTCACTGTCTGAGTGTACACACACCCACACTCCATTTCCTTCTGATCGCTGATTGATTATTGTAATTAGTTAGTTCTACTTACTGGTGTTACTACTTACTCTTACTGTACTAGGAGTCTAGGACACTCAGTCACTGTGTTCATAGGCTACTAGCTCCTGCCTGCGTGCACTCACTGTCTGAGTGTACACACACCCACACTCCATTTCCTTCTGATCGCTGATTGATTATTGTAATTAGTTAGTTCTACTTACTGGTGTTACTACTTACTCTTACTGTACTAGGAGTCTAGGACACTCAGTCACTGTGTTCATAGGCTACTAGCTCCTGCGTGCGTGCACTCACTGTCTGAGTGTACACACACCCACACTCCATTTCCTTCTGATCGCTGATTGATTATTGTAATTAGTTAGTTCTACTTACTGGTGTTACTACTTACTCTTACTGTACTAGGAGTCTAGGACACTCAGTCACTGTGTTCATAGGCTACTAGCTCCTGCCTGCGTGCACTCACTGTCTGAGTGTACACACACCCACACTCCATTTCCTTCTGATCGCTGATTGATTATTGTAATTAGTTAGTTCTACTTACTGGTGTTACTACTTACTCTTACTGTACTAGGAGTCTAGGACACTCAGTCACTGTGTTCATAGGCTACTAGCTCCTGCGTGCGTGCACTCACTGTCTGAGTGTACACACACCCACACTCCATTTCCTTCTGATCGCTGATTGATTATTGTAATTAGTTAGTTCTACTTACTGTTATTACTTACTCTTACTGTACTAGGAGTCTAGGACACTCAGTCACTGTGTTCATAGGCTACTAGCTCCTGCGTGCGTGCACTCACTGTCTGAGTGTACACACACCCACACTCCATTTCCTTCTGATCGCTGATTGATTATTGTAATTAGTTAGTTCTACTTACTGGTGTTACTACTTACTCTTACTGTACTAGGAGTCTAGGACACTCAGTCACTGTGTTCATAGGCTACTAGCTCCTGCCTGCGTGCACTCACTGTCTGAGTGTACACACACCCACACTCCATTTCCTTCTGATCGCTGATTGATTATTGTAATTAGTTAGTTCTACTTACTGGTGTTACTACTTACTCTTACTGTACTAGGAGTCTAGGACACTCAGTCACTGTGTTCATAGGCTACTAGCTCCTGCGTGCGTGCACTCACTGTCTGAGTGTACACACACCCACACTCCATTTCCTTCTGATCGCTGATTGATTATTGTAATTAGTTAGTTCTACTTACTGGTGTTACTACTTACTCTTACTGTACTAGGAGTCTAGGACACTCAGTCACTGTGTTCATAGGCTACTAGCTCCTGCCTGCGTGCACTCACTGTCTGAGTGTACACACACCCACACTCCATTTCCTTCTGATTGCTGATTGATTATTGTAATTAGTTAGTTCTACTTACTGGTGTTACTACTTACTCTTACTGTACTAGGAGTCTAGGACACTCAGTCACTGTGTTCATAGGCTACTAGCTCCTGCGTGGGTGCACTCACTGTCTGAGTGTACACACACTAAATTTACTTGTGATTACTACTGATTATTGTAACTGCTAGTTGTACTTCCTGACTGTTACTACTTACTTACTGTACTAGGGGACACTCACTCAGTCACCTCACCAACCAACCCACTCCATTAAAGTACCCCACTTTTCACCCGCCCTTTTAAAAAACTTTTGTCTATACGCCCAAAACATTGAAGATGTCTGGAAGTGGCAGCCAGCGCGGTTTGGGCAAGGGGAAGGGCAGCAAGGGAATCAGGAGGAGAGGGAGCAGCATTGTGGCAAGCCGCGGCCGCGGGCGCGCCACCATGCACAGTTCCGCAGCAGCAGCAGCAGCGTCAGTGGCTAACATTCCTCCCATAGCCACTGGCCGTGGACGCCTTGGGCGCCGCCCAGCAGGAGCATCTGCAACTCACGCTGCAGAGACACAGCAGCAGCAGCGTGTAGCACCTGCTCCCATTTTCCTCCAGCCGGGTCGGAAACGTCCCATTGAGGAAAAGGATGCAGACACTGTGGTGCAACTCATGACGGAGGATGAGCAGCCCGCCATCAGCTCTGCATCCGAGGCCTCCACCCTCACCACCACCACCACCACCACCACCACCCCTGTTCGCAGCAGCCGCCCAGCAGGGCCTGGGGAGGAGGCCAGTTCACCATCAGTCGCCGACCTGTCACTCAGCAGTCTTTTTACCCCAGGCACCATCAGGGTATTGTCTGCTGTTGTTGGCGATTTTGAGGAGGAGATGCTGATGGGCACTTTGGGGGAGGAGGGATTGGACAGCAAGACTGTGGCGACAGTCAAGCGTCCCATCCATGCATCAGGAGAGGAGTTTGGGGGGTCATCATCCCAGCAGGACATGTTTCAGGAGGGGCATGATGATGATGACCCGGTGACAGACAGAGACTGGGTGCCACCACCTCCAGGGGATGTCGTCCTCAGCAGCTCTGAGGAGGAGGAGGAGGATGCGCTTGTGGGCCTTGCAAGGAGGCGCATCATTGCAAGCATTGGCAGCGTCCCACAGCCTGCTGGTGTCTCAGGCTCAGCAGCAGCAGCAGCAGCATCAGCCAGTACCACCACCAGCCGCACCCAAGCCCCCCCCCCCAACCACCACAGGGAGACAGGCAGCAGCGCTTCCATGCCGTAGGGGGAAGTTTCTGTCACCAATCTGGCGGTTTTTCACCATGCCCACTGTGTACAGCAAGTACGCCACTTGCAACCACTGTCAGCGGAAGTTGAGCAGAGGTGCAGACCCCTTAAAGTTCAGCACCAGCTCGCTCATCAACCACCTTGCGGCTAAACATTTCCACCAGCATGAGGAGTTCCAGAGGCTGAAGGCATCTGCTGCTGGCAGTGGCACCACACCCATCACTGCACAGCCTTCAGCAGCAGCAGCAGCAGCAACAGCAGCCACCCGCCCTCCTGCTCCTCCAGCAGCACCAGCAGGAGTGCGGAAACGCACTGCTCCTCCCCCCTCTGCAACTCCTGCCGCCGACACTGAGGCCTGTTCTGGCAGCCAGTCCTCAGTGGTCTCCTCTGCTGTGTCTGCTGATTCCCGTGTCAGCAAAAGGCCACGCCAGAGCCTTTTGAGCGAGTCCTTCCAGGGGGTGGTTAGGGCTCTGCCTCCCAGCAGCCGTCGCGTGCGGCAGCTGAACGGCTTGCTGGCACGGGCCATGTGCTCCCAACTCCTGCCGTACACGCTCGTGCAGGAGGGGAGCGACATTCGTGCGCTGCTTGCTTGCGCAGCCCCAGACTGGCAGCTCCCCAGCAGACACTTCTTTGCCCGCAAGGCCATTCCTGCACTGCACCGCTTTGTGATGGCCAATGTGGAGCGAGGGCTGGAGCACGCGGTTGGTGAAAGGGTCCACGTCACCATGGACTCCTGGAGCAGCCGCTTCGGGACAGGCCGCTACCTGTCCTTCACTGTCCACTGGGTCAGCTTGGTGGAAGGGGGTGAGGATGGGAGAGCAGCAGCGGGCACAGCAGCAGCAGCAACACAGTGGGTGGTGCCACCCCGCAGGGTCAGGGGAACTGCAGCAGGTTCCTCCGATCCTCTGCCATCCTCCGGCACACCTGGCCAAACCCCCCGCCTCAGCAGCAGCGTGAAGGCCCGCCACTGCCAAGCGCTGCTGCACTTGGTCAGCCTTGGGAAGACCAAGCTGACGGCAACCCATGTGTTGGCCAAACTCCAGGAGCAGGAGAGGATTTGGCTGACCCCCAGAGGCCTCAGAGTCGGAGAGGTGGTGGCCGACAATGGGGCCAATCTGGTTGCCGCAATAGACAGGGGAAACCTGACCCACATCCCCTGTCTTGCCCACGTGCTGAACCTGGTGGTGCAGAAGTTCCTGCGCACCTACCAGGGGATGGGCGAACTGCTGGAAACGGCAAGGAATGTTGTGCGTCACTTCCGGCGCTCGGCTGCAGCCTGTGCGAGCCTGGAAGACGTGCAAAAGGAGCTGGATCTGCCACGCCATCGGCTGATCCTTGACGTTCCGACTCGCTGGAACTCCACCCTGGCGATGTTGGAGCGTCTGGTTGAACAGAGGCACGCTGTCAAACAGTACCTTGCCCTGGCCACTGTTTCCGCAGCTCAGAGAAGGGACAAGACCAGCAACATCCCGTCCATCGTCCCCGATGATGACTGGAGGCACATGCAGCAGGTGTGCTTAGTGCTGGCTCCCTTCCTGCAGGCCACAAACATGGTGAGCAGGGACCATGCTATGGTCTGCGAGTGGGTGCCCCTGGTTTCTCTGCTGAACAGGGCCCTCGATGCTTTGCTGGAACAGGGAGCGGCAGCCTTGGACCAGCAGGAGCGGCAACCAGCTGCGCAGTCCACCTCTGAGGGGGAGGAGGAGGAGGACTTGGTGGAGGTCCCTGACCTGGCTGCTGATGAGGGGGATCAGCACAGCGCAGCTGAGTTGGTGCGGGGGTGGAGAGAGGATGAGGCGGCAGAGGAGGAGGATGAGGACAGCACTGACGTCGATGTGCCAGCAGACGTGGCCCGCCTCTTCCCAATGGCAGCGCACATGCTGACGTGCCTGCGCAGGGACCCCAGGGTGATCCAGATGAAGCAGAGGGAGGACATCTGGATCAGCATGATGTTGGACCCACGCCTCAAGGGGAAGTTGAGCCAGTTCCTGCCGCCTGCAGGAGGAGACCCAGCGCAACAAATAAGGAGCTTGCAGCAGGCCCTTGTTGAGCGCTTGGAGGAAGCCTTCCCCCAGCCTTCCACCCCCACTGTCCAGCAGCCAGCACAGAGGCAGCAGCAGGTGCCTGCATCCAGCAGCAGCAAGCGCCCCACAGACCTGCTGTCTCTCAGCCACGAGCTCTACAGGACTGTAGAGGCTCCGGCAGCAGTGACTAGAGAGGAGATGCATGCAGCAGCATCCTCCTCCGGTCACAGCCAGCGCCTGACCCGCATGGTGGCTGACTACATGGGGTCGTACAGCGGGCTTGACAGCGATGCCCCTGTTGATCCCATGGAGTATTGGGTCAAGCGCATGGAGATCTGGAGCGAGCTAGCGCAGTACGCCCTGGAAGTGCTGTCCTGCCCCCCTTCCAGCGTGCTGTCCGAGCGCTGCTTCAGTGCAGCTGGTGGCGTGGTCACCGAGAAACGCTCACGTCTGTCTCACAAGTCTGTGGACAGACTGACGTTTCTGAAGATGAACCAGGCGTGGGTGGAAGGCGAGTTCCTGGCCCCTGTTGTCGGCGAGAGGGGGACATGAACTGGCTGCCGGAACCATCGTTAATGTGCCTTACCACCCTTTACCACCTCCTGGCTCCTGCTCACTAAGCCAGCCTGGTTCACTTTGACTATTACGTCGCCTGCAGCCACACATTTTACACCTACAGTGGGCTGCTGTGTACTGCCCTTCTGCTGTCTGTCTGTGTTTCCCACTGCCAGGGTACACAGAATTACCTTCTTCTGCTGCCACTCTGCCACCAGCTATTACGTCAAACAATAGCTATATTGGTTGCAAAACCAAAACCAAACAAACCATTAAAAAAAAAAAAGGTTTAATTTTTCTGAGGTGCCCGGGTTGAAAACTGTGTTGTTCCAGTTGTGTATTGGACACAATGTGGGCTGCACGACCGCTGTCTGGGACCTCCTGTTGTGTTTATTTACAGCCCTGGTATCACCGCTAGGTACCAGGGCTATTATGTCACGCTGCCTACCTGCTGCCACACTCACACTACTCCTCCATTCCTCCTGCTGCTGCTGTCTGTCTGTGTTTCCCACTGCCAGGGTACACAGAATTACCTTCTGCTGCCACACTGCCACCAGCTATTACGTCAAACAATAGCTGCTCACATAATTACTCCTCCATTCCTCCTCCTGCTGCTGCTGCTGTCTGTCTGTGTTTCCCACCGCCAGGGTACACAGATTTACCTTCTGCTGCCACTCTGCCACCAGCTATTACGTCAAACAATAGCTATATATCTGTGTAATTGGTTGTAAAACCAAAACTACAAAACCATTACAAAAAAAGGTTTAATTTTTCTGAGGTGCCCGGGTTGAAAACTGTGTTGTTCCAGTTGTGTATTGGACACAATGTGGGCTGCACGACCGCTGTCTGGGACCTCCTGTTGTGTTTATTTACAGCCCTGGTATCACCGCTAGGTACCAGGGCTATTATGTCACGCTGCCTACCTGCTGCCACACTCACACTACTCCTCCATTCCTCCTGCTGCTGCTGTCTGTCTGTGTTTCCCACTGCCAGGGTACACAGAATTACCTTCTGCTGCCACACTGCCACCAGCTATTACGTCAAACAATAGCTGCTCACATAATTACTCCTCCATTCCTCCTCCTGCTGCTGCTGCTGTCTGTCTGTGTTTCCCACCGCCAGGGTACACAGATTTACCTTCTGCTGCCACTCTGCCACCAGCTATTACGTCAAACAATAGCTATATATCTGTGTAATTGGTTGTAAAACCAAAACTACAAAACCATTACAAAAAAAGGTTTAATTTTTCTGAGGTGCCCGGGTTGAAAACTGTGTTGTCCCAGTTGTGTATTGGACACAATGTGGGCTGCACGACCGCTGTCTGGGACCTCCTGTTGTGTTTATTTACAGCCCTGGTATCACCGCTAGGTACCAGGGCTATTATGTCACGCTGCCTACCTGCTGCCACACTCACACTACTCCTCCATTCCTCCTGCTGCTGCTGTCTGTCTGTGTTTCCCACTGCCAGGGTACACAGAATTACCTTCTGCTGCCACACTGCCACCAGCTATTACGTCAAACAATAGCTGCTCACATAATTACTCCTCCATTCCTCCTCCTGCTGCTGCTGCTGTCTGTCTGTGTTTCCCACCGCCAGGGTACACAGATTTACCTTCTGCTGCCACTCTGCCACCAGCTATTACGTCAAACAATAGCTATATATCTGTGTAATTGGTTGTAAAACCAAAACTACAAAACCATTACAAAAAAAGGTTTAATTTTTCTGAGGTGCCCGGGTTGAAAACTGTGTTGTCCCAGTTGTGTATTGGACACAATGTGGGCTGCACGACCGCTGTCTGGGACCTCCTGTTGTGTTTATTTACAGCCCTGGTATCACCGCTAGGTACCAGGGCTATTATGTCACGCTGCCTGCCTCATTGACTGCATGCTGCCACACACTCATCCTCCTCCTCCTGCTGCTGAATTTACCTGCTGTCTGTGTGTTTCCACTGCCAGGGAGCACATACAATGGCGCTTCCAACATGCGTGCGCCACCAGCTATTTGTTGTTACGCTCAAAAATAGCTGCATTTCTTTAAAAAAAAAAAATGAAAAGAGAAATAAGTGAAGAAGAAGACGATATAGAAGAAGATGAAGAAGAAGAAGATGAAGAAGAAGAAGAAGATGATGAAGAAGATGAAGAAGAAGAAGAAGAAGATGAAGAAGATGAAGATGAAGAAGATGAAGAAGAAGATGAAGAAGATGAAGATGAAGAAGATGAAGAAGAAGATGAAGAAGATGAAGATGAAGAAGATGAAGAAGATGAAGAAGAAGATGAAGATGAAGAAGATGAAGAAGAAGATGAAGAAGATGAAGATGAAGATGAAGATGAAGAAGATGAAGAAGAAGAAGAAGAAGAAGAAGAAGAAGAAGAAGAAGAAGAAGAAGATGAAGAAGATGAAGAAGAAGAAGATGAAGAAGATGAAGATGAAGAAGATGAAGAAGAAGATGAAGAAGATGAAGATGAAGAAGATGAAGAAGAAGATGAAGAAGATGAAGATGAAGAAGATGAAGAAGATGAAGAAGAAGATGAAGAAGATGAAGATGAAGAAGATGAAGAAGAAGATGAAGAAGATGAAGATGAAGAAGATGAAGATGAAGAAGATGAAGAAGAAGAAGATGAAGAAGAAGAAGATGAAGAAGAAGAAGAAGATATAGAAGAAGAAGAAGAAGATATAGAAGATAAAGAAGAAGAAGAAGTATATACAGTACTGAACAAAATTCTGGACACAACTTCTCTTTTCACCTTTTTTTTTTTTAAAGGAACATCCCCACATAATCACTTGCTGTTGTTACTTGGAAAAAAATATGTTTCTTGCATCATTCACCCTCAAAACAAGTGTTGGGAAGCTATTTAAGGCCAATTCGAATAGTCAGCTCGAATAATGAGCTCGAATACCGACTCGAATAGTGAGCTCGAAGTCCGAGGTCGAATCGAATAGTAAAATTTATTCGACTCGAATATTCGACTGACCTCGAATAATTTACTATTCGAATTCGACCAAACTCGAATTTTAAAAAGGGGTATTTGAGCACCACTACTTGTTGTATTTTGCTGCCTGAAATAGTTAATTTCTCTTATTATTTTATTATTATTTATTGTATTTATAAAGCGCCAACATATTACGCAGCGCTGGACAATATATACAATGATACAGGGATGACATACATAGGGTTATACACATAGAACAAAGTTATACATGCAAATTGTACAAAATACATGATCATGCAATATGGGCTGGTTAGGTAGGCCCAGTAATACAAGTACAGGCTGTCATAGGAGCACATGATCCTGTAGATTACACTAGGGAGTGGAGGACCCTGCCAGGGACTTACAATCTAAAGGGAGGGGTGGAAACACTAGGTGGGGCTGTTAAATATTCCATAGAGAGTTACTGTGTGGTAGGAGGTGGGTAGGCCATCATAAAGAGGCGGGTTTTGAGGGCTTGCTTGAATGTGTTAAAAGAGGGAGCAAGTCTGATGGGTGGTGGAAGGGCATTCCAGAGGGTGGTGGCAGCTCTTGAGAAATCCTGCAGGCGGGCATGGGAGTGTGAAATGCGTGGGGTGATGAGGCGAAGGTCGTTGGAGGAACGGAGGGGGCGACCTGGTTTATACCTGTGAACAAGCTCCGAGATGTAGGTAGGGCAGGTTTTGTGCACAGATTTATACGGCAGGCATAGAATCTTGAAACTTATCCTAAAACGGATAGGGAGCCAGTGCAGGGATTCACAAAGGGGAGATGTGGATGCAGAGCGGTGCGAAGAATGGATGAGTCTTGCAGCCGCGTTCATCACTGATTGAAGTGGGGCAATGCGTTTCAGGGGGAGGCCAGAAAGGAGGGAGTTACAGTAATCAAGGCGGGAGATGATGAGGGCATGGATGAGCAGTTTGGTCGTGTCCAGGGTTAAGAAGGGGCGGATATTGGAGATATTACGGAGGTGGAAATTGCAGGCTCTGGTGATGTTTTGGATGTGTGGGATGAAGGAGAGGTCAGAGTCCAAGGTGACACCCAGACAGCGGGCCTGGGAGGTAGGGAGAATGGTTGTATTGTCGATTGTGAGGTGGAAATCTTGGAGGGGTGCAGCAGCATGGGGTGGAAAGATCAGGAGCTCAGTTTTGTCTAGGTTAGGCTTTAGGAACCTAGCTGACATCCAGGAGGAAATTGCTGAGAGAAACGAGGAGACCTTGTTTATGGTGGTGGATGAGAGATCGGGGGTATATGGAGGTAAATCTGAGTGTCATCTGCATAAAGGTGGTAATTGAAGCCTAGGGAGGAGATAAGCTTGTCAATCGAGGAAGTGTATATGGAATGGAAGGGACAGCTAATGTCTTGTTGGTACCTTGTCGGGAATATAGAAAACCGCACTGATAAGCTAAGTACAGCCATAAACATTTTCTTGGCAAAATACAACTTCTGAGAGCAGAGGGAGATAAAATACATGAATTATTGACCTTTTTCTAACTCTGTAACAGTTGTTAGGCTGGCACTAAGCAGAGGCAACGAAACATTCAATCTAGTTTGTAAATGTTTAAATATAAAATAAGACCATGGGACAGCTAAAAAAAGTCATTTTTAGGAGTATGAGCATGAATACAATTGTTTATCTCATCAGTTTATTTTCACCTCGGGTTCACTTTAATGTTTCTTTACCTTATGTAATGTGGTGGATCTGCATACAAATATCTAAGAGTTGGTGAAGTGATATATATACATACACACTATATACAGTGGCTTGCAAAAGAATTCGGCCCCCTTGAAGTTTTCCACATTTTGTTATATTACTGCCACAAACCTGAATCAATTTTATTGGAATTCCACGTGAAAGACCAACACAAAGTGGTGTACACGTGAGAAGTGGAATGGAAATCATACATGATTCCAAACATTTTTTACAAATCAATAACTGCAAAGTGGGCTGTGCATAATTTTTCAGCCCCCTTTGGTCTGAGTGCAGTCAGTTGCCCATAGACATTAACTGATGGGTGCTAATGACTAAATAGAGTGCACTATGTGTGTAATCTAATGTCAGTACAAATACAACTGCTCTGTGACGGTCTCAGAGGTTGTCTAAGAGAATATTGGGAGCAACACCACCATGAAGTCTAAAGAACACACCAGACAGGTCAGGGATAAAGTTATTGAGAAATTTAAAGCAGGCTAAGGCTACAAAAAGATTTCCAAAGCCTTGAACATCCCACAGAGCACTGTTCAAGCGATCATTCAGAAATGGAAGGCGTATGGCACAACTGTAAACCTACCAAGACAAGGCCGTCCACCTAAACTCACAGGCCGAACAAGGAGAGCGCTAATCAGAAATGCAGTCAAGAGGCCCATGGTGACTCTGGACGAGCTCTAGAGATCTACAGCTAAGGTGGGGTAATCTGTCCATAGGACATCTATTAGTTGTGCACTGCACAAAGTTGGCTCTTATGGAAGAGTGACAAGAAGAAAGCCATTATTAACAGAAAAGCATAAGAAATCCCGTTTGCAGTTTGCCACAAGCCATGTGGGGGGACACAGCAAACATGGAAGAAGGTGCTCTGGTCGGATGAGACCAAAAGGGAACTTTTTGGCCAAAATGCAAAACGCTATGTGTGGCGGAATACTAACACTGCACATCACTCTGAACACACCATCCCCACTGTCAAATATGGTGGTGGCAGCATCATGCTCTGGGGTTGCTTCTCTTCAGTAGGGACCGGGAAGCTGGTCAAAGTTGATAGGAAGATGGATGGAGCCAAATACGGGGCAATCTTGGAAGAAAACCTCTTGGAGTCTGCAAAAGACTTGAGACTGGGGTGGAGGTTCACCTTCCAGCAGGACAATGACCCTAAACATAAAGCCAGGGCAACAATGGAATGGTTTAAAACAAACATATTCATGTGTTAGGATGGCCCAGTCAAAGTCCAGATCTAAATCCAATCAAGAATATGTGGCAAGATCTGAAAATTGCTGTTCACAAACGCTGTCCATCTAATCTGACTGAGCTGGGGCTGTTTTGCAAAGAAGAATGGGCAAGGATTTCAGTCTCTAGATGTTCAAAGCTGGTAGAGACATACCCTAAAAGACTGGCAGCTGTAATTACAGCAAAAGGTGGTTTTACAAAGTATTGACTGGGGCTGAATGATTACGCACACCCCACTTTGCAGTCATTGATTTGTAAAAAATGTTTGGAATCATGTATGATTTTCGTTCCACTTCTCACGTGTACACCACTTTGTATTGGTCTCTCACATGGAATTCCAATAAAATTGATTCATGTTTGTGGCAGTAATGTGACAAAATG
The DNA here is from genome assembly GCF_040937935.1 of Hyperolius riggenbachi. Taxonomy (NCBI): domain Eukaryota; kingdom Metazoa; phylum Chordata; class Amphibia; order Anura; family Hyperoliidae; genus Hyperolius; species Hyperolius riggenbachi. The sequence goes on from NC_090648.1 coordinate 316,618,880, forward strand.
TGGAAAACTTCAAGGGGGCCGAATACTTCTGCAAGCCACTATATATATATATATATATATATATATATATATATATATATATATATATGAATATATATATATATATATATATATATATAGTGTATATATATATATATATATATATATATATATATATATATATAGTATATACATTCACCTAAGGGATTATTAGGAACACCATACTAATACGGTGTTTGACAGCCTTTTGCCTTTAGAACTGCCTTAACTCTACGTGGCATTGATTCAACAAAGTGCTGAAAGTATTCTTTATGCTGAGTACACACCATACAATTTTCTGTAAGATTTACCTGCCAGATAGATAATTTCCAACATGTTGGGAATTATCTACCTAACCATCTATCTGCCTAGCAATTAAGCATTGTTCTACTCAGCAGGAGATAACCAGAAGACAATGCACCACAGATAATGACCAGTCTCTACCAGTACTTTACAGAAAATAATCTAATTACAGAAAATCTTACAGAAACTCTATTTTTTATGCTGGAAATACACCATTCAATTTTCTGTTAGATTTTTCTGTTAGATTTTCTGTTAGAATCAGAATCAGAATCATTTATTTCGACAAGTACAACGGGAGTTGTACCCGGAATTATTTTTGGCACATACAGGGTCGGTGATGGTACGGTACAGTATCAGACATGCAGTAGATATACACTTGTTAGGCATAACACATGCAGCATAGTATACAGAGTAGGCATATACAAAGCAACAAAAACTGAAGGGGTCCTAGTGCTGTGTGAGCGGAGCTGCCTGCCTCATTGGCGGCGCTCAACAACTTCGTAGCAACTCGGATGGCCCCGTAAAGTCTGACAGTACCTAGAGAAGGAGAGAAAAGAAAGAAGAAAGGGAGAGAGAAAGGAATATATATATATATATATATATAGATAGATAGATAGATAGAGAGAGAGAGAGAGAGAGAGAAAGAGAGAGAGAGAATAAGAAGCAGAAGAATTGTTAGGCTAGAGAGAGGCAGAGTTCAGAGAGACCTGCTGTCCAGCTGGTTGATGGTGTGGCTGGAGGATCCCATGGCTGCACAAATCCATCCCCCAGCTGCGGCCTGGTGGCATTTTGAGCGAGGTGGGACCCGGTGGTAGAGGGCAGGAGGTTCCTTGGGAGACCCCTTTGGGATTGCAGTGTCACCTGGCCGGTTAGTGTCCCTGCGTGTGCTTGAGGTTGCTGGCTCCCTGACTTCCCTGGTAGCGGTGGCGGTGTTGTCCCGATGTGGAGGTCTGCACCACGTGGGTGGCGGCCTCAACTGATGCAGCTCCGGAGGTGGTTTGCTGATTGGGTGTCTTCCCTTGCGGTGGCTGCCATGCTGAAGGTTGAAGACGGCGCAGCAAGCAGCCGCAGCTCCATCTGGAGGAGCGACGGCATCTCCTCTTGTGTGGCTGCCCTGGGAGTAGAGTGCTGTGGGTGGTGGCATCAGGCCCTCTGTGGCCGCGGTGGAGGAGCGGCCATGTTCCTATGGTGGAGTAGTAGCAGAGATCAGGCCGCTTCTGCCCGTGTAGTGATCCCCGTGCTCCGTCTTGGCGTCTGGGCTCCTAGGCAACAGCGGCGCCGCAGCCCATGTGGTGGAAGGGATCCGGCTGCTTGGGTCAGGGTAGCCAAACCAAAGGGCTAGCGGGGCTGCATGGTGTCGTCCCCCGTGGCTGGTGTGTGTGAAGGACGGGTGCCCCTCCTCTGGGTCACGAGCTGTGGTGCTGTGGTGGGACCCGCGCGGGTGGTGATGCCGATGGTCTGGAGGCAGCGGCGGAAGATCAGCAGTCCGAGTCACTTCTTCATGCCTGCGCACTGCACGTGGGCCCAGACACCTGATTCTTTTGCCGACCTGCAGCCCGCGGTGCGTGGCAGGAGCAGAGCAAGACCAGCGCGCCCATGTCCTCCGCAACCTGCCTCATGTGTAGAAGCTCAGAGGTTACAGATAAAAAAGATAAAAAAGTAGAAAAAGACCGGAGCCCTGTGGCCGTGGTGTCCTAGTCCGGCGTCATCTTGATGTATTCAAGAATGCATAATTAGATTATTTTCTGTAGAGAATGGTCATTATCTCTGGTGCATTGTCTTCTGTTTATCTCCTGCTGAGTAGAACAATGCCTATTTTTTATCTAGCTGCCAGGTAAATCTAACAGAAAATTGTATAGTATATTCTGAGGATAACAGAAAATTGTATGGTGTATACTAGGCATTAGAAATGTTGGCCCATATTGATAGGATAGCATCATGCAGTTGATGGAGATTTGTGGGTTGCACATCCAGGGCACGAAGCTCCCGTTCCATCACATATCAAAGATGCTTTATTGGGTTGAGATCTGGTGACTGTGGCGGCCATTTTAGCACAGCGAACTCATTGTCATGTTCAAGAAACCAATTTGAAATTATTCGAGCTTTGTAACATGGTGCATTATCCTGCTGGAAGTAGCCATTATAGGATGGGTACATGGTGGTCATGAAGGGATGGACATGGTCAGAAACAATGCTCAGGTAGCCCGTGGCATTAAAACGATGCCCAATTGGCACTAAGCGGCCTAAAGTGTGCCAAGAAAACATCCCCCACACCATTACACCTCCACCATCAGCCTGCACAGTGGTAACAAGACATGATGGATCCATGTTCTCATTCTGTTTACACCAAATTCTGACTATCGAGACTCATCAGACCAGACAACATTTTTCCAGTCTTCAACTGTCCAATTTTGGTGAGCTTGTGCAAATTGTAGCCTGTTTTTCCTATTTGTAGTGGAGATGAGTGGTACCCGGTGGGGTCTTCTGCTGTTGTAGCCCATCCGCCTCAAGGTTGTGTGTGCTGTGGCTTCACAAATGCTTTGCTGCATACCTTGGTTGTAACGAGTGGTTATTTCAGTCAACGTTGCTCTTCTATCAGCTTGAATCAGTCGGCCCATTCTCCTCTGACCTCTAGCATCAACAAGTCATTTTCACCCACAGGACTGCCGCATACTGGATGTTTTTCCCTTTTAACACCATTCTTTGTAAACCCTAGAAATGGTTGTGCACGAAAATCCCATTAACCGAGCAGATTGTGAAATACTCAGATCGGCCTGTCTGGCACCAACAACCATGCCATGCTCAAAATTGCTTAAATCACCTTTCTTTCCCATTCTGACATTCAGTTTGGAGTTCAGGAGGATTGTCTCTACCAGGACCACACCCCTAAATGCATTGAAGCAACTGCCATGTGATTGGTTGATTAGATAACCGCATTAATGAGAAATTAAACAGGTGTTGCTAATAATCTTTTAGGTGACTGTATATATATCTATATATATACAGTCACCTAATATATATATATATATATATATATATATATATATATATATATATATAATTTTTTTTTTTATGAATAAAATGAAAATTGGCATGCGCATATGTATTCACTTCCTTTGCCATGCATCCCCTAAAACATCCTTGTGCAACCAATTACTTTCAAATGCCACATAATTAGTGAAATGAAGTCCACTTGCGTGCAATCTAAGTGTCACTTGATCTGTCAGTGAAAACACACCTTTTCAGAAAGGCCCCAGAGGCTTCAACAAGCAAGAAGCATCACACCATGAAGACCAAGGAGCTCTCCAAACAAGTCAGGGACAAAGTTGTTGAGAAGTACAAGCAGGGCCGGATTTCCGCACAGGCCACCTAGGCCGGTTCCTAGGGCGGAAACCAGCCGACAGGAGAGCTGGGGCGGCTGTCGCACACTGTACACAAGTCAGCAGATCAGCTGTCCCCTGTCTCTGCTATGAACAGCACGGAGGAAAGCGCCCCTCCCCTCCTTTCCTCTCCACTCTGACACTGAGGGAGGAGGGGCTGAGCAGAGAAGCCAAGCCGGGAGATTCAGTTTCAGGAAGAAGACGGGCGGCTACTCAGCACAGCAAAGGTATCTGTACATGGTGGCAGCGCTAGCTGTGAGAGGGAAGGGAGAGAGTCGAAGTGTCTGCAGGACATTAGATTAGAATCACGATGTGCCTGCCTGATCCTGGGGAATGAGTGACCAGCTGGGATCCCTCTCTCTCCCCCCTCCCTCCCTCTTCCCGGGAGCCTGTGACTTCCGAAGCTACTAAAACAGGGCTGCCTGGTGGTCCCCTCTGTCCTGTAGCCTGGCTTTATCTCTTCTCTCCATGCCGCCGTCATTCCTTTTATCATTTTCATCAGGTAGAATTGTTTCCCTTCTCCTCCCCCCACAGTCATTTGTTTTTGCATTCCCTAGCACAGCTATTCACACTTGCTCCTTTTTTTATTGCACTTTTAGTCTTCTGAGATCACTGGTTCACCCTATTTTTTAAAGGATATTGGAGGTTGATTCATGACATGTTAGTGCGCTAAGCCACATGGGTTAAATCGGTGAGCGCACGCTATCAGCGTAGCGAGCGCTCTTGGCTAAGCGTGCTTCTTTGAAGTACAGTGCGATGGTGTGTAGCACGACCGTCATACTTTACTAACGCAGCTGCTGTTACATTTAATGTAGCAGCGGCCGCACTAGTAAAGTATGACGGTGGTGCTACAAACCATCGCACTGTACTTCAAAGAAGCACGCTTAGCCAAGAGCGCTCGCTACGCTGATAGCGTGCGCTCACCGGTTTAACCCATGCGGCTTAGTGCACTAACGTCATGAATCAACCTAATTAGATCTATGTTTGAGCACCAGCACTTTCTCCCTGCAGCTACATTATATGGTTAACAGCACTTTTGAAAGTTGACTACAAATGTATTACACTTGTTTTTATCTAATTGAACCTGCCTGATTAGTTTGTACCACTCTTAGTACTTATGGGTCGTTAAGGTGCGTACACACCTGCGACTGATGTCACTTGTCCGGGATAAAGACCCAATCCCCTTGGGTGACAATGCTGGACTGTACAGATGTGTCTCAGCTGTGTGAGGCCCAGTGCACACCAAAACCGCTAGTAGATTGTCAAAACGCTAGCGGTTTTGGGTGCACACCGAGCGGATTTTGTATGTGATCCGCCGGCCGCATCCGCATCAGCATCTGCGCGGCTAATGTATCTCTATGGGCTGGTGCACACCGGCGATTTGAGGTTTTAAGCAAACCGCAAGCGTGCAGCAGGAGGCACGTTTGCGGCTTGCTAAAAACCTCAAACCGCCGGTGTGCACGAGCCCATAGAGATACATTAGCCATGCGAATTTTCAAGCGGATGCGGCCGGCGGATCCACCCAGTGTGCACTGGGCCTAACTGACAAGGCATTCTGTTGTTATGCTGGGAGGGAGAGGGACGTCACGCTGCAGGTGGGGAAGTGGCATACATATAATCCTACCATAGTCGTAGTCTAATGTCCTACATTATTATTATTATTATTATTATTATGTATTTATATAGCACTGGTATCTTCTGCAGCACTTTACAGAGTACATAGTCATGTCACTGACTGTCCTCAGAGGAGCTCACACTCTAATCCTAACATAGTCATAGACTAATGTCCTACCATATTATTATTATGTATTTATATAGCACTGGTATCTTCTGCAGCACTGTACAGAGTACATAGTCATGCCACTGACTGTCCCCAGAGGAGCTCACACTCTAATCCTACCATAGTCATAGTCTAATGACCTACATTATTATTATTATTATGTATTTATATAGTGCTAACATCTTCTGCAGCACTTTAAAGGACCGCTATCGTGAAAAAAGTAGGCAGTTAATATCTGACTGAACAACAGGTTTTGGGCCAGTCCATCTCCTCGTGGGGGATTCTCAGCGTTTTCTATGTTTTCAACAGCATTTCCTGAACAGCAGTTGCAAAGTGTAACTGACAAAATAGGGTGCAAGTGAGTAGGGAGGCTGGCTGGTAGATTACTATTTTGGCAGTTAAACTGCTGTTCAGGAAATACTGTTGAAAACAAAGAAAACCCTGAGAATACTCCATGTGGAGATGGACTGGCCCAAAACCTGTCAGATTGTAACTGCCTACTTTTTTCGCGATAGTGGTCCTTTAATCACCTTAGTATTGTGATCAGCAAAGGTCCCCATACACACACATTACATTTCTAATTGGATTCCCTGCAGATTCGTTCACTCTGATCAAATCAAATGGAAATCAATTCCTTTATATTTCATTGATTTTGACCAAAAATGTATCTAAAGTATCGATCAAACAAGACGTCTTGGTCAATTGGGGGTGGAGCAGGAGTGGTAGATGATTGATAGGCCATAGCGTTGCATTATATCAAACAGTGCAACGTTGGGGTTCGATCAGTTTTCAATAGATTCCCTGCTGGAATCTATTAAAAATGAATGCGCTGTGTGTGGTAGGAATCAATTCCTTCTGAACAGATTCCTTTCAGAAAGGGGCCGATCGCTTTGGAAAATTGGGTAGAAATCTATAATTGTATGGCCAGCTGCATTTTAACCTGATACTCAATTTTAATCCTTTTCCCATAATGCTATTCTCAAATTCCTAGCCTCAACCTAAATTGCCAAAAGCCCTATTTTTTAATCTTTCCTAAGCCCTTTTTTTTTTTTTTTTTTTGTAAGTACTTAAACCTAATAACCTGATCTATTAGTATTTCTAACCTCCCCCCCTTTTCTATGACCGATAACCCTATCCTAACCACGTTGTTGTCATGGGGTGGCTGGAGGTAATGGGCCTAGGGCGGTAAAAAGTACAAATCCGGCCCTGAGTACAAGTCAGGGTTGGGTTATAAAAAAACATCCAAAGTTTTGAATATTCACTGGAGCACCATCAACCCCATTATCTGCTTCCAGGTGGCAATAACCCTGCCCACCCCTTGGGGTACAGAAACCAGGGTAGCTGGCTAGCAGAAGCCCCGCCACCTGCATGGAGAAAGCTTTGCGTCCACCCCCACCTTTAAAACAAAGGAGTGTGTGGCTAGCTGGTGGAACCCCATCCCTCCTCAGTCTAAAGGAAGCCCTGCCCCCTGCCTGGGACAGACAGTAGAGGAAAGGGCAGCTGTTGCTAAAATCCTGGAGAAGTCTGGCTGGCCAGAGAAAGCCCTGCCCCCTTTCAGAATAAAGCCATGTCACCTGCTAGGAACCATTAAGTATGCCTGCATTAGTGACCTCTCTCTGCCTTTACGCTTTTCTACCCCCCAGTGACCTCTCGGTGGCACCCACAGGGAACTCTTTCACCAGTTACCAACACAGTGACCTTTCCCCAGTAGCACCCACAGTGACCTTTGCCCCTAGCTACCCCCCAGTGACCTCTCCCTCCCCCCAGTAGCACCTACAGTCTTTACCTTCCCCCAGTGGCTCTCACCGAAGCACAGCATAATGGCCAGCACAGCATGACGGCTAGACCAGCAAAGAAACAATGCCAGACAGCCCAGCATACATCACAGTCAGGCCAGCCAGCGCAGCATCACCGCCAACTGCACATCATCAATGTTAGCCAGCACAGCATCAAGGTTAGCTAGCGCAGCATCAAGGTTAGCCAGCACAGCACCACAGTGTGTTACACTGCTGCTAAGTTCATGTACATTTGGCCCCACCAATGACAATGCCCATTTCCCCCTACATGGCCACAGCCATTTTTTTTCTGTGGCGTACTGTGCATGCGCAACTTAATGCTATCCCAGTGCCCAAAGGAACGCCCCGGGCGAGTGGTAAGATCTGTTTGATTTCCCAAGCCTATACACTTTCTGGTGATATTATGAGAAGGTATCACAGCTTCTGTGACATTTTACTGTGCATATGTTACAGAATATCCCACAAACAATAGGGGCTCTTTGAGGAGGTTAGTAACATCCACAACTCTAAAGTGGATGGGGAGAAAGCCAAGAACCCTGGGAGGGATCTCTCAACGCTACAGACTTTATGGGACAATGGAAGCCAGGGGGTGGCTGGCTGACACCACCAATTTCCATCTATATCTGACAAAACACATCTGAAGGGAATACACTTTTATTCCCAAGCATTAAAGAAGAAAAGCAGATATCAAAATAAATATTTATGAGGAACATTTCTTCTCTATCCCTCCTTCATCTTCACATTTCTTGCCTCTGAGGAAAATCACAGCACAACAATAGATTTTGATTTTGAAAGTCGTCTCAAATATCCAAGAAGACATCCAGCTAGCATAATTGCAATGTCTGGGAAAATAAAAGTAGAAAGACTGATGTTATCTCTAAGTAGCACGTTTTCATTGTAGCATTGTTTTATTGATGTCTCTACCACAAAAACCAATAACCAGTGTGAATGGACACATCCAAGTTAAGCTACTTCTGCCAGCTCAACAGTACTGTATGTCTCTCTGTAATTAAATAGTTGGTTTCCAGCAGTGCCTTGGAATTCCATAATGTGCTTTCAACCACTACTGCCATAGCTATGTGTTAAGTCTTCTGCAATTTCCATTAGTGTTCCCATTTTTTGGACAAGTAGGACAATAATACTTCAAGTCATGACATGACATGTCCTTATAACTTTTACTCAGTGTAAGTGATCAGCAAGCAGTCTTGAGATTTAAGCTATATATTTTGGGCAGCCCAGAAGCAGCCCAGCCAAGTGATTAGCTTGCAGCTCCAAGGCACTGGGCTCAACCGTCAGCAGACAGACTAAAGACATACAGCTGGTAGGTTTCATTTACTACAGTAAATTCACATCATCTGTGTCACCAGTTCTGGCACAATGATGTGAATATGATTCTGTTGCTTTACACCCCTGGTTAAAGTTAAAGTGGTATGAAACTCAAAATGTTATCTCTGCTCAAAAAGATTAAACACAGAATAAGGAGAACAATATACTGGTAAAAAGTAAGTTCCAATTCACCAGCAAGCTACTTGATAACATTGCAGGTTACCAAACAGCATTATTAGTGTCACTTTTTCAAGATCAAACAAAGCAGAGAAGGTTTTCTGCTTCCATCCTGTTTAAAGTCGAGGCTTTTCTACTTTATCTGGTCTACTAACAAACAGTAACTTAAGACAATCTGATAATTTTGTCCCACAAAGTTATCTTTTAGCTTCCTTCCCTGATTTCCAATGCCCCTTTGCCCTTCCTGCAGAGATCAGCAGACTGGAAGAGTGCTGGGGAGGTAGTACTGTCATGTTTCACCATACCAACAAGGATTGTGGTGTTCTTGTGCCCTGTACTGTAGTTAATCTTCCCTGCTCCATTTACTGAGTGATTATCCAGTCCCGATGTGATAGACCTGATATGCAGCAGAGGAGGCTGATTGGTGTATGACCACATGATAACCATGATATTTTCTCACATGGGGAAGGTGACTATACTTCCTAAGAACCCATCTAATCGTCAGATTGTAAGCTCCTCTGAGGGACATATGGACTCTGTTAAGCACTGTGGAAGATGTCCTCAGCACTCAGTAAACAAATACTTATTATTATATGGGGCTCAAAGGGGAGTATTATGTTGAGGACATAATATACATTGGAGGAGGTATATTGAGTAGGCAATATAATTTGGAGGCATAAAAAGGGGACACCATAAAAGAGCACTATAAAGACAACACTGCATAGATGGCACTACAAATTGAAGGTAAACTGAGGTAACTATAAAGTGTGCACTTTGTAGAGTGCCACTGTAATTGGTAGCAAACAAAATGGTACAATATATATTAGAGGGCACTTCAGATGTTGGGGGTTCTATATGAAGGCTCTATAGTGGGACAATAAATACTCTTCAAACTTTTTACCCTAAATTTGTTGTCATTATTGATATAGTACAAGGAGGAAAAAGTACACAATTCATAAAGTAAGGAACCTAGTCGGTTTCGTTCTATTTTTATGTGATGTTCTGGGAGTCTGAGTGAACCCAAAAGGGGGAGCCAGACGAGCATAGCAGAGTACTAGAGAGGCCAGAGGGCCATACACAACACAAGCATGAATAGACCATGAGGTATTTAGATATGGTGACTCTCCAGCTGGAGGGGGGCTGCACTGATGGTGTGAACATTGCATGGTGGAAGTGTATGACTTGTTGCACTGCCAATATTTTGGAATTTATGCTCATTCCTTCACTTCTGTAGCAAAGAGCACTTCTCAGAAATGTGTTTCAAGCTAGTGGCAACATGGATTACCGGCAAAAGCGGCTTGTGCTTTATATTCATATATTGTACATGGAAGATCCATCTTTACAAGCACTACAGCCTGTAATAATTTTAATTTTCATGAATGTTTAACCTGTATTTAACCATTATTTTTTTATTTTTGAGAAAACATTTTTTTTATTACAATATGTATGTCATAAACTGCATTCTTAAGTCAATTAGTAAAAACACACATAATTAATTGTATACAGAACATGTAAAATAAATAATATCTGACTGTTCTTCATCAAAAACTCATCCCAGCAAATATATTTCATCAAATAAAGCTGTTATACCCCAACTGTATAACATCTATATGTCGTGTATGTCATCTCATTGATGCCAGAAGATGATTCACTGCTAGGACACTGATTGGTGAGTACCGATCAGCAATCTGCCGCTGTGGGGGGTCGCAGTAGCCGTGGTTGGGTCGCAGGGGGCCGTTTGTTGCTATAAACACCGTGGTATGTGTATCTACATCCCTGGTAGAGATGTAGCGAACGGTTTGCCGGCGAACGGTTCCAGGCGAACTTCGGGGGTTCGCGTTCGCCTGCACCAGGCGAACTTTTGCGGAAGTTCGATTCGCCCCATAATGCACTATGAGGGTCAACTTTGACCCTCTGCATCACAGTCAGCAGGCACATTGTAGCCATTCAGGCTACACTAAGCCCTGGAGCCCCACCCCCCCTTATATAAGCCTCCGGCGGCCATTACAGTCACTCGTCTGCCTGCTATTAGACAGACTAGGGAGAGCTGCTGCAGACTTGTTCTTCTAGGGACAGATTAGTTAGGTTCTTGGCTGCTTAGCTTGCTCCTGGCTAATTGTTATTGCTTTTATAGGGCCCTCAATAGCTCTTGTCAGAGCTCATCCTGTACTTTTTTTTTTTCTGTGTGTCAAACTGACACTTTTGTTGCATGCACAGCATTGCTAATTGATAGTGTGTGTGCCACTGGCAGCAGCCCGGTACATTCAGTGACTACCTGTGTGTGTGACAGGGAGCTGCACAGTACTGCATATACCCCAGTACCTGTTGTGTATACTTAACCCACCTCATCACTGCATATACCTAGCATTGTGTTGAGTGAACCCAGCTCACTGCATCTAAATACCTGTTGTGTTGAGTGAGAACCCACCTGGCCACCTCACTGCATCTAACTACCGGTTGTGTTGAGTGAGAACCCACCTCACTGCATCCTAAGTACCTTTACTGTTCAGTGGACCCAGCTCACTGCATCTAACTACCCAGTACCTGTTGTGTATACTTAACCCACCTCATCACTGCATATACCTAGCGTTGTGTTGAGTGAACCCAGCTCACTGCATCTAAATACCTGTTGTGTTGAGTGAGAACCCACCTGGCCACCTCACTGCATCTAACTACCGGTTGTGTTGAGTGAGAACCCACCTCACTGCATCTTAAGTACCTTCACTGTTCAGTGGACCCAGCTCACTGCATCTAACTACCCAGTACCTGTTGTGTATACTTAACCCACCTCATCACTGCATATACCTAGCGTTGTGCTGAGTGAACCCAGCACACTGCATCTAAATATCTGTTATGTTGAGTGAGAACCCACCTGGCCACCTCACTGCATCTAAATACCTGTTGTGTTGAGTGAGAACCCACCTCACTGCATATAGCTAGCATCCCCCCGAGATGGACAAAATGGACAAACCAGGTAGAGGAAGAGGTAGAGGCAGGCCCAGAGGAAGGCCACCAGGCACCGGCAGGTGGTGTTGCTCTGATTTCGTGCGGACCTGCCCCAAAATACAGTGCTCAGAAGAAGGCATGTGCCATCACATCCCAAAATCGTAAGGAGGTGATTGAGTTTTTAACACAGAACACCTCATCTCCCGCAGCCACCAGCGCTACAACAAGCACCACATCCGCTGCATTTGACACTTCGCAGGAGTTATTTGGTGGTGGTGGTGAAATCACTGATTCCCAGCCACTACTGCCACAACAACAAGAAGGCGCAGGTACACCACCTCATACGTCTGAGTTAGGTGGCGATAATATGGACGTAACGTGTGTGGATGGGGATGATGGTGGACCACCTGAAGTTTGTGCACTTGAGGAGGTGTCTGAAGAAAGCACAGCTGGCCAGGAGGATTATGATGACGATTATACGGATACCACATATGTTCCCGGTAGAGGAGATGACCAGGGGGACAGTTCAGAGGAGGAGTCAGAGAGGAGTAGGAGGAGACGACTCCATGATAGAAGCAGAGGGAGCTCGTCCTCAGAAACAGCTGGGGGCAGTGTCCGGCGCCATGTATCGCCAGCTATGGCCAGCCAGCACACATGCCCTTCAACGTCAGCTGCTGATGCCACCGTAGCGCCATCAGCCCAGGGGGGCTCAGCGGTCTGGAAATTTTTTCACGTGTGTATCTCAGATCGGAGCAAAGTCATCTGTTGTCTCTGCCAGCAAAAATTGAGCCGTGGAAAGGCCAACTCTCACGTAGGGACAAGTGCCTTACGAAGGCACCTGGAGAGAAGGCACAAACAGCTATGGCAAGAACACCTGAGGAAAAGCAGCACCCCTCAAAAGACAAGCCACCCTTCTTCTCCTCTTCCTCCTTCAGGTGCATCGTCTTCATCCACTTTCTCCCTTGCACCTTCACAGCCACCCTCCTCCACACCGCCTCTTCCCTTGAGCGGTTCCTTCTCCTCTGCCCACAGCAGTACCCAGCTGTCCGTGAACGAAGTATTTGAGTGGAAGAAGCAAATGTCTGACAGTCACCCTCTTGCCCGGCGTCTGACAGCTGGCGTGGCGGAACTATTAGCTCGCCAGCTATTACCATACAAGCTGGTGGAGTCGGAGGCTTTCCGTAAGTTTGTGGCCATTGGTACACCGCAGTGGAAGATACCAGGCCGCAATTATTTTTCACAAAAGGCCATACCCAAACTGTACCGTGCAGTTGAGAGACAAGTGGTGTCATCTCTGACACACAGCGTTGGGTCAAGGGTCCACCTGGCCACGGATGCCTAGTCTGCCAAGCACGGGCAGGGCCACTACATTACATACACAGCCCATTGGGTCAACCTGGTGACCGATGGCAGCAAGCAGGGAGTACGTGGCTGCGCAGCAGACCGACTTGTCACACCTCCACGGCTTGCAGGCAGGCCTCCAGCCACCTCCTCTCCACCTGCTACCACCGCTTCGCTGTCGTCATCCTCCTCCTCCTCCTTGGCTGGTCCCACAATCTCCTCTCCAGCTACACAGCCCCAGCACCCCAGGGCCTATGCTGCATGCCAGGTACGACGGTGTCACGCAGTGTTAGACATGTCTTGACTGAAAGCGGAGAGTCACACTGGAGCAGCTCTCCTGGCTGCTCTTAACAAACAGGTGGAGCAATGGCTGACCCCGCACAAGCTTGAGATCGGCAACGTGGTGTGTGACAACGGCAGCAATCTGATTGCTGCGTTGAATTTGGGAAAGCTGACAAACATACCCTGCATGGCACATGTGCTGAATCTGGTCGTGCAAAGATTTGTGTCCAAGTACCCAGGCTTAGAGGACGTCCTGAAGCAGGCCAGGAAGTTGTGTGGGCATTTCAGGCGCTCTTACAAGGCCATGGCATGCTTTGCGGACATTCAGCGTAGAAACAACTTGCCGGTGAGACGCCTGATTTGCGATAGCCCGACTCGCTGGAATTCCACCCTGCTGATGTTCTCTCGCCTGCTAGACCAGGAGAAAGACAAATAGACAAGACAAATAACATTTATATTGCGCTTTTCTCTTTGCGGACTCAAAGCACCAGAGCAGAGCAGCAGCCACTAGGGCGCGCTGTATTGGCAGTAGCAGTGTAAGGGAGACTTGCCAAAGGTCTCCTACTGAATTAGTGCTGGCTTACTGAACAGGCAGAGCCGAGATTCGAACCCTGGTCTCCTGTGTCAGAGGCAGAGCCCTTAACCATTACACCTTCAGCCAACTTACACCAAAGCCGTCACCCAGTACCTGTATCATTACAGTACAAGGACACAATCTGGGAGGATGGGGATGTTGTGGCCCAACAACTGGACACTGATGCGAAATGCATGCAGGGTCATGGAGCCCTTTGAGGAGGTGACCAAACTGGTGAGTCGCGATGAGGGTACCATCAGCGACTTGATCCCCTGCGCCTACTTCCTGGAGCGTGTCGTGCGTAGAGTGGTGGATACAGCTGTGGAGGAGCGTGAACGAGAAGAGTTACGGCAGCAGGAGTCGTGGGAGCCATTTACACACGAACCCGATGTTCCCACAACACCTGCAGCAGCACAGAGGGGGGAGGAGGAGGAGGAAGAAGAGGAGTCGTGTGGGGAAGGAGAGGAGTCAGACTCTGATGATGGTGATGATGAGGAAGGTGTTTCTGTGGAGGAGGAAGAGGCGGCGGAAGAAGAACAACCGTGGCAGCCGTCACAGGGGGCTTCTGCTGCTCCACGTTCCCGTGGTATTGTTCGTGGCTGGGGGGAGGAAGAGGAGTTGCGTCCCGTCACTGAGGAAGAGCAAGAGGAGATGGAGAGTACGTCTGCATCCAGCTTTGTGCAGATGTCCTCTTTCATGTTGTCCAGCCTGTTGAGGGACCCCCGTATCAAAAAACTCAAGATGAATGACCTGTACTGGGTGGCCACGCTACTAGACCCTCGGTACAGGCACAAAGTGGCGGACCTCTTAGCAACTCAACAAAAGGCGGAAAGGATGCAGCACTTGCAGAACAAGCTGTCGATGATGCTTTACAATGCATTTAAGGGTGATGTGGCTGCAAAACGCAATCAAGGTACCACTGGCAGTAACAATCCTCCTCCCAAGTCCACGCAGGCAAGGACAGGACGCTCCAGCGATCTCAGGGTGATGTCGGACATGCGGACGTTCTTTAGTCCAACTCCTCGCTATAATCCTTCCGGATCCACCCTCCAACCACGCCTGGAGCGGAAGGTAGCCGACTACCTGGCCTTGAGTGTGGATGTAGACTCTGCGAAAAGCGATGATGAACCCTTGGACTACTGGTTGCACAGGCTTGACCTGTGGCCAGAGCTGTCCTAATTTGCCATACAACGTCTCTCTTGCCCTGCCGCAAGCGTCCTGTCAGAAAGGACCTTCAGTGCAGCTGGAGGCATAGTTACTGAGAAAAGAAGTCGCCTAAGTCACGACAGTGTTCAGTACCTGACCTTTATCAAGATGAATGAGGAATGGATCCCGGAGGGCTACTGCACGACCGAAGACTAAGTCAGTCCCCACACACAGCATCTCTGCCTGCAGGCCGCTTGACTGCCTTCTCCGCCACCACCAACAGGGTCCAGGACTCTAGGCGGATTCCTGAATTTTTAAGGCCGCTGCTAGCAGCGGCCGCTACACTAATTTTTCTGGTGTGTGTACATGCCTGCCTAACTTTTCTGGCTGCACTGCGGGCGGCTGCAACAACAAAACAAAAGGCATGTACATGTGCCCATCCCCCTTCATGATCATTACCTTGCCGCGGTGAAGGGGCTTGCGCATCACAATGAAGCAATGACCGCCGGCTATTTGAGTGTCTCGGGTGGAGGTGGCACACAAAAGATAATAAGGTCGTTGCTTCATTGTGGTCAGACCAAATTTGATCAGCTGGACAGTCACTGTTGTTCTACCATTGAGCTACCACAGCCCGGCGACCATATGGGCTTGAAAAACGCCACGGCCTACACTCTGGCCACGGTGCACACCAGTCCAGTACGGCCGTCACTACGCAAACAGCTGTTTGCGCTGCGTTACACAGTGAGTTTGGTGTGTCAGTGTGTAGCAGAACTCTAATTACACTCCCTGATTGATGTATACCCATGCAAGACATTTTAAAGCACTTTAGGCCTGCAATTTAGCATTCAAGGTGATTTCTGCCCTTAAAATGCTGCTTTGCGTCAAATCCAGATTTTTCCCCGGGACTTTGGGCATGTATCCCACTCCGCCATGCCCCCTCCAGGTGTTAGACCCCTTGAAACATCTTTTTCATTACTTTTGTGGCCAGCATAATTTTTTCTATTTTTGAAAGTTCGCATCCCCATTAAAGTCTATTGCGGTTCGTGAACTTTTCCGCGAACCGAACCTTCCGCGGAAGTTCGCGAACCGAAAATCGGAGGTTCGCGACATCTCTAATCCCTGGTGCAGAAGTGAAGTGGAGAACTGGTTAATACAACAATAAGGCCTCGTTCACATCATACGTGCTGCCATGCGCATTTTGGCAGTGCGTATGATGTGCGACACGCAAGAACAGCAGAAGTGCATAGACAGCACTTCTGTCATTCACATCATATGCACTGCGCTGCAGTGCAATGCACTATTGCACTGCTGCTAGCATTATTTGGGAAAGCGCAGCACTGTCCTACTTACTATAGTGGATGGGATCAGTAGCTCAGCGCATAGCAACGCAAATGATGTGCGGTCACACACGTTGCATTCTGAGCAACTATTTTGTTTAACCAGAATGTTATTGAACAACAGTAAAATCATTACAAAGTGAAACAGACAGAAATTTAAGTCATCTTACGTTGTGTGAGGTATGACAGTACGAACAGTAGTTGTAGAAAGATAAACAAAGCCCTGTAGTAGTATGGTGCAAAACTTGTTGAAATATTCAAAATGCAACACCAGAAGCCTTGAGTAGAGTGACAAAAGTCATAACATGGCTTAATTATTTAGCAATCTATCCCAAACTTTGTGATATTTAGTAGAGGTATATTGTGGACCTGTTAAACACTAGATAACCATGATTGCTGTGTGCGTATAAAAAAAAAAAAACAGTTTCTAGCAATTACCTGCCTATTTGTGAAGAACGTTTTAAAGAGGAAAGTCTTATCAACTGTGGGCATGTCTTCCTCTGCCATTAAGCCGAGGAGGCATAGCTTAGCGTCTAGGGGTAGTGCACATCCATTTTTTTATCATGAAAAAAAAAGCCACCACCTATATTCAGCTGTCAGCTACTGGAGGTCAGCACAATATTAAATGGATAAAAGGGACATTTTGGTTTCAGCTTTGGAGACAGGGGCCCATATGCAATTAAACTGGGTTTTCGCCTAGAAGATAATTTTTAATCTTCCATTTAAAATAACTTTACAGCATTTTCAATTGAAAGAGTACTGGACAGTAGGTAAAAGAGTACTGTCATAGTTAGTTTAAGTATTTTCTTGCTTGCTGGTGGTTTAAAAAGTATTTTATTGACAAGTTGTGAAAATATTACATAGGAGAGAACTCAGGAGGAAAAGTGAATTGCATATGGGCTCGGTTGACAATCTAGTGGGAGTATAGTAGGTATTAAGTAGAATTGGGTTAAAATATCATGGAAGTATGGGTATTCCCCTCTTATGGATTCTAATACCTCCTCCCATTCCTCCTTATCTAAACTATTCAACTGCTTATAGAACATAGAAACCTTTTTAAAAGTGAACTGCCTGCAGCAGAATTTGAATTAAACAAATCCATAGAGGCAGAAAGTAGACCACTTGGAACATAAAATGGGTGGAAACTCATAGATATACCATAACTTTCGGGTTTGATCACTTGAAATGTGTAAAGTCTTATCTCGCTACATATTAGCTTGGTTCCTATGTGGCACATGTAGTACATAGATTACTGTGTGATCTCTTGTATATCATTTACATGCCCCCCAACTGTCCCGAATCCTGCGGGACTGTCCCGATTTGGGGGGCTCTCCCGCTGTCCCGTTATGACCCCCCAGTGTCCCGGCTGGCTGGGCGTCAGATGTGAAAAAAAATGATCGAGGCACCAGCCGCACGAATGCGAGTCCGGCATCATATTCTCCCTCCCTCCCTCCGAATGTGCCCCCCCCCCCTGTATCCCCCCTGTTTGCAGAGTAAGTTTGTGCAGCGGAGCGGGCATCATTTAATCTTACAATTCATCCTTGTGTACCGGAATCTGGCTTCACTCTGCTTCCTGCTACCTGTGACGTCACAGGAACCAGGAAGCAGAGAAGAGCCAGATGCCGGTACACAAGGATGAATGGTAAAATGACAGCTCGCTCCGCTGTGCACTTTACTCTGCAAGCAGGGGGGACACGGGTGCATGAAGGAAGGGAGGAAGGGAAGGAGAAATATGATGCCGGACCCGCATCCCGCATCCCCCATCAGTGCGGCTGGCTCATCAGTGCGGATCATTTTTTTCGCCTCCTCTCCAGTGGTTCCCTCCTCCCCACCCACAGGCACCCTCACCCTCCTCTCCACCCACGGGCAGGGTATATTGGCTATTTTAAAAAAATTGAAAGACCCATTGCGGTTTTAATTTTTAAAAAAATCACATGAAATGTATGTGTGACTAGGGGTATGTAAGGGGTGTGGTTGAGGGTGTGGCCTAAGTGTCCCGCTTTCTCATTTCAAAATGAGTTTTGAGAAGCAAATCAAATGCAAATTTGAAGCTGATTAGATACATTTTCATGTACATTAACTTCCTTGGTATCCAGGAAAAAAAAACGCAATCCAAAAATTTGCAGCAAACACAGATTAAAAACACAAAAATGTGCACAAAATTGAATTTAAAAAATACCTGGATGCCCCTGAAAAATCACAAACGCAGATTCGTGCATGTGGGAAATCAAAAGTGTGATGGCCTCTAAATCTTGCGTCTTAAAGATCAATATTGGAAATGAATTTCAAGGAATGGCAGTTTCATAATCATTGCTTACGGTTGCTTAAAAGAATATCGGTGGGACGTCACACACACATAATGTTACCTCTGTGACGCAACTGTCCTAACAAACATACTGTTTAAGTATCAAAGGCAATCATTAAAAGCTCAGACAGGAAGCAGTCTGTATTTAGTCCATGCCGATCCTAAATGGCATTGGAGATTGAAGTAAATGAATTCCCTCTGCACATCAGTAGAGAAACACGCAACACTAGTAGCCCATAGAGCAGCCATACCCTGTGTTGTCTCTGAATGACAGAACAAATAGCTCCGGTCTTCAGAGATCAATAGAACCTCCTGGAGGAAAAGCACAAAGCAAGTGAATTTTCTGCTTCATTAAAACAAAATGTAGAAGTGGTTTCTGTGTTTAGAAGCTTTGGAGGAAAACAGGCAAGCAGTGACCTGCATCCATTTCCCAAAACAAAGGCCAACATGAGAGCTTTCTCTGTGCAGAACTGATGTCTGAACTATCCCAACTGAACAGTGAGTTTCCTCTCAAAGAAAGTGTCAACTGTCAGCCAAGTGTTTACTTTGACTTCCTCCAGCTTGAAAAGAGGGGAAACAGAAATTCCACTTAAAATTCCAGTGGGCCTTGTATTTGTGATTGACAGCACTGAAGAATTCCAGATGGATTAACACATTCTTTTGAACATTCCTTTTGATCTCGGGTAACTGTCCTTTTCATTTCACCTGCTGAATGTTTATGGAGTGGGTAAGGCAGGTGGGCTTGTTACACTAGCACAAAGCATCCTGGGAATTTGGGCTGAAAAAGGCCCATCTGACACAAAGGTTACAACTGTAAAGGAGAGTGCAATATTCTGTACTAAATGTGTATACACTGGCTGAGAAATAAACATTTTGGTTTGATTTAATTTTACACTTTAATACACAAATTACTAGATATCAACCTCAATATGAAATACTCGTCTAACTTTATAAACTGACAATTGTAACTAAGACCACTAATGGAGCACTAAACTGAAAAAACATTGAACGTTATTCATACAAATTGCGGCATCATCAGCCGTAAGGTGGCCAAGCACTACACAATTTTATTTTTTTTATTTTTAGGTCAGTATTACACTTATTGTTTGCACTGCTGTGGGTATTCGATACCCCTGCCGCATCCAACTGCAACACAAAAAGTGACAAACATATGACCC
This sequence comes from Hyperolius riggenbachi, assembly GCF_040937935.1. Taxonomy (NCBI): domain Eukaryota; kingdom Metazoa; phylum Chordata; class Amphibia; order Anura; family Hyperoliidae; genus Hyperolius; species Hyperolius riggenbachi. The sequence goes on from NC_090648.1 coordinate 316,638,769, forward strand.
TGCGGCAGTGTGCGTCGACAGGGTCATATGCATAGCACCGTCCATACCTCCTCTCCCTCCTCAGCAACATACTCCCTGCTGGTCAGAAAGTACGTCACTGGAATTCCATGGGCAGCCAACATACTCCTCTAACTTCAGGTTCCCTTTAGAATTCTAGCTCAAGCACATTTTTTTTTTTTCATGGGCTCCTTAAGTCTAGGGATCCTGGTGTGGTCACAATTTGTTCATCCCCTATTGCTATGCCCCTGGATATCAATATCTTGACAGAAGACGCTCATGAAATTACAAGCTTTTTATGTTTTCCCTATGGTAAAACTGATTTGTTGTGACAGATATATAAGGAATAACAGTTTATTTTTCTTTAAAAGTCAAACCTCCCTGTGAATATACCACAGTAAGTTTGATGTGAAGAGGAAAAAAAAGACAAAATTCCCAGTGCAATGTACAGTGGCACATACACTGGCAATGTACAAGACATGGCTGGCCCACCTAGACGCTGATGTATGCAGAAGCCGATCAGTAGCACCATTCTGAGGACACCAGCTCTGAGACTCAAGCATCAGTTCTACGTTTTTGGAAACTTGAATGACATTGGGGTTGATGCTGTTACGATCTGCATCTGCTGGTAAATTCCTGCATGAACTAACTTTGCTTCACCAGCAGATGTCACCAGCCTCCTCCATGAATTTACAACCTGAACTTTCCTCTGCCCACCAGCAGAGGGCGGACTGTCTAGAGATCTCTCCACAGACAGGGAGGAGGCCTGGACTGTCACATGGTCTCTCAGCATGGCATTTAAGCCACACCTGTGAACTGGCTAGTTGCTAGCTCTTTGTTCCCGGTTCTAGCCCTCCTGTCCTGAGTTCCCTGTTCCTGGTTGTATTGTTCCTTGTTTCCCTGCTCTATTGATCTCCCGTGTTTTGACCTTGTGCTTTGTATACCGACTACTCTTTGCCTAGCGATTACTGTACTGTTTTGATCTCCTGTGTATGACCTATGCTTGCTGACTATCCGTGTGTCTCCTCCTCGATTATAATCTGTATTTTGTAGATATATTCTAGGTTTATGTTGTGTTACTATTCCGGATCCAGGGTCAGTGTGCACACAGTTCTATACACTGGATCTACTCTGCATAACTCACTTTATGCAGAGAGGTCCTTGTATAAACCCTGATTTCATACCTTGTATGCTTATTGAATTTCTGCCTGTATTTGATGCAGTGTATTGTATGTGTGTTGCCTGCAAGTGGATACCGATTGTTTCCGTGCATGAGTTTATGCACAGTATTACCTTATTTTCATTTGATAATAAATCCTTATTATTCATTTACTCCTGGCTTGTCAGTCTTTTCCTAAACAGTGACATCTCTGCCTGGTTGCGGGTTTGTGCGTTGGTTTCTGTTTGCACCAGGTGCAGCGCACAAACTCCATGCAAATTATAACAGAAGAGCTAGCCAGAAAAAATTGTCACTAGGAAAAGGTCTGGGATCCTGTTTTTTCTCCAGCCATGATTGACATGGATTTAAAGCACCTGTCTGAATATGCTATTCTAGCAAAAAACAAAAGGAAACTTTGCTACCATGTATTTGCAGACGATTCCTATGAGGATCTGCAGCAGCTGATTTCATGTGTTCAGTCCGTGAGTAATGAAAGAACCTTTCCTTATGATTTAAAAGACTTTTTGTCAGTTTTGCAGGAATGTTGTTCTGAAGCCCAACAAAATTCAGTTGCTCATTCCACAATACATGTTTCGGGTAATTTATCAGGCCCCGTTAAAAGTCCTGCTGCCCCTTTGAATCAAGCCAAATCCTGGCCAGTAATTAACCAGATTCAATCAATTAAGCCCACTCATGATCCTGCTACTTCAATTAATACTGGAATCTCATTTGTTTCAGCTATGGAAGTTGATTGGACTATTCAGCACAATAACTTCTACTCCTTGCTAGCAGAGGAAGACCAATATGAGTGTTATAAGGAATTGTCAGCATATTCCCGTGAAGAGTTAATACAAATTGTTATGCATGTTAAATCTTTTATGCAGCAGGGCAACTCTGCAGAATCCAAGATGCAAGCATTGTTGCAGATTCTGCAAACCCTAATTGCAGTAAGAGATCCTTCTACCTCCTGGACTCAAGTTAGATCCCTGCCTGTCTATTGCAATAACTCCTCCTCAGTAATAAACCAAACCAAGCCAATTCATCATATTCCTGTCACTTCCAAACAGACAGTTCAGTCCTGCAATTATGCTCAGGGTAATCTGCAAGCTCCCATTAAGAGTGATTGGGATCCCCCATTCAGTAGATGGGAAATTAATGCACTGAATGATGAATTAAAGTATGATTGGGAGTCATTTAATGAATTCTATTCCACAAAAGATACGACATTCTTGGATGCATGTATTAAATCTGCAACTTCTCTGATGAACCTGAATGTTTGCAAGTCTGACTGTGTACTTCCCTTGATTGATGAATGGAAAAAGATTTGGCATAAAAAAGATCCTTCTGAGTTTTCTGGTAGTCAGTTTGTGCAGCATTCAGCAGCCAATGTTAACTCTGTCAGTTCCAGCAATAAGTTTGTCAGCTTTGATCCAGTATTCCATCCTGAACAGATTGATCAGATGTTTGGTTACCTTAAGAGTGACTGGGACCGATTTCTTGAGTTCTATCTAGAAAAAGGTGATTCATATATTTTTGCATGCATGCGTGCTGTCCAGTCCATGGTTGATCACAAGACTTGTAGATATGAATCAGGTTCTGGTCTAGTAATCGCTTGGCAAAGAATTTTGTCTCATTCTTATGATTTTGAGAGCACATCACCTGTTAATTCTGCCCCAGGCATCAAGGGAGAGACATGCTCTCTGTCCTCAGTAACCTGTTCCACGGACTTGGAATTACCTGTATCCAAAAATCATAAAAGAACTGCTCCTTTACAGACTGCGGTTAGATCCACTCCATGGTCGTTCCAGCTACCTACATCATACCTGCCCTGTTCTGCTGCACATCAGGACTTTGTTAAACTCACCCCTGCTTCCAGACTGAGTCAAAAATCTAAGTTCAAACGGAAATATTTTCCTACAGCCTCCATCCTTCCAGTTACCACCGCAAAGACTCCAACAGTTATGTTGCCGGTTTCCGCAGATCTACAAACTGTATCGTTACCGAAACGTAATCCATCTTCACTCCAGCCTGCTGTCCCTATTATGCCAGCTCTGCCTGTGCCACTTACCTCAGTCGTGCCAGTTACTCCTGACATGCCAGTGCCAGTCTCCTCAGCAGTGCCAGTCTCCTCAGCAGTGCCAGTCTCCTCAGCAGTGCCAGTCTCCTCAGCCCTGCCTGTGCCAGTCTCCTCAGCCCTGCCTGTGCCAGTCTCCTCAGCCCTGCCTGTGCCAGTCTCCTCAGCCCTGCCTGTGCCAGTCTCCTCAGCCCTGCCTGTGCCAGTCTCCTCAGCCCTGCCTGTGCCAGTCTCCTCAGCCCTGCCTGTGCCAGTCTCCTCAGCCCTGCCTGTGCCAGTCTCCTCAGCCCTGCCTGTGCCAGTCAGCTCAGCAGTACCAGTGTCTGTCAGCTCAGCAGTACCAGTGTCCGTCGGCCCAATGTTTTCCCTTTCAGAAGATTTGGCAGTGTCCTTGTCGGTCGGCTTGGCAGTGTCCCTGTTGGTCAGTTTGGCAGTGACCCAGTCAGACAGCTTGGCAGAACCTCTGTCAGTTGGTTTGGCGGTGGGTCCTCCAGACGTCTCAGCAAGCCTCCTGCCAGCTGCTCCGGCAGAGTCTCAGTCTGCCGTTCCAGCAGAACCATACTCCACAGCTCAGCCAAAGGCCCAGCCAGGTGCTCGATCAGTTGGTCTGCCAGTTGCTCGATCTGAAGTTCAGCTAATAGCTCTGCCAAGGGTCTTGTCAGCTATGCAGCCAGTGGTCCAGCCAGTCGCTCAGCCAAAGGTCCAGCTTTCTCGAGTCTCTGCTGATGCCCTTTGCCCTTCAACTTCTGCTAGAGCACAGACTTATGCTGAAGTTCAACCCGCACAGATGTCTGACACTCAGGCACCACAGACCTCTGTTACTGCCCTGTTTCCACAGACTCCTGCTGAGATCCAGCTCCCTCAATGTTCTGCTGAAAGAGGTCTCCCACAGTTTTCTGCTGAGGCTAAATGCACACTCATCTCTGCTGATGGCTCGTCCTCAAAAACATTTTCTGGTACTCAGTTCCCACAGATCCCTCCAGATACCCTGCATTTACAAACTGTTATCCAGTCTGCTGCTTTGCCTGCTTTATTGGAAAATGACTTTCAGTTTATCCATCCTGATGGCCTCCAGTCTGCTGTTCCTGCTCCTGATGACCTACAGTCTGCTGTTCCTGCTCCTGATGACCTACAGTCTGCTGTTCCTGCTCCTGATGACTTACAGTCTGCTGTTCCTGCTCCTGACGACCTACAGTCTGCTGTTCCTGCTCCTGACGACCTACAGTCTGCAGTTCCTGCTCCTGTTGCCTCCAAGTCTGCAGTTCCTGCTCCTGTTGCCTCCAAGTCTGTTGTTCCTGCTCCTGTTGCCTCCAAGTCTGCAGTTCCTGCTCCTGTTGCCTCCAAGTCTGTTGTTCCTGCTCCTGTTGCCTCCAAGTCTGCTGTTCCTGCTCCTGTTGCCTCCAAGGCTGCTGTTCCTGCTCCTGTTGCCTCCAAGTCTGCTGTTCCTGCTCCTGTTGCCTCCAAGTCTGCAGTTGCTGCTCCTGTTGCCTCCAAGTCTGCAGTTGCTGCTCCTGTTGCCTCCAAGTGTGCAGTTGCTGCCGATGCCCTCCCATCTGCTGCTTCTGCCAATGCCCTCCCATCTGCTGCTCCTGCTGGTGCCTCTCCTGATGAGATCCTGTCTGGTACCTCTCCTGATGAGTTCCTGTCTGGTGCCTCTCCTGGTGGTATCCTGCTCCTCCTGTTTATGGCCATTATGCATCCCTTCCTGATGGCATCCAGTTTTCTGTTTTATTTGGTGACCTCAGATGCCCTGCTCCTGTGGATGTCCAATCTATGGCTCTTCCTGGTGTCCTTCATTTTTCTGTTTCACCCAAAGGTCTTCAGAGGGACTTGCAACATGTCCTATTGCCTCTGGGTCCTTTTGTCCAGTCAGCCTGGTAATACCCGGGTTGTGGCCTCATTTACTGACCAATTTATGGCCTGCCTCTTTGCCAGTATTTTCTGGGACCCAGGTGGGCATAAGTCCAAGTGGAGCATCCGGAGGCTGCTCCTTGAGGGGGGGGTAATGTTACGATCTGCATCTGCTGGTAAATTCCTGCATGAACTAACTTTGCTTCACCAGCAGATGTCACCAGCCTCCTCCATGAATTTACAACCTGAACTTTCCTCTGCCCACCAGCAGAGGGCGGACTGTCTAGAGATCTCTCCACAGACAGGGAGGAGGCCTGGACTGTCACATGGTCTCTCAGCATGGCATTTAAGCCACACCTGTGAACTGGCTAGTTGCTAGCTCTTTGTTCCCGGTTCTAGCCCTCCTGTCCTGAGTTCCCTGTTCCTGGTTGTATTGTTCCTTGTTTCCCTGCTCTATTGATCTCCCGTGTTTTGACCTTGTGCTTTGTATACCGACTACTCTTTGCCTAGCGATTACTGTACTGTTTTGATCTCCTGTGTATGACCTATGCTTGCTGACTATCCGTGTGTCTCCTCCTCGATTATAATCTGTATTTTGTAGATATATTCTAGGTTTATGTTGTGTTACTATTCCGGATCCAGGGTCAGTGTGCACACAGTTCTATACACTGGATCTACTCTGCATAACTCACTTTATGCAGAGAGGTCCTTGTATAAACCCTGATTTCATACCTTGTATGCTTATTGAATTTCTGCCTGTATTTGATGCAGTGTATTGTATGTGTGTTGCCTGCAAGTGGATACCGATTGTTTCCGTGCATGAGTTTATGCACAGTATTACCTTATTTTCATTTGATAATAAATCCTTATTATTCATTTACTCCTGGCTTGTCAGTCTTTTCCTAAACAGTGACATCTCTGCCTGGTTGCGGGTTTGTGCGTTGGTTTCTGTTTGCACCAGGTGCAGCGCACAAACTCCATGCAAATTATAACAGATGCACTACCACTAGTCACGCATTATGTTATAAGCGTTCTATGTTGCTTGAAGAATCTTGTCACCTAAAGCTAATCTGAGCTTTTCACAGTTTGCCTGCAGTCACTTATATTGATTGAAGTGATGCTGCCAAAAGCATCAATATTCTTTTAATTCTAGCATTCAGTTTGTGTAATACTGCCAGGTCATCCAATTTTTTAAATACGTTTTAAGTGAATGGTGGGAAATTAAAATAAGCCTAAACCAGCAAGGCTATATCAGTTGTTCACCAGAGCTCAAAGATGGCTGCAAGCAAAAGCCACTGGAGGAACACTCCACTTACAAGATTGTTAAAGCATCACAGAAGAAGTCTTCATCAGCATGCAAACGGTGGAAAAACATAGGTGCCATGGAGGATCATCCCAGAGACATCTAGCAACATTAAGAAGAAAATGATATATTATAATCCCCATGTGTTGACTGCAATGTGACTTATACTGAATAGGTGTTAATAAAGAAGTTTTTGAACTAATGAAAAAAAACCAACAATATAATACTTGTGAATAACCCGCAGAGATTGCCTGGAGTATAGCAATTGTGGAGACTCATTTAATGATATCCTGATGTTCCATCCACTGAGTATGGGCATGACCTGCTTACTGTGGCAAAATCAGGCCTACAGTCTCTTATCTTACAGAATAGATCTGTTGTTGCAGGATGAACACTGATAAAAAAGGTCACAGATTTGGATTGGGACCAAATTCCAAGCAATGTTGCAGATTGGAAATGTCAGTTGCTGAAACCAATCTCAATAAGTAATTATTGTGATCTCTTCTTGCAACTGACCCATTGCTGAGACAATGTGCCGTGCCAGGAACAGGTGACTTGCACGGAGAGCTGGCAAGCATCAGATGAGAAGGTCTCCACTTCATCATCATTAGCCCAAAACACTGTTGCACTGAAACTGCTCACATGCTTGCAGATCTGCCAATTTCACACAAGCACTGCTCATATTTCACATAGCTTCCATCTTTAAGAGAATTCTACTTATGGAGAATTCTTCTACATGGGTTTTAGGAATCTATTTCTGAGACCCATACATAAGGGATCCTGAGAGCGCTCTCCCGATGAAAGGCAGACGTCTTTTGGAAAACGCTAGTGCCTGGCTAGGGGCATCTACACAAATTTTCAAGAAGATAAATATAGGTTTTCCAGAAGAGGGCAAGTGAAGCTCTTGCCCATATGTGGTCTAGGTGAAATGCGGATGCTCTAACTATAGTTCCTTCTAAATCACATATCTAGAACTGGACAAAGCAGGCATTTATTAACAAGAATCCTCATGCATGGTTGTTCTGGCATGGAAACCGCTCCATTAAAATGAATGAAGCTTCAAGTGATGCACCAACAAGATAGAGGCACCAAGAAAATCAAAGCAGGACCACACACAGAGCCTAGTGACCTATGTTGTAAATACACACTTATATGAGTTACCTAATCTTTGGTCTTCTCCACACAAATCCTTTCAGTGCAGGTTCTTCTCTTTCGTGGTATTAGTAGGATTTTGGAGATATTTGTGTGAGTTTCACTTCTGCTTAGGAGGTTCTTTTAGGTTGTGTAGGACAGGGCATAGTGTTAGGCATTTGGATATATAGAGAGGTAAATTATTTAGCACCAGGGTTGTCTTGGTAGATTTAGAAGTGGAAATTCTGCAAATTCCTTGCTTGATCAGTTCCAGTCTGGCTTCCGGGCAAACCACTCCACAGAAACAGCCCTCTCCAAAGTAGCCAATGATCTCCTCACAGCTAAATCCAAAGGCTGTTATTCCATACTCATCCTTCTAGATCTGTCATCAGCATTCAACACTGTCGACCACACTCTACTCCTACAGATCCTTTTATCTATAGGAATAAAGGACCTCGCTCTCTCCTGGATATCTACCTACCTCTCTGAAAGGTCTTTCACTGTTTCTGTCACGAACCTTGTAGTGGTGGAGACCGTTGTGCTGAGGGTAGCAACTCTTGCAGCTTGACACCTGACACCCCTGGAGTGGGAACAGGGGTACCGAGGTGTGCAGGAGGCAGGAGTGCTCACAGGATCTGATGGACCGATGAGCAAGATGAAACCACGGCACTCCTCTGGTCTGAGTCGAGTAGTGCAAGGACTCAGCAACCAGTGTGGACAGTAGTAGGACTACCTTCAGGATAAGCAGAAGTCGGCAGCAGAGCAGGTTCTCATACAGGCAGGGTTCGGCAACAGAGCGGGTAGTCAGGACAAGCGGAGGTCGGCAACGGAGCAGGTTCTCATACAGGCAGGGTTCGGCAACAGAGCAGGTAGTCAGGCAGGCAGAGGTCATCAACAAAGCGGGCAGTCAAACAAGCCGAGGTCGGGTTCCAGAATACAACAGACAGGCAGACACTAGGTCACGGCACGGGAGTACAACACTAGCTGCAATACTACAGCAAGGAAGCAATGCACTCTCCAGGTTTAAATAGGCCTTCTTTGGCGCGCACAGCATGACGCACCGCGCGCATGCGCACAACGCACCACGCTGTGCACGCATGCGCAAAAGCGCGCGCAAAACGCCAGATAAACATACACAGCAGCCGCCCCTGTGCACGCAACGCCACACGATGCTCACGCCAGCGCCTCCTGACGCCAACGCTTACGCCGCGCGATGCAACGCACACTGGTGAGCACCGACAGGTTGCCCCGCCGAGACCCACCAGGACGACCGCCAGCATTCGTGCGTACTGGCCGCCTCCTCTGGACAGGTAACTGACCGTGACAGTTTCTTATTCAGATCAGGCCTCCTCTTCACATCCTCTGTCTGTAGGAGTACCTCAAGGCTCTGTCCTCGGCCCCCTCCTCTTTTCCATCTACATGCACGGTCTTGGTAACTTAATCAACTCATTTGGTTTTCAATACCACCTATATGCAGATGATACACAACTGTACTTCTCAGCCTCAGATCTTAACTCCCTCCACACAGGGTTCCTGACTGCCTGTCCGCTATATCATTCTTAATGTCCTCTCGCTTCTTAAAACTTAATATGAATAAAACTGGACTAATAGTCTTTCCACCATCCCTTTCCACCTCTTTGCCTGATATTACAATAAATGTTAACAACACGTCTATAACTTCAATTCCCAAAGCACGATGCTTAGGGGTAATATTTGATTCCACTCTTTCATTTATTCCTCACATTAACTCCCTAACCAACTCCTGTCATCTCAAACTCAAAAACATAGCACATATCCGGCCTTTTCTCTCTCATGACACAACCAAAATGTTAGTACATGCTCTTATTATATCTCGATTGGACTATTGCAATATATTGCTTGATGGACTTCCAACTAACCGACTAGCACCGCTCAATTCTGTACTGAACTCTGCTGCTCGACTCATTCATCTCTCCTCTCGCTCTTCCTCTGCTGCTCCTCTCTGCCAAGCTCTCCACTGGCTACGAATTAACCAGAGGATTCAGTTCAAACTCTTAACCCTAACCTACAAAGCTCTCCACAATCTCTCTCCCCTGTACATCTCCTCACTAGTCTCCAGATACCAACTCAACCGCAATCTCAGATCTGCACACAAGCTTCTTGTATCCTCTTCTACAATTACCTCCTCACATTCACGTGTACAAGACTTCTCACGTGCCTCACCCCTCTTCTGGAATGCCCTTCCACAGCACATCCGCCACTCTCCCACCTTTGAAATCTTTTAAACGCTTTCTCAAAACCCACCTTTTCCGACAAGCATATTCTCTAACATAGGCCATGCACCCACTAAATAATGTAATTACGCACTGCCTGTACATATACTGTATACTTCCCCCACCTCTTGTTTCCACCCCATTCCTTTAGATTGTAAGCTCGCAAGGGCAGTCCTCTCACCCTTTTGTGTCATTGAATGTTATTAATTTAATTGCTTGCACTCTGTTAGTCATTTATACATTTTAGTCATCATGTTAAATTTGCTATTGTAATCAGCAGTTCTGTATTTTGTATCAGTGTGCATATTTGATGTATATCATTGTCTGTATCATTATGTATCCCTTGTTTGTTTTCTTACATTGTATAGCGCCACGGAATATGTGTACACTTTATAAATAAATAATAATAATAGCGTTTCGCATCAGGGGGATATACTAGGATTTGTATTGGGGCATATGCTCAGTCTGGAGGTGGGAACAGTATTTAAAACTCAGGGTTAGGCTGGACTTTTTAGGGTCAGAAAGAAAGTTAGCACAGGGTAAGGGGTATGTCAGAACTCTCTCTTGTATAACTGTGTACATTGAACTTACATTAAGAGCAGGCTGCAAATATAATAGGAGGAATAAAGGAATCTACAGGTATGACAACAGCACAGACTTTCCTTATATTCACATGACATTCACTTTCATTATGTCACAAGCTAACCTGGCTGCATTGCTGGAGAAGGACACAACAATCAAGATTACAACCCTATAAAATACATTCTACTACCGTTTACAATGTCATTTTGTTAACATGAACTGTTGGAATTTGTTCTACAAACATAATAAATTGTATATAACTCCCAACCATGAAACAGTCTATTGCAACATGAGTATCCCAAAATACACCAAGATGATTTAAAACAAAGTGTCACATGTTAAGTTTGTTTTGAGCACATCCTGTCATTCATTATCATAATTAGGTTCTTCAGTGAAGCAGCTGACCCTTACAATTACACAATTCTCCTTCATAGTTTGGTTTGTATCTTGACCTCTCTTTTATGTCTAATTCTGCTACTAACAGGTTGCTTAATGACACATCCTCCCTGGCTCCCTCCAGTCTGCTGCCTGTGTTGACTGTTTATTTTTGTGCAACCACTAGAAAGAAGAAAATGTGAATGGGTCTGAACAAGTTGACATAAATAATTATTCATGACGTGGCATGCACTGCTATTATACTGTATACTTTTACTAATGCGGCTGTTCATAGGCTTAGGTGTCTTATATTACGGAGTAAGAATTATCTCCTCTCTAACAGTAAGACTTCTGCTGCTTTTTCTTAATTATTTACAGCATTTATAGTTGTTGTTTTTTTTGTTTTTTGTTTTTACACATTTATAGTATTTTATTTATTATATCGAAATATAATTTTGCAATTCTTAAAAGAAATAGTATTAAAGTGGATCTCCAGGTTTTTATTAACTTACAAGACAGAATCCACAAGACTCCATGCATATAAAATGTGTAACCTTATTTTAGCTTTAATCTTGGGTCACATGACTTCTAGCCACCTCCCTTCATGCCCCCCTTCTTGGTGCTGAGGTAGGTACATCACATTCCTGCTCAGAGGTGCTCCTCTGACCCACTTCCCACAGTGCTGTGTCAGAAACTACAACAGCTAACTGTCATTTTTTTGTGTTCCCAGCTTTCTTAATTTAGACTATCACCCCTCAGTTATTCTCCCTGGTTCAGTTCTTGTCTTTGGTGTCCCCATCACCAGTATAAGAAGTGAAAAAATCAGGGGATTCATGGTATGTAAGATGTGGTGGGAGGGGGGGGGGGGGCATGCTCTTTAAAAATAATCCCATTTTCAACACCCTCCATATGGTCGCAGGCACGCATTTGTGGAGTACATTGCCAGCCATTGCAATGCCTGGCTTGTGCACATTTTTTTGATAAATATTTGGGCAGTCCGCCATCCGGCTACTGCTATGGCCAGCTCTATGGAGCCATGTGCAGCAGGAGCAGCAAGCCATGGTTCCAAAAGTATGATAGCTCAGACTTTTGGCTGTACTCTTCCCCTTGCCTAATGCTGAGGAGACTCCAGCAGCACTTAAAGAGTGCTGCTGCAGAAACACATACTTACCAAAGAAGAGGTAATCCTCTGGATCCTGTAGAAGTTTCCTGTGTCCTCCTCACCACTGTTTGCTGAGAGCCTTTGTAAAATCAGAGCCAGGCTCCTCTACTGGCAAAAGTGCAGCCTTGCTGCACCCGCATGGCCCCACATGCATGAGTGAGACTTTCATGCAGGTCCCGGATTAACATCACAGGCACCTTTAGGCACAGTGGTCCTTGCACCCTAGACATCACTCTCCACAAACCCCACCTGAACCACATGGCAAGTGTGCTGGCTGGCTCAGCTGTCACAACTCCCTTACTCCTTGTGCATGTCATAGGTACACCCCTTAGTATTAGGTAGCAATAGGAACCCTCAGTATTAAGTATCTAGAGATGACCTCAAGTAATAGTTAGCTAGTGTTGCCCCCAGCTGAAGGTCTTATCAAGACTCTGCATAGGGAAGAAGGGATGGAAGCAATAGGGGAGGTGAGTGAGCCACCTTTCTATCATCAGGCACCTGTAGGCTCGTGCCTACAGTGCTTTATGGTGAATCCAGCCCTGTGTTCATGCATTAGTGGCTCCGGCTCACTGCACAGGCATGGCTGTAATTGCGCAGGTGCAGTATGGACATGCTCATGCCTGAAGAGGAGCGTGGCCCATCTCAATGTGACCACCTCTTGTTGGAATTCTTCGGGATGGGTCTACACTTGGCAATGGGGGACCAGAGGATGGAATGGGAAGTCTCTATATGGTCCAGAGGCTTCCCTCTTCTTAGGTAAGTACTGTGTGTTTTTGTACCCAAGCTTCACCTCTGGTACACTTTAAACAACTCTTTTTTTATATGGTTACAACATCTGAAAAGTGTTAATATCTGATCTAAAAAATGTATTTCCCAATTAAATTGTATCAGTTTAATTTCCCCTAGTTTTGTCTGAATGAATTCTAAATGTTTCCTTTTAACATAAATGTATTAGTGAATATTACCAACACACAAGTAACTCCATGAGGACATCAAATATAAATTGAATGTACATTCTCTAGAGGATCAATAGGCTTTGATCTACAGTCACCATTAATTAAAGTTTGAAGCCTTTCTGTCAACACGTAATATTTCAGCTAGTAACGCAATACTCCTTGTAAATGCAGAGTAGTTGTAAGAGACTTGCTCATCCACTCACAAATTACACACATCACAGTGGATGTTAAGGAACTTATCCTATTTATTATTTTAGGAGAATCTTCAGACAAGCAATTTGACTTTAGTTGGTAGCTGGATAGTGTAATGGTTAAGGGCTCTGCCTCTGACACAGGAGACCTGGGTTCAAATCTCAGCTCTGGCTGTTCAGTAAGCCAGCACTAATTCAGTAGGAGACCTTGGGCAAGTCTCCCTGACACTGCTACTGCCTATAGAGCGTGTCCTAGTGGCTGCAGCTCTGGCGCTTTGAGTCCGCCAGGAGAAAGATTCTTTATAGGCTAATTTCAGTCTAATTAAAAATCAGTCACATTTCACCCGAAATCTAAAGGAAGAATTGATTGAACAAATACCTGGCTAGTATTTTCACTGTAGTATTCACCCAGAGGCGTATCTAGGGAGAACAGCGCCTATGGCAAGCACTAAAATTGCGCCCGCCCCCCCACCCCATTTCCAACAACATAAGACTTAATTCTATGATAACACCCATGAATTTGCTACCATTCTAGGCCCCAACTAGTGCTGGTCGGTACCTTTTTGAACGAGATATAATAGGCTGTGCACATGTGCAGTTGGGTCCATTAATTCACTGTGCCATGCTCCCAGTTGCATCCTCAGTGCAGCAAGTGCTGTAATTAATCACGCACACCACGCTCAGGAGACAGATGTGAACAAGGCCACAGTGGTGTAATGGACCCTACTGCGCATGCATGCAGCCTATTATATTCGGTTCAAACTTCAAAGGTTCAAAAGTCGGGCCCTAGAACGAGACCAAATATGGAAAAACTGAGGATTGTGAATTGTGGGTGGAGGGAACAGAGGACACAGTCCTAATCCAGATAGCATTGTGCACACATGTATGTAGTTTATTTCCTGATGATTTTTCAGCTCAGGTATCCTTTAACATATAGGACCATATGCAATTCACTTTTTCTCCTGAGTTTTCTCCTAAGTGACTTTTTTCATATTCTCTTTAAAATAACTTTTAAGCATTTTACAATTGAAAAAACACAAAAGTTGGTAAAAAAAAGTATGTTGTGGGTAGGGTGGTATAAGCAAATACCATGCCTTCCGTTCCCCTCATCACCCGCCGTTCTCCTGGCATGCAGTAATCGATATGCTTTTTGGCCGACCTAGGCATCTCGCATAACCTAGAACCTGAACATACTGTGCTGGGCCGAATTATGTCACTACACAGGACCACGGTCATTCCCCTTGCTCCTGCGTGCGCACTCCACTGCAGTGAGAAGTACATGTGACAGCGAGAAGTACATGTGACAGCGAGAAGTACACGCAGGACAGAAGCATGGGGAGCGAGCATGCTCCTGTATGGGGACATAATTCAGTTTGGACACAGTGGAAAAGAAAGGACATATGTGCATACGCAACGCAGTATGTCCAGACTCCAGGTCTAGGTTTTGCGAGTCGCCCGTGTCAGCCAAAAGAACATCAATTACTGCATGAGAACTCAGAACGTCGAGTGACGGAGGGGAATGGAAATCGGTATTTACTTACCTTACCCTACCCACAACATATGCCTGCCTGCCTATTTAACCTTCGGCTCTGGTATCTAATTCCTTTAAATGAACTTTACTTAGTGGACAGTGGTGAGGGAACACTTATATTATTGCCTTATTTTTTGCCAGCAGCCAGTTCTGGTGATCTCTCTCTGCTCTGGCTCTGCTGCCTGTTCTGCCCACCTAGCTGCTTCACAGTCTCGCACTGTCTATGCACTGTCAGTGTCACCTGACCTCTAGCTACACACACACACACACACACACACACACACACACTGTTTCCGCTCCCAGGCTCCCACCCCCATCAGCCCCAGCGGCACGGAGACAGCCAATCGGGGGGGAGAGGGGGGGCAGCTCTGACCGGCAGGCAACAAGTGGCCGGTGGCCGCCGTTACTATGGCGACCACAGACGCTGAGCAGCACAGTGAGGAGGACTGTTTGGGGGAGGCAGATCAGCTCAGGTTCGCCAGTTGCCGGGGATGCGAGGCAGGAAGTGGGGGCAGAGCCGAGTCGCCGACGTCACCATGGCGACCACAGACGCTGGGGCACAGCAGCGGGGAGGACTGTCCCTGCAGGATCGCCAGCCGCCGCCGCCAAGGATGTGAGGCAGCAAGTGGGGGCAGAGCCGAGTCGCCGACGTCACCATGGCGACCACAGATGCTAGGGCACAGCAGCGGGGAGGACTCACTGTCCCTGCAGGATCGCCAGCCGCCGCCGGGGATGTGAGGCAGCAAGTGGGGGCAGAGCCGAGTCGCCGACGTCACCATGGCGACCACAGACGCAGGGGCACAGCAGCGGGGAGGACTGTCCCTGCGCTCAGAAGCAAGCCGCTCAGGACAGGAGGAGGAGTCGCCGATGAAGAGAGACTGCAAGTGGAGGTGGAGGAAGAGCGGAGTCGAGTCGCTGACGTTGCTATGGCGACCTGCTGCGACCACAAACGCTGGCGGCAGCGGGGAGGAACAGAGAGGTGGAATGGGCAAGCTGTGGCAGCCGCACACACACGCAGACAGTGCCGCTCTCCTGACCCGACCTAGTAGGGGCGTTTAATTGCTTACTGGGGATGCGCCCCCCCCAGGTGAGTGACAGGGCGCCCATAGCAGCTGCCCTATGTGCACCCCTGTAGATACGCCCCTGTATTCACCTCTATGAAAGTGGAATGTATGCCTGTTATAATACGGTGATCCATCTGATCGCTATTTTACAAATATGTGATCTGCACTTAAGTAGTTATTACTTTAACAATAATGGAATTTCCAGTGATAAATGTAAAAGTGTTGAATCCCTTGAAAAGTGACAAACTTTCCAGCTTATTACCACTTTAATTAATGTACTGTACAGAACTGGAAGTAATCAAGATTACATATAATTGTAATTAAGACTATAGGTATCAGATATTTGAAAATATATGGTAAGCAACACAACATATGTCAATGCGTCTGTGTTACCCACAATCCCTACTCTAAAACAACATCCATACCCACAGTAAGACATAGATAGCAATGGATATACATGGAAGGAAAGTTATATGGAGGCAGCCTTTTGTGCAAGGTATTGAGAGACCACAACTATCTATCACTGCATCAGTCGGAAAAGCAAAATGAGGTGGATCAGCAAAGAATGCCCATCGCTGTGCTTCATTTGGAGTTTAAGTGCTTAATTTATCTTTATGTCTGCTTTAGTGGTGCCATCAAACTAATAGTTGTAAGTTGTGCTTCAACGCATATAAGCGACGCTAGTTCTAATTCACCCAACAGGAGATCACTGGCATTGTGCGATTAACTGTTCCCGGAGGCATTAAAATGTAACGCTCTGGAGCGATTTAACTAGTGTGGCTGGATAGTGTACTGACTAAGGGCTTTGTCTCTGTTACAGGAGACCTGGATTTGAATCTTGGCTCTTCCTGCTCTGTAACCCAGCACCTAGTCAGTAGGAGACCTTGGGCAAGACTCCCTAACACTGCTATTGCCTATAGAGTGTGTCCTAGCTGCAGCTCTGGCGCTTGGAGTCCACCAGGAGAAAAGCGAGATATAAATGTTATTTGTCTGGCTTGTCTGTGAATGGTAACATGAAAGTCAGTAGACTGTGCTTGACTGGAGATCACAGCTTTTATGTCGGTTTTGAAAATCTGAAGAATCTTTAGACAATAATGCACCCCTAATCCCTCCAACCTCACAAGGAGAATTTTGTTAATGTGGACCTATACTTCTGGTCTACTTGGATTTGTAAATGTTAGATTTTTTTCTCTAGTATAAGTTAATGGGAATGATATGCGTATTCTTTAATATGAGGTATGTTACGCCGTCTCTTCTATCCTCATGGCAGTCACAGCAGAACATGGACAGCAGGACCTTCAACGTTTGCGTGTGTGTTTTTTATATTTTGTAGAAATATAAGTATTTTCAATGAGCAATCTTCCAGTCATAGGCCAAAAGCATGTCCAATAGCATGAAAGAGAGAAAAATCTCAGAGGCTTCAAGTAGGAACACCATTAAATGTTTTCCATCTGACAAGATAATTCTCATTCGCCAGCTGGAGTGTCAGTTTCCATCTGTGCGGCGTGTTTACAGTGTGTTCAGTCCATGCTTCTAGGTTGATGTAATAACAAAGCAGCCACGTACAAAGATGTGTAGAAACTCTGTAGTCAAAAGTAGCTTTTTTGATATGAAAATGGATTTTCAGGATATCAAAAAGCTGTCTAATTTTGCTAAAAAAAAAAAAGTATATGTTTAACAATGGAGAGGGCAGTTCCTTGCTATGATTCTATGAAAATGGAAAACTGTTGTAAAGGAAAGATCCTACCTGGGTTCTTTACTGATGTATAGGTACTTGTTCAGTGTTTAGGGTTCCACCTGGCAGTTGGATACTATAATAGTGATAGGGCTAGTAGAGAAGGGATCTTTGTAGCCTCTCTTTCAAAAAGAAAAGTAACATATATAGCATGAGAAAAAATGTGTCAATTTTCAAAATAAGCATATGCCTCAATCCACTCTGTTATTGTCCCACTGTGATGAGCTTACCTTCTAGTGGCGGATAAGCCTGGAGGAGAGTGTTCGAAGACCACTCCTCAAGGGGGGGGGGGGAGTAATGTGATGAGCTTACCTTCCAGCGACAGGTCCCGTAACGTCTCTGATGTGGTCGGGGCGAGCGGCGGGACTGCCGCGCTGTAATCCTCTGCCGGCATCCCCTGCTTCCCTCCGGCGGTGTCTTCCAAAGGTCGCATCGTGCACGCGCGAGTTTGAGTGAGCCTTATAGGCTCAGGAGGAGGGTTACATAGAAATACAGAGAGAAGGAATCCTGGTATAAAAGCACTGCACCACCATGTATAATCAATGAATGTAAATACTTTATTGAATGCAAACACATTTAAAATCAATTAAAATGTAGACAACATTCCACAATGAGGTATGTGTGGATATAATCCAATAGAATTAAACACAAAGTACCTCACCTCCAAAAATCAATGAGTACCCTATATGCTGCTCAATAGTTACCATCTAGGTTCACACTGGAACCCAGTATGTATGGGAAACAGGACCCGGGTCCACGGTCAATAAACATGCAATGAGTCACAATTAAAGAAATGAAATCACCTTAATTGAAAGTGCAGAGCTGACAAAATTGAAGAAGTGATGAAACCGAACAGTGTGTGCTCATAGCTAATGATCAAAAGTGCACCTGCAAAAAATGACATAAAAGATATGACCTGTGAATGGTGGACTTACATACACATGGTAACTGGATGAGGCTAAAAAGGTGGCATACATACGCATCCCTGGACAGGGTCCCCTGTACTCAATCAGCGGCAGCAAAAGTGTAGAGGGTGGAGGGAGGCACACAAACGCTCCATGCATGGCTTGGTCACATGACCACTTCCTCAGGAGCAAAGCATTGTGGGTAAAAGTTGTTTAAATATACCTGCGCTGGGTCTGGGGCCAATCAGGAAAAGGTGCATGATGGCGGGGGGAGCGGACAAACCTCCGCATCCAAAAGACACCAAACGTGTGTGAGGATTCATTGTAATGAATCAGATACTCCCCGGATGAGCAGCGCTGGATTGCATCACAGCAGGAAGTAGTTAAATGCGCGGGGGAGAGCATATGCGCTCCAATGAGTAATAGCATGCGAAAATCAAACTACGGTGGCTGCAAAAGGGATCTCAGGAGAAGGGTTAGGGATGACTGCAGGTGATGTCACTAGGTGACATCACCAAATGGGAGTGGCTACTAGTTGAGTATTTAGTATTTAAGGCCAGAGGCATTCAGTGCTCGCTGACCTTGATACAAATCAGTTCTTCTGGTTCTAGGTCTAGACAGCTACTTTGAGCTACATTAATATATTGTGTAGATGCACAATATATATGTACTCCAGTTAGTCAGTTGTTTGTTATTTTCGTATATATTCTTGATTGTATATTTATCCTGTGTACCGACCTTTTACTTGTTCCTGACCTTGCTCTTGTCTAGTCTTTTTGTACCGCTGCCATCTGATTTATGTTACTGACTCGGCCTGTCCCTGACTCTGTTACTGCCTGATCCTTGCAATACGACTGACATCTG
The DNA here is from genome assembly GCF_040937935.1 of Hyperolius riggenbachi. Classification (NCBI taxonomy): domain Eukaryota; kingdom Metazoa; phylum Chordata; class Amphibia; order Anura; family Hyperoliidae; genus Hyperolius; species Hyperolius riggenbachi. Next base: position 316,657,901 of record NC_090648.1, read on the forward strand.
ATTCACATGTATGACCCTGCTCGAATTTGACTACGATTTAGCTTAACGACTCTGTACCTCGATATCGCTAACTTGGGCACAAGTTCTGACCGTTAGACTACACCTTGACCTTTGGTTGTGTATTTATCTGTATGTTACCTCGTCACGCACCAGCGTGATATTATCAAGGTCCATATAAAATATATCATGGAGGAAATGCGAGAACAGATTTATACTCTTGTTGGTGCTGTTAATCACCTCACTGAGCAATTGGCTAGCCAGCAAATGCAGATAACTCAGTTATCAAATGCACTCACTCAAATCAATATACCAGCGAATGTTCAGCAATCTCCTCCACCGACTCTTATTCCAACTATTGTCGAGCCAAAAAAAAATTACCTGAGAGATTTTCAGGTGCTTGTTCTGATTTTGCTAACTTTCGTAATCGATGTATGTCATATTTTGAAGTGAGGTCTAGATCTTCTGGTACAGAGTCTCAGAAAATTTCTCTGATCAAAACGTTATAACAAGGAGACTCACAGACTCGGGCATATGGGTTAAGTTCTGAGGATGTAGCTCTTTCTTCAGTGGAACAGTTTTTTGATGCTATGGCAATAATTTATGCGGACCCAGACATTTCAGCAACGGCCACTCGCAAATTGCGAGACTTACGTCAGGGAAAGCATACTGTCGAAGAATATGCGGCCAAGTTTAGAAAATGAAGTAAGGTTTGATGTTCGCACCCTTGTGAACCATATTGAGTGTGCTGGGGTCAAAACCATATATATGCAAAAAGAGAAAAGGAAAACCCTAAACAAGCACCACTCAATATCTGTAATGTAAAAGGATCTTTATTACAAATGATCTACCTAATGGTAACACAGAATATACACATGACAGGGATTGGTTCCCAGCAACAATTTAAAAACAATATATTAAAACATCCCATAAAAATACCTCCATGCTGAAAATTATTTCATAATCAATTAAATATACCAGCTCATCAATAATTGCATTAAATATTCCTAAGTGTGCAGTTTTATAGGTTCTAGATAGGACCCATATCCTGCATGAACCCGGGTTCAGTGTGTGAAAAACCTGTAAGCACAAACCAAATAACTGACCCCAACATGAACCCCCCTTAAAGACTTAAACAGTACAAATTTATAGTGACATGAAAAACAGAGTTCCAATAACTATATGATCCACAATGTGGAAAGGTGCTGCAGTGCAAATCAATAAATAACCTTGTTTGAGCTTGTGCAAGTAGCTAATTCACAGGATGCGACAGGGTGCAGCCCACAGATAAAGTGCATAGGAATAGTGCAAAAGTGATACTTAGCCCAGGTAATAGTAGAGTGAGCAGTTCAGCTGGAGGGACGGAAGATCCCCTCAGGCAACCCCACTAGTTCCGCGGGCGCAACCCCGCTTTATCAAGGAGAGGAGGAACCGGGCTAAGTATCACTTTTGCACTATTCCTATGCACTTTATCTGTGGGCTGCACCCTGTCGCATCCTGTGAATTAGCTACTTGCACAAGCTCAAACAAGGTTATTTATTGATTTGCACTGCAGCACCTTTCCACATTGTGGATCATATAGTTATTGGAACACTGTTTTTCATGTCACTATAAATTTGTACTGTTTAAGTCTTTAAGGGGGGTTCATGTTGGGGTCAGTTATTTGGTTTGTGCTTACAGGTTTTTCACACACTGAACCCGGGTTCATGCAGGATATGGGTCCTATCTAGAACCTATAAAACTGCACACTTAGGAATATTTAATGCAATTATTGATGAGCTGGTATATTTAATTGATTATGAAATAATTTTCAGCATGGAGGTATTTTTATGGGATGTTTTAATATATTGTTTTTAAATTGTTGCTGGGAACCAATCCCTGTCATGTGTATATTCTGTGTTACCATTAGGTAGATCATTTGTAATAAAGATCCTTTTACATTACAGATATTGAGTGGTGCTTGTTTAGGGGTTTCCTTTTCTCTTTTTGCAAGTTTAGAAAATGGTCGGTATCTGTCTAATGGGGTGAGGCAGCACTCCTCAACCAATTTCTTTTTGACTTAGCTGATTCAGTAAATGACATGCTCGTGAGTCATCCTGAACCCAGAACTCTGGAGGATGCTATTTGCCTGGCCATAAGGGTTGACAGACGGATCAGACAAAGATGTCAAAACAAAGTCTGTTCCGTTTCAGGGAACCTTAGGCCAAGTAGTACATCCTCCATTGAAGAGCCGATGCAACTGGGTTTCTCGCGACTGTCACCAGCAGAGAACTCAGAAGGAGATATGCTGGGCTCTGTATGTATTGTGGTGAGAAAGGCCACTTTGCTCAAAATTGTTCTGTAAAGGGAAAGGCTCTGAAAAACTCCAGCGCCTAGGTGAAGTTGAGGAACCTCATCTGGATGGGCCAATTGTTCCCCTTAAAATAAGTGCCAGTCACCTTACACTGGGGTATTGATTCATTTCAAACCGAAGCTTTTGTTGACTCAGGTGCGGCAGGAAATTTTATTGATTCTTTCTTTGCAGCCAACCTGGGTATTTCAACACTCTCTGCAGAACAAACTATATGTCACGGCTATAGATGATACTACTTTGCAGCCCAAAAAACCTATTTCTATCACACCAGAGATTTCATTGCAGGTTGGGGCTTTACATCATGAGCAAATGCATTTATATGTATTCTGTATGCCTTCTAGTCCGCTTGTGTTGGGGTTACCTTGGTTACAGAAACACAACCCTCATATTGATTGGTGTTCAGGACAACTTACGGGTTGGTCACAGCATTGTCAGGATGTATGCATACAGGGTATCCCTCTCCTCAGTCTGGGGGTCAAACAGATAGCACTACCAACACCGTATGAGGATTTCTCTGATGTGTTCTCTCCTCAATCAGCCAATAAGTTAACCCCACACGATTGTCCCATTTATTTGTTGCCCGGTACTATGCCCCCGCAAGGTCATCTATACAACCTCACAGGGCCTGAAAAACTTTCTATGAAAGAGTATATTAAGGAAAACCTAGAGAAAGGTTTTATTAGACCATCCACTTCACCAGCCGTCGCCGTTTTTTTTTTCATTGAGAAAAAAGATGGAGGGTTACACCCCTGTATTGATTACAGGGGACTAAATAAGATTACTGTTAAAAGTAGGTACCCAGTACATCTGATTGATAATCTATTTGCACAGGTTTCAAGGGCTAAGATTTTCTCTAAATTAGATTTGCAAGGGGCATACAACCTGATCAGAATTCGTCAAGGAGACAAGTGGAAGACAGCCTTCAATACCCAAAACGGGCATTATGAATACCTCGTGATGCCTTTCGGGTTATGTAATGCACCAGCTGTCTTCCAGGATTTCATAAATGATGTCTTTAGAGATGTATTGGGAAGATTCGTGGTCGTTTATTTAGACGACATTTTGATTTACTCTGATTCTTTGTCGGAACATCGGGGACATGTGAGATGTGTGTTACAAAAATTAAGAGAAAATTCACTGTTTGCTAAATTTGAGAAGTGTTTATTCACAGTTACACAGGTGCCTTTCCTGGGCTACGTCATTTCTGATACTGGGTTGTCCATGGATGAGAAAAAACTATCAGCGGTACAGAACTGGCCCCCTCCCAAAGGCCTCAAGGCCATTCAACGATTTATAGGTTTTGCTAACTATTACCGCAGGTTTATAAAACATTTTTCCTCTTTGGTTGCACCATTGACTGATTTAACCAAAAAGGATGAAGATCCAAACAATTGGTCACTTCAGGCTTATAAGGCATTCTCGGATCTGAAGAATGCATTTTGCTCAGCTCCTGTCCTCTCTCATGCCAATGTAAATCTACCTTTCATACTGGAGGTAGATGCTTCTGATCTAGGGGTAGGAGCTGTTCTTTCCCAGTATTCAGGTCGCCCAGAAAGGTTGCATCCTTGTGCCTTCTTTTCTAGGAAGTTTTCCCCTGCTGAATGTCATTACGACATGGTTAATCGTGAATTATTAGCAGTAAAGATGGCCTTCGAGGAGTGAAGGCACTGGTTGGAAGGAGCAATTCATCCTATAACAGTGTACATGGATCACAAGAACTTAGAATATGTCGAGGGGGCTAAATGATTTAATCCTAGACAAGCCTGATGGGCACTGTTCTTTTCCCACTTTAATTTTGTGATAACATACAAACCTGAGTCTAAAAACATTAAGGCTGATGCCTTATCGAGAATTTTTGAACCTGAGACATCTCAGGACGCAGTCCCTGAAAGTATTGTGTCCTCACAGTGTGTTCTGGCCGCCACTTATACACAAGAACTTCCTGATTTGTACGAGGCCTTACAGCCTTTTCAATCAGAAAGTCCTCCGGGGAAACCCCCTAATGTTGATTATGTACCCTTGCACCTCCGACTCCAGATGTTACAGATCTTTCATGAGTCCAAACTAGCAGGGCACCCAGGGGAAACCAAGGCTTTGGAACTTATGTCCCATCACGTGTGGTGGCCTTCCATTCAAAAAGATTGTAAGGCCTTTGTGGCAGCCTGCGCCACTTGTGCCAGGAATAAGGTATCTCGGGTGGCTCCCCGAGGTCATCTTGTACCTTTGCCCATTGCATTGAGACCTTGGTCACATCTTTCAATGGATTTTGAGGTGGATTTACCTTCTTCAGGAGGTAAAAAAGTTATTTGGGTCATAGTCGACCAATTTAGCAAAATGGCACATTTTGTACCTCTCCCTGGGTTACCCTCAGCTGAAGAACTGGCAAAGCTATTTATTACACACATTTTCCATTTACATGGTATTCCAGAAAATATTGTGTCAGACAGGGGGGTTCAGTTTGTGTCACGTTTCTGGCGTGCTTTTTGTGATCTTTTTCCTCTGGGTTTCATATGGAAACCAACGGGCAAACAGAGAGAACCAACCAGTCCCTGGAGCAGTATCTCCGTTGTTTTGCATCTGACTGTCAGGAGTCTTGGTTATATTATTTGCCATTTGTCGAGTTTGCATTTAATAACCTCCCTAGTTCATCCACCAAACTGTCACCATTTTTGGTTGTCACTGGTCAGAATCCTAAGTTTACTTTTTTTCCCATCTTCTCCTTCTCCTCTTCCAGCTTTAGAGGAATGGAGTACTCACATTCAGCAGATTTGGCCCCAGGTACAGCAATATCTACGGAATGCTGTATCCAGACAGAAAAAATATGCTGATGCTAAACGTTCACTTGAATTAGAATTTTCCCCGGGGGATATGGTATGGGTTTCTACCCAGAATATCCCGTTACGTCAACCTTCTGCAAAATTAGGACCTAGGTTCATAGGCCCTTATCCCATTCAAGAGAAGATTAACAATGTGGTTTATAGTGTAACATTACCTCAATCCATCAGAGGAGTTAACTCATTTCATGTTTCCCTTTTGAAACCAGCAGCGAGCACAATTCCATCCTCAGCCCCTCCTCCACCCGTAGAGGTGGACGGTGAAACAGAATATGAAATTGAGAAAATTTTGGACTCCAGGAGAGTTTGTGGATCTATATACAGTACTTAGTGGATTGGAAAGGTTATGGGCCGGAGGAAAGGTGTTGGGTTCCGGCCCGTCAGATCCATGCTGATCAGTTAATTCAGGACTTTCATCTGGGATTTCCTGATAAGCCTGGAGAAGAGTGTTCGGAGACCACTCCTCAAGGGAAGAGGGGGGGGGGGGGCTAATGTGATGAGCTTACCTTGCAGCGGCAGGTCTCGCGATGTCTCCGGCGTGGTCCAGGCGAGCGGTGGGACTGCCGCGCTGGAATCCTCTGGCGGCATCCCCGGCTTCCCTCCGGCGGTGTCTTCTGGCTCGTGCACGACCCAAAGGTCGCACAGCGCACGCGCGAGTTCGAGTGAGCCTTATAGGCTCAGAAGGAGGGTTAGGGGTGACTGCAGGTGATGTCGCTAGGTGACATCACCAAATGGGAGTGGCTACTGGTTGAGTATTTTGTATTTAAGGTCAGAGGCATTCAGTGCTCACTGACCTTGATTCTAATCAGTTCGCTGATTCTAGGTCTAGCTAGCTACTTTGAGCTACATTAATATATTGTGTAGATGCACAATATATATGTACTCCAGTTAGTCAGTTATTTTCGAATATATTCGTATATATTCTTGATTGTATATTTATCCTGTGTACCGACCTTTCGCTTGTTCCTGACCTCGCTCTTGTCTAGTCCTTTTGTACCGCTGCCATCTGATTTACGTTACCGACTCGGCCTGTCCCTGACTCTGTTACCGCCTGATCCTTGCAATACGACTGACATCTGATTCCTGTGTATGTCCCTGCTCGAATTTGACTATGATTTAGCTTAATGACTCTGTACCTGGATATCGCTAACTTGTGCACAAGTTCTGACCGTTAGACTACACCTTGACCTTTGGTTGTGTATTTATCTGTATGTTACCTCGTCACGCACCAGCGTGATACCCACCCACTTTTGCTATTGGCTGAGTGTTGCACTAGGGAGTGAGCCTGGCCACATAAACTAGGAAAAGGTGTGGGTTGACGGACCTGTGGTGCCAGCAAGGGTCATTCAATTAGATAAGTGACAGACATAAAGGACATCATATTTTTTCATATATATTCACACTCTTTAAGAGTTTGTATTCACCAATACAAATGCAACAGAAATACAAGGCAATTGCAATGCATTTGCTAAAGTGTTTCCATTGCATTTGGTCTTGGCCAGCTGTGTTCTGAATTTAAAGCAATCAGGAGCAAACCTCAAATGAAACAAATCAGAAGGTTTTGTTTAGAAAACCACAGTTCAAGCTAAATACAATTTTGAGTGCATTTGAATGCAGATTAATAATGATCTACAGATTCTCATTCAAAATTCAATGGACGTATTTCAGATTCTTTCAACGTGATTGAGATATGGAGTTTAAAGGCAAAAAAGGGTCCATCTACACAAGCTCTAAATAGTGTAAGTACCACAGGTTGCCAGCTTAGTGCCATTGTACACACAGCTTTGAGGTCAGAACGCTGTCTGGCATCAACATGAGCTATAACTGGAGAAATAGCTTCCTGTCACACCTGGAAAAACTGGGCAACTGACTTAAAGCATCACTTGACTGGCTACCAACCTGCATTAAAGGTAATGTTAACTAATATCTAAAGTTAAGTCAAAGGTCCTTGTACACTACCATTTATAATATCAGATCACTCATTATTATCATATGCAGGTGTGGATTATTATCATATGCAGGCGTGGAAGGAAGGGTGGCAATCTCCCCCCAGGGCACCTTTCATTCAGTGATTTAGGGCTGGTCCTGTGTGTGGTGTATTCAGGTTTGTTGTTGTAAGGCAATGTGAAACATTAGGCTAGCTGATAAAAGTGCAATTAGAGGGCAGGCAAGCTGGTAAATATACAAGCATGATGCAGAGCTTGCCTGGAGGGTGCGTGGGAAAATAATTGTCTGGTCTCTCCCCATTGTTATAATGACTGCATGTGTGGATAAGGTGTTAAACAAGTTGAAAAGTTTTTGACAGTCCCAAGACTCCAGGAGGGTTGCTTTCTGACTTGTGTGAGAGACCAGCAGGGACAGGAGTACTATTACAGGCAAGTAGCCTCTGTGTGATGTGGGACTGCAATACAGATTAGCTCTCTGTTCCATCTCAGGCTATTCTCAGTCTCTCTCCACTCCTCCTCTCTCTGGGCTAGTGCACGCCAAAATCACAATAGCAATCGCTAGCAATTTGCGAGGGTTGGCTCACATTGGAGCAATTCTTGAGCACTTTGCTGATCACCGGCAATCAGCAAAGCACTGCTACAATGTATCCCTATGGATACATTCACACTGCAGCGGTTGCGATTTCGATCAATCGCAAACGCGCTGCATGCAGCGTTTTGGGGTGATTGCTCTGTGATTCCCTTAATAATGAACGGGAATCAAAAGGCAAATCTTGCAAGAATCATGAGATTTAAGTTAAAATCACGATTGCGGAGGCGAATGCGATTGCAGGTTAGCAGCGCCGAGTGTGAACTACCCTAAGTGCGATTTTGTGAATTTTCAGAGTGATTTTTGAATGAATTGCTCCAAAAAATGCAACATGCAGTGTGTTTGCAATTTTGAAAAAATCACAACGCTGCTGTGGGAACACCGCCATAGGATAACATTAGCCAAGCGCTTTTCAAATCGCTGTGTGAAAAACGCTCAGAAGCCCTCTTGATGTGCACCAGCCCTCTCTCATTCACCTTTGTTTCCCTCTTCCCTTAGTGCTGGCTGGCTGTGTCTTCTTGTCAAATAGGAAAGCTAAATAAAAGTGCAATCCTGGTGAGGAAAATTATTATAATTATTATTTAGTATTTCTATAGCGCCGCCATCTTCCACAGTGCTGTACAGAATATATTGTCTTGTCACTTAACTATCTTCTTCCTTCTCTTTCAGCTTTTCTCTCCTCATCTTTCCTCCCCTTCTCTGCATAAGGGCTCAGGCACACTTTTTGGTCGATTCACTAAAGCGTGATAACCGCTATCACAGCAGTTATCACGCGAGCTGCCGCACCCAAAGCTTTGCGCGCGGCAGCTTGTGTGATAACTGCTGTGATAGTAGTTATCACGCTTTAGTGAATCGACCTCTATAGGAGCTTTAACGTGATTTTAATGTAAGTCAATGGGAGCCCTTTTTCTGATGACTAAAAAATGCTCATAAAAGCGCTTATAGTGTGTCTGAGCCCTTAGTATTTGTACACTGTGGGTGAGTTGAGCACTGGGAGTGCCGAATGACGGCTCTTCCTGCTGCCATTAAACTTCCTGGCGGTGTTAAATACTATTCCCCCTCTGAGTCATTGCAACTCTGAGGAAGGTGTCATTTGGGGCACGGCAATCAACTGAGCCCCAAATTACCCTTACGCGCCCCGCACAGCTTATTATTGCTGGTGTGGGGCTCCTGGTTTGGGTAACCGGTGCTGAGCGCCCTGCACCAAAACCAACTGCTTTGCCTTCTCTCTCCTCTCTCCAATCTTGTTATTAGAAACCATAATCTAAAGCTGGCCATACACGCATCAATTGTTATGGACGGATGCTTTCACTATGATCAAAGTCATATTGGCTTTTCCACCTGTCAGTACTGCGTAGGGATGTGGCCTATAGGGTTTCATACTATAGTAAAGTGGATCATGGGTAGGCAGTGATGCACTGCCACTGACCACCAATAAAAAGCAGGTAAGCAAGGCATCGATTGGGGGGGTGGGGGGTGGTGGGGCATGAAAACTGTTATGGAAGGAGGGGATACCAAAACTTTGGAAATTAGCATTAACGAGGCAGGGATCACGGCGCCAGGAGGCGGGTCGGTAAGGATGTGTTACCTGACTGAGGAAGATGGTGATCTGGTAAAAGGGGAAAGGCAGGGCCAGATTTATCATAAGGCGCTGTAGGCACATGCCTACAGGCGCCTGATGATGAAAAAGGCGGCTCATTCCCCTCCCCAAGCACCTCCCTCCCTCTTTCCCTATTCAGAGTCCTGATGACAGTGTAAATGTGAGGATACTCACCCTGCTCTCAGTATTTCACTGACCAGATCTCCCTTCAGTCAGGGGCATCTCTAGCTACTTCATTCTGAGGATAGCTCTCTGAGGAAGCAGCAAAAATTGAAGTTTTCCTTTAAAAAAGAAGATATTCACGTGTCATATTTTCCACCACAGGTCCAAAAATAAGGTCATTTCAAGACGAGCCGAGCCATGCAAGTTATTCCTTTATGCCTCTAAAATGCTGTGTAAATAAAATGATAATTATATTGTAGACAAATGTAGAATTAATAACTACAAAAGCTTCAGTTAGAATCATAAAACAATCTTTCTAAATTTTCAATTTATTTTCTCTGGAGTCGTGATTTTGAAATATGGAAATGATGCATGATGATGTGTGAAGGACATTTCACTGAACCTCCCCATGTATTGTTATGCCTAACATCGGCGAGGCTAATAACACAGTGCCAAATAATAATAAAACACAAGCAAGTGGCTCATGCAAGCTTTGTTTTCCATTGTTTTATCTCTGCTACTAATAGAGACATTCACAATCCACTATCTGTATGCAAGCGATGTCTTGGCCGTCATGTATCGCCTTAATTTGAATCACATGTAAAGCATTGCACATTAAGTCAACATCTCCTAAAATATTAGTACAGGGTAATCTTATTTCCTTTATGTAATTTGTCTTTTGTGTGTGTTTTTTATTCTATAATAGAACTTACTGCACAAACTCAACATTTCAATTTCAAGAGTTGCATCTGAATATGAATATTAATTATGCTTGGCACCCAGTATTGTGGCTGTGTTCCCTGCAAAGATGCCAGTGCAAATCTAGTGCTTTCATTCATGCCGCGGTGTAGCTACAATATGTAGTAACAACGAGTGATAAGTATCATGCCCATTTCACTTTTACAGAGGGCATGATGAGGTAGTGACAGCACTCTCGCTTTGCAGTGCCAGGGTCCCTGGGTGAAATATGAGCTAGGAGTGTATTTGCATGGAGTTTGTATATTTACCATGCTTGTGTGGGTCCCCCCCCCTCCAAAAAAAACACACACAGATAAGTTCACTGGTTAGCTGCAGTTTCCACACCCATGTCATTATCTGCCCGTTTCTCATTGTATTCATCTGTCCACTGTCCCTCAAGTCTCCCATTTATCTAACCCACCCATCCATCCATTCCATCTATCTATCTATCTATCTATCTATCTATCTATCTATCTATCTATCTATCTATCTATCTATCTATCTATCTATCTATCTATCTATCTATCTATCTATCTATCTATCTATCTATCTATCTGTAACGTTTGTGGAATCGTCTCCGTGGTCAGCGCACCAGACGTGCGCTGACGCGGCGGATTTCCTCCACAAGCGTATAATTGAGGACACCCAGGCTATGTGCTATGCACCCCCAGAGGGCAATTCCCACCGGCAGATGGTGCTGTGGAGTGCAGGCGAACACAGCCGCTGCACAGCCACAGATGCCAAATGGGAATTGTACAGATCCAGGACAAGGTACAATCAGGCAGGGCTGGATAGCCCACAAGGAACAGAGCAAAGGGACAGAACCAATGTGTGCCCACCAAACTAGTCGCCACCCAGCAACGGCGAACACACAACGGCGGAAACGAAGTAGGAAACGCAATCGCAAGAATGGCGATTGCCAATAGTGACACAAGACTGAGCAGGACAGAGCACCAGGGTAGCAAAGGCACAGCAAATCATACAAAGAGAAAGATAAGGAAAATAACAAACACTAGCTGAACGCGAACACTGCACTCATTCGCAACAGTGCACGCGTTCGTGCGCGGTCTCTGCGTGTTACGCACAACAGAGACAAGCACGCCTAACTAACCAAAGACAGACAAACACGAAACAGAGAACGCGAGCGCTTGCTTAACGGTTACCTCACCGAACCTACAGCAAGCGTTCGTATCAGACAAGACAGACACACGAAAACAGGAACTAGGCAGAAAGGATCCACCGCTCTTCCGTCAGAGCAAGTGTGATCCAAGCAGAAACACAGATCAGAAGGATCCACAGCACTAGCTCAAGGCGAGTGCGATCCAGGTAGACAGAACAGAAGGATCCACAGCACTAGCTCAAGGCGAGTGCGATCCAGGTAGACAGAACAGAAGGATCCACAGCACTAGCGCAAGGCGAGTGCGATCCAGGGAGACAGAACAGAGTAGCAGACCAGAAGGATCCACAGCACTAGCGCAAGGCGAGTGCGATCCAAGTAGACAGAACAGAAGGATCCACAGCACTAGCTCAAGGCGAGTGCGATCCAGGTAGACAGAACAGAAGGATCCACAGCACTAGCGCAAGGCGAGTGCGATCCAGGGAAGACAGATCAGAAGGGGCTACCAGTAACAACCGCTGTTCCGGTTAGCACCCAGACACACAGAACGACTTCCTATCGACCACCGCTGGGACAGGACAGTCGCAACAGACAAACAAACAGATAAGCAATCCTAACGGCACTAAAGAAACTGCCTAGTGCAGTCCCCAGAATTACTCTAAGATAACTTCAAAAAGAAGTAGCATGGCTGACACTCTCTAGTAGAGTGGGGCCGAACCTACGATTTTAGGTTCGCGAACCGGGTTCGCGAACTTCCGTGGAAGGTTCGGTTCGCGTAAAAGTTTGCGAACCGCCATAGACTTCAATGGGGATGTGAACTTTGAAAAAAAATAAAAATTATGCTGGCCACAAAAGTGATGGAAAAGATGTTTCAAGGGGTCTAACACCTGGACCCCCAGGTGGAGGAGTGGGATACATGCCAAAAGTCCCCGGGAAAAATCTGGATTTGACGCAAAGCAGCGTTTTAAGGGCAGAAATCACATTGAATGCTAAATGACAGGCCTAAAGTGCTTTAAAACATCTTGCATGTGTATACATCAATCAGGTAGTGTAATTAAGGTACTGCTTCACACTGACACACCAAACTCACTAAGTAACGCACCGCAAACAGCTGTTTGTGTAGTGACGGCCGTGCTGGACTGGTGCGCACCATGGCGAGAACAGGTATGCAGTGGCGGGTTCACTGAACAGAACAGGTATGCAGTGGCGGGTTCACTGAACAGAACAGGTATACAGTGGCGGGTTCACAGAACAGGTATGCAGTGGCAGGTTCACTGAACAGGTATGCAGTGGTGGGTTCACTGAACAGGTATGCAGTGGTGGGTTCACTGAACAGGTATGCAGTGGTGAGTTCACAGTACAGGTATGCAGTGGTGGGTTCACAGAACAGGTATGCAATGGTGGGTTCACAGAACAGGTATGCAGTGGTGGGTTCACAGAACAGGTATGCAGTGGCAGGTTCACTGAACAGGTATGCAGTGGTGGGTTCACAGAACAGGTATGCAGTGGTGGGTTCACAGAACAGGTATGCAGTGGCAGGTTCACTGAACAGGTATGCAGTGGTGGGTTCACTGAACAGGTATGCAGTGGTGGGTTCACTGAACAGGTATGCAGTGGTAATTCACAGTACAGGTATGTAGTGGTGGGTTCACAGAACAGGTATGCAGTGGTGGGTTCACTGAACAGGTATGCAGTGGTGAGTTCACAGTACAGGTATGCAGTGGTGGGTTCACAGAACAGGTATGCAGTGGTGGGTTCACTGAACAGGTATGCAGTGGTGAGTTCACAGTACAGGTATGCAGTGGTGGTTTCACAGAACAGGTATGCAGTGGTGGGTTCACAGAACAGGTATGCAGTGGTGGGTTTACAGAACAGGTATGCAGTGGCAGGTTCACTGAACAGGTATGCAGTGGTGGGTTCACAGAACAGGTATGCAGTGGTGGGTTCACAGAACAGGTATGCAGTGGCAGGTTCACTGAACAGGTATGCAGTGGTGAGTTCACAGTACAGGTATGCAGTGGTGGGTTCACAGAACAGGTATGCAGTGGTGGGTTCACAGAACAGGTATGCAGTGGCAGGTTCACTGAACAGGTTCACTGAACAGGTATGCAGGTACTGAACAGAACAGGTATGCAGCTAGGAACAAGCTAAGCCTAACTAATCTTTCCCTATGAGAGCCAGTCTGCAGCAGCTCGCCCTACTCTCACTAACGCAGGCACACGAGTGAGCGTAATGGCCGCCGCTGCCTGCCTTGTATTAGGGGGGGAGTGGCTCCAGGGGCTAGTGTAGCCTAATTGGCTACACTGGGCCTGCTGACTGTGATGTAGTGCATTATGGGGCGAACCGAACTTCCGCAAAAGTTCGCCTGCGGGACGCGAACGCGAACCACTGAAGTTCGCATGGAACCGTTTGCAGGCGAACCGTTCGGCCCAACTCTACTCTCTAGGAGTGTTTACTACAAACCCTGAAGGAATGACCAGCAAAGGACTGTGGGTAATCCCAATCTTTATACTGCCAGTCATCACAGGAGGCAGGTAGGGGATTTGCATAACGAATGTATGCAAATTCCTCAGCAGCAAGCTGCAATACTGACAAAAAGTCTCTCTTAAAGAGACCTGCAGAATGCAGACCAGAACAGTGGTCAAAAAGCTGCCTGTCTGCACAGGCAGCTGAGCAGATTCTCACAGTACCCCCCCTTCTAGGGTCGAATTCCAGACGACCCTCAAAACTGATATCTCCAAACAACTCTAACAGAAGACGCATGAAGGTTGAGACAGCCCGACAAGATCCAATTCCAGAGTCAGTCCACCCGAAACCGACCTCATCGGAAACAGAAGCCACCAAAACATGCCTGTCAGCACTACAAGTTTCAGCTTAACACCCATCAGGACTGTGGATACCAGAGAAGAAGCCACCGACATCCTCCAGACAATACCCACCACCTTCCAAGGAGCGTCCGAAAATACCAAATCTGCCACAAAACCTGTTGGAAGTGTCTCTTTCAAAACAAAAGCCGCTGTTCATCGTATTCAGGGTACCAAGCAAAACTTCTCTCGGAGTCTCCCAGAACGCCTTGAAGCTCCGCAAAGATTCCAAGAAGCCAGAACGCTCACCAGGCTCACATGGAGAGCTACCAAGCACCCCCATGGAACCTATGACAGCTCCAGATTCAGAATTAGCAGGACACCCATCAAGATCAGGACTTTCAGGGACCACTTCTGGGCATGCAAGCAGGCAGGCTAAATCAGAACATGTCTCCACCGAGGAAGCATCTGAGTACGCTGGTAACCGAGGCACACTTGGGCTTTCTGGGTCACAGAGCACACTGGGGTACACCAGCACAAGAGAAACCTCAGGACATGTCGGGGAACTGCCAACCTCAGAGTCCGGCACGACCAGACCAAAACCAGGACCGGGCAGAAAATCTTCACAAGTAGAGGTCACGGGTACTGGTATTTCAAAAGAAGACTCGGTCTCAGGCTTAGAGATCTCAATGACCGTAATGGTATCTGACAAAAATTCATCATTGACTACCCATGACTGAAGCTCCACCAGAGCTGAAAAGGTAGCCAGCAAGGCAGCAATGCCTACTGAAGTGGGCAACACCTCAGAAGGACTTGGGGGGCAGGAGACATCTCCTACAAGTTCTGCTCCCTTTGGGAGGAACTCGGAGACCTCCAGAACATCAAACAAGACCTCAGGAACATCATTTTCCAGGTTTTCTAAGAAGGATTCTGAACTATCCAAGTTACAGGGCAAAACTGGAACTTTATTTTGTGGACAGGGCAGATGTCCCAGGGAAGGTTCCACCATAAACTGAGACTGAACTTCATCATAATTAGCGGGATGTACAGGAATGTTTACTGGAACACACACTGACTCCCTAACTTCATTCACTGTACCCAGAATTCTGTGTGGCAGTCAAACTAGCTTGTAACTCCAAAACTGCAGAAAAACAGGTGAGTATAGTGGCAATACCTAGACGAGCCTCTAGGGACACTTCAGGGGATTCTAAGCAAGGCCACATTGACTCATCCAGAGTACAGGGTGCAGAATCAGCACTTCCCTCAGAGCAAGAAAGGGGCTCACAAACGTCAGTGTGAAAGGAAAACATGTTTTCATTCATGGTACAGGGCAGGCTCAGAAAAAGCGTCTCTGAACAAGGCAAAGAAGGTTCAGCATCAGATTCGCAAAACCGAAGCGCTGTCTCACTCTTAGGTTTGGCTAACAGTGTCGAATCCGAGGAGTCAGAACGCAAAACCTGCGAATCAAAAATCACTTTAGGTTGTGAAACTGACGCTTCCATAGCGAAAACCTCCGCGATCTGCGGAGCAGACTGTAAGGTGTTCAGGACAGAAACACTGGAGCAACTGTCACCAGGCAACGGGCCCTTACAGGTGTGAACAGGGTGAGACAGAGACTCATTAGCAGAAGAAATAGCGACATCAACAGGATAAACTTTATTATTAGGCATATTAATTTTACTTTTGACGCTGCATAGACGAGAAATTTTCCCCATAGCAGGGTCACAGACGGAAGATCTCAAAGATCTGTTTCTAAATGAAAAAGGATCCCACACATCCTTGAGGAAACCGGCAGACTCATGCCGATCACAATCTGCAGGAACATCCAAGAAACAGACATCAGATCGCACAGATTCAAACTGCACACTGTCAGGAGCGAATCCTTCAGGATTCGCACAGGAATCAACCACAGCGGCACACTCATTCATTTCAGATTGCACAAAGTCAAGACTCTCATGCTTTACCCCAGAAAGGCAGGAACAATCATCCGACAACGATGTCTCTTTATTGGAATCAATTGGTTGGTGTGTGTGCAACTCATCCAAAATCGTCTGCCACACATAATTCACCAGATCCACATCCCCCTCGTCACATTCACCGGAATCAATCAAAAGGTACATAGAATCGAGACAATCATTCAAGACATCTTCGCTTTTTGCGATGTAAAAATCGCAAAAGGTTTTCCAATCAAAATCGAATTCTTCCAGCAGGGCCCCAACATCCCAGGAAGCAAATGGGGGTTCAAACAGGCCAGTATCCAGATAATCTCCATATGGGTGGAGTTCAGGAACAAGAACAGATTTTTTAACTGCTTTAATATAGTGTGCAATCCTACCTATAGCAGGATCCACATAAGCTTTTGTCTCAGGCAATGACATCTGAAGCAAATCAAAGGTTCCCTCTGCCCTGGGAATTTTGGTACGGCTGGTCATTCTGTAACGAATGTGGAATTGTCTCCGTGGTCAGCGCACCAGACGTGCGCTGACGCGGCGTATTTCCTCCACAAGCGTATAATTGAGGATACCCAGGCTAGGTGCTATGCACCCGCAGAGGGCAATTCCCACCGGCAGATGGCGCTGTGGAGTGCAGGCGAACACAGCCGCTGCACAGCCACAGATGACAAATGGGAATTGTACAGATCCAGGACAAGGTACAATCAGGCAGGACTGGATAGCCCACAAGGAACAGAGCAAAGGGACAGAACCAATGTGTGCCCACCAAACTAGTCGCCACCCAGCAACGGCGAACACACAACGGCGGAAACGAAGTAGGAAACGCAATCGCAAGAATGGCGATTGCCAATAGCGACACAAGACTGAGCAGGACAGAGCACCAGGGTAGCAAAGGCACAGCAAATCATACAAAGAGAAGATAAGGAAAATAACAAACACTAGCTGAACGCGAACACCGCACTCATTCGCAACAGTGCACGCATTCGTGCGCGGTCTCTGCGTGTTACGCACAACAGAGACAAGCACGCCTAACCAACCAAAGACAGACAAACACGAAACAGAGAACACGAGCGCTTGCTTAACGGTTACCTCACCGAGCCTACAGCAAGCGTTCGTATCAGACAAGACAGACACACGAAAACAGGAACTAGGCAGAAAGGATCCACCGCTCTTCCGTCAGAGCAAGCGTGATCCAAGCAGAAACACAGATCAGAAGGATCCACAGCACTAGCTCAAGGCGAGTGCGATCCAGGTAGACAGAACAGAAGGATCCACAGCACTAGCTCAAGGCAAGTGCGATCCAGGTAGACAGAACAGAAGGATCCACAGCGCTAGCGCAAGGCGAGTGCGATCCAGGGAGACAGAACAGAGTAGCAGACCAGAAGGATCCACAGCACTAGCGCAAGGCGAGTGCGATCCAGGTAGACAGAACAGAAGGATCCACAGCACTAGCTCAAGGCGAGTGCGATCCAGGTAGACAGAACAGAAGGATCCACAGCACTAGCGCAAGGCGAGTGCGATTCAGGGAAGACAGATCAGAAGGGGCTACCAGTAACAACCGCTGTTCCGGTTAGCACCCAGACATACAGAACGACTTCCTATCGACCACTGCTGGGACAGGACAGTCGCAACAGACAAACAAACAGATAAGCAATCCTAACGGCACTAAAGAAACTGCCTAGTGCAGTTCCCAGAATTACTCTAAGATAACTTCAACAAGAAGTAGCATGGCTGACACTCTCTAGGAGTGTTTACTACAAACCCTGAAGGAATGACCAGCAAAGGACTGTGGGTAATCCCAACCTTTATACTGCCAGTCATCACAGGAGGCAGGTAGGGGATTTGCATAACGAATGTATGCAAATTCCTCAGCAGCAAGCTGCAATACTGACAAAAAGTCTCTCTTATGCTGGATACACACGTTGCGTTTCCGCGTCGATGCAGTGTTCGATTCGCGTCGATTCGATTATTTCCGACATGTCCGATTCGCGGGTCGATGGATCGTTAGGTCGATTTGCCATACTTTACATGGCATTCGACCTAAAAATAATCGAAATGCGCTCGGAAATGCTCGGAAATATTCGAATCGACGCGAATCGAACGCCGCATCGAACGCGGAAACGCAACGTGTGTATCCAGCATTAAAGACAGTGGTCAAAAAGCTGCCTGTCTGCACAGGCAGCTGAGCAGATTCTCACACTATCTATCTAATTATCCATCCATCTCACCCATCCCATTCATTCTATCCTTTCATTCATTCAATCAATCAATCAATCAATCAACCAATCCATTCTAACAATCTATCCCACCCAATAATTCCATTCATCTATCCTTCCATTCCACCCATTCCAACCATCTCATCCATTCTATCAGTTCATCCTCCCCATCCATTCCACCCATCCATCTCACCCATCCATTCTATCTTCCCCATCCATCCACCCATCTTCAGCCCCCAGCAAGCAAAACAAGTAATTAAATTGACCCATTAACTTAAGTTTGATATACCTTTCCTAACCTGGCGTTTAGGACTTTTTCACTTGCTGGGGGCTAAGAATGCATTTTCTAGATGTGATAAGACTTGAGAATTCATCTCCAGAGAGAACTCTCTGAAAAATGGAATCCAGCTCTTTAGAAATATTAGTTATTGTGTAATTTTTCACTGTGATTATTCAACTTTAAATCATTTTGGCAACAAAAGCTACTTCTTTTGGCATGCTAAGGTTGAATTGTAAGTCATCTGAAAGGAAGCTGTCAGAATGTAGATAGCATGTTTGAATTCTCTTTATCAAGGCATCCTTCGCTATGCTAGTGTAATGGTTGTGAAGGCCAGAGAGCATTCTATCCCAGAAAGTAAAAACAGATTTCTCCTCATGTCATCTGTTGTTTTGGGTTCTTCCCTTGCAGCACTTGGCATCCTATCCAAAGACTGTCCTATTCTTTTTTGCTTTTTACTTCAATGAAATGTTGATATATCAGTGCTGTTTTCTTTGTCTTTACATAGAGCTACAGATATTTGTTAAAGAGAAGACACAACAGTCATTTCATGGAGCTCCAGAACGTTCTGGAGTATATACAGGCATCAAATTAGTACACACACATGTTTGAAGTCTTCCTTTGCCTAATCAGTCATTATCATCAATCAAGTCTTAAATGTACCTGAAATTATTTTAAAAGTAATAAACTGAAGATGGTGCCATTTATAAGCATGAATATACCGTCAGCATAATCCTTCTAACCTTTTCTGTTATTTTACAAAAAGCTCATCAAACTGGACAAACTTAATTGTAGTTGACCCTAGCTTTATCGGGAAGTAAAGTTAGGGCGATAGAAGTACAGCATTCTACTCACATGCAGTGGTGGTAAGTGGACATGGCGTTGTGGGAAGCAGCAGCCACAGTCAGCTTCCTTCACAGATGATAAAACTCTCGGTACAAAGAGGAAGAAGAGTAGCACAGCTCAAAGGGTGGAAGATAGTGGTGAGATTTGTTGTTCCTGTTGCAGGAAGAGACAAAACATGTCAGCTGTGACCCAGTACTGGTACTGCTCATGCCCAGCATGACACTTACCTCTCCTGGCTAGTTGAACCAGGTTCACATGTCTTTTGTATGTATGAGATAGGAGATGGGACCACAGATGCATGCAGTTATTGCAATGAGAGAGAAATTTGGGGCACCGCACCAGTCACTGTACCTACACTTGCCATGGTCAACCACCTCAGCTACGTGCCTTCACCCAGTTCTACAAAGAGGTTGTCCAATATAAACAGCGGATTCTAGGTTTTTGCCAAAAGTGGTCCAACATTATAAGTGATTTGTAGGTGTTTGCTAAAATGTGCCAAATGCCTGCCAGACACATACAGCAGTAGTTATTGGGGGGTTAAAATGCAGTTATAGGTCCATTTTGTCACTGTGCTCTTTCACTAAAAAATAATTTTTCACTAAAAAATCTGAGACCATTTGGTGTGATTGTGTAAATGTCTGTCAACTGCATTGCAAAAATGATAGAGACTCTTAGAAGACATTTGGAGGCCACCCCCACTCAAGTCTTTTGTGTCAGTTTACTGCTGATTTACAGTCACATGTTGTGTACTACAGTTTTAAACCAGATAGTTGATAGTTTACTCATGCTGTTGTTTTTATAAACCTGTTTGTGATGTTCATGTGTCTATTTGCTGGAAAATACCATAATGCCCCGGTCCTCCAATGCAGCCAATTAGGGAATATGATTAAACCAATGCAAAATTTTCTTACAGCAGTTTGTGCTTGTGAATCATGTGTTTTAAGAAAAGTCATCAAAACTCTCAAAAAGGTATTAAAGGTACATGCAAATTTTATTGTATCAGCCTTAATCTTTAGTAAGGATTAGTAAGGATTACTTCTGTTCTTCAAGGGTTTGCAGTATAGAAAAATGTAAATTAATGTCCTGTGTGTTCTTTTGCAGAGAGTTTTCAATACCTATACTAAAAACACTGTTGGAGCGCCCTATATATCTAGTTCAAAGTACATGTGTGTTAGGAGTAAATAGATCTTACCTCCTAAAATGGCAAACCACAAAGGTAAGTATAAGTTTTATTCATGCATATAAGAAAACGCGTTTCATGGGTGCTGGCCCGCTTCTTCAGGTCAATACAAAAGTGCCTTAAATAGCAATAAAACACGGACTAGAGTGCCTCTTTAAAGACTGCACTATTGGGCTCCTGGTCTCTCTCACTTACATACTTGGAGGCGTTATGACCACCAGGAATCATACCAGCATCTTCACCTATAGTGCTTCCAACACTGAGATTCATGGTAGGAATGTGTTAAACAGATTGTGTTGTTTCTCCATACCTAGATTCAAGCAGTTGCATTTACTAACTAATTGGCTACTATAGAAACACTTGTGGTGCAGCACAGTAATGAAATAAACAAACAAGCTAAAAACAAATGGCTTTAACTATTCATGGGAAGCTTAGTGGGCTAAGGAAGAACCTCATTCAGAAATGAATAGTGCAGGAACTGTCAGCTCTAATGGCTCTTGGCTTAGCTTAACAAACCGAATGATCAAACATGTTTGGAAAGGTATACATTAGAAATTCTATCTTTTGTTGATTCAAGTGAAAAAGAGAGCACAATGAATAAACTCCATTTAATTCTTTTCATTTCTCAGGTTGTGTCATGTGGGACAGACGGATGCCCTCTGGGTGGTCTCAGTGACAGGAGGTGCAAGCTTACTATTCAGTGCTTCATAATGAGCAACCATCACCACACATCACCACAAACTGGAGACATTCTTGTTGATCAGCCCAGCAAGTCACTTGAAACTATTTGTTGCAGACGTGTCTGAACAGGCTTAGGTCAAAGAGTGATAATATTCATCAAGCTGATCTGAATGAGTTTCAGGAAGACTGTATTTAAAGAGATGTATCAATCAGAAATGTAGAAAAGTGCAATTAATCTATACAGCCATACAGCAATAATGTTTAGGAAACGTGATAATATTTGTATTTTAATGTCATCTTCTGCCTGTGCACACCGCTGGCTCCTGACAACAATGCCATTATACAGCAACTCCTGTTACTGGTCAGCCTCTGTCCTGCATTAAAAGCATCATAGAGTTGAAGAATTATAAATTGGTATTTGAGGTATGTGGTGGGGAACATGATTGCCAAGTAGGATGTTATTGGATCTTGCCTGGCCTGGAATGCTGCTGTGATGTGCAGTGAGCTGTGGATTCCATTGTCTCTTTCTACTTCAGGTAGGAGTACCCAGCAAGCTCATGGTGAACCAGAACTCCTAGGAGTGTGTAAGGGGCTACAATGGGACAAAAAGCCCTCTTACTTCAGGTCAGGAGCCATAATCAACTCTGTTGACAAGACTGAGGAATTGTGCATGAATTCTTGTTCATTGCCACACTACATAGTTTCATCATTTATTTTAAAATGAATTGCTGCCCTGTAATGACATGCCTGGCGTTTTTTTTTTAACTATGTGTGCTTGTATGCAAAGTTAACTTCATGCCCAACATAGTTAAAAGGAACTCAAGGTGTGAGACCTATGGAAGCTGCCATATTTATTTCCTTTTAAACAATACCATTTGCCTGGCA
This sequence comes from Hyperolius riggenbachi, assembly GCF_040937935.1. Lineage (NCBI taxonomy): Eukaryota > Metazoa > Chordata > Amphibia > Anura > Hyperoliidae > Hyperolius > Hyperolius riggenbachi. The sequence continues at coordinate 316,680,078 of NC_090648.1, forward strand.
GTCCTGCTGATCTTTCTGGTCAGAAGAGTCTAAATCACACACCTGAAACAATCATGCAGCTAATCGTCTCAGATTTGACATAGAAATCCGGATCTGCGTGACTGTTTAGGGTTTATGGCTTAAAAAACCACTCCAGTGAAAAAAAATAAGCAGTTAAAATCTGACAGAACCGTCAGGTTTTGGACTAGTGGAGGGACTAAATCCTCATGGGGGACTAAGTCTAAGCACCAAAATAGTGTGCAAGTGAGTAGGGAGGTTGGCTTGTATTTTACTATTTTGGAAGTTAAATTGCCGTTCAGGAAATTCTTTTGAAAACAAAGAAAATCCAGAGAATCCTCCATGAGGAGATGGACTAGTCCAAAACCTGTCAGTTCTGTCATATTTTAACTGCTTACTTTTTTCGCTGGTGTGGTCCTTTAAAGCATGCCCGTTTCTAGGGCGTGGCGGTCTGTGCCACCGCACTGAGCGCTGTTGGGAGGGGGCGCTTTAATGGAGGGGGGAACCTCAGCCGCGGGGAGGGCAGCCCGACCTCTCCCTCCCTTCCTCTCCCCGGGCCGCCCTCCGTGCTCCTCCCTCGGAGTGCAGAGTAATGCGCAGGGAAGCGCTGTATACAGCTACTCACCTCCCTGGTTCCAATCGCCGCTCACTCGTCGCCGGTCTCCTCCTCTCTGCATAGACGCTGATACACACACTGCTTCCTGCTAAACCTATGCCTGGCTACCTATACTGGGGGGACCTATACTGAGTGCAACTAGACCTGGCTAACCAATACTGCGGGTACCTATACCTGGCTCCGCGGGGGGCACAATTCTTACACCCTCGCCCTGGGTGCATTTTAGCCGAGAAACTGCACTGCTTTAAAGTATTAGAGGCAGAGGATCAGCAGTGCAGCCAAGCAATGTGCATCATTTAAAAGGAAATAAACACGTCAGCCTCCATATCCCTCTCATCTTGGGTTCCCATTAAGGCAGTGCTGGAAAATAATGGTGGGCAAATAAAATATTGACACGTTGGGCTGAATATTGAAAATCATAACTTAGGAGTGTACTCACTTTTGTTGCCAGTAGTTTAGACAATAATGGCTGTGGGCAGAGTTATTTTGATGGGACAGCAAGTTTACACTGCTATACAAATTGTACACTGACTACTTTATGTTGTACCAAAGTGTCATATTTTTAGTGTTGTGCATTGAAAAGATATAACTTTTGTAAGAAAATGTAGGTAGTGAGTTGTTGGGAGACAGGTTCTTACGGTAATTAATATGCTTATGCCAGTAGTTCTGCTTTAAACTGTGAATCTAGAATTAATCTTTAATCCCGAGGTTTAGCGTGCAGATGAAATGCTCCGTACATTTGAATTTCTACATGTACCTTATAAAACTCTGGTTACCATAGCCTGTTTAAATGCAGCATCCCTATTCTGACTGAAAGCTTTGTTTTCATTGTAGTGAATATCAATCTTATGGAATTCCAAACAAATGAAGTTTGGTTCTTAGGCATACTGTACAATGATAATAGCAGATGTAGAAAGAGATGATGTGATTTCAGCTGCCAAGGAAAGTTATTACTTAGGACATAAATACAAAAGGGAGTGCAACAGCTACAGACTCTTTCCAGAATTGTGGCGAAGAGACTCAAAAAGTCATGCCATTTCTAAACTCTGTACAAAATGAGGACCTCTGGGACTTTCAAGATGAATACTCAGAAAATAAAAAAGCCAGTGGTATGCGGATAGATCTCATTTAAGATCATGATAAAAACCCATTTATCTCAAGGAGCGCCATTTTGTCTGCTGGCCCCATGAAGGAATTCTTCATCCAGGGCAAAACCATCAATAACTAGGCATTATAGCAAAATCATTACATGGCTTTATGAGCCTATTTGGCCAAGACCTGTGCCATAGTAAAGCTGACAAGGCTCATATTCATTATGAACATAATCTTGCAGTGGAATATTTATCCCTGCGAAAGAATGCCCACAGTAATCATTGTAATTAAAAGACGAGTCTGTTAGTACAACTACCTTCAATGAGAAAATGGTTTTCTGACTAAGAATCAATAAAACTATATTCAAATCATCAAATTTAAAGGCCCACAATTCAATATCTCCCAAGGAACCATACAAAAATAAAAAATACTACCATGCCCCTCCCACAAACAATCATAATGAAATTATTCCTGCAGTAATAGCAATAAAAATTGGTGATATATGAGATCTTATTACCAAGCATTATATTAATTCAAATACAGTAACTACAAGATAGGTGAACCACTAAGAAAACTGGTTCAGTGGTGCTCACCTCCAAACCCTCAAAAGTACACCTAGACATATGGTGGGTACACAGGCACTATAACTTTTACCTGTAGTGACTAGGGCTTAAGGCCTAGGGTGACAGTTCTGGGCATGAGCTCATATAGAAGCATCCCTCAGCTAAAATCAAGTGATATGTACTGTTGCTATGGGGAGGGGAGGAGGGATGACAGGGTGGAGAATGATGTAATGGTTTCTGGGAGGAGGGTTTAAAGAGGGGAACACCGTGCTTGTCTCCTAAAGATCTGGTCTGTAACATGAGGTTAGTAAGTTAACCACTGGTGAAAAAAATATTTTGTTTATATATGTTTATATAACACTTATATGCACTTTTGATACTGATTTTGAGCTGAAGCACGGAGCTAAGTTTAGAAAGTTCAAATTATACTTACACCATTTGATAATGTAATGATTAGAGATCAATATATTCTAATTATTTGCGAAAATATTTCAGCTGTGCACTAAAAAGTAAAATTTGATTTTACTGTTTGTACTCACACATAGCTGTACTCACACATAGCTTGCGATCCAGGACATAATTATTATCTGTACAATAGCTGAGCAATGGCTACAGTAGTCAAGCACCAGTGCCCTGTGCCTTTATAACGGCACTTGAAGAGGAACTGAAGTGAAAATAACATAATGAATAAAGTTGCTTATTATTTACAATGTTCATTTATAGATTATTTAGTCAGTGTTTGCCTACAATTGCCTAAAATCTTTCCTCTCCCTGATTTATATTCTGAAATGTATTGCTGGTAGTGACATCTTTAGTTTTGCCAGGTGATCTGTACGCAGTATTCATTGCTGAAAGTTCTATGCCCATATGAAGATATTGCATGCTTGTGAGTTGGGGAAAAAAAGTTATTTCCCATAATGCAATGGGGTTCACAGACAGAAAACTGTCAGAAACTTTGTGATGACATCACACTGTGGGAAGGGTTTCACCAAAATATTAGCCATACAGGCCCCTCTGATGATCTATTTGAGAAAAGGTAAATATCTCTTGTGGGAAAGGGGGTATCAGCTACTGACTGAAATAATGTTCAATCCTTCTACCTTGATTAAAGTTCCTCTTTAAATGAAGCTGAACAGTGGGCGTCGAAATGAGCCGCTTCCACCTCATAGATGGTACTATATCTGGATATCATCGTGCTGTTAACACACACACACACACACTCACACACACACTCACACACACACACGCACGCACGCACGCACACACACACACACACAGGATTGGATACCAACTAAACCAGTCTGTATACAGCTTAGCAGATTTCATTTTAAACTCTTTTTCTCAAAATACAGGATTTAAAGACATTTTACTGAGTTGAACAAAAATCTTCATCTTTGCAGCTCATATTTGATCCGCTGCCATTCAGCACATATGTCATTTTACTGCCTACAGTGTGCCCTAAGTGGAATCACTTATTCCATGCATACTGGCAGCAAGGACTCGCTTTTTCCATGTGACTGCTTATGTTAACATTATTAATGTCTTTGGTAAGCTGATAGTTCCCTGCATTTAAAGAAGAACTTGGGCTAGAGCAGATAAAATACTTATATTTGAAGAGTCTTACTTGACAGTTTGTTATTTTTACTAGCTGTTTTTTTTCCTTGGTAGCATCAAGGAACGTTTATCATTAATGTTACTTTCATAGGGTCTCAAGGTCAGGGGATACTTCTCCCTTTAAAGTGTTAGTGATCAAGCAAAAAGCTACATAATGTACATTAAAGTGCAATTAGAACTGATTGTTTTTTTACTTACTTTGTGACTCCCATAAAGAAGGTTTGTATTGCGCTGCTGGGGGTGCGGGGGTCTGGGGAGCACCATTTCTTACCGTAATTACGGGGTGCTGATCCTCTGGACCCTGGCCCGTTCTGGATGCTCCATCTTCTTCTCCCTTTGCATTTTTCCGGTGGGGTCACAGGCGCACACTGTAATGCATGCTGGGAGATGTAGTCCAGTTCGGGGAGCTTTGTTTTTTTTTTTTAAGTGAAAAAAAAAAGACACGAGGAGCATAGAAATACATGTACAAACTATGTATCAAGAGATGCTTGATTTTAGATAACTGTCACATAGTGGTAATGTAAAAACTTGGTAGCAAGGTCAGAACTTCCATAGGGGCAAACTATGCAGTTGTCCAGGACCTCAGAGTGGGCTGATGGGCCCCCAGGTCTCCCTGAAAGTTAATAGTGGTCCTCTGGAGCATATCAGTTCATTTGAATGCAATTCATGCCCAATAATTTAGGGGTTGGCATAGGCTGTTGTACAAATTGCAGCTATGGCTATGGCAATTTGGGCGTGGGATAAGTAGTGGCTAAGGCAGGTGCTGGACTTATGCTATACTATAGCGAAACTCTGGTGTGGGATAATTTACAGCTATTGCGGGAGCCGGAGTTCCAATATACTATAGCAGATGTCCGGCCCAGGCTAATTAGTGGCTAGGGTGGAAGGCTAGTGTTAGGCATAGGTGGGGGTAGTGGTAGAGGGTAGGATAGTGTTAGTTGTAGGTAGGGGAGTGTTAGGTAACAGTAAAGTCATAGTAAAATATCAGTAAATTCACAGATATTCTACTAACGGTAAAAATGCATAGTAGAATATTGGTAAATTTACCAATATTCTACTCATGGTAAATTAGATAGTAGAATATTGGTAAGTTTCTTCCCCTTGAAATTGAGTGCGTTTTTCTGGTTTGCATAAACTCAAACAGTTAGAACCTATTTCAAGTCTTTAATCATTTTTTGAATCAGGATGATACCGTTTATTGGCTAACTTAGAAGTAAAGGAGTAAACTTTCGGATAATAAGCCTAAGTTCTTTAGACCCACTTCCTGTATACTAACAAGAACAATGAAAATTACTATTTAAACAAACAAGAGGATAAGCACCATCATAAAATTAGCGTTAAAGATAATGAGGACGGAATGTGCTAAATGGGTATTCATATGACCATTGATAGCAATAAAGAGAAAAGGACCCAATATGCAGCACCAAACCGCTCCAATATAATTCAAAATACAAAGCCTTTATTGATGTAAGACAAAACACAATAAAAACATTATAAAAATCACCATAGGGTGATAGCAGCGGCGTACATAGGTAATGATTAATAATAGTATCAAATATTCAATAAAGGTATCCTCACAATCAGGTTATTACAATAGGTATAAGTGCAGTGATAACACGTAGGAGGTCAACAGAAAGACCCTTAATGAGGACAAATGATGAGGTCTATATATAGTGCATACCAAATAATTAATAAACACAATGGCATAAAGATTAGATTGGGACAGGAGATACTGGCTCCCAGATCAAAAATGTGCACCAGACGCTATAATCACAAGGGCGTCCCCAAACTGTGCGATGAAAGAGGAGTAAAACACCAGACTTACGTGTGAATAGGAGAGGAGGACACCAGAGGACGCCACCGCCGCCGCCTTAATGCACCAGGCGGGCTCAACCCGCTTCAGAAAGAGGCAAATAACAAATGGCGTAGAAGAGCTTTTAAAACCCCGTCGCCCGCTCCCAACCAATAGAGAACGCCCTCTGGACAGGACGCGGCCGCGTCATTGCGTACAGGACGCCGGGTTGCGATGGCAACCCGACGCCAAACACGCAGTTCAAGTACGGATAAGGCCTCCATAATGTAGAAGGAATTTGGGGAGGGCGCATGTGCAGAGGGGGGGGGGGGGGGGGTGGAAAAGAGATTAAAAAGCCGGTGTTGGGCCAACATCAAAGGATCAATAATGTAACAAGATAATAAGAGTCCAATTAGCCCGGATTACCCCTAGAGAGAGGGGAGAGGGGAAAGGAAAGCCACAGCTGCCTAGATACAACAATCTCAACATATTAAATGGAAGTGGCCATAAAGACCGAATTCTGTCCTAAAGGGCGACATCTAGTGGCCAAAAATGTATTAGGGCAACAAGGAAAAGATATATATGCACATGTAACCATATTACACAATTACAATTATAAAACAATAATTAAGAATAAATCATCCCAAGGCCATTCTTATCTTGAACCACAGTCTTGCCAAAGAGACAAACAAGGGGAAAGGGGAGGCATCATAGAGAAGAGACCGATAGGCAGGGTTCATCCAATATGTTTCAAATTGAGAGAAAATATTTTCCACCATGGTTTCTACAATACAAATACAAATGCACATGTGTTAATCATGACATAAACCATTCACAAAGTAAGGCAGGCATTTTCTTTGGAAAAAAAAGGGGGGGAAGATATAAATGAACACAGATAAACAACTACCAACATGCTGTGACAAGGAGAGAAAAATGGGGATGGCAGAGGAATATACCAGTCCATATAAGACAACCCATTAAAGATTCAACAAAGAAGAGTAGTGGCCCCAAAGACACTATAAAAGAGTGGCAGCTACTCACTAACAACCACCCTAGATATTATATACAAACCAAACAAAGTAAGGTGCCAAGGAAACCACAATAAATGATAGGAGTGGTATTGTTATATACAAGATGAAAGATAGATGAAAAATAGAGCTATGTGTGCCGATACTATTTCACACATGTTCATATACCTACCTACTCCTAAAAGGGAATACCAATTTAAATTCCTATACAATCAATTATAAGGCCCCCTGCAGATTGCATGAAATTACAAATGCATGTATATATACAACACGTGAAAGTATTAATATGTGAAATACAGTGAAAAATCCCCCCCCCCCATTTTTTTTTTTTAGCCAGGCTGCTCACCTACAGCCCGGCAGATCAGAGGGTATAATTATTTGGTTGCTTACCTACAACCACTTAACCATAAGAAGTGAATTAAGTGCAACCGTCACCATCACCCGAAAGGGTACCAATAGGGGGCCCACAAATTATAACCAAAAACATGGACGCAGAGAGGACTTGCACAGTAACCTCAAAGGTACCTAGCACTAGTGCAGGTAACTACTAAATGAAAAGTCTTCGTTCAAGCCACCAGGGCCCTGTGTCCCCAACTCAAAAATCCAACGGGTCTCTGCCCTCAAAAGGGCCTGAGTAATATCCTCACCCCGTGGGGAGGGTAGAATTTTTTGTAGGCCAGTTACTTTCCAGTTTTTTGTACTGCTCTGATGACAACGCAGGGCATGTAGAGCGACTGGTGTGAGTGTTTTCCCCTCTTCAAAGTCTTTTGCAGACAACCTTATCGTCGAGAAGTGCTTTTGTATTCTCTGCTTCATCATATTTTTGGTCTGTCCCACATATTTGAGACCACAAGGGCATTCCAATAAGTAGATCACCCCCATGCTTTGACAGTTGATATATTGTTGAATTTTGAAATAACGGGTTGACAATACATTCCATACCTGTTTTGTTTTTTGCATATGTGCACATATGTTACAGCATCCACAGGCGAAGTTTCCTTTTAGATTGAGTAATGGTTTTTGATTTCCCTTTTCATAGTGACTTCTGCAGAGCAGATCTCTCAAGGAGGGGGCCCTTTTGGCCGTTAGAGCCACCCTTTCTGTCGTATATTGTTTTATCACTGTATCACTGCGAATAATAGACCAATGTTGGTTTAAGACTCTTTTAATGCTAGGCCAGTGATCATTATAAGATGTACATAGGCGGACCAACTGACCTGTTTCGCGTTGTTTTATTTTCAGGAGATCTCCACGATTTGTGTTCATGGCTCTCTGTTGGGCACGATTCACCACCTTTTTGGGATACCCTCTCCTCAGAAAGCGGTCCCTTAGATTGTTACTCTCCCTTGTGAAGTCCAGATCCTCCGAACAGTTTCTCTGAATACGGAGAAATTGGCCCACCGGGATATTGTCTCTAAGTGGACCTGTATGAAAGGAAGTATAGTGTAATAAATTGTTTACCGCAGTCTCCTTACGAAATAAAGAAGTCTGGAGACTGCCATCTTCACCAAGTATTATTCTCAAATCCAAGAAACTCACCTCCATTTTCGAATAGTTGGCTGTAAGATAAATATTGTATTCATTCTGATTGAGATGATTGATGAATTGTCATGATAGGTCCTAAGGATCATTCCAAAGGATCAATATTTCATCCATGTAGCGATAAAAACCCAGAATGTACCTGTGATAAGAATCAAAATCAGAAGACCAAACAATTTCCCTTTCCCACCAACCCAAAAATAAATTTGCAATCGATGGGGCACATTTTGCTCCCATCGAAATTCCATGGGTTTGGAGGAAATAATTACCGTTAAACGTAAAATAATTATGTTTCAACACAAAATCCAGTAACTGACATAGGAAATCGTTAAATGGTCGTCTCGTCATCGAAGTCATATTCAGAAAATACTTGATGGTTTTTAGGGCATCTTTATGGTCAATGTTTGTGTTTAATGATTCAACATCTGCTGTAATTAGAATCGAGCCTGGGGGTAAGAACACATTGTCCAATTTTAGAATGAGGTCGGAAGAATCCCGAACATAGGAGTCAAGGCTAAGTACATGGTCCTGGAGGAAAAAGTCTAAGAAGGAACAACACCTTTCCATGAGGCTACCAATGCCTGCCACTATGGGGCGGCCGGGGGGTATGTCTTTGTTTTTGTGTACCTTAGGTAATAAATAAAATGTCGGTGTAACCGGATTTTTAACCTGTAAATATTGCCATTCTCTCAGGGATATTAGTCCCTCTCTTTTAGCCTCACTCAAGATTGCATCCAAGTCTCTCTTAATAGCAGTCATAGGGTTCGATCTCAATTTCCTATACAAACGTTTATTATCCAACTGTCGCATAGCCTCCCTTTCATAGAGATCCCTGGGTCAGATTACTACATTACCCCCCTTGTCCGTCTCCTTAATAATTACATCTTGTCTAGATTTGAGGGTCTGTAAGGTACTACGTTGTTCTCTTGTTAAATTATCCCTCATATCTGGGTTCCTTGTAAGTTTACTCAGGTCTGAGACAACTAAATCAAAAAACACCTTAATTTGTGGACATAACGAGATGGAAGGCATAAATGAGGAAGGCGGCCTAAAGTGGGGAAGAAATCCTATTTTTATATGTATTCTCATTTTCACTCACCAACTCAAGAAGGTCTTGAAGGACTTGGCGGTCAATGGCATCCGGTAACAAGAGAGCTTCCTGTTGTTGAGGTGTTGGAAGTCTTTTCTCATGGTACATGAATTTAAGTGTGAGTCCTCTACAGAACAGGTATATGTCCTTAACCACTTCGAATAAGTCAAAAGTTTTTGTTGGTGAGAATGATAACCCTTTTTGGAGCAGTCCCCTTTCTAATTCTGTGAGGGGTTTAGAAGATAAGTTAATTACTTGCAATGTTTCCGATTCTAGTATCTCTGAGGGCTCATTTGAAGTCGCCTTCTCTTTGGGGTGTTCTTTTGTGCTTGTGCCGGGTTTCCTAATCTGTTTCTGATAAGCTCTGCCCCCCCCTTCTCCTTCGCTTCCTGTTTCTAAAAAATCGGATGTATCTGATGAGTTAATAGAGGTAGGGTTAGGTGGTTGTCGACCAGATGCACCACCTGTGGGGATCGGTTTTTGGCCTTTTTTAGGTCTCCTATATTGCTTCCCCTTCGGGTTACCTCTGTGTCTCCAAAAATATGCTTTGTTTTGATCATAGTCCCCTCTATCTCTCAGGAGTTTTTTCTTTTTTGATTCAATAGTATCTTGTTCCACTTTGGCCACATCCCTCTGTAACTGTGTCAAAAAGGGCTGTACCAAAGTGAGAGAATCAAATTTATCCAATTCTTTAATGAGATCAGATATTTTGTTTTTTAATCTAGGCAATAATCTACGATCATGTTCAAGTAGCATGTTGATAATTATGGTTGAGCATTTGCCCAGGCCAGTCTCCCATCCCTCCCTTTCTTTCAGGTCCACTTCCCAAGAGGGGAAGATCTGAATCCTCAACCCTCTGGGGTAGATGCCTTCCCTACAATAGTTTTCCAGACTCTGTATATTCCACCACAGTCTAATATATTCTGAGTGGGTATCCTTAATTTCTAGGCATAATTTTTTGAATTCAGGTGAAGTGACAGGTACAGGGTTAACACCAACTCCAACAACACTATTACCAAAAACACTATCCAACTGGGGCAGCACGGTGGCGTAGTGGTTAGCTCTCTCGCCTTGCAGCGCTGAGTCCCTGGTTCGAATTCCAGCCAGGGCACTATCTGCAAAGAGTTTGTATGTTCTCTCCGTGTCTGTGTGGGTTTCCTCCGGGCACTCCGGTTTCCTCCCACATTCCAAAAACATACAGATAAGTTAATTGGCTCCCCTAAAATTGGCCCTAGACTACAGTACTTACACTACATAATATAGACATATGGCAATGGTAGGGATTAGATTGTGAGCTCCTTTGAGGGACAGTTAGTGACAAGATATATATATACACTGCACAGCGCTGCGTAATATGTCGGCGCTATATAAATAATAATAATAATAATAATAACTGTGAGCTCCACTCCCTCTCCATTCGATTCAGGGCATCCATAATAGGCACTACAGTATATCACCCAGACAGGGTGAAATCACTTAGGGTAAATTAACAGGACTCCCAAAATTAAGTATTGATGTGCTTTATATCCTAGAAAAAAGCAAGAGAGCAATGCAAATTACTATTTAAACAAACAAGAGGATAAGCACCATCATAAAATTAGCGTTAAAGATAATGAGGACGGAATGTGCTAAATGGGTATTCATATGACCATTGATAGCAATAAAGAGAAAAGGACCCAATATGCAGCACCAAGCCGCTCCAATATAATTCAAAATACAAAGCCTTTATTGATGTAAGACAAAACACAATAAAAACATTATAAAAATCACCATAGGGTGATAGCAGCGGCGTACATAGGTAATGATTAATAATAGTATCAAATATTCAATAAAGGTATCCTCACAATCAGGTTATTACAATAGGTATAAGTGCAGTGATAACACATAGGAGGTCAACAGAAAGACCCTTAATGAGGACAAATGATGAGGTCTATATATAGTGCATACCAAATAATTAATAAACACAATGGCATAAAGATTAGATTGGGACAGGAGATACTGGCTCCCAGATCAAAAATGTGCACCAGAGGCTATAATCACAAGGGCGTCCCCAAACTGTGTGATGAAAGAGGAGTAAAACACCAGACTTACGTGTGAATAGGAGAGGAGGACACCAGAGGACGCCGCCGCCGCCGCCGCCTTAATGCACCAGGCGGGCTCAACCCGCTTCAGAAAGAGGCAAATAACAAATGGCGTAGAAGAGCTTTTAAAACCCCGTCGCCCGCTCCCAACCAATAGAGAACGCCCTCTGGACAGGACGCGGCCGCGTCATTGCGTACAGGACGCCGGGTTGCGATGGCAACCCGACGCCAAACACGCAGTCCAAGTACGGATAAGGCCTCCGTAATGTAGAAGGAATTTGGGGAGGGCGCATGCGCAGAGGGGGGGGGGGGGGGAAAGAGATTAAAAAGCCGGTGTTGAGCCAACATCAAAGGATCAATAATGTAACAAGATAATAAGAGTCCAATTAGCCCGGATTACCCCTAGAGAGAGGGGAGAGGGGAAAGGAAAGCGACAGCTGCCTAGATACAACAATCTCAACATATTAAATGGAAGTGGCCATAAAGACCGAAATCTGTCCTAAAGGGAGACATCTAGTGGCCAAAAATTATTATGGCAACAAGGAAAAGATATATATGCACATTTCTATTTCCAAAGAAAATGCCTGCCTTACTTTGTGAATGGTTTATGTCATGATTAACACATGTGCATTTGTATTTGTATTGTAGAAACCATGGTGGAAAATATTTTCTCTCAATTTGAAACATATTGGATGATCCCTGCCCATCGGTCTCTTCTCTATGATGCCTCCCCTTTCCCCTTGTTTGTCTCTTTGGCAAAACTGTGGTTCAAGATAAGGATGGCCTTGGGATGATTTATTCTTAATTATTGTTTTATAATTGTAATTGTGTAATATGGTTACATGTGCATATATATCTTTTCCTTGTTGCCCTAATAATTTTTGGCCACTAGATGTCTCCCTTTAGGACAGAATTCGGTCTTTATGGCCACTTCCATTTAATATGTTGAGATTGTTGTATCTAGGCAGCTGTGGCTTTCCTTTCCCCTCTCCCCTCTCTCTAGGGGTAATCCGGGCTAATTGGACTCTTATTATCTTGTTACATTATTGATCCTTTGATGTTGGCTCAACACCAGCTTTTTAATCTCGTTTCTGCCGCCCCCCCCCCCCCCCCCCCTGCACATGCGCCCTCCCCAAATTCCTTCTACATTACGGAGGCCTTATCCGTACTTGGACTGCGTGTTTGGCGTCGGGTTGCCATCGCAACCCGGCGTCCTGTACGCAATGACGCGGCCGCGTCCTGTCCAGAGGGCGTTCTCTATTGGTTGGGAGCGGGCGACGGGGTTTTAAAAGCTCTTCTACGCCATTTGTTATTTGCCTCTTTCTGAAGCGGGTTGGCCCGCGTGGTGCATTAAGGCGGCGGCGTCCTCTGGTGTCCTCCTCTCCTATTCACACGTAAGTCTGGTGTTTTACTCCTCTTTCATCGTACAGTTTGGGGACTCCCTTGTGATTATAGCGTCTGGTGCACATTTTTGATCTGGGAGCCAGTATCTCCTGTCCCAATCTAATTTTTATGCCATTGTGTTTATTAATTATTTGGTATGCACTATATATAGACCTCATCATTTGTCCTCATTAAGGGTCTTTCTGTTGACCTCCTATGTGTTATCACTGCACTTATACCTATTGTAATAACCTGATTGTGAGGATACCTTTATTGAATATTTGATACTATTATTAATCATTACCTATGTACGCTGCTGCTATCACCCTATGGTGATTTTTATAATGTTTTTATTGTGTTTTGTCTTACATCAATAAAGGCTTTGTATTTTGAATTATATTGGAGCGGTTTGGTGCTGCATATTGGGTCCTTTTCTCTTTATTGCTATCAATACTAACAAGAACACACAGCTTATATACACTGCACTGGACATTATAGGGAAAAACATTTTTTTGCAAACATAAATAAATGTCATTTGATGCCTTAATTACAATGTACAATGTACTCTGCCTAAGTACTTTTTAACTCTGGTTTTACGATGTCTGCTCATCACCCGAAGTCTGTGGTGTGTGATGTTTTAGCAAACAAGTTATATTATCTATTTGTCATAAATTAGCTAGCATCCTTGTGAGACCCTCCTGATGTCGTATTTAAGGCATCTATGACATTTATTTATGTTTGCAAAGGAATGTTTCTCCTAATATCCAGTTTAAATAAGCTGTGTGTTCTAACATCTTGTCAGTATACAGGAACAAAGTCTGAAGAAGGCTTATTAGCCGAAAGCTTTCTCCTTTACTTCTAAGTTAGCCAATAAATGGTATAATCCTGATTCAAAAATTCTTGGTTCACAACGACTCGAGAACAGTAGAGAACTATGGACAACATACAGTGGGATGCGAAAGTTTGGGCAACCTTGTTAATTTTCATGATTTTCCTGTTTAAAACGTTAGTTGTTAGGATAAAAAATGTCAGTTAAATATATCATATAGGAGACACACACACAGTGATATTTGAGAAGTGAAATGAAGTTCATTGGATTTACAGAAAGCGTACAATAATTGTTTTAATAAAATTAGGCAGGTGCATAAATGTGGTCACTGTTGTAATTTTATTGATTGCAAAACCCTTAGAACTAATTATTGGAACTCAAATTGGCTTGGTAAGCTCAGTGACCCCTGACCTACATACAGAGGTGAATCCAATTATGAGAAAGAGTATTTAAGGGGGTCAATTGCAAGTTTCCATCCTCTTTTAAGTTTCTATGAAGAGTAGCAACACGGGGGTCTCAAAACAACTCTCAAATGACCTGAAGATAAAGATTGTTCACCATCATGGTTTAGTGGAAGGATATAGAAAGCTGTCTCAGGGATTTCAGCTGTCTGTTTCCACAGTTAGGAACATACTGGGGAAATGGAAGACCACAGGCTCAGTTCAAGTTAAGGCTTGAAGTGGCAGACCAAGAAAAATCTTGGATAAACAGAAGCGACGAATGGTAAGAACAGTCAAGAGTCAACCCACAGACCAGCACCAAAGACCTATAACATCATCTTGCTGCAGATGGAGCCACTGTACATCGTTCAACCATTCGGCGCACTTTACACAAGGAGATGCTGTATGCAAGAGTGATGCAGAGAAAGCCTATTCTCTGCCCACAGCACAAACAGAGCTGCTTAAAGTGGACCCAAATTAAAAATACAAGTTTTCAGAAATAAAATCTATTTTCTAAATTATAATAATAAATAGCAGCCTTTTTTCAACTGCATGATGACAAATATACAATATTTTACATTTATTGGAGAAACCCCTCCCTCCCTTTCAAAATGCTGGGACAAAATCCGGCAAACTGGAGGAGTAGATGGTGTCCAGCAAAGGAGGAATTGCTAATGGCTGCCACCTGTATAACCCTAGTTATGAAAAGAGAAGGGTGAAAAACATGCACTGAAATGCTCATAGGCTTGAAGGAGTGTTTATTTATCTTTGTATGTGTCAGAGTGGTGCAACTAAAAATTTTGAACTAAACAAAAAGTTTGGTTTGGGTCCGCTTTAAGGTATGCTAAAGCACATTTGCACAAGCCAGCTTCATTTTGGAATAAGGTGCTGTGGACTGATGAAACTAAAATGAGTTATTCGGGCATAACAAGGGGCGTTATTGATGGAGGAAAAACAACACAGCCTTCCAAAAAAACCACCTGCCACTGATAGTAAAATAAGGTGGTGGTTCAATGTGGGGTTGTGTGGCCAGTGCAGGGACTGGGAATCTTGTCAAAGTTGAGGGACGCATGGACTCCACTCAGTATCAGCAGATTCTGGAAACCAATGTCCAGGAATCAGTGACAAAGCTGAAGCTGCCCCAGGGCCGGATCTTTCAACAAGAAAACGACCCTAAACACTACTCAAAATCCAGTAAGGCATTCATGCAGAGGAACAAGTACAACATTGTGGTGTGAGTTAAAGAGAACTGTCCATGCTTGGAAGCCATCAAACCTGAATGAACTAGAGATGTTTTGTAAAGAGGAATGGTCCAAAATACCTTCAACCAGAATCCAGACCCTCATTGTAACCTACAGGAAGCGTTTAGAGGCTGTAATTTCTGCAAAAGGAGGATCTATTAAATATTGATTTCTTTTTTTGTGGTGCCCAAATGTATGCACCTGCCTAATTTTGTTTAACCACTTCGTATCCAAACCTTGTTTTCCCCTAATGGACCCGAGCAGTTTTGACACTTTAGCTGTGTCCCTTTTTACTCAGCAATAACTTCATCTGTACTCGTGTCACTTAAATGATCCTTATATCGTTTTTTTCAAGACAAACTAAGCTTTCATTGGGGGGTATTTGGTTCCAAGTAAAATGTTCTTCTCTGTGCATTTTAATGGGAAAATTGGAAAAAATAAATAAAAAAAAATGCATTATTTCTCAATTTTGACCAATTCCTGTTTAAAAATAAAAAGTGCTACTGACATAAAAACTGTGCCACCAGTTTATGTCCCCCCGGTATAGATATCCAGATGTGTCCCCAGTATCACCCCCCCAAGTATAGTCAGATGTGTCCCCCCCCCCCCAATATCAGCCCCTCCGGCATAGCCAGATGAGTTCCCTGTGTTGGCCATGCCCAGAATAGATTTACAGATGCACCCCCAGGAATAGTGCCCCTCTTTATAGCCAGATGTGTTCCTGGGATCAGCATTACCCCATTATAGCCAGATGTACCCCCAGGATTAGCGCTGCCCCCAGTATTAAGTTATGTCCCCCCAGGTGCCCAGATGTGCCATATTATTAAAGCCCCTCCTCCCCTCAGTTACTTAGATGTCCCCCAGTCATTTTAATACCCCCTTTATATATCCTCTCCCCCCCAAGAATCGATAGCCAGATGTCCTCCCCGCCATCAGTCAGCACCCTCCTTGCACAAATCATTAAAAAAATGCACCAGCAAGCAGCCTCACTCACCTTACCTCGTTCCTGCGACTATCCGGAAGCCCGAGCATCCGATCACCGCTCAGTCAGCCGCGTCAGGGGTGTCTGTGTCATTAGGCAACTCTAAATTTTTGCCTATGGCGCAGTTGGTGGCAGTGGGCGCTCTGTGCGTGTGTTTATTTTATTTTTTTTCTTTCAGCCAGCCAGGTCAGCGTCGGCTGTGACAGGCAGATCAGCCTGTGCCCGGCGCCGCCTATTGGTCCGCCCCCTTCCTCTTCTCCGTTCAGAGCCTCCAAGCAGCACGCACGTTAGTTTATATGTGCAGTGCGTGCTGCCGCCTACTGGTCCGCCCCCTCTCCCCGCCCCCTCTCCTTCTCTGTGCTGACTGGTGCTGAGCGTGCGATCGCCGCATGCTGATTTACACACCGGCGCCGCCCCTAACTCCGCCCCCCGCCTGTCACACGTGGTTGAAGTGACGCACCAGGGCGGCTGGCTTGGCTACACAAATGCAGAGGCGACACCGGCTCACAGTGAGTACCCTCTGCCTCTGCTGCTCGCAGGCTCAGCTCTTGATAATTTTTTTATATGCCCCCCTGGCTGGCCCTGATTACCATCCCCCCCTCCCTCCCACGCTCGCCCCTATATATCCCTTTACAGGCAGTGGCTCCTATAAATAAATATGACAGGCTTAAAGAGACTCCGTAACAAAAATTGCATCCTGTTTTTTATCATCCTACAAGTTCCAAAAGCTATTCTAATGTGTTCTGGCTTACTGCAGCACTTTATACTATCACTGTCTCTGTAATAAATCAATGTATCTTTCCCCTGTCAGACTTGTCAGCCTGTGTCTGGAAGGCTGCCAAGTTTTTCAGTGTTGTGGTTCTGCTATGAACTCCCCCTTCCAGGCCCCTCTATGCACACTGCCTGTGTATTATTTAGATTAGGGCAGCTTCTCTCTTCTCTCTTATCTTTTACAAGCTGGATAAATCGTCCTCTGAGCTGGCTGGGCTTTCACATACTGAAGAATTACAGACAAGGGCAAAGCTGTTTGCAGGAAGAAACGAGCAGCCTGAAACTTCAGTGCATGAGAACAGGGGGAAAGAAACACACAAATGATCTCTTGAGATTCAAAAGGAAGGCTGTATACAGCCTGCTTGTGTATGGATGTATTTTCTATGTGTGGACATACTGTACATCAACCTACTTCCTGTTTTGGTGGCCATTTTGTTTGTTTATAAACAAACTTTTTAAAACGGTTTTTAACCACTTTTAATGCAGCGAGGAGCGGCGAAATTGTGTCAGAGAGTAATAGGAGATGTCCCCTAACGCACTGGTATGTTTACTTTTGTGCGTTTTTAACAATACAGATTCTCTTTAAGGGAAAAATGACAGCTGGGACAGACAAGACCGTTGATGTTTAGTGGTTGTATTTCCTGGTGAACGCTGGCCACATTATGATTATTTCCTGGTGAACGCTGGCAACATTATGATTATTTCCTGGTGAACGCTGGCCACATTACAATTATTTCCTGGGGAACGCTGGCCACATTACGATTATTTCCTGGGGAACGCTGGCCACATTACGATTATTTCCTGGGGAACGCTGGCCACATTACGATTATTTCCTGGGGAACGCTGGCCACATTACGATTATTTTCAGGTGAACGCTGGCCACATAAGATTATTTCCTGGGGAACGCTGGCCACATTAAGATTATTTCCTGGTGATCGCTGGCCACATTACGATTATTTTCTGGTGAACGCTGGCCACATTATGATTATTTCCTGGGGAACGCTGGCCACATTACGATTATTTTCTGGTGAACGCTGGCCACATTATGATTATTTTCTGGTGAATGCTGGTCACATTACGATTATTTCCTGGGGAATGCTGGCCACATTACGATTATTTCCTGGGGAACGCTGGCCACATTACGATTATTTTCTGGTGAACGCTGCCGCATTATGATTATTTTCTGGTGAACGCTGGCCACATTATGATTATTTCCTGGGGAACGATGGCCACATTATGATTATTTTCTGGTGAACGCTGGCCACATTACAATTATTTCCTAGGGAACTCTGGCCACATTACGATTATTTTCTGGTGAACGCTGCCGCATTATGATTATTTCCAGGTGAACGCTGGCCACATTACGGTAATTTCCTGGTGAACGCTGGACACATTACGATTATTTTCTGGTGAACGCTGCCGCATTACGATTATTTTCTGATGAATGCTGCCCACATTACGATTATTTTATGGTGAATCATTGCTGCATTATAATTATTTTAGGGTGAATCATTGCGGCGTTATGGTTATTTTCTGGTGAAAGATTGCCACATTATGATTATTTTAAGTGAATCATTGCTGCGTTATGATTATTTTCATCAGGGGGGCACCACATGGGGGGAGGGGGGGCGCCACAGGTTTTCTCGCCTGGAGTGACAAAATGGCTAGAGACGCCCCTATTGCCGGTTACCTAGGTCCTGGCTTAATGATTTCTGCAGGGAGGGGGACAGATGAAGGATCGCTGCAGTTGACTACTGCAGTGATCGTTCATGGTAGGAGGGGTGGACTAATTGGCTACAAGGGAACATGTTCCCTTTCACCAATTAGTAATGCAGCTGACAGTGCCGGGGGGTGCGCTCTGAAGCGCACCCGATCGTGCACAGCAGGGCTGCAAGCTTAGTCAGTATATCTACGTCATGGTGGCTTGGAGGGTGCCACAGATGACGTAGATATGCTGTAGCAGTGGAAAAAGTGGTTAAACAATTATTGCACACTTTCTGTTAATCCAATAAACTTGATTTCACTTCTCAAATATCACTGTGTGTCTCTCCTATTTGATATATTTAACTGACATTTTTTATCGTAACAACCAACGATTTATACAGGAAAATCATGAAAATTAACGAGGTTACCCAAACTTTCGCATCCAACTCTAAGTGCTACAGTGACCTCCTTTTTTAGGACATTATTTTAAAACACCTACTTTTAAACACTTTGTGGTGATATCATGTGCGTGTTTGTTTACATTTTAATTGTCGTTTATCTCTCTATTTTCATTGTTCTAATAATATTCAATGAGGGGATATACACATAAAACCCAATTTTGGTATTATATGTGTTCATGAATTTTTAAACCCCGACCTGTAATCTTTTTAAAGGAAACCTGATGTGAGGGGGATATGGAAGCTGCCATATTTATTTCCTTTTAAACAATACCAGTTGCCAGACAGTCCTGCTGACCTGTCAGGCATCATTAGTGTCAGATTCACACACTTGAAAAAAAGCATGGTGCTAATTCAGTCAGACTTCAGTCACAAACATCTGATCTACATGCTTGTTCAGAGTCTATAGCAAAAAGTATTACATGCAAAGGATCAGCAGGTCAGCCAGGCAATCTGCATTGTTTAAAAATAAATAAATATGACAGCCTCCATATTCCTCTCACTTTAGGTGTGCTTAAAGTGACACTGAAGCAAACAAAAAAAAGTATGATATAATGAATTGTATGTGTAGTACTGATAATTATAAGAACATTAGTGGCAAAGAAAATAGTCTCATATTTTTATTTTCAGATAGCTTTTTTATAACACTGCATAATTATGTCATAATTGCAATTACAAGTCACATTCTGTATTTTAAACTATAAAACAAGCAGAGCTAATGACCCTTTCAACTTCCTTGCAGTAAAAATCTTACCTAAATATGTCTCTGACTGTTTCTTTGATATACAAGTGCTCCAGAAAATATCACAGAAAATAGACCCAAGTTGGGTCGGAGAGCTCCGAGAAGCTCTTTTACATAGATAACATCTGAAGTTTCTTAAAGCAGACCCAAACCAAAACATATTTTTTAATTAAAAATATTTAGTTGCACCACTCTGACACATACAAAGATAAATAAACACTCCTTCAAGCCTATGAGCATTTCAGTGCATGCTTTTCACTAACCCTAGTGTTATACAGGTGGCAGCCATTAGCAATTCCTCCTTTGCCGGACACCACCTGCTCCACCAGTTTTCCGGATTCTGTCCCAGCAATATGAAAGGAAGGGAGGGGTTCCGCCAATAAATGTAAAATATTTTATATTTGTCATTATGCAGCTGAAAAAAGGCTGCTATTTACTATTATAATTTAGAAAATAGATTTTATTTCTGAAATCTTGTATTTTTAATTTGGGTCCACTTTAATGCTTCCTGTACTGTATACAATATTAGAATAATTTATTTGCTCCTTATGTTGTATTTCTTAGCTGTACTACACATACAATTAATTATATCATATGTTTATTTTCCATTCAGTGTCACTTTAAATGCAGCAGCTTTTCTTTTTGAAGAAGGATCCTTGATTTTCCTAATTTCATTACTAATGATGACCACCAGAGGGAGTGGAATGTTGTATTCCACCAAAATGCACAGATTTTGCTGTGTTTATTAAAGGATACATGAAGTGATGGGTATAAAAGTTGAAAGGAACATGTCTTTATAGTATCAGACCTATTTAGAACTGGACTGTGTTCTTTTTTAATGTTTGTCACAGAATCCAGGGCTGTAAATTACAGTTTCTCTGCACTGGGTTAACCACTTGCCGACCGCGCACTCATACCGCGCGTCGGCAAAGTGGCAGCTGCAGGACCAGCGACACAGTTCTGCGTCGCCGGCTGCAAGCTAATTAATCAGGAAGCAGCCACTCGCGCAAGCGGCTGCTTCCTGTCAATTCACGGCGGGGGGCTCCGTGAATAGCCTGCGGGCCGCCGATCGCGGCTCGCAGGCTAAATGTAAACACAAGCGGAAATAATCCGCTTTGTTTACATCCGTACAACGCTGCTAACACTAGCAGCGTTGTACCAGATCAGCGATCCCCGGCCAATCAGCGGCCGGGGATCGCTGTCACATGACAGGCAGGAGCCTGTTAGAGGCTGCACAGGACAGATCCGTTCCTGTGCAGCCTCGGATCTCCGGGGAAGGGAGGGAGGAGAGGCAGGGGGGGAATTTCGCTACGGAGGGGGGCTTTGAGGTGCCCCCCCGCAACACCCAGGCAGGCAGGAGCGATCAGACCCCCCCCCCCCCAGCACATCATCCCCCTATTGGGGAAAAAAGGGGGGCGATCTGGTCGCTCTGCCTGCACCCTGATCTGTGCTGGGGGCTGCAGAGCCCACCCAGCACAGATCAGCTAAAACAGCGCTGGTCCTTAAGGGGGGGTAAAGGGTGGGTCCTCAAGTGGTTAAAGGGACACTGTAGGGGGGTCAGGGGAAAATGAGTTGAAATTACCCGGGGCTTATAATGGACCCCCACAGACATCCTGTGCCCGCGCAGCCACTCTCCAATGCTCCTGCCCCGCCTCTGGTTCACTTCTGGAATTTCAGACTTTAAAGTCTGAAAACCACTGCGCCTGCGTTGTCGTGTCCTCGCTCTCCCGCTGATGTCACCAGGAGCGTACTGTGCAGGCCCAGTATGGTCTGTGCCTGTGCCATGCGCTCCTGGTGACATCAGGGGAAGCGAGGACACGGCAACGCAGGCGCAGTGGTTTTCAGATTTTAAAGTCTGAAATTCCGGAAGTAAATCAGAGGAGGGGCCGGAGCACCGGTGAGTGGTTGCACGGGCACAGGATGCCTGCGGGGGACCATTAGAAGCCCCGGGTAACTTCAAATCATTTTCCCCCGACCCCCTACAGTATCCCTTTAAGTTGAGTGGTAGCATAATTCTCTCAAATAACTAATTAGAAGTTATATATTTTCTGTGTGGCAACAGACAGATAAGAATTTCAAAAGGTCATCATTACTCTGTTTGGGAGCTGAATAATTATAAAGTGCAACAGTTAATACCAGTGACACAGTCAAATATGCAAACCTAGATTTTTAATATTTAAAGTGAACCCGAGCCGAAGCTTGGGTTCAAAACAAGCACTTACCCTGAAGAGAGTGGAGCCTCAGGGTCCTATTGAGGCTTCCCTCGCTGGTCTAAAGCCCCCCCCCCCTCCATATCAGGGCCGTGCAGCTTGCTGAAGGGGCCCCCCTCCACATCGGGGCCGTGCTGCTCCTTTTCCTGATTCATGGATACATAGTAGACACGCAAGCCCGCCCACACATGCACAGTAGCTTGGAGCCCCCAGCTTCCGACTTACTGCAGATGTGCAGGGCAGTCCTGCAAGTCTACTGTGCATCCATGAATCATGAAAAAGAGTTGCGCTCAGTGATGGGGGACATCAGGCCAGCAACAGAAGCCTCAATAGGATCCTTCGTCTCGGTACACTTTTAAATCAAAATAAATATATTGGATTTCAGAAAAGTCCTATTTGACAAGAGACAAGACAAATAACATTTATATCGCACTTTTCTCCTGGCGGACTCAAAGCGCCAGAGCTGCAGCCACTAGCTCTATAGGCAGTAGCAGTATTAGGGAGACTTGCCTAAGGTCTCCTACTGAATAGGTGCTGGCTTACTGAACAGGCAGAGCCAAGATTCAAAACCTGGTCTCCTGTGTCAGAGGCAGAGCCCTTAACCATTACACCTTCCAGCCACACTATTTAGGATTAGGCCTTTCCGATACATATCTCGTCAGTTTATTTTCACTTCAGGTCCAATTTTTTACTTTTCCCCAGAATATTATTGGAGCATATAATAAAGATTGCAGACTAGACTGTTACTGATAAATCCTTTAATTCTATCTGTTCTGTGGGGTTTCTGTGGCTCAGAGTGTAGAGATTGCCTCTTTTGCTAATAACTGATCCATACAAGCTCTTGGGGAGATAGAATCACAAAGTATATAAAGCATTAGGTAAAGGTACCTGTCTTGTGGGTTGTAGTCGTTTTCTTTGCCTTTGAGAGCGAGTTTGACCACAATTTATTATGTGATAATGTCTCAGAGTATATTTATAGTTTACTAGCTGAAGACCCAGCCTTGCTCAGGTATGTACTGTATTTAGTTGTTGTTGGGTCCGGCCACTTTTTCTAACTTTGACACACAGTCACTCAATGACCAAGCTTGTGACCTTTGGGGTCCTTGGCCATCGTCCCAGTTCCAATCACATTTTATAAACTGATTTGAGATAGGCAGTATAAAAGCAGTGGGAGCAGTGAAAACGGGACAGAGGGGGGTCCAAAGTCATCAGGATTCTAGTAGTATGTTAGTTTTAAGGCTCAGATTGGAGTATATTTAGCTGCATTGGGTATGCACTGGGTGTGCACTAGGCGTCCCCATAGCAGCTGATGCCTCCCCTTCTTCCTCCGTCGACAAGCGGGGTTTAAACGGTTAGACAGCAGTTAACAGGGGCAGCTACGGACCAATCTTTTCTAGCAGTATGCATTCTGCAGAATCTAATTGCAAGGTATTCATCTAAAATGAACTCCTTTGCATCACTACAGGTTTTCTTTAATAAAGAGGTACATGCTGTAATAATGCTGAGAAATACTGCTCTATATAGGTATGACTTGTAATCGATGTTGCGTCATAAACATTGCATACTGGTAGCAGTACAGTGACAGAATATAAAGGTAAAACAGTTTTTAAAGCACACACTATACAACTCTAAACTTATACTGATACTCAACTGACCATAAAGGATGCCAGACTATTTTTCAGCACCACATACTTTATGTGACAGCACCTATCTGGGGAAGATGCAGTCATTTTGCTGTTAGACTTTGATGCTTGCTGTTAGATCTCCACTGCTATTTTGGAACACTAAACAAGAAAATTAAACATCTAAATGTTTGCTGTGGACTAGTCTGATATTTTCCTGCACTTTCCTACATGATTTAAATTTAAAAAATGAACTGAACATTCAACTTTCAAAAAAAAGTTCATAAACGGTGGTAAAAAACAAAATAAGGTCATTCCCGAATTCAATAAAGCTAAACATCACCTGATAAAATCAGTTTAACGCATACATCAGTGAAACATTAATACGGGTCCTCTTTGCTTATGATTTAACATTTCAAAGACCTATCAAATGCAATATGTAGAAAATGCATTACACAGTGAATCAAGCGGGATAAAAGGTCTATGTCATCACTTCAGAGAGAGTGAAAGAAGATGAAAGCAACGTGATGACAATAACATAGGGGCTTTGAAACCCAGAGGGTGGTTGATGAGTTTACCAGACATGACCGGCTTCTCTACATTCCAAGACGGGCATTCTTGTTCGAACTGTACACATGCTGGATTACATGGATTACAGCATTAGAAGGCTTTGATACACAACCCTCTAAAGCCTAAACATGATTATTGTGATTACAACAGCTCATCTTTGTATTACTCACAGATTCTCTACCAGGGCATGTGTGCTCAAAGAAGCATTTCCCATAGGTTCAGGGATGCTTTTGTTACAGCAAATTCATTACCACAAATTAGAATTAATATTGTAATAAACCTTACAGGAATCACATAATACTAAAAATATAAGGAACTGTACAATTGTTTTGTCCATAATTAAGGGCTACTAGTTTTACGTGTATATAAAGTGGCAGGTACTTGTCATACCCATTAAAGCAAACCTGTAGTGAAAATATAACTTATGAGATAATGAAGTATGTGTAGTACAGCTAAGAAATAGAACATTGGTAGCAAAGAAAAGAGTCTCATGTTGTTTTCCAGTACAGGAAGAGTAAAAAAAAAGCTTCAGTTGTTATGTATGCAAAAAAGCTTCTCTGTGGTGTTCAACCAACTTGGGTGGAACACAGTCCTGTTTTCTGAAACACTTAAACAGCCAAGAAACATTGGCCCATATGCAATTAATTTTTTCACCTGTGTTCTCTCCTAGGAGATAATTTTCATCTTCTCTGTAAACTAAATGTTCAACATTTTACAATTGAAAAAGTACCCAAAAATTTGTGAAAAAGTTCTATCAAATTAATTTTGAGTATTTTCTTGCTTGCCGGTGACTTAAAAGGTATTTTATGACAAGTTGTAAAAATATCACTTAGGAGAAAACTCAGGAGAAAAAGTGAATTGCATATGGGCCATTGAGAGACAGTTTGAGAGAAGGAATTACTGCAGGAAAGTGCAAATGGTCATTATTTCTGCTTTGTTGTATAGCAACGCGTAAAAAATATGCGTTGCCGCAAATCTATGCGTGCGTAATGCGGCAATGCATATTTTTGTACGCGTTGCGGTACACAATAGTGCTAATTACAGTCGGGAATGCGGAAAAAGCTACGCGTGGCCAGTCCTGACGGGCCTGTCGGCAAAAACGAAACTAGCTGGCAGCGGGGGACCAGAGGATTAGTGAGTGACTGCGAGGGCACAGGACTGCTGCAGGGGGCTGGTAGAAGCCCCAGGTGAGTAAAACTCATTTTTTTTCTGGCTTAAAGGAATACTATCAAACTTCATCAATTTCTGGCAGTATCATTAATCAAAATTCAATCAACAGTCTGATGGAACACAGCATATCTTTTTGCTGTGCAGTGTCTTATTTTATTTATTTTACCTTATAGATTGCGTCCCCTTAGAAACTGACGGCGACGGGGAATGGGGCAGCTCATTATATGAGAGGGGATTCCTCTATGACAGTGTAGCAGTGCCTATCCTACTTTCCCCACATCATAGCGCATTATTCAGCGCATGACCCGCCTAAGTAGCCTGCTCTGAGGAGCGAGAGACAAGACAACCTCTCTCAAATCTGCCCCAGGAGGCTTCTGTGTGTCGGGCTCGGGCTGCTGCCGCCGCATCGTCCTTGCTGTTTGCTACGGAACGGCAAACACATTAGCTGGAGGAGGGCGTGTCATTGCTCCTGAAAGCATTGGAAGCAGGAGCGGAAGGGGAGGAAGGCTCATGACACGCCCTCCTCCAGCTAATGTGTTTGCCGTTCCGTAGCAAACAGCAATGACGATGCGGCGGCGGCAGCCCGAGCCCGACACACAGAAGCCTCCTGGGGCAGATTGGCTGGGCAGAGTAGGAGAGAGAGAGAGGTTGTCTTGTCTCTCGCTCCTCATAGCAGGCTACTTAGGCGGGTCATGCGCTGAATAATGCGCTATGATGTGGGGAAAGTAGGATAGGCACTGCTACACTGTCATAGAGGAATCCCCTCTCATATAATGAGCTGCCCCATTCCCCGTCACCGTCAGTTTCTCAGGGGACGCAATCTATAAGGTAAAATAAATAAAATAAGACACTGCACAGCAAAAAGATATGCTGTGTTCCATCAGACTGTTGATTGAATTTTGATTTATGCTACTGCCAGAAATTGATGAAGTTTGATACTATTCCTTTAAGTGTCTCTTTAAGGCTGTATTCACAGTGGGACGTTGCGTTTTAATGCCACATTAAAGTCACAATGTGTCTGCATTAAGAGGTAACGCACTGCAAGCAGTGAGTTACCACAATGCAACATTTTTTTAACTCGACTTTAACGTTGCACTGTGAACGGCCCATAGGATTAGCATTGCAGTGCG
The DNA here is from genome assembly GCF_040937935.1 of Hyperolius riggenbachi. Taxonomy (NCBI): domain Eukaryota; kingdom Metazoa; phylum Chordata; class Amphibia; order Anura; family Hyperoliidae; genus Hyperolius; species Hyperolius riggenbachi. Next base: position 316,706,742 of record NC_090648.1, read on the forward strand.
GTAAGCTGCGTTATAAGACTTTATAACGTGCAACCATAACGTCCCACTGTGAACGCGACCTAAAGAGAAAATGATACTTAACTCCTAGGAGATAACTCAGGTGAAAAAAAAATTGCATATGGGCCAGAGTGGGACTTTAAAACAGCAACTGTGACAGTCTGATGCAATGTTATAAAAAGCTATATAACTAAAAAATAAAATATGAGACTTGTTTCTTTGTTACTAATGCTCTATTCATTATCTGTACTACATATACAATTCATTATATCATCATTTTTCACTTCAGGTTTGCTTTAAGGCTAGGTTCACAGTGGTGTATTGCGGTGCGGTAGATCAGCCCCTTTGTAATGTGTCTTGTCAAGTTGCCATACCGCACCATATATGCAATGTTGACAGTGCAGCCGGCTTGTTACGGTATAACGGCCTGCAGCATCATAATGCACTACTTGCTGAATGAGTATGCAATCTTATCGATTAGCTATTGAGTGAAGTAGAAGTTTCAGTATTTTATTCCCTACATTAGCTTCAAAACCATGTATATATTTTGTATTAGTTTACGCTTTGTTTATCGCTTTAGGGCCTTTTTCCACTATCGGGAATTCCATGCATTTTCTGAATGCAGATTCGAAGAATAACCAATACAAGTCAATGGGCCTCTTTCCACTAGCAAAAAAATCTGCGCGCTGGGCTGTGCAGAAAAAATCTTCACAGCGGAGCCATCAGAATTCGCACACTGCGAGCATAATGTGCAATTTGCATGTAATGTAATTAATAGGAAAAACGCATGCATTTTCGGCATTCGAATTTTTCCATGCAAATTCGTGTACGTTTTCATGTAGTATTAATGTAAAAGTACACAGGCACTGACATGGTTAAAAATGCATATTTACAAAAATAAAAAAATTTGCATACAACTGCGCATGCGAATTTTGTTTTACGCGTTTTCCCTAACAGAATCGCACCACACTAGTGGAAAGGTAGCCTAAGAGTCTAACCAAAGATGAGATTTGAGTTTCATACCACTTTAAGTTACAATATAATACATTGAATTTCATCTGAACATTATTAAATAAAATCCATTCTTGTGATATACTCATGTTCTGTAAATGATCTTGCCTCAGGAATTATGTCTAAAGAATTTATGAGCACTAATCATATCCACCAGAGCTGTATGTAATCACCAATGAAATTAACCCTCAAAATGGAGCCCCCTGGCGGTTACCATTAGGATGCATCCATTAACAGTTAGCATTATGGTACGAAATTAACAATTTAAAATTGGTCTATTTAGTAATAATGTAGTTTTACTATTAATATATCCAGAGTGTTTAATATTTATATTCCAAGAACTTATTAGGGACTAGGAGTTTATATGCTTCATAAAAAGACAGTCTGAATCCTAGTAATTCCTGTTTGTTACCTCTAGGTCTTAATACTGAAGAAGCCTATATAGTATAGGGGGAAAAATCCCTTTGCTAATCAAGCAAGTATGTATCAGATGTATGCATTAAACTGCCCATTAACCACTTGCCGACCGCACACTCATAACGTGCGTCGGCAAAGTGGCAGCTGCAGGACCAGCGACGCAGTATTGCGTCGCCAGCTGCAGCTTAATTAATCAAGAAGCAGCCGCTCGCGCGAGCGGCTGCTTCTTGTCAAATCACGGCGGGGGGCTCCGTGAATAGCCTGCGGGCCGCCGATGGCGGCTCGCAGGCTAGATGTAAACACAAGCGGAAATAATCCGCTTTGTTTACATTTGTACGGCGCTGCTGCGCAGCAGCGCCGTAAGGCAGATCGGCGATCCCCGGCCAATCAGTGGCCGGGGATCGCCGCCATGTGACAGGGGACGTCCTGTCACAGGCTGCACAGGACGGATAGCGTCCTGTGCAGCCCAGATCTCCCGGGGGCAGCAGGTAGGAGAGGGAGGGGGGGAATTTCGCCACGGAGGGGGGCTTTGAGGTGCCCCCCCCCCGCCACCCACAGCAGGCAGGAGAGATCAGACCCCCCCAGCACATCATCCCCATAGGGGGGAAAAAAGGGGGGCAATCTGATCTCTCTGCCTGCACGCTGATCTGTGCTGGGGGCTGCAGAGCCCACCCAGCACAGATCAGCTAAAACAGCGCTGGTCCTTAAGGGGGGGTAAAGGGTGGGTCCTCAAGTGGTTAAGACTAATATTTTGCAGAGATATTATGGGCAGTTAATTAATGGCTTTAAAATACTAATGCTGCCCAAATCGCTATGGACCTTGTCCAATTCACTTTGGGCCAGATCAAATTCATTTTTTCTTAGTTTTCTCCTGGGTAATATTTTTACATTATAAACAAAATGCCTCTTTACACAAATCTGTAGCGAAAATAAACATATGAGTTTAAATGTATAGTACGGATCATAAATAGAACATTAGTAGCAAAGAAAAGTCTCATATTATTTTCCAGTACAGGAAGAGTTAAAAAAAACTTCAGTTGTTATCTATGCAAAAGAGCTTCTCTGAGCTAATGACTAAAGCCCCATACACACGCTCAACAGCGGTCTTTTATGCAGCACAATTGTCAAACAACTTTTGTTGTGAAACAAGTTGAACAACCAAAAGAAAAGTTGCTTGCTATTGTCCATACAACAAGACAGTTGGATTGACGTCTTATCAGTCTTATCAGTTGTGTGAACTGATAAGACTGATAAGACGTCAATCCAACTGTCTGTCTTGTCAGTTGTGTGAACAATAGCAAGCAACTTTTTTTTTTGGTTGTTCAACTTGTTTCACAACAAAAGTTGTTTGATAATTGTGCTGCATAAAAGACCGCTGTTGAGCGTGTGTATGGGGCTTAACTTGGTTGAACTCAGTCCTGTTTTCTAAAGACCTTAAACAGTCAAAAGAGAGACAGCTTGGGATAAGGTTTTACTGCAGTTAAGTTCAAAGGATCAATAGCTCTGCTTTGTTGTGCCATTTAAAATATAGAGTGTGAATTCTAAATTGCAACTGTGACAGTCTGATGCAATGTTATAAATAAAGCTATATAACTGAAAATAAAAATAATAGACTCTTTTCTCTGCTACTAATGTTCTATTTATTATTCGTACTGCATATATAATGAATGGTAAATCATCTCAAAAGTTTATTTTCGCTTTAGAGTTGCTTTTAGCCACCAGCAAACAAGAAAATATTCAAAATAATTTTGACAGTACTTTTTCACCTACTTTTTGGTACTTTTTCAATTGCAGAGTGCAAAAGTTATCTTAAACAGAAAATGACATTTTTGCACTTAGAAGATTTTTTACAATATTTGTACTATTTTTCAAATGTTTTCAAGGTAATTTGAAAAATACTATAATTCTTCAATTTTTGTTGCTCCTTTCCCTTATAATTGCTCGTGAAATTAAACATTTAAGTAATTACTGATAAAAAGTCTGTTTTCCTGAAGAAAAAACCTTTAGATGCCTATCTTTAAAAACAGATGAATTATTAGAATGCTACATTTGTAAACCTTCTCTGGTCATCCTTATAGGAGTAACTTACTACTGCAAGTATTTTTGTTAGTGATTTGAAGCCCATTGGTATCTTGGTCAATGGGTCACAGCCCATGAGGCTTACTTAAAATATACAATTTTGAAGATGGCACTAGAAAGATCACTAATCCCTGTGAAATAGAAAAAAAGCATATAGATACTGGTCTGGTCCTAGTAACAAAAACACTTTGATAGTTAAAACTGCTACACCTAGGATATAATGCAAACCTTCATATGAAAGCTCTACAATGCTGCTGAGAGCCAACACCATCTCTAACCTCTGTCTGCTTTGTAATTATATATTATTAGCTTTAGGAAAAGGCATTGGTCCAGCCATTTTGAACATTTCTTGAGTTAAAAAGATCATGGATTAAAAGACCTTGCCATGGATGATGACTTAGAGCTTTGTTGTGGATATTTAACACAAGCGCTTGTTTGCTACTTTATGATGGGACAGCCCATTGTCCCAGTGAGCGGATTCTGTTAACCCTTACTACCAAGTGAAGTACCTAATGTTTGTGTCACAGCTGCAGGCTGTAGGTATTACAAGGTGGTCACTGGTAGTTATTGCTGTGCCATCTGAGCATGGGGGCACTCCTGGGTGTCAGTGAAGGCACCATATAGATTTGAACATATGGCACCGCAATGTTTGCCTTCCTGAAGAACAGGTTTAAAAGGCACTGTCCAAGAAACCTAGACCTTAAAATGTTTACTTCAATACCCAATATTCTATGTTCCGTCTACTTTTTATGTTTAATTTCCATATTGGATTTTTTTTTCATTCTCTATATCTTCAATTTTGGTAGATTTGTTGACAGGATGTTCTAGAGTGAACTGAACAATATACTGTATACTGTAGTTTGATTATATGATTTCCACATTTGAAGAATGCGGCCAAAATATCCATTGTTTGTAGTCAGTACATTTTTATTTGGTTTTCAAAAATGTTGGGATTTTGTTTGTGTACACATCTAGAAACTACACATGTTGGGAGAGTTTTGGTCTATGGGTGTGCACAAATGTTCAATCCATTAATAATGGGATAACTGTATGGCATTATATATGGAATGGTTTGAGATAGTTTGAAATCACAGGAATTACTTCAAAGTGATCAGAATTTGTTCTTCTGTCATGACAGCTTTATGGAACTGGTCATCCTTTCGGATTTCTAAGACATGATCCAATCATGTCTGCCTGAATATGACTCCTTAAAAAAGATAGGTCTGCACACCTTATTTAAGTAGTTAGAAATCAGCTTCTGAAACTCTAAATGGGTCCTCAGTCTATAAACCAGGCAATAGGCCCTACATATACATGTATATATATATATATAAATTGACTCACCAGCATCAAATGCAAATATTTGTGTATTGAAAAAGATCAAAACAATCACATGTCCTTAGAAACAATTAGGCATACAGTATGCTGACCCCAGCCCCAAAGTATACCCTGACAGCTCCGTTTCGGGAGGACCCTTCGTCAGAGGGTATACAAGTGGGTATATTCTGGCAGCAGCCAGAATATAGCCACTTGTATACCCTCTGAAGAACCCTGGTCAAAAGCTTGAATCCTACATCAAAGGCAACAGCCTCAACCAGTATGCTATCCACCTGACCCTGGTACAACAGAGTTTCAAAGACTTTCTTGAGCTCTCAGAGGCAGTTTCACACCCAGAGCACCCCTAAAACCCACTTAAATCACCAACATTTCTGTTACCTTATTAACTACCATGTATTTTGTTTTTGTGAAAACGTGCTTGTTTTTGCAAATACAAAGGTAACAGGAAACTTGATTTTGTTCATCATGGATTACTTGTTTGTTTACCAAGACAAGGAGTGGAAGTAAACTAAAGTAATAATACAAATATTTTCATGAGGGTATGGTAAAGCTAGAACCCTGGACAAATGTGTGTTATTGTACTTCACTTCATGTGCTAGTCATCACCTACCTAAATGGTAAAAATGGAAAACCAATATGAAGGATATTCTCTTCCACGAGGACCTTGGATATCAGGTTATCAGAAGTTCTAACCCACTCAATGCTCTGATGACATTTTTAAAGAGGTTTTAGCTTGATTTGGAAGTTGAAAGTGGGGCCTCAAAAGTTGTACAAACAGAAAGTGGCGCTGATGGAACAAAAAGATATCATGGTAGCAAGATATCTAAAGTTCAGTAAAAACCTGGTGTTTACAAATTCCTGTTGCCTGTTGGATGAATTTTATTGTTATTTTTGTTGCCACCTACCCAGATGAAACATGTTTCATAAGACACAGCTGTATCTGGAAATGAAAGAACTGGAATCCATATTCAGACCTCATGAACAAAATGTACTGTGTTCTGGAAGAGCAGCTGAAGCCCTGAGCACATAGCAGAAGCTCCGGACTCAGGCTGCCGGACACCTGTTGTAGATTGAGGTAAAGTATTACAATTTACTTTGCTGGAAAGCTTAGCGGACCAATTTGGCAGAAATAAAAAAGCATTCAGTCTTTGTAGTAATGATTCAGTTACTAATAAGAAAAGTGGGAACAGAGATCTATTTAAATGTGAACCACACTGGAAAAGGTATAAAATATTTAAAGTTCTAAGCATTCCTTGGCTGCCAATGACCACATGTTAACTGACAGGTTACTGGAAATAGAATCTCTTGCAAAATACAGCTTTTGGGAAAGGGTGAAACGTTTGAAGTTTCAAAGGTATATGCTTATTTTCACTTTCTGAGTTGCTTAAACATTCCTATAATTATGTACTTGTGGCATTTGTGGTACCTTTGTATCCAAGAGTACACAAATCAAGGATCACAAAAGCATCATAATACAGATTGCAGAAAACAACAACATGTGAAGCATTTTTTAATACCTTCCTTTAGGCCTTCAAGATTGTGTATACATAAAGTTTTTATCAATCAGCAGACACATCTATGTAGACTCAGATTGAATAGTACACCTACAAAATGGGATTCTCAGTGTAACAGGTTCAAGAAGCTTTACAACCTATACCATGGAATGTACTGCAAGTCAACCTTTTGCTTCAACAGTCGCAGTGCATTTTAATAACACATCTTCGATCAGTTTTCCCTCCACCCATCTTCTAAAAAAGTTGTCGGGGAAGGAAGAGAATGGAATACAAAATGGCAAAAGAGACGTAAAAATACTCTATGTAAGATGAAAGAGGAAGGAGAGAGCTGAGGAAGCGCTACCGAAAATGGAGGGAAAAGAGTAAGGAAACAAAAGACATCATGGGTCCCAGGATGCCTCTGAATTCCCTTCTCACTGCTAAAACACCTTTGCATATATAATAATAATAATAATAATCCTTCAAAAGAAATGAGCAGACTCCGGCACTCCATCAAAATCTTCTCTTTATTCACGCCACATGTTACAGGTACAAAAGGACGCCCCTCAGTCTACAGCTGTTTCACGTGTACAACACGTGTACAACACGCCTCTTCAGGACATAATAATAATAATAATCTGAACATTTGTATAGCTCTTTTCTCCTGTCGGACACAAAGCGCTCAAGAGCTGCAACCACTGGGACGCGCTCAAGAGGCCACCCTGCAGTGTTAGGGAGTCTTGCCTTGAACTCCTTACTGAATAGGTACAGGGGCGTAGCAATAGGGGGTGCAGAGGTAGCGGCCGCATCGGGGCCCTTGGGCCAGAGGGGCCCCGAAGGGCCCTCCCTCAATTACAGTATTAGCTCTCTATTAGTCCTGTGCTCATAATAATCACTTCTATAGATACTTTGAATAGTGGTAATCATTAACAAACAGTTCCCCATCCCCTTCTTGCACCTCTGACACTGTAGTTGCCATTGGCAGGTTTTGGTACGTCGTATCAATTGTTATGTATAGAGTGCTAGGGGCGCCCCATTGTAAAACTTGCATCGGGGCCCACAGCTCCATAGCTACGCCACTGAATAGGTACTTGACCTAGCCAGGATTCGAACCCTGGTCTCCCATGTCAAAGGCAGAGCCCTTAACCAGTACACTACCCAGCCACTACACCCCATTCCCCACTGCCTTCCCTGGTGGTAAGCCGCCAATACCCATGCATTAAGGTTCAGTCAACTTGTCCATCCTGACATGAGTCCCCGTGATATTATGTTTGTTGTAAATACTATATCACTCATGGGTCTGCTACAAAGTTTCTGGCATTATAAGAGTCCCAAAAGTTTACCTATCCTGCCCATAAATGAATAAATACTCTGTCTTGTTTACCCCGCTGAGAGGATTAACTCTTTCAATCTCATTATATCATTCAGCATGTTTATGATTTCTGATTCGAAGTCATGGCAATCAGGAGTCTCACAAAGAGTAATATCTGTCTAAATAGGATTTTTTTATATTTTGTTTTTGAAAAGAGACCTTGTAATATACATAAGAAGGCAATTTGTGGATTATAAAGCATAGTGGTAATATAAAGTAGCTTGTGTAATTAAAGTGTTTTCCAAAAACATCTGAATGTTGTGACAAGACCGCCACACAGATATGTAACTAACTATCTCAATGTTAACTTGCCAACAACTGTCTGAAGTTAATGGATTGGAGCTATGCAACTGGACTAGGGCTCTGTTGATTTTATGTCACACCAGGCATTCACAGATCCATGTTATTGGCATTAAGTCATAGCTCTTTCCTGTTCCAGGTTGGTCTGTCACGTCTTATGAAGACAGGCTATTGGCTGGTAGTGGGAGGTTGCTGTGTCCTTGCGAGGTAGTTATTGATCACAACCTGCCTTCTATGGAATAGTTAGCCTGAGTGTGAGCTCATCTGCTAACAGCTGATCCATCTGTGCTGCCTGCTGTTTATGCACTACTGGTAATTTCATTAGTAAGTGGATCATGTCCAAACCAGGTGCTGTCCAGCTCTTTATGCTCTTGACCCACTGCTTGGTTTTTGTTGCTGTGATTGCGATTGCCTCATCTTCTAGGAGATTGCTGTGATCTGCTCTCAGATTCCACTATCACTTTGCAATGGTGTTATGTGTGTTCTCTTTCTCCTCATATATTATCTCATATGTTAAGTGTCTCTTGCTGATAACTTTGCTGTTACTGTGTTGTTGCACATAGCAAAAAGTGTTGGAGGCTGGCACTTCCAAAGTAGAAAAAAGCTCTTTAATGAAGCATTAAAAACAGTGGTAACACAGCGACAGCCCGCTGTTTCAGGTATTAGCCTTTCTTCAAGCCGTTTCAACCACAAATGAGATGACATATACATTCAGCATATATAGTGTCAGCCCACCCAAATGTCCAATCAATTCAAATCTCCCACAGCCAATCACATTACCTGTGCCATTCAGAGGACCTGAGTGAAGACTACATCGCCAACATGCAAAATAGCCTGTAAAGCAAAGTACTGCGGAGTGTATCAGCGCTCCACGCCGACAAAGAACCACCTCCGCATTCCTATTCGCTGCAGCAAGGTCAGGTGACTAAGGATCTGTCAGCGTCACCCCGTACGCGTTGTGTGGAGTCCATCCATGGCTCAGCGCATACTCAGTGCGCATAAAGCATTGAATGAGACGTCAACAGTCTCCCGCCCACAAGGGCGTACGCTAGTGACGTCACATGTAAACAAAGCAGCCGCTTTCAACAGCGGCAGTGTATGGTATCCACAGCAGCGCGTCCCTGGCAACGCTCGCTCACCAATAGCAAAATAATAGCAACACTTACCCAATCCGCTGCAGCGAATCAAAGTTAGCAATCTCTCCACCCAGATTCCCCAAGCCAAGGCAATATGAAAGCTCTGTAATAAAGAGCAAAATAACACATTAAAGCAAGCATCATGTCAAGGTATTATTATATACAAAACCCCAGATCATATTCTCTATTTAGTCCGCCCTCCCCCAATACACCCAATCTCCTGATCCACCCCGCCTCCCTTTTAAGTAATTCCTTAAGTCTACTATGTCTTCCCCTCCATGTAATAGGTACCCCATCTATAATTTGTACTTTAAGTTGTGACACACTGTGGTGCATGCTAGTGAAATGTGCTGAGACAGCCTGTTTCATGTCTCCATTTCTAATTGCACTTTTATGAGAACAAATCCTATCTCTGATTTTTTGGGTAGTCATACCTATGTAACCCAAGCCACATGGGCACTTGAGATAGTAGACCACATAGCTTGACTCACAGGTATATAGATCTTTAATTTTAAACTTAATGCCCTTAGAGGGATGTGTGAACTCTGACCCTTTGGTTATATGTCCACAGAGGTGACAGCTCAAGCAGGGAAATGTCCCCACTCTTTTATTAGACTCCTCAGTTGTTGCTGTATGGTAAAAAACCTTATCCCTAATCGTGGGGGCTTTTTTATATGAAAACAGTGGAGGATGTCTAAACTCAGGGATATTGGGAAAACCATGACTCAAAAGGTGCCAATGGCGTCTAATGCTTTTCTCAACGTCACTACTGCTAGTATTAAAGGTGGATACAAAAGGGAGCCGGAACTGTTTATTTGATTTTCTCTTAGGACGTGGCCCTTGTTGTAAAATCTGTTGTGGGTAGCCTCTCTGTTTAAATTTATACTCCATAGCCTCTTGTCGCTCCTGTAAGGAGTCAGGGGAAGAGACAATCCTACTTAGTCTGGCCAGCTGCCCCCTAGGGATAGCATCTTTCACATGGGAAGGGTGGAAGCTTTCGTAGTGTAATAGAGAGTTCCGGTCTGTATCCTTGATAAAAAGGTCAGAAACAAGTGACCGTCCCTCTCTAATGATAGTGGTATCCAAAAAAGTAACACGTTCTATACTTGAATGACTTTGCTTTACAGGCTATTTTGCATGTTGGCGATGTAGTCTTCACTCAGGTCCTCTGAATGGCACAGGTAATGTGATTGGCTGTGGGAGATTTGAATTGATTGGACATTTGGGTGGGCTGACACTATATATGCTGAATGTATATGTCATCTCATTTGTGGTTGAAACGGCTTGAAGAAAGGCTAATACCTGAAACAGCGGGCTGTCGCTGTGTTACCACTGTTTTTAATGCTTCATTAAAGAGCTTTTTTCTACTTTGGAAGTGCCAGCCTCCAACACTTTTTGCTATATGGATTGGATCTGATGGTGTGAGGATCTTTTGAGGCTTGGGCACCCTTATCCCTGTGTTCAGCGAGTGCCACTCTTTTTATCATTGTTTGTAACTGTGTTGTTGCACTGCAGTTGGGAGTACACTTTGGATGGTTATTTGGAAAGGTGGTCCTTCATCTTTATTACTTCTTTGAGTATATCTCCTTAGTCTGGTAGCTAGCGATTCCTCCAGATTTGATTTTGGCATTTCTGGTGCTTTGGATGAAATTAAGCTTCCAACTTAATTTTCTGGGTGGTATCTACTGTTGCTTTTCTTAATTGTGTATCCAGGTGTCTGCAGGATAACAGCTGTTTCCTATACAAGTTCAGTAATTTGGGTTATGGTGATAGTAAAGATAGTCATGAGGGCTTTATCGACATCTTTTAGCATGCTACATGATGGTCTGTCTCCATTAACGTCTGGTAATTGATCTCAAAAACTGACTGTAGTCATTCCATGATTTTATGCTTCATTTTATCTGCTGTGCTCAGTAATAGCAGGAATAACAGTGAAAACTCAGCTTAAGGTGCTGGCTGTACATCCAGTTGTTCTTCCAGGGGCTTGATTCATGAACCGGCGCTAAGCCGGTTAGTGAACCCTGTCACAGGGCCCCTAGTGGTCGGAACGCAAATTGCCTTCCAATCGGTTTCAGCACACAGATCAGGCAAGCTGTGGTCACGATCAGTGGGCAGAAACCGACGGAATTTGGGCAGCAGCCTGACTAGAAGGGAGCCTGTGGGTTACGGTAATTACAACTTACACACTATTTCTGGGTATAACTGCCACCACTTCTGCTTTCCCGGGCCAGAAGCACCCACTGACTAGCTATTTCTAGACCTGTAATTAAATCGGTTAAACACTCTATTCTGTCTAGCTAACAACAATACAATAGTAGCACCTCTCCAGAAGTCTGGGTTCGGTTTCTGTGTATAGCTGAATAATAGGGTAGCTGAATAAACAAAGGACGTTTGAACGTCGTTTATTAATGCAATATAAATAATTAATATATACAGACAATCAATAAAATCAACAATTATTGAGACATTAATAGTGCAGTATGAAAAGAAAAGGATAAAATACTTAGGTTCATGGAAAGATGTCCTTTTGTGGGAAAACTTGTAAAGTTCAGTTTCAGCAAATTCTTTGGTTTCAGCTCAGTTCAAAGTCCAAGCAAAATGGCTACCACTTGTTCCTCAAAGTGGCAGCAGCTCTCATGAAGGTGAAAATGGAGGAATGAGGGAGGAGTCCCTCACAGACACTTTTGAACAATGTACATCTTTAGGTGGAGTCTCAAGTACAGCCCAGGGGTTGGACAGGGGCGGTTAGCTCCCTGGATGGGTTCCCCATGCCCACCAAATATGACATTTGTCATATCTCGGCTTACGCTTTCCGCACACACATGACCATCACATATTCATATACCTCAGAATATGCCAGTTCAGATGATACCAAACTTGATTAGGGTAGAGGAATCAGTTCCTGAGAAGTTTAATAACTAGGTTGTAGGGGCCCCGGGCCCCTCTCGACTGGTATCAAGAGATTCAGCATGATCCTACAAATCCACTGATACCGCTCTAATAACTACCTTATTTACGGTATTCTGTAAATATGCAAAAAAACATATACAACATTCATTTCTTCCAGCTAATGCTGCAGCCAGGCTGTCTGGTGTCAAGCTGTGACTAGCTTCCTGGCTCTCTCTGTATGAAAAGGGCTCACCAAATGGTGGGCAATTGACATCTGCCTGAGGTAATTAAAAAGTAAACATTCCCTTGGACACAAGCATGGCCCAAGCTAATTAACAAATCAAAAGACATCCTGCACCTAAGTACTGCTAACTCTCTGCTGAGAAAAGAGAGAACCCAGATTGACTGCAGATGCTCCTACACAACCCATCTAGATCTTAATCGCATGTTCTGCACGGGCGGTTCAAGGACGCGGCTGCGGTCACGCAACCGTCCGTCACAAGCCCTATCACTTAGTGGGCGCAAACCACGGCACTAAGTAGTTTGCGCCCACACATCACTCTCAGTCCCGCTCAGTGCGCGCACACTGCTGTGCACCTGTATTAGCGTGCGGTGTGACGATAACGTTGCATTGGGTGCCCCTGAAATGACTCATCAATGCGCGACGTTTCAGGGGCAGCAGGTGCGACGTCATCGTCGCACCGCGCACTAATACAGGTGCACAGTTGTGTCCGCACACTGAGCGGGGCTGTGCGTGAAGTAGCTCTGCGCGGCCGTTAGTGTGCAGCCGTTAGCGGCCGTTGTGAGGCACTAAAGGTTTTTCACAGCGGCACTAACAGTTAGCGCCGCTTTGTGAGTCAAGCCCCAGGTCTTCTAGCATCCAGGGGTGTAATGTGTATTTGGTCTATGCCATCTCTATGCTAACAGCAATGTCCAAGCCACCATGACCCTTTTAGTTTGACCCTCTCTAATGTCAGAGATAAGTATACATGAACATTAGGGGGTTTAACTCAAGGACCCTTTTAGGAAAGGTATAATTCACCCAGCATTCAAACACGACTCTCCTGCATCAAAGGTGGAGCTCTAAATCACTACAATACACAGCTGTAAAATATATACTGTAGATAAGGAATGTCAAACTCCAGTCCTCAGGTTCCAAAGTTCTCACACATTTTTGGCACATCTCAAATGAATTGATGGGACTGAATCAGGAAAGGTGTGGTTCATCAAGTAGAATGCATTTCTCCCTTTCTCAGTCCATCCTAAACACTGCCATGGATATGGCCCTAGAGGACTGGGGTTCAACATCCCTGCTGTAGATATATAGGAAGGCAGACAGTTAAAACTACTAATACTGATAATTATTCATTTTGTCAGTGTTGAAGTTGGAGATAGCTAACTTGTCAAACAACACAAATATAAATAAGTGACCAGAGACAGAGCTGCAGTATTCTAACCTCAGGCTCACAATGAATGGTGCTTGTTGGATTCTAAATCACAATCTTCATACAGCCAGTAGCATGAGAATGACTGCTAAGGTGCAGGTTAACTTGTCATTTCAAGCTCATGCGTGGCACTTTGCTATTTGGCAAACCTAAAGGTGAAGCATCAAATGGTAATGTTGATGGGTGAAACCCAAAAAGAGCTTTGTAGTACTGAAGGACCGAACCACTCAACGACTTGCAGATGTTTCATATTGGCATGATTTCCTTTCTGAACAGTGTGTAATTTTGACAGGCTGATAGATTTGCATCTCTTGCCACATTTTTGCCAGCAATGAAAATTATGTTTTTTGGAATTACATTTATGAGTCCATCGCACTTTTCTGAGCCTGTTTTTTTACTCTGGCAACCATATATTAAATCGATCTCCTTCACTCAAGCAATTGTTTCCATGATCTTATTTAATGTAGTTTTGTCAGTGCCAACTTGTATATTGAAACTACTGGTGACAAGCTGAGAAAAGTCAAAGATTTAAATGTCAGTGCCAACAAAAATGTCACATGCTTTCCATACACCAGTATAGATATTCAAACCGACCCAATTTAATTTCTCATGGTAATTAATAAACCAGTAAAGAGTTTAATTGTGAAGACACATGTACGTGCAATATTAACAGTAAAGTGCAAAGAATGGGGAAGGATCAGAACATCCAAAAGGTTTTGGGTCCCCATTTAAGATGTATTCCAAACATCTGTTCTGGTGACACTCTGTCTGGTGCTGTCACAGGTGACAGAAATCAGGGGACATTTTTCTGGTGAGGGCTCTGATGACAATAAAAAACTATTGGAGATTCTAACCTTTTTGTACACTATTTAATACTGAAACAAAATAATGGTTAACTAGAGGAACAAATCTGCAGTCAGAATAAGCAACATACGATGCAAGGATGTAGCCAGGGCCGGATTTCCATCACAGGAGCCTATAGGCACAAATGTCCTGGCACCCTAGACTTCACCCTCCATAAACCTACAAACTCCCACCAAACTGCACCTCAATTGGGCTGGCTGTCCCAGCTGTCACTTCTCCCTTACTTCCCTTGCCTGTCATAGGTAGCTACAGGTGCCACTTATTATTAGGTAGCCAGAGGTACCCTCAGTATTAAGTTGCCCCCAACTGAAGGGAGATCTGGTCAGAGGAATGCAGAGAGCTGGGTGAGTAACCTCTTATTTACTTTCTGATCAGGACTTCTGATCAAAGGGAAGAAGGGGGGAGGAACTCAAGGAACAGAGTTAGCCGTCTTACTTTCATCAAGCGTCTGTAGGCACGTGCCTACATTGCCTTATGGTAAATCCGGCCCTGGATGTAGCTATTGTTTTCATATGATATTTGTCAATTTTCTTCATTTGTCCGGATGTCTCTAAGAGCTCTATTGCAATATGCACATTTGAGAACTTTAATTTTTAGAGTAAGCACTCCAGGTAACATAGTAAGTCTCAATCAAGAATCTAGTTACATAAGCCCTGCCGATACGCGCAACTGATATCTTCCTATAACAATATTTAGGGACAATTAAGATGGCCAAGCACTATGTATTTTTTTTTAGCCCAATTAAATGTTCAATTCGACAAATTATTTATTCGGGCAAAAATTTGGGTTTTTGCCCAATGATCTTGATTGATCAGCTGTTGGTATTTCAATCGACAACACAAAAACCGTGAGTCGATCACAGTGCGATCAAAAACACAGTTGTATGGTGTATAGCCGGTTTTACTCATTGCATTGTTGTAAGTTTGACCAGTGCAATGCTTAGTAGGTCTCTCAGTGCTACTGAGGCACAGATAGTAACATAAAAATTCAAAAATAACGTTTTTTTCCCCTTTACTACAGATTTACGTTCAATTCACATATTATTTAGAGTAGGCTGGGTTGACATAAAAAAGAGCTTTTCTTGTAAATTCTTTAAATCGGAGCTCTAGGCATTACATTAGAAAGAACATGTAGAGAAATAACTGCACATTCACATAGATGTTTCTAAGCATAGGCCACCTAGGACATTGCTCATTATCCCTACCACAGCTGCCGCTGAGGAATAAGTATCCGATCTGTATTGTAAGGAGGATGGAGTTTGGAGAGAGGAAACCCACACAGTCTCAGAGAGAACATATTAACTACATGTCCTGGCTTAGATTTGATCCCGGGACTCTTGTACTGCAAGGCAACATACTGTAAATAATGTTTTGTATGTGAAAAATTGCATATAAACTATTTTATTATAATCAGCCTAGGCTGATTACCTATGTGGAATTCTCACACTGCCCAAAGCCTGCATGTGCCCGCCACAGAGCCCCCACCACCCAAAGTCTGCACATGCAGCCCCATTGCTCAAAGCCTGTGCGGCGGTTGTGATTTGTGCAGGAAGGTGCATCCCTAGGTCTGGGTGTAATGCTGGGGAGGGGGTCATACTTTCTGACCACCCAGCGCAACAAGGCTAAGAGTAGCTGGATAATGGAAGAGGCTTCACAGATGGACACAGGAGTAATGAACAATGGAGAAAGATTGCCCAGAGCAACTGCAGCTCTGGGCCGCCTGTCAGGCTAGATGCTATGTGATACAATACACAACAGACGTAGTCGGTAACAGATTTGGGTTATACACGTTAATTCAGAAGTGTCATATTGGAAGGATTAGGCAGATTCGTAGTTGATAAGCGGGCAAAGGTCGGTACACAATACAATATTACAATAGATGATACTTCAAGAATATTACTAGAATATTACGAATAAATTACAAGATATATAGTTACAAAGTACAAGACTGACTGACTAGAGTACATATATATCGTGCTGATGTGCAATATATGAAATGTAGCTCTCAAATAACTCACTAGCTAAAGCACAAATAATGGTAATTAATAAGACAGACAACAGACAGACAGACGGAATGCTCAGCCAATCTAGTCGCTGTTTCAGCGATGGCGACATTCACACTGAGATAGACAAGACTAACAGGTAGGAGCAAACTAATGGCAATTGCTGCTATAGTTCGTCCTCAAGAACAAGGCTAGAGGGGATACTACCAGTCACCAACGTGGTGCTGGCAGAATCTAATTATCAGGATCAGAAGGACTTCACTGACCCCCGTAGGTCAGCAAACATCCAGCAGACATGACAATACAGAGCAAGGCATTATACATTTACAATAACAACTTTCACAGCATAGACCCAACGACAACTCAGAGAGCTGAACGCTATGTCGGGCGGGGTCAGAAATGGGAGGCAGACTTTTATGCTGGCCTCAGCCAATGGATGCAAATGCAAATTTCCACGCAGCTGAATGGTAATCACTCAATCCTGAGTTAGCTTGATTACCATTTGCTAGCTGGCTGTGAATGCAAAGGACTCCCATAAAAAATACATGCAGCATTATGTAACAACATGCATGCAGGAAATCTAGGGCTATCTGGCCACAGCTCAGCTGCAACAAGCAATTGGTGGAATGATGACAGCATCCTGAGCTGCCCAGAACTGCAGAGCGAATGCAAATGACAATGAGACTTATTGCGAATGCACAACCGAATGCAAGCAGATAAGCCAGAACTGTCCGTTTGCAGCTCCACTGCAATGGATAGAATACGCTACAGGAGGGATCCTTACACTGGGCTTACTTACATATTTCGATTAGTATTATAGGATATGTGGATTACTTCAATTTGTAACGATCGGTGGGCGCAGAGAGTATCTGATTACCGGTGATCTGCAGTATCGCCGGAAATACAGATATATACCAGATTATAAGTGATCTGCAGTCTCACCGATAATCCGATATACAAACTAACCTCTGTTCGCCTGAGTAGAGTGTAGTGTTTTGGTGTAACAGTAACACTAGGAGGCCTAGGCCTCAGTGCAGCAAGGAGAACTGCACGGATTCCTTCCGCAGACCTGAGCTCTCCAAGACGGGAGGAGTCAGACTGACAGTAGGAAGGAAAGTCCGAGAGTGACACTCAGGAAGAAGTGTCACTAACAGGACTGGGAACCGCCTCCAATCGTGAGGTCGGTTCTCGAGGTCAGACAAGCCAGGTCGTACACACACGGACAGATAAAGTACAAATACAGTAGGCAAAGGCGGAGTCAAAGTACAGGCAGGGTTCGGCAACGGGGTATCAGATATATCGGGGTACAAAATCAGGAGGCAGAAACAGAGTCTAGGAACGAGCCGAGGTTCGGCAACAGAGTATCAGAAATATCGAGGTACAAGGTCAGAGTTCAGGAGGATAGTCGAGGCAGGCAAAAGTCATAACATATAATCACAATCAAACTAGTACTTTAGCTATCAAATATCTAGCTAAGTGTAGGATTACAGCTCCAGCTGGTCCCGGCACACTTCAGGATCTGACTACGGATCTGGGTGCTCCCACGTATGTGATCGCACGCCAGACAAAGAGCAAGTGAACAACCAGCAGTATATATACTCTAGGACCTTTCCAGGACCTCCCTAATTGCTGGTCCAATGAGAGCAGTGGAATTTGTCAGCTGACCCAGCTGGTCAGCCGACACCCTTCTAACTGCTATTTAAACTCTGCCTTTCTGCTCGCGCGCGTGTAAGTCTGAATCTTGGTGGACTATCAGTCCCAGCCACACCAGTACTGTCATGCAATGTATCTAGTGCGGGGGCCGCCTCTGATGCGGATTCCGCCGCACTGCCTATGCGGCATGCAGCGTTTTTTCCGCGTTGTGACGCCATGCTGGACGCGGAAACAGCCGCCTCACCTTGAGAGACGGCGGCATTTCCGCGTTTCCTTACACAATTGAGCAAAAGAGCTCCAAGCATGACACAGGATGCGACTTCTCTACAGTCGACACACAGGACAGCATACTGCAATTATATTCAAGCAAGCTTCTGAGCCCATAAGCAATGGGCAATGTATTTTGTACTTTGTAATGGAAGGATGATCCCCCCTCCAACTGTTAACAGGCACAGGGTTGTTGGTGACTAGAAGTGCTTATGGGGTCTCTTGAGATGTGTTACCAGCACTGATGACTTTGTTTTTTATGGGGGGGGGGGGGCTCTCTATTTATTTAATATATACAAGAAAAAGGAACCAAAGGGATCAAATCCTAGTTGGATTAGACACTTTGTTTTTCATAGCAAAAGGCAGCTTGGCTGTGCATTATCAGTTATCACCTGCATGACTTTAGTTGGTCCTTTACGCATGATAGACACGCTGCCAGCAGCTCGAAAGATGTAATGAATCATTTGGTGTGATGAAAATCTAGTGTGCGTACGTACTTTAACACTGATATTTTTCTCATTAAACATTGGCAAATGATTACGTTTACTAATTTTGGCACCTCTACAAAGCTGGATATTTCTAAGTTCAGTTTCCACAAATTTATTATAGCACTGTAACCAGAATTGCTTAATTTAGTAGTATCAATAAAAACTACAGTGCTTGGAAATTAATCAAGGGAAAACACATTTCTTGTGAAATCCACCAGTTAAGTTATCATGTAGACTGTGAAGCTACATGAATATTCTCCCACCAGGGAGCTACTTTTGTCAGCCTAAAAAATGCAAAATAACACATTAGAACTATTCAGAAAATGTGTATGACGGCTGGATTGATTCAGTCCTTTTCTTTTAACAATTAGAATATTGCATATGTAAAATGTATTATTTACTGCTATGCAAACACAGAGACATTCAATTTCTTTAGTCTTCTACACGAGGGGTCTGTCACTTTAGGCAAAGAGATGGTAGTTTATAAAATAAAAGCACATTAAAGGCTTTCTAAAGGACACCTGAAGTGAGAGGAACATGGAGGTTGACATTTTCATTTCATTTCATTTCATTTATTTTTCCCAACTCTTTTCTCAGTTCTGGTAGAATAAAGCTCAGCCAAATTTTGATGTATTTCATGGGCACCCTCTTGGGATGGGTTACCTTTCTCATCATAATTTGTTATGGAAACTTTATTTATTATAAGGCAGATAAAACAAAGAAGAAAAGAGAAAACGTATTATAACGTCCGTCAAGTTCAGTTCTCCCTATCCAGTGCTTAAAGCAGTATTGTCACCATAAAATTTCAACAGCAACTGGTCTGAGTGTATTAAGTGATAAATATGCTAACCCTGCATTCAAAACTTTTTTCTGCTGTTATGGTTTGGAGTTATTACATACTATAGAAGCACTGGCCCTAGTGCCAAACAGTGCCAAAAAGTTGAATGCTGGTTGTTCTTTTGAATGCTGGGAGTTCTTTTTATATACAGGATCTTCTAAAAAAATTAGCATATTGTGATAAAGTTCATTATTTTCTGTAATGTACTGATAAACATTAGACTTTCATATATTTTAGATTCAAATACACACAACTGAAGTAGTTCAAGCCTTTTATTGTTTTAATATTGATGATTTTGGCATACAGCTCATGAAAACCCAAATTTCCTATCTCAAAAAATTAGCATATTTCATCCGACCAATAAAAGAAAAGTGTTTTTAAAACAAAAAAAGTCAACCTTCAAATAATTATGTTCAGTTATGCACTCAATACTTGGTCGGGGATCCTTTTGCAGAAATGACTGCTTCAATGCAGCGTGGCATGGAGGCAATTAGCCTGTGGCACTGCTTAGGTGTTATGGAGGCCCAGGATGCTTCGATAGCGGTCTTAAGCTCATCCAGAGTGTTGGGTCTTGTGTCTCTCAACTTTCTCTTCACAATATCCCACAGATTCTCTATGGGGTTCAGGTCAGGAGAGTTGGCAGGCCAATTGAGCACAGTAATACCATGGTCAGTAAACCATTTACCAGTGGTTTTGGCACTGTGAGCAGGTGCCAGGTCATGCTGAAAAATGAAATCTTCATCTCCATAAAGCTTTTCAGCAGATAGAAGCATGAACCCACTTTTGAACCAGAAAGAGCGGCAGAAGCGCCTGACCTGGGCTACAGAGAAGCAGCACTGGACTGTTGCTCAGTGGTCCAAAGTACTTTTTTTTAGGATGAAAGCAACTTTTACATGTCATTCGGAAATCAAGGTGTCAGAGTCTGGAGGAAGACTGGGGAGAGGGAAATGCCAAAATGCCGGAAGTCCAGTGTCAAGTACCCACAGTCAGTGATGGTCTGGGTTGCCATGTCAGCTGCTGGTGTTTGTCCACAGTGTTTTATCAAGGGCAGGGTCAATGCAGCTAGCTATCAGGAGATTTTGGAGCACTTCATGCTTCCATCTGCCGAAAAGCTTTATGGAGATGAAGATTTCATTTTTCAGCACAACCTGGCACCTGCTCACAGTGCCAAAACCACTGGTAAATGGTTTACTGAACATGGTATTAGCATAAAAGGAAGTTTCTGCACACCGTGTCAACACATGTGTGCTAGGTCATAAGTAGGAAAATTGCACAAGGGAAAGTACATAACCATAAAGCAGCACTCCATGCAACAGTATTCAAAAAGTATAACAATATTTATTAGGAACAACATATAGCACCATACATATAAAAACATTAAAAAGCACCCATAGGTCAAACCTCATCAATAAAGTCGTAAGATAATGGCACCTCAAATAGGTGATCCAGAAATATTAGTAATGACCAATTATCATCATCTGGGTGGCTCAATAAGAGCCCACACAGTGATAGAACCCGGGTTCTGTAACACTCAATTTGTGCCTAGAAAAAGTGCATATATATATATATATATATATATATATATATATATATATATATAGATATAGATATAGATATATATAGATATATATATATATATATATATACATATACATATATATATATATATATATATATATATATATATATAGTGCAAAGTACAGTATAGAACAACAACCTAGAAATAGTTTTTTGTATATTAGCTTCAAACATGCATCATAGTGAATAGTAAGTGCAATAAAGAGCAGCAAGGGATGCCATATAGAGGTGTATTATGATGCTGGAACTGACAGCAATGTGCAAGGAGAGAGCGCTTACGTGACCCAGGAATGAAGTCAGAGAGGTGACCAATAGGAAGGGATGCCCCCGGCAGGCAGCTCCACCGGTATCGCGGCAATCACGCCGCTTTATCAAGAGAGGGGGATCCTTGTCCGTATAGGCGGAATACGCCATATTATATAGTGCGGAGAAGCCGGTCACGTGAGCGCCAATTCGCGCACCACGTGACCGCGCTGACGTCACTCGTTCGCTAGACGAGGAGCGAGAGAACAAAGCGCAGGAGGCCACGCTGGAACGCAAGGAAATGTAAGTATACGGAGGAGCAGAGGGGACATCTCCAACCATAATACACAGTATATAGCCATCCATCCTGCTGTAAATTAAATCAGATTGAATTGACTAAATATCCACTGTATTAGCTAACAATATCCATCATAGACAGCAGAAAACCGTTGAATACATAATTATATATAAGATAGTCCATAAGTCCGTCCAAATAGGAAAAAGATAACACATCATTCTTCATAGGAATCCTTAAAGGGGCAGTCATGAATGGCGCAGCCCGACACAAATGGATCGTACCGTCGTATACAATTCCAAGGGGGGTCAATAGATAGTCCACAAAGCGGTCCATAATGGTCCCTCAAGATGTCCATATAGAATAACAGTCAAAGTAATTTCATATCATTATACAAGCACCAAAGAATCACAAATCATCTGTAACAGATCAGAAACATATGTTCAGGGCCGGATTTACCATAAGGCACTGTAGGCACGTGCCTACAGGCGCCTGATGATGGAAAGGCGGCTCAATCCCCTCCCCTAGAATCTCCCTCCCTCTTTCCCTATGCAGAGTTCCAAGCAGAGCATAAATTAGAGGTTACTCACCCAGCTCTCAGCATTTCAGTAATGAGTTCTCCCTTCTGTTTGGGGCACCATTAGCTACTTAATACTGAGGGTACTTCTGGCTACCTAATGCTAAGGGGCACTTGTGGCTAGCTATGATGGGTAAGTGACAGTTGGGACAGCCAGCATGCTTGTGGTGCAGTTTGGTGGTGTTTGTAGGTTCATAGAGGGCGAAGTCTAGAGTTCCAGAACATCCGAGCCTATAGGCTCCTGTGATGTAAACCCGGGCCTGCATATGTTAATGCATAATCACAATATCACAGAAAGCCAGTAAAATCAATCTCCTCATTTAGACCATTTGGGGACTTAGTATTTAAAGTATAGATCCATCTAGCCTCTTTTTGCAATAATTTCTTAACTAGATCGCCTCTCCTTATTGTAGATTTGATTTGTTCCAGGCCAATGACCTGGAGATTAGAATACGAGCTCCCATGAAATTGGAGAAAATGAGATGCCACTGATGTAAGGCTTTTTCCCCCACCCAAATCCCTTTGTGCCAATCTAATTTTCGACAGATGCTGTTGTATGCGAGTTTTCAGAGCATTCTTAGTCTGGCCCACATAGATCTTGGGACAAGTACATTTCAGTGCATATATGACCCCAGATGTTCTACAATTAATATATTGTCTCAATTTGTATTGGTGAGAGTTATTAGAGTTCTCAATATGTGACTGTCTGCGCATCAGTGGACATATATTACATGAGCCACAGGGATAACTTCCCTGGAGTCCCCTACCCTGTATTCTTCCCCCACTAGATCTGAAGTGGCTGGAACACAATTTATCTTTTAGAGTGGGACTTCGTTTGGCCGTAATAGACAGATGGGAGGGTATAAATACAACCAAATCTGAGTCTGATTGCAATATAGGCCAGGCACTACTAACGGCCTTATAAATATCAGGCCACCCACTATTATAAGTGGAACTTAATCTCACCAATTGGTTTGGAGGTCGGTGTCTGTTTATGAGAAGTTCAGTCCGATTTCTGTGGCGAGCTGTATAAAATGCCTTCTTGATCACCTTTCTAGGATAACCACGGTCCAGGAATCTTTGTTGCAAGTCCTCTGCCTGTCTGTAAAAATCAGTATCGTTAGAACATAATCGCCGAAGTCTGAGAAATTGGCTCAAAGGAATATTGTTTTTGAGAGATTTGTTATGGGCACTATTATAGTGTAATAAACTATTTACTGCAGTGGGCTTACGATATAAGTCTGAGATCAGTGTACCATCCTCTTGGATCCTAATGGTGGTATCCAGGAATTCCACTTGGCACGGAGAAATCTGTACAGTGAGAAAAATATTCATATCATTTTTATTTAGTTCAGATATGAATGTGGTACATAGTTCCTGAGGACCATTCCATATTATTAACAGATCGTCAATATATCTATGCCAGCCCATTATATATGGGTGGTACATAGAAAATTGTTCTCCAAAAACAATTTCCCGCTCCCAGAAGCCCAGAAAGAGGTTGGCTATGGCCGGTGCACATTTTGCACCCATGGCCACGCCGCATACCTGTTTATAGAATCTGCCATTGAAGATAAAGTAATTATGATCCAACACAAACTGTAAAACCTCCAACCCAATTGGTGAGATTAAGTTCCACTTATAATAGTGGGTGGCCTGATATTTATAAGGCCCTATGTAGTGCCTGGCCTATATTGCAATCAGACTCAGATTTGGTTGCATTTATACCCTCCCATCCGTCTATTACAGCCAAACGAAGTCCCACTCTAAAAGATAAATTGTGTTCCAGCCACTTCAGATCTAGTGGGGGAAGAACACAGGGTACGGGACTCCAGGGAAGTTATCCCTGTGGCTCATGTAATATATGTCCACTGATGCGCAGACAGTCACATATTGAGAACTCTAATAACTCTCACCAATACAAATTGAGACAATATATTAATTGTAGAACATCTGGGGTCATATATGCACTGAAATGTACTTGTCCCAAGATCTAGGTGGGCCAGACTAAGAATGCTCTGAAAACTCGCATACAACAGCATCTGTCGAAAATTAGATTGGCACAAAGGGATTTGGATGAGGGAAAAAGCCTTACATCAGTGGCATCTCATTTTCTCCAATTTCATGGGAGCTCGTATTCTAATCAATCAAATCTACAATAAGGAAAGGCGATCTAGTTAAGAAATTATTGCATAAAGAGGCTAGAAGGATCTATACTTTAAATACTAAGTCCCCAAATGGTCTAAATGAGGAGATTGATTTTACTGGCTTTCTGTGATATTGTGATTATGCATTAACATATGTTTCTGATCTGTTATAGATGATTTGTGATTCTTTGGTGCTTGTATAATGATATGAAATTACTTTGGCTGTTATTCTATATGGACATCTTGATGGACCATATGGACCGCTTTGTGAACTATCTTTTGATCCCCCTTGGAATTGTATACGACGGTGCGATCCGTTTGTGTCGGGCTGCACCGTTCGTGACTGCCCCTTTAAGGATTCCTATGAAGAATGATGTGTTATCTTTTTCCTATTTGGACGGACTTATGGACTATCTTATATAAAATTATGTATTCAACGGTTTTCTGATGTCTATGATGGATATTGTTAGCTAATACAGTGGATATTTAGTCAATTCAATCTGATTTAATTTACAGCAGGATGGATGGCTATATACTGTGTATTATGGTTGGAGATGTCCCCTCTGCTCCTCCGTATACTTACACTTCCTTGCGTTCCAGCGTGGCCTCCTGCGCTTTGTCCTCTCACTCCCCGTCTAGCGAACGAGTGACGTCAGCGCGGTCACGTTGTGCGCGAATTGCCGCTCACGTGACCGGCTTCTCCGCACTATATAATATGGCGTATTCCGCCTATACGGACAAGGATCCCCCTCTCATGATAAAGCGGCGTGATTGCCGCGATACCGGTGGAGCTGCCTGCCGGGGGCATCCCTTCCTATTGGTCACCTCTCTGATTTCATTCCTGGGTCACGTAAGCCCTCCCTCCTTGCACATTGCTGTCAGTTCCAGCATCATAATACACCTCTATATGGCATCCCTTGCTGCTCTTTATTGCACTTACTATTCACTATGATGCATTTTTGAAGCTAATATACAAAAAATAATTTCTAGGTTGTTGTTCTATACTGTACTTTGCACTATATATATATATATATATATATATATATATATATATATATATATATATATATATATATATGCACTTTTTCTAGGCACAAATTGAGTGTTACAGAACCCGGGTTCTATCACTGTGTGGGCTCTTATTGAGCCACCCAGATGATGATAATTGGTCATTACTAATATTTCTGGTTCACCTATTTGAGGTGCCATTATCTTACGACTTTATTGATGAGGTTTGACCTATGGGTGCTTTTTACTGTTTTTATATGTTTGGTGCTATATGTTGTTCCTAATAGATATTGTTATACTTTTTGAATACTGTTGCATGGAGTGCTGCTTTATGGTTATGTACTTTCCCTTGTGCAACTTAACATGGTATTACAGTGCTCAATTGGCCTGCCAACTCTCCTGACCTGAACCCCATAGAGAATCTGTGGGATTTTGTGAAGAGAAAGTTGAGAGACACAAGACCCAACACTCTGGTTGAGCTTAACTACTTCCCGACCGCCGTATAGACAAATGGCGGCCGGGAAGCTGACGCCGCAAGGACCGCCGTATAGACAAAATGCGGCGGTCCTTGTATGGGCGTGGGCGGAGCGATCGCGTCATCCGTGACGCGATCCTCCGCCGGGAGTCGGAAGCCTGGCATTTTGCCTCTGCTCGCCGGCCACTTAGCAGAGCCGGCGAGCGGAGGAATCCGTAACAATGGCCAATC
Organism: Hyperolius riggenbachi; assembly: GCF_040937935.1. Lineage (NCBI taxonomy): Eukaryota > Metazoa > Chordata > Amphibia > Anura > Hyperoliidae > Hyperolius > Hyperolius riggenbachi. The sequence goes on from NC_090648.1 coordinate 316,732,885, forward strand.
AGAATGTATAAGGCACTTTGTTAAGTAAACAAAGTGCCTTATACGTGCTTCCTCCTCGCCTCGTGGTCTCATTGTTGCAGAGACCACTAGCGAGGAGGAAGCACTTTGTGAGTATTACAGCACACACGTTTTTTTTTGCCTACAGCCCCCCTGATCTCCCACCCCAGGCCTCATACCCCCCCTGATCACCCCAGCAGACCCCTGCCAGCACCCTTGCACCCCTTTAAAAACCCCAACCCCCCCACCTATCACTAACTTTAAACGCTATCCCCTGCGTTAGGTCCCTAACTGCCTCCTAGTCACCCCTGATCCCCCCCCCTACCTTTAGATCACCCCCAGACTCCATCCCAGACTACCCCCCTGTATACTGTATACATCTGTATACAGCTACCTTACCCTCTGATCCCCCTCTGATCCCCCTCTGATCACCTGTCTATCACCTGTCCATCACCCCTTGGCACCCCCACCCATCAGAGCAGACCCTAACTGCCCCGCGGGGGTAACCGATCACCTGCCCAGGCCCTCGATTGCCCTCATACCCCCCTTCTGATTACATCCCCTGCTCTTTGTTTACATCTGTCCTCCCCAGCAATCACTAACTGATCTGCGATCAGTAACCCCCTGTGTCTGCCTCTCATCAGATCAGGACTCAGTTTGCCCCGTGCAGGCTCCTGATCAACCCCCCACTCCCTCAAATCGCCCTCAGACCCCCCCCCTAATCACCGTCCAAGTGCATTGTTTTTGACTGTGCTGCGCTTGTATTCGATTGTGCTGCGCTTGTATTTGATTGGGCTGCGATTGTATTTGATTGTCCCGTGATCTGCTTCGATTGTCCCGTGATTGTTTGATTGCCTGAGACCCCACTTCCCACCACACCCAACCCCACCCTCCCCCCCCCCACCACACCCAACCCCACCCTCCCCCCACCACCTCCAACCACCACCTTCCGAGTGCATCAGATTTGCTTGTGCTGTGATTGGAGTCGATTGTGCTGTAATTGTATTTGATTGTCCCGTGATCGGCTTCGATTGCCCCGTGATTGTTTGATTGCCTGAGACCCCACTTCCCGCCACACCCAATCCCACCCTCCCCCCATCACCTTCCGAGTGCATCAGATTTGATTGGGCTGTGATTGGAGTCGATTGTGCTGTAATTGTATTTGATTGTCCCGTGATCGGCTTCGATTGCCCCGTGATTGTTTGATTGCCTGAGACCCCACTTCCCGCCACACCCAATCCCACCCTCCCCCCATCACCTTCCGAGTGCATCAGATCTGCTTGTGCTGTGATTGGAGTCGATTGTGCTGTAATTGGATTTGATTGTCCCGTGATTGTTTGATTGCCTCTGAGACCCCACTTCCCACCAACCCCAATACCTCTCAAATACTCCCTTTTTGCTAGGTAGGTGCTCTTTTTTTCTGGGTAGTCTCGGAGGAAAACCCCATAAATTTAGCAATCCAAAATGGCAAGAAGGGGGCTTTCCGATGACGAGGTATACAGGTATATGGACCAGTCGGATGAGTTCTTTTGGGAAGAATCATCCGTCGAATCTTCCGGGTCCAATTTTGAACCTGTAGAAAGCAGTGGTTCCCTGACCGATACTGATGACGAGGCTATGGTCCCGGCTACAGCCAGGCGTACCAGACCCCAAGTCGTTAGACCGCAGGTGGCGCAGGATCCGCCTCAAGGGCAGCAGGGTGGTGCTAGCGCTGTTGATAGTTTTCTTGGTGAGGCAGGCACCAGCAGCGCAGCATCTCCTGGACTTAGTGCCAGTGCTTCCGTAGACCCTGACGAAGTGGTGAGCGTCAGCATGGAAGTGGAAACTGGTACGGTGGCAAGTGCAGTAGTACCCCCGTCGCAGCCACCAAGAAGAAGACGGGCCCGTAGTACCCATAGACTCCCAGAGGTGCTGGCACAACCAGATTGGCAATCCCCTGATTCCGCCGCACCCGTAGTGCCCCCTTTCACCGCCCAGTCTGGAGTCCAGGTGGCGACAGCTCATCTAGGAACGGCCCTAGACTTTTTGCAGCTGTTCATCACCCAGGTTCTCCTGGACTTAATTGTGGTTGAGACCAATCGTAAAGCCACACAATTCATCACCGAGCACCCGGAGAGCATGTATGCCCAGCCTTTCGGGTGGAAACCAGTCCAAGTTTCCGACATTAAAATCTTTTTGGCCCTTATCCTTCACTTGGGACTAATGAAACAAAATGTATTGCGGTCGTATTGGTCTACGAACCCAGTACATCATGTTCCCTTGTACCCTGCTGCCATGTCCAGGACACGATTTGAGTCCATCCTGCGCTTCCTGCACTTCAACGACGACGAAACCTGTCTTGAAAGGGGAGACCCTGCTTATGACCGGCTCCACAAAATTCGGCCCCTCATAGACCACCTGTCCTCAACATTTGCAGATGCTTATATCCCTGAACAGAACATCTGCGTAGACGAGTCCCTCTTACGCTTTACCGGGCGCCTTGGCATCAAACAGTACATCCCAAGCAAGCGCGCCCGGTATGGGGTGAAACTGTATAAGCTCTGTGAAAGGGCCACAGGCTATACATGTCGTTTTAGGGTCTATGAGGGAAAAGACTCAAAATTGGAGCCGGTCGGATGCCCTGACTACCTGGGGAGCAGTGGAAAGGTTGTGTGGGACTTGGTGTCACCCTTGTTCCGGAAGGGGTACCATCTTTTTGTGGACAATTATTACACAAGTGTGGCCCTCTTTCAGCACTTAAAGTTAGAAGGAATCCGATGCTGTGGCACTGCGCGGCCTAGTCGCCAGGGCTTCCCCCAACGGCTCGTTACCACCAGACTTCAACGGGGGCAGAGGGCCGCCTTGCGTACTGAAGACCTGCTCGCGGTGAAATGGAAGGACAAGAGGGACGTTTACTTTCTGTCCACCATTCACACAGACACGACTGTCCAAATTCAACGGGCAACTAAGGTCATTGAAAAGCCCCTTGTCGTCCACGAATATAATGTCAACATGGGAGGGGTGGACTTCAATGACCAGAGGTTAGCGCCCTATTTAGTTACCCGGAAAACAAGACGCTGGTATAAGAAAGTGTCTTTTTATCTGATTCAATTGGCAGTTTACAACAGCTTTGTTCTCTACAGTAAGGCTGGGAGAACTGGATCTTTCCTCCAATTTCAGGAACAGATCATTCTGGACATCCTGTATCCAGGAGGTGCCAGGCCCCCCCCCCCAGATGCAACTAGCCGACTGCATGGTAGGCATTACGCCTATCAGATTCCGTGTGCCCCAGGTCAACGCATCCGAAGAAAACGTTGTCGTGTCTGCAGCAGGACTGGAAGAAGGAATGACACCAGTTTTTATTGTCCCCGCTGTCCTGACCAGCCTGGCCTATGCGTAGGGCCGTGTTTTGAGAGGTACCACGAGCAGGTACACTATTAGAACCTAGGGAACTCCAGACACAGGAGTAGGCACACACTCAGTGGTCTTTTGCACATTGTCGCAGGGAGAGGAGAGGTAAGCTTGAAGACCAAACGGGTAAGCATAAAAGTGGGAAGAAGGATCGGTTTCCATGCTTGATATTGCTGATCTGTCCTGGATTGGCGATATAAGACGGCATGTTTGAATTTCCCTTGAGTGTGGACACCCCCGGTTTATATGTGATTTGGGCCGATGATGATGCTTTAATGCCACACAGAGTCATCTCTATTGGCAGGCATATTGCTGTATCCTACAGGCATAATGCTGTATACTAAAGTTCTGAGGCCCAGTCACATAAGTTGGTGGCTCACCCTGAGTGCAGGGTGGCACGGGGTGTCTCTCTCCTGAGGTTATCACTGCCATTGATGTGGAGGAAGATCTGCCATTGATGGGGAGCAAGGTATGTTTGCCGTTCATTTTTCCTTTCAGCCCAGAGTGCATTACTTGTATACCCAATATAAGGAGTATAGCAGAAACTCCTAATACTGGCCATACATGTAATGATTGCAGAGACCCTAAAATGCCAGGACAGACTCCACAAATGACCCCATTTTGGAAAGAGGACACCCTAAAGTATTATGTGAGGTGCACAGTGAGTTCATAAAAGATTTTAATTTTTGTCACAAGTTAGCAGAATTTTTTTTTTTAATTTTTTTTAACAAAGTGTCATTTTCCGTTAACTTGTGACAAAAAATAAAATTTTCAATGACCTCACCATTACCCTCATGGAATACCTTGTTGTGTATTCTTTCCAAAATGGGGTCATTTGTGGGGTTTGTTAACTGTCCTGGCAAGTGGGCGGGGTGCTAAATTGTGAGCACCCCTGTAAAGCCTAAAGGTACTCATTGGACTCTGGGCCCCTTAGAGCAGTTAGGGTGCAAAAAAGTGCCACACGTGGTATTGCCGTACTCGGGAGAAGTAGTACAATGTGTTTTGGGGTGTATTTTTACACATACCCATGCTAGGTGGGAGAAATACCTCTGTAAATGACAATCTTTTGATTTTTTTACGCACAATTGTCCATTTACAGAGTTATTTCTCCCACCCAGCATGGGTATGTGTAAAAATACACCCCAAAACACATTGTACTACTTCTCCCGAGTACGGCGATACCACATGTGTGGCACTTTTTTGCACCCTAACTGCGCTAAAGGGCCCAAAGTCCAATGAGCACCTTTAGGATTTCACAGGTCATTTTGCGGAATTTGATTTCCAGACTCCTCCTCACGGCTTAGGGCCCCTAAAATGCCAGGGCAGTATAGGAACCCCACAAATGACCCCATTTTAGAAAGAAGACACCCCAAGGTATTCCGTTAGGAGTATGGTGAGTTCATAGAAGATTTTATTTTTTGTCGAAAGTTAGCGGAAAATAGATTTTTAATGTTTTTTTCACAAAGTGTCATTTTCCACTAACTTGTGACAAAAAATAAAATCTTCTATGAACTCACCATACTCCTAACGGAATACCTTGGGGTGTCTTCTTTCTAAAATGGGGTCATTTGTGGGGTTCCTATACTGCCCTGGCATTTTAGGGGCCCTAAACCGTGAGGAGTAGTCTGGAAATCAAATTCCGCAAAATGACCTGTGAAAGCCTAAAGGTGCTCATTGGACTTTGGGCCCTTTAGCGCAGTTAGGGTGCAAAAAAGTGCCACACATGTGGTATCGCCGTACTCGGGAGAAGTAGTACAATGTGTTTTGGGGTGAATTTTTACACATACCCATGCTGGGTGGGAGAAATATCTCTGTAAATGGACAATTGTGTGTAAAAAAATCAAAAGATTGTCATTTACAGAGGTATTTCTCCCACCCAGCATGGGTATGTGTAAAAATACACCCCAAAACACATTGTACTACTTCTCCCGAGTACGGCGATACCACATGTGTGGCACTTTTTTGCACCCTAACTGCGCTAAAGGGCCCAAAGTCCAATGAGCACCTTTAGGATTTCACAGGTCATTTTGCGGAATTTGATTTCCAGACTCCTCCTCACGGCTTAGGGCCCCTAAAATGCCAGGGCAGTATAGGAACCCCACAAATGACCCCATTTTAGAAAGAAGACACCCCAAGGTATTCCGTTAGGAGTATGGTGAGTTCATAGAAGATTTTATTTTTTGTCGAAAGTTAGCGGAAAATAGATTTTTAATGTTTTTTTCACAAAGTGTCATTTTCCACTAACTTGTGACAAAAAATAAAATCTTCTATGAACTCACCATACTCCTAACGGAATACCTTGGGGTGTCTTCTTTCTAAAATGGGGTCATTTGTGGGGTTCCTATACTGCCCTGGCATTTTAGGGGCCCTAAACCGTGAGGAGTAGTCTGGAAATCAAATTCCGCAAAATGACCTGTGAAAGCCTAAAGGTACTCATTGGACTTTGGGCCCCTTAGCGTACTTGGGGTGCAAAAAAGTGCCACACATGTGGTACCGCCGTACTCGGGAGAAGTAGTATAATGTGTTTTGGGGTGTATTTTTACACATACCCATGCTGGGTGGGAGAAATAACTCTGTAAATGGACAATTGTGTGTAAAAAAAATCAAAACATTGTCATTTACAGAGATATTTCTCCCACCCAGCATGGGTATGTGTAAAAATACACCCCAAAACACATTATACTACTTCTCCTGAGTACGGCAATACCACATGTGTGGCACTTTTTTGCAGCCTAACTGCGCTAAGGGGCCCAAAGTCCAATGAGCACCTTTAGGCTTTACAGGGGTGCTTACAATTTAGCACCCCCCAAAATGTCAGGACAGTAAACACACCCCACAAATGACCCCATTTTGGAAAGTAGACCCTTCAAGGTATTCAGAGAGGGGCATGGTGAGTCCGTGGCAGATTTCATTTTTTTTTGTCGCAAGTTAGAAGAAATGGAAACTTTTTTTTTTTTTTTTTTTTGTCACAAAGTGTCATTTTCCGCTTACTTGTGACAAAAAATAATATCTTCTATGAACTCACTATGCCTCTCAGTGAATACTTTGGGATGTCTTCTTTCCAAAATGGGGTCATTTGGGGGGTATTTATACTATCCTGGAATTCTAGCCCCTCATGAAACATGACAGGGGGTCAGAAAAGTCATAGATGCTTGAAAATGGGAAAATTCACTTTTGGCACCATAGTTTGTAAACGCTATAACTTTTACCCAAACCAATAAATATACGCTGAATGGGTTTTTTTTTATCAAAAACATGTTTGTCCACATTTTTCGCGCTGCATGTATACAGAAATTTTACTTTATTTGAAAACTGTCAGCACAGAAAGTTAAAAAAATCATTTTTTTGCCAAAATTCATGTCTTTTTTGCTGAATATAATAAAAAGTAAAAATCGCAGGAGCAATCAAATCGCACCAAAAGAAAGCTTTATTAGTGACAAGAAAAGGAGCCAAAATTCATTTAGGTGGTAGGTTGTATGAGCGAGCAATAAACCGTGAAAGCTGCAGTGGTCTGAATGGAAAAAAAGTGGCCGGTCCTTAAGGGGTAGAAAGCCCTAGGTCCTCAAGTGGTTAAGGCTGCTATTGAAGCATCCTGGGCCTCCATAACACCTGAGCAGTGCCACAGGCTGATTGCCTTCATGCCACGCCGCATTGAAGCAGTAATTTCTGCAAAAGGATCCCCGACCAAGTATTGAGTGCATAACTGAACATAATTATTTGAAGGTTGACTTTTCTTGTTTAAAAAACACTTTTCTTTTATTGGTCAATTCAACCCAAATTTCCTATTTCAAAAAATTAGCATATTTCATATATGCTAATTTTTTGAGATAGGAAATTTGAGTTTTCATGAGCTGTATGCCAAAATCATCAATATTAAAACAATAAAAGGCTTGAACTACTTCAGTTGTGTGTAATGAATCTAAAATATATGAAAGTCTAATGTTTATCAGTACATTACAGAAAATAATGAACTTTATCACAATATGCTAATTTTTTGAGAAGATCCTGTATAATATATTCCTCCTCTTCCATTTATTTCCCTGCCTAGCTGATCACTTGTTTACAAGCAAGGCTGAGGTGACTCAGTGATTGGATGTGTAAATAAAAAAAAAGACTCTGGGAGGAGGGCTAATGAATACACAATGAGTAAGAGAAGGGAGGGGGGAAACAAGAGTCAGGGAGGATATGATGTCAGCATTAGCTTGGCAAAATGGCCACTGCCTAGAATAGGATTTTCTGCATTTCCTTTGTAAAATTCACAGGAAGCATTACGTAGATAGCACAATACATCTGTTATGTAAGTAGAGGTAGTATTTATCTACTTATAGATGTGGTTTTTATTTCTAGATTAGCATGGGTGTCGCTTGTTCTTTAAAGCAGACCTAAACTCAGATCTTCCTCTCTGCTGTTAAAGATAAGCAACAGCATAATAACCTTTACAGAAAAACATTTCCCTGTTACAGCTTACAGAACTCCTGCAGCGTGTCTACTTCTTGCTTTCATAAAAGCAGACAAAGGGTTAACATCCTGTGTTTATATATTAGCTGTGTTTGCTGAGGACTGCTGAATTTCAGTGCTGACACAGTTGAGAGATCAAATTACACATATGAGGACTTACAGATGAGGGGGGATTAGACAGGCTCTTCTCTCTAAAAAAAAACAGGGTACATTTCTCTCTGTTTTCCTGTGTCCTGTGCAAGAGTTCAGGTCCACTTTAAGATTATTCCTTCCATTTCCTAGTTAGGTCAACGCTTCCTATCAAACATTCCCCACATTCATATCCATTCATTCCAACCTTCCATTGATCAATAAAACATTTCCCTCAGTCTAACGCTCTTGATGCGCTTACCCGCCTTCCTGCTACCACCAGTCACTAACTTCCTGCATAAAAGAAGGTCTGAGCAGACATCAATGAAGACACACAAAAAAAGAATGGCATTCCATACACTCTTTGCATTCTGAATAAACTCATGCTTTAGGCTTCTTTCCTACTAAGGCCTTGCGTTTAGATGCTACATTAAGGTCGCATAACGTGCACCTAACGAACGCATAGTGGGGTAGACAGTGGCGTACCTAGGGCATTTGGCACCCGGTGCTGGGTATTAAAAGACACCCCCCCTAAAAATGGGCGTGGTCATGACCATATGAGGGCTGAGCTAACTGTATTTTAAAGTATTAGCTAGTATAGTTGCCCCCAGTATAGCTACCCCCAGTGGAGCTAGTATAGTTGCCCCCAGTATAGCTAGTTTAGTTGCCCCCAGTATAGCTAGTATATTTGCCCCCAGTGTAGCTAGTATATTTGCCCCCAGTGTAGCTAGTATAGCTGCCCCCAGTATAGCTAGTATAGCTGCCCCCAGTATAGCTAGTATAGTTGCCCCCAGTATAGCTAGTATAGTTGCCCCCAGTATAGCTGCCCCCAGTATAGCTAGTATAGCTGCCCCAAGTATAGCTAGTTTAGTTGCCCCCAGTATAGCTAGTATAGCTGCCCCAAGTATAGCTAGTTTAGTTGCCCCCAGTATAGCTAGTTCAGCTGCCCCCAGTATAGCTAGTATAGCTGCCCCCAGTATAGCTAGTATAGCTGCCCCCAGTATAGCTGCCCCCAGTATAGCTAGTTTAGTTGCCCCCAGTATAGCTAGTATAGCTGCCCCTAATATAGCTAGTATAGCTGCCCCCAGTATAGCTAGTATAGCTGCCCCCAGTATAGCTAGTTTAGTTGCCCCCAGTATAGCTAGTATAGCTGCCCCCAGTATAGCTGCCCCCAGTATAGCTGCCCCCAGTATAGCTAGTATAGCTGCCCCCAGTATAGCTAGTATAGCTGCCCCTAATATAGCTAGTATAGCTGCCCCCAGTATAGCTAGTATAGTTGCCCCCAGTATAGCTAGTATAGCTGCCCCCAGTATAGCTAGTATAGCTGCCCCCAGTATAGCTAGTATAGCTGCCCCCAGTATAGCTAGTATAGCTGCCCCCAGTATAGCTGCCCCCAGTATAGCTAGTATAGCTGCCCCCAGTATAGCTAGTATAGCTGCCCCCAGTATAGCTAGTATAGCTGCCCCCAGTATAGCTTGTATAGCTGCCCCCAATATAGCTAGTATAGCTGCCCCCAGTATAGCTAGTATAGCTGCCCCCAGTATAGCTAGTATAGCTGCCCCCAGTATAGCTAGTATAGTTGCCCCCAGTATAGCTAGTATAGTTGCCCCCAGTATAGCTAGTATAGTTGCCCCCAGTATAGCTAGTATAGCTGCCGCCAGTATAGCTAGTATAGCTGCCCCCAGTATAGCTAGTATAGCTGCCCCCAGTATAGCTAGTATAGCTGCCCCCAGTATAGCTGCCCCCAGTATAGCTAGTATAGCTGCCCCCAGTATAGCTAGTATAGCTGCCCCCAATATAGCTAGTATAGCTGCCCCCAGTATAGCTAGTATAACTGCCCCCAGTATAGCTAGTATAGCTGCCCCCAGTATAGCTAGTATAGCTGCCCCCAGTATAGCTAGTATAGTTGCCCCCAGTATAGCTAGTATAGTTGCCCCCAGTATAGCTAGTATAGCTGCCCCCAGTATAGCTAGTATAGCTGCCCCCAGTATAGCTAGTATAGCTGCCCCCAGTATAGCTAGTATAGCTGCCCCCAGTATAGCTAGTATAGCTGCCCCCAGTATAGCTAGTATAGCTGCCCCCAGTATAGCTGCCCCCAGTATAGCTAGTATAGCTGCCCCCAGTATAGCTAGTATAGCTGCCCCCAGTATAGCTGCCCCCAGTATAGCTAGTATAGCTGCCCCCAGTATAGCTAGTTTAGTTGCCCCCAGTATAGCTGCCCCCAGTATAGCTAGTATAGCTGCCCCCAGTATAGCTAGTTTAGTTGCCCCCAGTATAGCTGCCCCCAGTATAGCTAGTATAGCTGCCCCCAGTATAGCTGCCCCCCAGTATAGCTAGTATAGCTGCCCCCAGTATAGCTAGTATAGCTGCCCCCAGTATAGCTGCCCCCAGTATAGCTAGTATAGCTGCCCCCAGTATAGCTAGTATAGCTGCCCCCAGTATAGCTAGTATAGTTGCCCCCAGTATAGCTAGTATAGTTGCCCCCAGTATAGCTGCCCCCAGTATAGCTAGTATAGCTGCCCCAAGTATAGCTAGTTTAGTTGCCCCCAGTATAGCTAGTATAGCTGCCCCAAGTATAGCTAGTTTAGTTGCCCCCAGTATAGCTAGTTCAGCTGCCCCCAGTATAGCTAGTATAGCTGCCCCCAGTATAGCTGCCCCCAGTATAGCTAGTATAGCTGCCCCCAGTATAGCTAGTATAGCTGCCCCCAGTATAGCTAGTTTAGTTGCCCCCAGTATAGCCAGCACAGTTGCCCCCAGAATAGCTAGTATAATTGCCCCCAGTATAGCTAGTATAGCTGCCCCCAGTATAGCTAGTATAGCTGCCCCCAGTATAGCTGCCCCCAGTATAGCTAGTATAGCTGCCCCCAGTATAGCTAGTATAGCTGCCCCCAGTATAGCTAGTTTAGTTGCCCCCAGTATAGCTGCCCCCAGTATAGCTAGTATAGCTGCCCCAGTATAGCTGCCCCCCAGTATAGCTAGTATAGCTGCCCCCAGTATAGCTAGTATAGCTGCCCCCAGTATAGCTGCCCCCAGTATAGCTAGTATAGCTGCCCCCAGTATAGCTAGTATAGCTGCCCCCAGTATAGCTGCCCCCCAGTATAGCTAGTATAGCTGCCCCCAGTATAGCTGCCCCCAGTATAGCTAGTATAGCTGCCCCCAGTATAGCTAGTATAGCTGCCCCAAGTATAGCTAGTTTAGTTGCCCCCAGTATAGCTAGTATAGCTGCCCCAAGTATAGCTAGTTTAGTTGCCCTTAGTATAGCTAGTATAGCTGCCCCCAGTATAGCTAGTATAGCTGCCCCCAGTATAGCTGCCCCCAGTATAGCTAGTTTAGTTGCCCCCAGTATAGCTAGTATAGCTGCCCCCAGTATAGCTAGTATAGCTGCCCCCAGTATAGCTAGTATAGCTGCCCCCAGTATAGCTAGTATAGCTGCCCCCAGTATAGCTAGTATAGCTGCCCCCAGTATAGCTGCCCCCAGTATAGCTGCCCCCAGTATAGCTAGTATAGCTGCCCCCAGTATAGCTAGTATAGCTGCCCCTAATATAGCTAGTATAGCTGCCCCCAGTATAGCTAGTATAGCTGCCCCCAGTATAGCTAGTATAGTTGCCCCCAGTATAGCTAGTATAGTTGCCCCCAGTATAGCTAGTATAGCTGCCCCCAGTATAGCTGCCCCCCAGTATAGCTGCCCCCAGTATAGCTAGTATAGCTGCCCCCAGTATAGCTAGTATAGCTGCCCCCAGTATAGCTGCCCCAGTATAGCTAGTATAGCTGCCCCCAGTATAGCTAGTATAGTTGCCCCAGTATAGCTAGTATAGTTGCCCCCAGTATAGCTAGTATAGCTGCCCCCAGTATAGCTAGTATAGCTGCCCCCAGTATAGCTAGTATAGCTGCCCCCAGTATAGCTGCCCCCCAGTATAGCTAGTATAGCTGCCCCCAGTATAGCTAGTATAGCTGCCCCCAGTATAGCTGCCCCCAGTATAGCTAGTATAGCTGCCCCCAGTATAGCTGCCCCCAGTATAGCTGCCCCCAGTATAGCTAGTTTAGTTGCCCCCAGTATAGCCAGTACAGTTGCCCCCAGAAAAGCTAGTATAATTGCCCCCAGAATAGCTAGTATAATTGCCCCCAGTATAGCTAGTATAGTTTCCCCCAGTATAGCTAGTTTAGTTGCCCCCAGTGTGAGGAAAGCCTGGAAGGAGGGGTGGCGGGGAGGGGAGCAGGACCCCCCACCTCCCTCACCTGGGTCCCCCTCCTTCTGGCGCTTCCCCCTCCTAATTAGCAGCAGCGGGCAGGAGCGGCGAAGAAGACTCACTCACCTGCTCCTGGCGATAGCGGCGGCGCATAGCGTCATCCTCACGCGACGCTGGTCTCCGACTTCTCTGTCACTCACTGTGCTTCCGCCAATCAGGAAGCACAGTGAGCGGTGGAGAGGGAGGAGACCAGCGTCACGTGACGATGACGCTATTTGCCATCGCCTGGAACGCAGGAAGGAGGTGAGTAAGTCCTCTTGCCCGCTGCTGCCCGTGCCCAACTGCTACAGTTGGCTGATGGTGTAATGGTTAAGGGCTCTGCCTCTGACACAGGAGACCAGGGTTCGAATCTCGGCTCTGCCTGTTCAGTAAGCCAGCACTAATTCAGTAGGAGACCTTTGGCAAGTCTCCCTTACACTGCTACTGCCAATAGAGCGCGCCCTAGTGGCTGCTGCTCTGCTCTGGCGCTTTAAGTCCGCAAGGAGAAAAGCGCAATATAAATGTTATTTGTCTTGTCTTACTAATTAGGAGGGGGAAGCGCCAGAAGGAGGGGACCCAGGTGAGGGAGGTGGGGGGTCCGGCCCCCCTCCCCGCCGCTTTCCCCGCCACCCCTCCTTTCCGTGCTGCTTCCCCTCCTGTCCTGCACAGGCCTCTGTGGGAGGCCTTGATGACACCCCCTGGGGCGCCCGACACCCGGTGCGGGGCGCCCCCTGCCGCCCTATGGTAGGGACGCCACTGGGGGTAGAAGCTGGACGTCAGATCGAGCCGCGTTAAGCGGCTCTTCATGCGTCCTGTGATGCTGTGATGCGTACTCTTGGACGCATGCGGCATCACGTGGTCCCGCCAGTCAATCGTCGCACAGAGCGGTGCTCCAGGAAGTTCCGTGCAGTGAATATTAATTAGCCATGTGCCTGGCCGAGGAGGAGGAGGGGGCGACCTCCTCCTCCAATACTACTGAGCATGTGCAAACAGTCTAACGCGGCTTAGCCGCGTAGAACGCACAGCATGCAGCACTTTGAAAGAACGTGAAGCGTTACAATGTAACGCAACGTGGGCACTGTGAACAGCCCATTGATTTTTCATTGCTATGCGGTGGGCTGCGTTACAGGCTGCACTAACGTGTGCCTGTAACGTCTTATTGTGAAAGCAGCCTAAAACTTTCTTTAAATTCTACTATTTTATTTCCTTTTAAAAATGAAAATTTCCTGGCTCTCATGCTGATTATTTACCTAGAACAGCTGAAGTTACGGAGGCAGATTTTGATGATGCAGGTGCACAGAAAAAGTGGAGCGAAGGGCAAAAAGACAAGTTGCAGCTGTTAAAAGTAGGATTCTGACTGGCTGCTCTCTGAAACTGATGCACTTTGGAATGATTGCTCCTTGCACCTGTCATTATCAATGGCATTGTAAAGCTGCCTTACAGTGGAGAAGCAGTGGAAAACATCATCTTCATATGTAATTTTCTTGCAAGGAGCCCCACCAATCCTCTTCAAAGTCCAATTTCCTCAAAATTCAAGGTGGAAAAGAAACAGTTTATATAAATAACTATTTATGGTAAATGATGCTGCCAAGGGGTCCCCTGGAGTTTGCAGTTAGATAATGTTTTGATATCATAAACACAGTACAGATTTACGTTAAAGCATTAGGAAAATGGAATGCAGTCCTCTTAAAAGTTCTAACCAGCCATCCTTCCAGTCATGTAAGCTAGGTAGGCAGCCAGAAATTGGACCAGCAAGCCAGTAATGGCAGCATCCATATTCATCCCATTTCAGATTTCTTTGGAAGGAATAATTCCACCTAGACTCAGTGAACATAAGTTGACCCAACTTAACATATTGTAATTCATAACTTTGATGTTACTTTTCATATCTACTTTTCAGTGGTTTCTCAGTTGCCACATTCTGAAAAGGTAAATTGCCCTGATTCAATCCCAACTATCATTAGCATTAAAGGACAACCAAGGTGACATGTGACAGGATAAAATAGACATGTGTATGTACAGTGCCAAGCCCACAAATTACTATGCTGTGTTCCTTTTCTTCTTTCTCTGCCCGAAAGAGTTAAACACCAGGTATGCCAGTGACAGTTTCTGCCAGGTCGGGACTGGGTCAGACTATAGCATAACCCTCACTGATAAGGAATTACAGCCATAAAATACTTTCCAGTCAGTAAAAGGCTTCTGGGAGCAGGAAATAGATAAAAAAGGAGTCAATAGTTCACAGATGTGAGCTCTGGCATACTTCAATGCATGTGTCATTGAGTAGAGACAATGGAACAGTGAAAACTTAAAATTTCATCAGTTTATTTTCACCTCGGATGTCCTTTAAGTGCTAGGGATGGTCTAACGTGTGTGACTATTTAGGGGCATTATTCAACTGTAAACAGTGCCATACACCAGTAACCTCACCTTCCAAACTGAGAAAAAAAACAACTTATGAATAAACATTTTCATTTTTTTTTTACGATTCCGGGTTCTATTCTCTTGATTCAACCAGTGTACTTTGATGTGGGTGCCAAAATAGATGAGGGAAATTTCAAGATGTAGCCACATGAGCTGTCAAGATCCTGTTGTAATAAGTCACTATTGCTTAGTGTTGATAATTCTGTGAAGATTGCTCAGTTCTCCATCCACTAGACATTAATAAATTAAGTAAAAGGATTGGACCTAGTACTGATCCTTGCAGGATCCAATGCTAACAATTTCCCATTTTTAGTATGAACCAGTTACCACCACTCTTTGCCTTCTATCCCAGTCGCCTGGTACTGCAGCTGGGGATGCAGGGGCTCACTCCAGCCCGCTGGCCAGATTTGGCCCTCAGACCCTTTAAATTTGGCCCGCAGGTGGTTTCCCCACTTTGCATTATGTTTGGCCCACTCTAGACCACCAGGGAAGCTATGTTGGAGGTGAAGCCCTAGAACACCAGGGAAGCCATATGGGGTGGTAGGGGGAAAAGCACTAAAACTGTATAGGGGAGGCTGGGGGTCTCTAGACACCAGAGAACTTTATAAGGGAGGAAGGTGGTCAGTAGACATTGAGGTTGGCCCACGACTAGGTCCCAGTGTACAATTTCGTCCCGCAGCTAGGTTCCAGTGTACAATTTTTGCCCACTTTGTATTTGAGTTTGACACCGCTGGGCTAGGGGAAAATATTTGTATGTGAATGAACAACCGTACATTCACATACAAATATTTCCCCCTAGCCCCTGCTAGAGGAACTGTTCATTCACATACAAATATTTTCCCCTAGCCCCTGCATCCCCAGCTGCGGTACCAGGCTACTATGGGGAACAAAAGCCTTAGCTAAGTCCAAGTTTAGTATATCTACTGCTTTTCCACGATCTATATTTGCATTTGAGACTTCATGGAAGCTGAGCATGCTCGTCACTGTATCTTGCAGCCTCTCAGTGTTCAGTACGTTCCCCAGTGCCTGCCAATAGCACAGCTATTGGGCATTCAAACCATATACTTTTACAGCATCTTATCTTGGAGGGTGTAGTGAATGCATGGTTTAGTTGGGCTTTAACATGTTTGACGTGTGTGATGTTTAAAGATCAAACAGAATAATAACAGATATCCATATGCCATTTTTAAAATATTGATTTAAATTAATATCTAGAATTATTTCTTTATTGACAATTTTAAATTATACAACCTTGATTGCAGGCACAACACACATTCAAAAACACATAATGCAACAAAGACTCCGATGTACTGCTTACAATTCAACTGACTCTTTATTTAATACATAATATTGTAACATTTACTGCAAGGACTCTGAAGCCAGTCTGATACGATTTTACACAATCTGTAATTTTTAAACGCTAGTTCATGTAATGCCGCTAACTAGAAAGGTAAGAGATCTTAATGTCAATATTGAACAATAGCGCATTTGGACACTTATACACCTGAAACAGCCTTCACATATTTTCATTGAAGCCAAACTATGGGTACAACTAAAAGCTATCCTTGTCTACAATGTCCTGCCCACTGATCTTTGCACACTCTAAAACATCTTTCAAATGCCTACATTCAATCTGAAGTTAGGGCTGGTGCACACTAAGAGCACTTTTGAGCACTTTTAAAAATGCTAGCACTTTGAAAAACGCATAGCTAATTTATGAATGGGATGGATCACACCAGAGCGATGTGCAAATGCGGGTCCTGTCGCATTTTTGCACTTTTCTGAGGCGATTCAGAGTATAGTATAGGAAAGTGGAAAATCAATCTGAAAAGCGCTAGAACAGAGCGATTTTCCAAGTGTTTTTGTTTCAGAAGCTGTCCAGTTCCAGCTCTACTGTAAAAAAAAAATAAAAAAATGCTACACCAAAACGCAACACAAATCGCTAGGCATGCTTAGAAAATTGCTAGGCACATGCCTAGAATCACTCTGAAAAATCACTTCAAATAGAGCTGAACGTTTGCGATTACGCTGGCACTTTTTGGTGTGCACTGGCCCTGAGATGAATATGTTGGCTGCCATTACTTTCCATATAAAAAACAACTATGGTCCAGAGACCAGAGAGGAGTCACATGAGGGAAGGGATGGTACCAATTTGACCAAATCTTTTTGCTCATTGTCTATCTAAGTCCTCTTGAAATAATGGTAGCTTATCTAACTACCCCAATGTTGGAAGATCATGCTCCATTTCACAAATACCCATTGCCTAAGCATCATGCTGATCCATCAACTCCCATACTTCCTGCAAAAACCTTACAGTCAATGATTCAGAAAATGCTAAAGGAATAGGATCAGCACAAAACCAAGCAATAAACATTACTGAACTAAAAAAATGTGAAATGAACAAAAAAAAACTCCCCACAAAAAACAGTAACAACAAAAACAAATACAAATTAGTAAGGCTATTATGTGCAGTTTAATGACTGTTTCCCATTGGAGATGCAAATTAAGCTGCCTGTGTAACCTGACAGGTCCTAGTTAGATGAGTCAGAAGATTTTAGGCTATTTGGTACCACTCCTTCCTTGCATGTGACTCTAACTATAAAATCACCTTCCATATTACTCTTCCTTCATGCTTCCTATAGATAAGCATGAGGAATATGGGCCATATGACTGTTCCAATGCCGGGAACACATGATGCAACTTCCAGGCCAATTGATGGGAATTGGATGATTATTTCCGACCTATCTGACCTGTTTCTGATAGATAAAGGAATCAGTTTTGCAGAGTTATCATCGAAAAATCAATCCCTTTATTCATCGGGAACAGTTTGGACATGTACACTCGATACAACTTCCTGTCAGATAACCCATCGATCGGACTGGAAACTGCATCATGTGTTCCCAGCATGAGCTTCTTTCCACAGTAATGAAGAAGGTGAGCTGTGAAACCAGCACCAGCATGGGACACCATTGAGTGAGCAACGTAATTCTACTTCCAAAGATGAATTAAAGTATTAGCAAAGATTTCCTTGTTTCTGTGAATGAGAACATTGTGGAAGATAAACACGTCTTTTAGCTGTTCCCAGAGATATGTTCCAAATACCACAAAAGAAAGAAAATAAAACATTAAATTATGACACAAAATTACTCATATAACTATATGTGGCACTAACGCAAGCCATACACTGTACAAAGGGAACCTAATCTGGTAAACTCCAAATATTTCCTTCATCGGACGTTGACTGGAGTGTAAGAATCGTTGCCAGTTGCGTGTGGTCCGGTATTAGTCATGGAGAGAATACGAAGACATAACAACAAAAGTTGTTTAGGTGATGCCTTTAATGACTAACTGTACAAGATTCCTTTGCAAGCTTTCGAAACTTTACGTTTCTTCTTCAGGGATTTTTCAGAGCTGAAGAAATTTAAAGTTTCGAAAGCTTGCAAAGGAATCTTGTACAGTTAGTGATTAAAGGTATCACCTAAACAACTTTTGTTGTTATGTCTTAAGAATTGTTGTACCATTCAACTGAAATCAGATGGCTGCGTACTAATAGATGCAATACAGAGTTATACAACAGTTGACCCTCTCTGCTACCCCACATGTATTCTGACTTACATAAATGAGTATCCTTCCTCCAGGATGAGTTGAGTTTTGCTCAAAATAAACCGAAGCTTTTATTTTTAAGCAATTTTTGTTTGATGCTATGGTATCAAGTCGGAAGTCTAATGGACGTGTATGACTAGCTTCGGTCATCACATCATTGCAATGCTGAGCAGGGTCTGCTTGGTGAATCGCAATTCACCTCTGTATATATCTATTTCACAAGGCAGTGCTATATGCAAACATTACATAGCAATAATTGTTTAATCTGGCTGAGCTATATAGAAATCTGATTTTCTCTAGGCCACTGAATTACCATTTTACAAAATCCTGTATAATGGCCCATTGCTTCAGTACAAAGTATCGTACTGCTACCAGAAATAGAGAGTACACATAAAAAATTGTGTTGCTTTTGCATTTCCAGATACAATTATGATTTTGAAGTGTTTGTTCATTTTAGTAATGAGCAAATAGTTCTCCTGACTTGCAAATATCCTCTAACCCAGGAAGGAAATTAAATGCAGCCAATGAAAGACTCTAGCAGCAAGTCGGTTAACCAGCTAACAGCTAACTGACCAGCAGCTATGGGCTGTGATTGGCTCAATTTCTTTCTCTTTCTGGGTCAGTGGAAATTCACATGCTAGGAACATTTTTCATTAGACTCATAATTGAGATGAAGCCACTGTGCATCACAGTGCAGTCAGTGTGGGCAGATGCAATTTCACGTAGGTTTACAGAAATATTCATAGGGGGTGATTTATCAAAGTTGAGTAAGTGAAAAATAGTTTTTTTTCCCATAGCAGCTAATCAAAATGTACCTATCTATTTTTTTGTTCTACAATCATAATGTAACAAATCTTAGTAGAAGTATAGGCCACATATCCATTTGTGTACAGGTTTTTGAAATTGGCTCTATTATATTTAAAGAGTTAAGCAGATGGGGATGATTAAGTGTGCAAATCTTACACCAGTACCTGTGTTCATTTGACAGAGAACAGGTAAAAGAAAACTAACAGTGAGAAAACTCACACTTAATTGGGTTTAATTCTCGAAGGAAGAAATGCTGTAAATACATTTGATTTGGCAAACAGCTCTAACTCTCCCCACTGGCCACTAACCCCCCCCCCCCCCCCCTTCCAAATCTTGTCTGAAGGCACTGACTGGTGATCAGAATATATCTTCCATTTGCCAGTGTGCTGTTTCATTTGCACATGGCTGATACACCACAGATAATTATTCCTCTAGTAACAGTGGATTCTGGCCTAACTGTAACACAGACCTACACTGTATTAAGTTAAAAACCACATATGTTGAAAACGTTCCTACTAAAATAATCATAAACATCCATAAGATATCTCCTGGTGTATCTGCAAATGCCAGATCAACTGCTTTGAGTTAAGGTACCTTTACAATAGGCACGCTGCAATTTGTAGGCTTGGGCTTACATATTAAACTTGTTTCTTGCTATGTGTGGGTCTGCTTTCCTTTGCATGAATAGTTTACATGTTCAGATGACATTGTACCCCACAATGCTCCCGTGAGGCAGATCGTGAGCTTGACCACCTAGAAAAGGTCCTCTTTCCCGAAGGATAATTAAATGTACTGTTTATTTACAAAGGATACTGTTAGTATTTATCATGTACTTAAGAGACCACTATATCAAAAAATAGTAAAATTTTAAAAATATAAAAACATAAATAAAAAGTACATTTCTCCCAGAGTAAAATGTGCTATAAAATACTTTTCTCCTATGTTCCTGTCACTTAGGGTGGCCACTAACAATCCAATCTTTTTCATCCAATCTTACCATTTCTATGTAATATAAGGGAACTGCCTATAGTAATCCATTCAATATATTCACTGTTTACTCTTCTATTGCATATATTTGGTAAGATTGGATGAAAAAGATTGGATCGTTAGTGACCACCCTTACAGTAGACCTCTTCATGGAGGATTCTCAGGGTTTTCTTTATTTTCAAAAACACTTAGTGAATGGCAGTTGCTCAGTCCAACTGCCAAAATAGTGTTCAAACAGGTAGGGGGTGGCCTGCATCTTTGTATAGATCCCTTCCAGGTAATGCTTTTGTAAAGAATAAATTAAATACTGAGGATCCCCCATGAAGAGATGGACTAGTCCAATACCTGTCCGGTCCATCAGATATATACTAACTACTGAAAGCAACAGCAACATAGGATACAAATAATTTATAGCTCACTTCTTATTTGTATGTTTTACATGTATTTTACATTTTAAAATGTTTTGATGATAGTGGTCCTTTAACACAGTTTCTATGTGCAGACTGGAACTCTATTTGACAGGTTCACGTTAAATAGTAATCTATGCTCTGTAATAAAATATATGGTGCTCAGAGGCGTTTTCTGCAAAGTAAATGCTGTGGTAAGCTGCAGACCTTGACCACCACGCACACGTACTGGTTTAAAGGTAATCTCTGATAAGTGCACATCAGCCACGTGTAAATGAGTCCTGATTACCAGTCTCCATGCACCATAATACTCTTTAGAGAAAGATCCCGGTACAATTAAGCAATTAATAGATCAGATCATCTAAAACAGTCCACTGACAGTGCTCCTCAGCTCTCCCTGGGCACTCTTATTTATTAATGAAATATTGATAAGCACTTGACAAATTTGACATGGGTTTGAAGAACCACTGAAGAAGCAGAAATCAGTCAGAGACCATTAAACTCATATTACAGTCGCATGGAATGAAATGGTACATCAGTGGTTTATACTGAAGCTAGAGAGATTCAGACCAGTAATCCTGAACTGTGATCATACAACACATGAAAGGTTAATGAATGCTCTGAACTCGATGTAATATAAAAGCTTTCAGATGTGCTGGGCTTCACCAGATATAATTGGACTCGGGTGGAACATGCCTGTCATCAGTCCGTTTAGGAGAAGGTGTGTTCTGTCTGTTCTTGGTGCCTGTTGGCCTCAGGGCATTCATGAGGTTGGCTCCGTACCCTGAAAAATTACCCAAAGTTCAACAGACAAAATGAGAAAAACAGACATTCTGTCATAATACACACGTAACAAAACTATTCTCTGCCACTTTCAACTGTAGTATTAAAACAGGTATTTTTTCCACAGCAGATCAGGCTGACACTCGTACACATCAGCGCTGCGTAATATGTTGGCGCTTTATAATACAATAAATACAATAAATAAATTACACATAGGCCCTGGTTTACCAAAGCATCTCTGGAAGAGAGATCACTCGGTAACAATAGAAATCATAAGTAATCCTTGCCTTTAAAGTAAAAAAGTACAGTATGTTATTAGGTAGTAAGCTTTGTACCTCCCGTATGGGTCAGATCAGACCACAGCAGGGGTTACTTCAACTGTAATACATTTGCAGATGTGTACTATAAAGCCCTAGTTCAGACTTTTTAATTTATGTTGTGAAGAATATTTTACTATTTGCAATGCACAGTTTTGTGTATTGCACATGAACCATTTTTTGCATTATTCATTTTTTTAATTACGTGGCCATGTGGCTGTGCAATGCTGACTACCTGTTCTAATGTCAGATACTGCTTGTCTGGATCACAAAGCAGTCTATAAGCTTCCCAAACTTCTCCTATTGCATCATCACCCACAGGAGACCATTAAGTAGGTGGGAGGGCACCAGCCAGTCTTTTTTTTGTTTTCCTCACACAGAGCTGACCCTGCCCACATCCACTCTGTTCTCCACAGGAAGGAGCATGTGGGTGTGGTCAGATATAATGGGCCAATGCACAGGAAGAAACTCTCACTCTAATTGCAGATCTATACTTTGTGAACATATTGGGAAATGACTCACTACGACTTATTAATCTGCGACAGCTGTATCAAATATGAAAACTGTAAGTAATAAGTAATGACATAAGTTTTATATTCCCCTCCAGCTCTGATGTCAGTCCAAAAATGAGCATAATGGCTGCGGCTAGGGGTGCCATTGTTGGAAATAATCCAACACAGCGTCAGCCCATGGTGTCTGTCACTTTGATCCCCCCTGACACCAAACTGTGCCACTGTGCCACATAATATAAATATTACAGAGGAGCTCCCCATTGCTATCAGATCTACTGTAGTCTAGCACATCATCAGCCTACTTGGATTAAAGTTATTCATGTCAAGTCCAACACTTTTATCCCCTTCGGCACCATGCAGTGGCGTGTAATTACGTATTAAGCTTGCGCACATGCGATGTGGATCAGCAGTGCACAAGCAGGCGCCAGCCCTGCCCCCCACTGATAGACGGGTCACCAGTAGAGAACACACTGGCACCCACTGCAGCAGCACAGGCAGATCATCCACATCTCACAGGGGGAATGTGGGTGATCTGAAAATAGGATTGGAAAGGGTTAAAAAGTAGTCAGATAAATTGCACAGCTCCACTTATGATCTCCAGTCTGGTGATCTGCTCCTGGAGAAGCCTTAGGAAACCAGGTACCTAATATACCTGCAGTATAACTAAAGCAATAGTAAAAAAAACATAGTGCAATTACATTTACAATAGTATTACATTTATAAATATAATGTAGAAGACGTCTGTCTTCAAGAAGCAGAAGTAATAAACACGTTTACATTGAGTGAAACTGGTGCAGATTTCACTATAGTGTTCATTATAACATTTAATGGTTATAGAACAAAATATTGCACATAAAGGGTTAACAGCAATGAAAGACATCAGTACCCCCCGCGCCTCCTTTGCAACATGCTGGTAACAGATCATTGCATCTCGTAAATGGAATGGAATGCCCTGGCATTATGACTGTCATGGGGACCCTTTTACCCACTTTCTTCTACAGTCCTATTTACATCTTTTATTTCAAACAAATAACACATAACATATACTTCAGTATCAGCTAATGGAGATCTGAAAAAAGGAGAATGTCAAAAATGTAATTAGCCTAGTCAATGTACAGCTTCTCAGTCTTTGTTACATTTGGAACATTTGCCTTTTTTTAAAAATACAATAACAATAAAGTCAATGTGCTTGGTTCTGGTCTTCTGCAACATATGATCCCAAGGCAGGGTACTGGGATACAGTGGAGTAGCTTAGGAGCTCTGGGCCCCAGTGTGAGTTTTACATTGGGCCCCCTCAAGCACTCTACACATAACAATAGATATGGAGCCCCAAAACCTGCAAAGGACAGCTGCAGTGTCAGAGAGGTGTAAGCTGGAGAGGCGACCAGACTATTAATGGATACAACACATCATATAGAGGCGATCATTACCAGCTTAACACCAATAAAGAGCTAATAAAGTGATTGAAGAAGGGCCCCTACTGGGCTTCCCTGGTCCAGGGGCCCTGGTGCGATCACTATTGCTACCCCACTGCTGAATTAAGTAATGAACTTAAAACAATCCTGTCCTGTAATGATCTGCCCTGTCTCTCCTACGCTCTTTCTAAAGCCTGTAATGACTAGATCACTGTGTCTCCAGGAATATCTTTTTTGTGCACGTTCTTCAGAAAATCTAGGATACGAAAATAAGACACAATTTTATAAATAGTTGCACATGTACAGATGTCTTTTAATGTTTTCACATGTGCAGCATTTGCTGTAAAATAAATAAGAGCAATTCCATGCATAACTCTGCAAAAGCAATATGTTGGAAGGAAACATTGTATCATGTATGTGTTCCTGCTTATGGGTATCTGGTCATGGGCTATAAATCACCTTGAATAAAAGAAGAGAAAAAAATCCTACTTTGCAAACATGCTTCCTATAGCATTGCCTACTTTGTGAATATTTTGATTGTCCTGTCCTCAAGTGCCACCAACAGTGCATGTTTTGTGGCAATCCACAGAGGTAGATAATCAGCTCTGCTGAGACACTAATTACCCCACCTGTACCCCACCTGTGAATGGTTGTGGTTTTCTGCAAGACATGTATTGTTGGTGGTACTTGAGGACAGGGTTGGGAAGCCCTGGTCTAGATAGTCACAGGAGTGTGTTTGGTTTAAATAAAATCATGTAGAGGATTACATGACAGAAAAGTATTACTAAAGCTGTATACTACTTAGCCTTGCTATTTCAGCACTGTGGGCTGCTATTGCAAACATAACTCTGCTGATCCCTGGTGAGTTATGTCAATGTTCGGTTAGATTGAGGTTATAGATACACTCATCTTGAATACTGATCATTTGGTTTAGATCACAGCAGGTGTGTCTCCTTCCATAATGTCTCCAATCCACTACCCTCTAGATCAGTGATGTCCAACTGGCGGCCCGCGGGCCGCATCCGGCCCACCAGGCCTTCTGCTGCGGCCCCCCTGCTGTATCAGCGTTAGCCCCGAGTCCTCAGAGCTGAGGGGACTCTTTTTTTTTTTAAATCTTTTCCCCCATTCCTCGGCTATAATGTAATATTTCCAGCCCCCTCCGCTCCTCTCCCCTCGTTCCCCCGTGGTGCTGTCGCCTCACCTCTCAGATCGGCGGCAGGCAGGATATAGGAACCAGCCACACCAGCGCACGGCAGCCGCATGGGGGACTTTAAATGCTGGACGTGACCGATGATGTCACTTCCTGCATTTAAATTCACTGCACGGCTGCCGTGCGCTGGTGTGCCTGGTTGCTATCTCCTACCCAGTCCGATCTGAGAGGTGAGGCGGCGGCAGCAGCAGTAGCTGCAGCAGCAGCACGGGAGAACGAGGGGAAGGGAGGGGAGCGGAGGGGGGCTGGAAATATTACATTATAGCAGCCAATCTGACTGCGTTTTGTGGGGACATCTGCAGCCAATCTGAGGGCATTTTGTGGGTACATCTGCAGCCAATCTGAGGGCATTTTGTGGGGACATCTGCAGCCAATCTGACTGCGTTTTGTGGGGACATCTGCAGCCAATCTGAGGGCATTTTGTGGGTACATCTGCAGCCAATCTGAGGGCATTTTGTGGGTACATCTGCAGCCAATCTGAGGGCATTTTGTGAGTACATCTGCAGCCAATCTGAGGGCATTTTGTGGGGACATCTGCAGCCGATCTGAGTGCATTTTGTGGGTACATCTGCAGCCAATCTGAGGGCATTTTGTGGGTACATCTGCAGCCGATCTGTGTGCATTTTGTGGGGACATCTGCAGCCAATCTGAGGGCATTTTGTGGGGACATCTGCAGCCAATCTGAGGGCATTTTGTGGGTACATCTGAAGCCAATCTGAGGGCATGTTGTGGGTACATCTGCAGCCAATCTGAGGGCATTTTGTGGGTACAACTGCAGCCAATCTGAGGGCATTTTGTGGGGACATCTGCAGCCAATCTGAGGGCATTTTGTGGGGACATCTGCAGCCAATCTGACAGCATTTTGTGGAGACATCTGCAGCCAATCTGAGGGCATTTTGTGAGGACATCAGCAGTCAATCTGAGGGCATTTTGTGGGGACATCTGCAGCCAATCTGACAGCATTTTGTGGGGACATCTGCAGCCAATCTGAGGGCATTTTGTGAGGACATCAGCAGTCAATCTGAGGGCATTTTGTGGGGACATCTGCAGCCAATCTGAGGGCATTTTGTGGGGACATCTGCAGCCAATCTGACAGCATTTTGTGGGGACATCTGCAGCCAATCTGAGGGCATTTTGTGGAGACATCTGCAGTCAATCTGAGGGCATTTTGTGGGGACATCTGCAGCCAATCCGAGGGCATTTTGTGGGGACATCTGCAGCCAATCTGAGGGCATTTTGTGGGGACATCTGCAGCCAATCTGAGTGCATTTTGTGGGTACATCTGCAGCAATCTGAGTGCATTTTGTGGGGCAATCTTCTCCGAATTTGAGTGCATTTTGTGGGGAAACTGGTGCTAGATTTTTTTTTTCCTCGGGAAAAGGGGGGGGGGGTTTGTGAGGTGTTTCTGCCAGCCCTCCACCATGTGGCCTGGAAAAAAACGGCCCTCCATGCCCGCGAAGTTGGACAGCACTGCTCTAGATTGTAAACTTGCAAGGGCAGAGACCTCCTAGTGTTTCTTATTCTGATGTACTGTAACTTCCTATATGAACATGCACCAGTATTGGTGATGTCTCAAACCACACATCAACAATGTATGTATTTGTATTGCTGGATGTCCTAATTGTATATGTATATTACATGCTCCCCACTATTTGTTTTGTACTATGTACAGCGCTATTGAAGATGTTGGCACTATATACAGTACATAAAAAATAGTAATAATAATAAGAAGGGAAACTTGGCATACTTTGTAACCACCTTGGTTTTGACAGGTATCTAAATGGTCACCTGATCACCTGCCACCTTCAGGGTATGGAAGAGGTACTTAGTGAGCAGAGAGGACATTTCTCAGGGTCCGAGCTTATTTCTAGGGGGCATGTAGAGTGCAGCATTTGTAGGACAATTATAATTGGTTAATTCAGCTCGCTTCACACACTAACTCTATACCTCAATCCACCTGCGGGCTTGCAAAAGTTCAAACTGCTTTACCGACATACAGATCAGAACATAAATTTCAAAAAACTTGCGCTACCACACAGTCCACTAATGAAAAAAGTCCCCACTCGTGTACAATTGTCGATTGGATCAACTTAGATCTATCTTCAAATCAAATGCACCTCAGGAGATAAAAACATGGAGAAATTTCATCGCATAGGCTGTCAGAACAATAGAAATCTTCCACCCACTATAATTCGTGCAAAGTCTTATGAGGTATCCCCACCTTCATGTGCTCCACCACCTCTAGGACCACTCTCACTGTAAGGCTTGGTGGTGTATTCTCCACAGTCAGCATGCAACGCATGAGCTGACGTGAAGGAGGTACACACACTAGCACAAGGAAACAGGCTATCCCTAGTATAGTGGAGGGGAGGACTGACTCCAATAGGAGATTGTGGCGCACAGAGCCAGTGCAGATCCGACAGCCACAAACAATACTTTCGCTATAACGTCTCAGCGCAAAGTAGCGCTGAGCGCATAAACCAGAACTGAGGAGATCAGGACAGGTAGACAGAATGAACGCTTGCTAGCTAGCCGCTACTTAGTGACAGCAAGCGTCCACAACAAGACAGACTGGAATGAGGCAGCCAATGCGTTGCAGCGATGGCGTGCCTCACAAAGACAGGACAGGATAGTCAGGAAATAGCAGGATCAAGATAGATGAACGTAACACAGACAAATATACAATAAGTATGTTTTCCTAGCGTATTACAATTACAGCTATCAATGAAACTATTTGTAACGTCTGACTAACATATGTATATATCGGCAATGAACCGATATATGACATAAGCAGGAACGCTGACTAGGACTGGAGTAATACAGGGAACAGGACTCAGAAGGATTCGCTATCTCTTCGCAGAGATGAACGCAATCCACAAATGGTAACAGAACAGGATTCAGAAGGATTCGTTATCTCTTTGCAGAGATGAACGCAATCCACAAACGGTAACAGAACAGGATTCAGAAGGATTCGTTATCTCTTCGCAGAGGACATTTAAAGGACATTTAAAGGACAATTAAAGGACAATTAAAGGACATTTCTTAGGGTGTGTGTAACTGCAGTTCTAGTCTGTCATATCTAAAAGGGGACTGTTTCCTTAATGTGCCTGTTTTTGAAGAATTACATTTTGCCATTGTTACAGTAATTAAAAAAATGTAATCGACGTTGCAGGTACAATGGCAGTTACTCAGCTAATAGAGTTCCAAAATTGTCAGTTATTGCCATGGCTACTTTGTGCCAAAAATTGTAGCTTAGTGTGGGTACAGCTGTAGTTAAACAGTCTAGCTGCTTAGTTACTCTGTTGTACTGGTCCAAGCCCTATCCCATACAGCTATATCAATCCCTGCCATGTACTGATAAGGGCCAAAAGTCCGAAACAGGCTGTCTACATGTGGGGTTGGTGTGGCTGTGTAATATTCAAAGCTATAGGCTTGCTATACACCAGCGGTTCTGGATGCTTGTCTGGCTTACAGGGGCGAAAAGAGATAATTTGCATATTCAGTAGTGGTGCATTGTGGGTAACCACAAATGTTCACTTAGCTGAATTATTGCAAATTTCCTTCTGTTTTAAGAAGGCAAATTTCACCAAGCATTGCTTATTAGTAGGAAGGCTTTTCGATCTCTTTTATTCCCCTACACATTCCTAGTGGTTTGGGTCACCTTGAGCTGCTTGGTTACTCTGAGTTCTAAAAGCAGACTGTCATTTTTGTGTGCTGCTTTTAAATGTTTCACTTGTTATTGCACAACGCTTTGGGGTTTCTTTATAAACGTCATAATGATTTTTTTTTTTGTAGTATCGTTGAAATTTCCCTCATTTGTCTGACAACACAACTACGTGGAGGTAGGACAACATATACAGCCAGCAATGCCCCTGTTGCACTCTTATGTCAGTCCTTCTGCTGTTTGTACCCACACCCTCCCATGGAGGAGGTACATAACATAACTAAAATTGGGACTCAAAGTGCTGAAGCTGAGACGATCAATGGCCAACTTAGGGCACGTTCAGTAAACCGCCATATTCAGAGTCTGATATCACAGTTGAGTGCCAACTACTGGAAGAACCCCAATATGTTTACCAGTATGTTTTGGGCATGTGGCAGAGTACTGAAATGTCTGGAGTAGACCCATACAAAAACAGGGAAAAGATGCAAGCTTCATGCAGATAGAGTCCTGGCTGAGAGTCAAACTCAAAGCCCTAGTGGTGAAACGCAAGAGTGTTATCCATTATGCCAATGTGCCACCGAGATACAGTATTTGTAAGTTTGAAGATGAGAAGGAGAACTCATGACAGTGATATAAAGCTGGGTGATGGATAGTGGGCCACCAGAACGCACTCCTCCTCACCAGGCCATTGGCAGTTATTACAAGGTTCACGGTCCTTCCTCACACACAACATTATCGCAACTGTTAAAAAAAAGTCTACTGAAAAGCAGTTCTGTTTGTCAGTACTACCACAAAGCAGCTCATGCTCTCTAGAATGCCTAGTGCATCATTAGGGAACTCTGACACATCCCTGGCCTATTACATGAAAAGTATGCATTAACTAACATTTTTTTCTCCAGCACTGCAATCCTTCACTTGAAGATTTCTTTTTAGTTTGATGGAATAACATCGCCAGCACTTGAAATCAAACTCATTACTGCAAAGTTCTGCTCTTGGCTCTTTTAAAGAAGATCCCTTGTTATGCTATTGCTGTATGTGCATATTATGACTCTTACTCCATGTCCCAGTTTGTTCAGCATACTTACAGATTTTGTAAACAGTTCTGCACAGTGCATGAATGCATAAGCACAGATCTGTTTGAAGTCTGGTTGCACTCTATAATAGTACCTATCATTATCTGCCAGCATCATCAGATTAAAAGCTTGCATTGGACAGCAGCCAAACCTTTTCTGCCAGTTCAAACTTCTGTGGTGGTCTGGCTCCCGCCATGCTGGGCTTCTGAAGGTAAAAGAGACCCTAGCTCTCAGTCATGTTGAGTGACATTGGGAAATAGGCAATACTCAGACAGGGTGTAAGCATAGAATGATCCGTGTAGTAAAAGAAGACTATTACAAAGTGGCAACCATATTAGTCTTGCACTTGGCTTGATACACTTTTCATTTGTAAAATAATGAAGCCAACCTCATCTATTTCTCTAAAGTTTAGCCAGGACATTAAATTGTACTTGGTCATATAATGCTCAGTCTGACTAAGTATTTTAGTCTCTCTACTGATAGCTGTACAGACAATCAGATTTGGCAAGGTCAAATATGCCTGCTATTTGCCATGGAGAGAGGAGGAAAGGGCAATACCCATCACTAGAATGGTCAAAAATCATCTAATGCCTGTAAACAGCTTCAGTTCTAATGAATATTTGCCTGTAGTGTGACATTTTTAATTTTTTTATACCCAAATAGCCCAATTTGGTAAAAAAAAAAAAAAAAAAAAGAAAAGAAAAAAAAAAAGAAAAGTAAAGTAGAGCAAAGGTAATACAACATTTTTATCCAAAAAAAAAAAAGAGGTTTTAGTTGTCAATTTATGCGGTAAATTTGTATTTACAGGTAGTCCCCGACTTACGAACGACCGACTTACGAATGACCTGATACAAACTGCATGGATTCTCTGTCTTCATGGGAACAAGTAAAAAAAAAATTTTAATTGGACTTGTAGTTTTTGAGAAAATCGATTTTAAAAAAATCTAAGAAAAAGTGGCTTTTAAACTTGTATAAACAGGTGCAAAGGGCAGAGGTGACACAGAGGGGGACACTGGAGGCACAGGGGGGCACAGAGGAGGTACAGGGGACAGAGCTGGCACAATGTTCCGACTTAAGAACAGATTCAGGTTAAGAACGAACCTACAGTCCCTATCTCGTTCGTTAACCGGGGACTACCTGTACTGGTATTTACATTGCTGAACAGATTCCATGCTTTCATTCTGATGGAGTCAGAAAAACAAAAGTACACTTGCTGCTTTGTAGTGCATATAACCAGTAGGGATGGTCAGAAATGCCAATTTCCGATTCCGCCAAAAATCCACTTTCCGCCATTGCCGATTACAGCTACCGATTCCGCTTTCCGTTACCGATTTCCGCATTCCTATGCGGATTTCTGCTGAAATTTACGCCAAATTTAACATTGATTTTCTCAAAAACGACAAGGTCTTTAAAAAAAAAAAAAATCCCTCTTGTTCCCACTCTTCTGCTTAACATACCCTGACCATTGACTGTAATGTAAAATGCGGAAAATCTGCATTACTGATATGCAGTAATTTTATGACAATCAGAAGACGCAGAATGAATACACCAATCAGAGAATGGGGATTTAGACGAAATTTCAGAATTCTCTGATTGGCTTCTTCATTCTGAGTCTTCTGATTGGCTTACAATTACTGCATATTGATAATTTTACATTACAGTCAATGGCGCCGACTTTAGAGGTTAATAGCAAAGCCCCCATAGAAACACCAAATGTTCAGGGTATGTTAAAGGACAACTGTAGGGAGGCTGCCATGTTTTTTTTCCTTTTGTGCAATACCAGTTGCCTGGCTGTCCTGCTGATCCTTTGCCTCTAATACTTTTAGCCATAGACCCTGAACAAGCATGCAGCAGATCAGGTGTTACTGACATTAATGTCAGAACTGACAAGATTAGCTGCATGCTTGTTTCTGATGATATTCAGACACTACTGCATCCAAATGATCAGCAGGGCTGCCAGGTAACTGGTATTGCTTAAGGGGGAATAAATAAGGCAGCCTCCATATACCTCTCCCTACAGTTGTCCTTTAAGCAGAAGAGTGGGAACAAAAGGAAAAACATCTTTTAAAAAGATCTTGTAGTTTTTGAGAAAATCAATGTTAAAGTCGGCAGAAATTTTAGCGTAAATCTCCACGATTTCCGCGAATATCCGCCTACCGCACTTGTATTACCAATTTCTGAAATCCGATGCGGAAATGCAATGTCCGATCGGAAATGTGAAAATTACATTTCTGTGGAATCCGAACAAGCATCCCTAATAACCAGCAGATTATGTTTGCTCACCAGATGAAATACTAAAGGGTGCCACAGCTCCCCTCACTTACAACCCAGAGGTCAGTGGTATGGAGGAATGAATGGGAACCTACATTTAAAAAATCTCAGACTTCACTGATCTAATACAAATGTAACATCATTTTTATGTGGGAGGCACCCAATAGACAAGTACAGATTCAAAACTTCCTTGTTAGGTTAACGATACCTCGTGGGGTGAAAATACCATCCCACTCCATGTGGGGAATCTTATTTTTTTTCATGAAGATGCTGTTTAGTTCAGCATTCTCCTGCTAGTCTTACAGCTCCTGGTGCCTTTTTCAGTGTGCAGTGAGATGTAGTGTGACCTCTTCCCTCCCAGGCACTTATCACTATGCTGGAAACTAGGATCACATGCTACGCCACAGTTCTGGCCCAGTGCTGGCTCCCACTGACAAATGTCAGTCAATGCTGTGAAATTTTGGATCAGCCTTACTACCCTGAGAGTGTATTTCAGGGTAATCCTGAGTGATTTCTCTTTCTGAGTAATGTTCCCCGTTGGTGTGTAGCTGCTGTTTGCAAAGTTCACAATCTGGTTACTACCACAGCTGTTTTTTTATTACAAAATAAAGCTCATTAAATTCATTTTCAAACACTAGTAAGGTTGCTGGGTGAAAATTATTTGAATTTCCAACCTATTAGTTAAGTGCAATGAATCAGTGAAAAGCTCATGCAGGGAATTCCAATGTGGAGAAGTGAGGGCTCTCCGTCATTTAGCAACTGGGGAAGCAATGAGATAGGACAGCAGATGTGGCTTCTGCAAACTAGGTAAAAGAAATATAGACGAAGAACAGAGGAACAGAAATGAACAAAAGAAGGGAAAGGATGAAGAAAAGAAAAATTACAAATACAAAACAACTGAAAGCTGAATTAATGGTGAAGAACAAAACAAATACAAAGGAACAGGTATGAAGAATAGAAAAATTACAGATAAAGAACAGAAGGGGAAAAAAGGAAAGAACAGTTACAGAATGAAAAGGGAATAAAAAAAAGGAAAAAAATATATTTACCAAATAGATTTAATAGATTTTAATACAGTTTAAAAAAATGTATGTAATTTCTTTTTCACAGTATGGCTTTTTTATAATTCTTTTTATGACTCTTTATGAAAACATAGGATATAAATAACTCCCGTTAGTTGTTTACCTGGGTGGAGGCAGATATCTGAGGGCTCCATACTATTAAGGGGGCTTTGGGATTCCACCATAAGTCACTCTCATATTATTACCCTATTTCCTCCAGGGCCACAGAGGTAAGTTTGGGCCACTTGTTCTTAACATTGGACAATGGTGCTTTCATTTCTACCATCGAGTGGAAAGATGATTTGAAAAATGGAAATAAAACAAGTATGACAATGTACTGTATTTTTTGGACTATAAGACTCACTTTTGTGACTTATGAACGCCTGCCAATACGAACCTCCAACCCACCTCAGTGTCGGGGAGCCCTGTACTGTGCCCATGCAGAGAAGGACACAGGAGGACAAATAAAGGACACAGGGGGACACAAAGAGGCATAGAGGAGGACACAAGGGGAACACAAAGGGGCATAGACGAGGAAACAAAGAGGACAGAGGCGGTCACATGGGGGACACAGGAGGAAACAAGGGGGGCAGAGAAGGGTACAGGGAGAAACAAGAGCAACAAGGGGGCATGAGGTACTAAGGGGACATAATCCACAAGATGCCCCTTTACTATGGATGCACAAGATTTAGTATATATTTTTCCCCCTGGTTTCTGTCCTCTAAACCTAGGTGCGTCTTATGGTCAGGAGTGTCTTATAGTCCAAAAAATACGGTAATTACTGTCTAGTGCTCTAAATAAAATCAGAATAATGCATTTAACTTTTATGTAAATGAAAAGCCCTTCACAGTTTAGCTTCCCAAAAATATGTAGAAAACATACGTTTATTGCAGTATCTGCCATTCCATCCTTCCTTACACTGGCATTTGTTGGGTTCAATGCAGGTCCCATGTGAACTACACGAAGGCTCGCACACAGCTATAGATGCAAAAAATAGTCTTAGTTATGATATAATAATTAAATATGTTACAGACATAATGTGTGCCATCCATGCAAAAAAAATTGACTACTGATTTAGACTTAAGGCCACCATATAATTTTCAAAATATCTTTTTAATTCAAGAATTGTAATCAATTTTTCTGACTGATTGTAACATTTAAAAAATCTGACCAATGTACCACACACGTGTGTAAAATTTTTACCCAATTATGAAAAAAAATTGAAAACCCTGAGAAAACTGCTTGGAAGTATACAGTATATAAGGAAACTGACAATCTACCACACACCATTTAACCGGTTCAGCGCAGCAGTGCCGAAAATCTCATGCATCCGAGCAACATTCACCTCCCATTCATTCACCTATAACTTTATTGCTACTTATCACAATGAATTGATCTATATCTTGTTTTTTCCGCCACTAATTAGGCTTTCTTTGGGTAGTACATTTTGCTAAGAATTATTTTTTTCTAAATCCATTTTAACAGGAAGATTAAGAAAGAAATGAAAAAAATTTATTATTTCTCAGTTTTTGGCCATTATAGTTTGAAATTAATATATGCTACCGTAATTAAAACTCATGTATTTTATTTGCCCATCTGCCCCGGTTATTACACCATTTAAACGATGTCCCTATCACAATTTATGGTGCCGATATTTCATTTAGAAATAAAGGTGCATTTTTTTCAATTTGCGTCCATCACTATTTATAAGCTTATAATTTTAAATAATATAATAACATACTTTCTTGACATGCATATTTAAAAAGTTCAGACCCTTGGGTAACTATTTATGATGTTTTTTTTTTTTTATTGTATTTTTTTTTATTTTATTTTTTAATAAAAAGTGTACGTGGGTAATTTTTGGTGTGGGAGGGAAATTGCTAATTTTAAATGTAAGATAATGTAATTCTTTAATTAAAACTGTGTGTGGGTGCAGTTTACTATTTGGCCACAAGATGGCCACAGTGAGAAAAGTCCTGGATGCGAACGATGTCGCATCCAGGAACTTAAATGCAGGGGAGTTGTTTCCTGGGGGGCAGAAATACCACGCTCTCTGGATAGAAAGCGTCGGTATTTCTGCGGGGAAGTTAGATTGGTGAATGGGAATTATATTCCCATTCACTGATCAGGGGGCTAGCGGCGGGCGGCGGGTGCGCGCGCACCACGCAGGGAAAGTAGCAGTGCCTATCTGGACGAGGAAGCTCGTCCAGATAGGCCGAACTGGATAATTATTATATATATTGATCAGAAAAATCCAGCATTCCCAATAAACTTTTATTGAATAAAAACGGGAAATCTGATCGGATCAGTGATTTACTTCAGCTAACATCTGGAAATATGCCTGAAGAAGGGGACTACATCCTATAAATCTTGCATAATTTAACTTTATCAGTTAGCCATTAACCACTTAACGACCAGCCAAAGCCGATAGGCGGCGGCTGGTCGCAGTTGTGTTTCCATGGCGGCCGTTTCCAGTCAGTTCACGGAGGGAGTCTCCGTGAACAGCCTGCGAGCCTCCAATCGCGGCTCGCAGGTGAAATGTAAACACCCGGGGAAGAAATCCCCGGTGTTTACATCGCACGGAGCTGCTGTCACAGCAGCGCCGTAAAGGAGATCGGCGATCCCCGGCCTCTGAGTGGCTGGGGATCGCCGGCATCTGATAGGCTGAAGCCTATCAGAGGCGGTACAGGGCGGATCACCATCCTGTGCCGCCCATAGAGAGAAGGGGAGGGAGGGAAGGAGAGGGAGGCGGAATATCGCTGTGGAGGGGGGCTTTGAGGAGCCCCCCCTGCTAGGCACAGCAAGCCGGCGGTGTTCAGACCCCCCCAGCAGGACATCCCCCTAGTGGGGAAAAAAGGGGGGAAGTCTGATTGCCCTGCCTGGCACACAATCTGTGCTGGGGGCTGAAGATCCTACCCAGCACAGATCACTGAAAATTCCCGCGGTCCTTAAGTGGTTAAAAGGTATTACTTTTACAAAACCTTGTTTTTTTCTACCTACTTAATTTGTTTGGCTAACACGGCACAGAAACTTTTTTTTTCTTTTTGTTTAAAATTGTTATTTTGTGTTTGTTTGCTATGTGATTTCTGGCACACTTGCAGAATCTCATTCATTTACATAAAACTGAATAGACATGCAATCACATTACAAATAGTGCATGGACTTCCGATTCCGGCGCCTGCATGATCGGAGGTTAGTGAGAAGCGCTCCGTGCAGCCCCCGGCTCCTTAAGTCACAGGCGGCCAAACAGACGCCGGGAAACGTACCCCCCGGCGGCCCACATTACCAGGCATCTCCGGAGACCTAGATGGAGAAGTATCTCACCCGCTCTTCCCGCAAAAACGCGGAGAAAGGAGGTCAGCGTGGCAAGCGAGCTGACAAGATGGCGCCAGGTAGATCCCAGCCCGCACACAGCCCGGAATCACACTCCCCGGTCAGGACATGGGACACAGACAGTGTGGATGACGACAACTCCAGAGGGTCATTCCACAACGATGAACACAGAGCAATAGCCATAGAAGTGGCTAAATTCATCGCCCCGGATTTGCAAACTATAGTGGAGGGGGCAGTGAAGAAGTCCCTAGGGACAGTCATGCGCCAGCTCCAAGAGCACGCAAGGAGAATAGGAGAGGCGGAGAAGCGGATAAGAACCCTGGAAAATGAACTGGAAACAGCAAATAAACAGTTAGAGGACTCTCAACGTCATGAAAAGATGTTCTATGACCGCATTGAAGACATGGAAAATCGCTCAAGGCGGAACAACTTACAGGTGGTGGGACTGCCTGAACACTACAAAATGCAGGACATTGACGACTTTTGTGAAAAAACTCTCCCAGAGATGCTGAACCTGGAGGGCGTGTTCCGAGCAGAACGAGCGCACAGAGTGGGCCCGGCGAGAGCGGAGGGGGATAAAAGACCACCAAAGCTAGTGATGGTGAGATACCTGGATTATAAAGATAAACTAAAGATTTTATCAACATTTAAAGCAAGGCGGGAACCCCTGATGGTGGAAGATAAAAGGATTATGATCTTCAATGACTATTCGCTGGACGTCACCAAGCGCCGACAAGCCTTCAATAAAGTCTGCTCGGAGCTAGTGGAGAGAAAGATAAAGTTCGCCCTGATGTACCCAGCAACTCTAAGAGTCACTGTGAAAGATGGAGAGACCTACATTTTCAAGAAATCGTCGGATGCAAAAAAGTTCTTATCGCACCCGACAGCTTTTAAAAGCCCACCCAGAGGATCTCCTCAACGCCAACAATCGGACGAACCAGAAAACGACACCTGAAGTCTACGACTCAAAATCGGGTCACGTGAGTTCATAAACCGTATGACTGTTGAGATTTGCCTGAATAGTCGTTTTACTCTTCGTGTTTGCACATAATTGGTTGCATTAAGTTTCAATCCGTTGGAGTTACAATAGTACTGGAGCCGGAGGAGCGAGCGGTAAGAAAAGTTATGGATGAGCGCTTAACGGACGTGAAGTGCAGGGAAGAAGTGTGGTCCACAAAAGAAAGGGAGAAATCCGAAGGACTGGTGTCACGTCAGATGCTAGTTGGAAAGCACCTATACACCAGTTTCGGGGGGCAGGGGAGGAGGGGGGGGGGACGGTCACTCCATGCTAAGGGGAAATACGTACAGGATATGTCATGCTCCATTTTGTTGTATGCATCAAGGAGGCTCTGATATGAAGTGGAAAAGATACAAGCACATTACTGTCAAATATTATAAACGGCTTATAGATGACACTTAAAATCGTATTGTGGAACGTGAAGGGCCTGCGGTCTCCCTCAAAGAGATCACAGGTCCTGCGTCATTTGAAAAAATTACGGGCGGACATGGCGCTGTTACAGGAAACCCACCTTAGGAAAGGGGAAGCGAAATTCCTGCGTAAAAGTTGGGTCTCCGAAGCGTTCGAGTCACCGGCCCCGCTCCGCAAGGCGGGGGTCTTGACGCTAGTGAGCAAGACACTTCATGCTAAATCAGAGCCTCTCTGGTCAGATGATGAGGGTAGATGCCTGTGGATTCAAGTTAATATGCCTGGAGAAACTTTAATTATATACAATGTGTATGGCCCAAATGGAGGCATAGATCGATTCTTAAACACTTTTCAGTGGCAAATCAAGAAGGAAGCTTCAGAGAATCTTATCATAGGAGGGGACTGGAATGAGGTAGCGCACACGCTAGAAGATAGATCGGGAGGGAGGACAACCCAACAGTTAGACGAGGGGAAAGGAACTGCATTATCCAAATTTCATAAGACACTGCAGCTCACAGACACATGGAGATTCATGCACCCCTACGATAGGGAATACTCCTTTCATTCAGCAACGCATGGAACATTTTCACGGCTAGACTACATCTTTATAAATGATCGTATGGTCAATAGGCTCCATTCTGCAGACATAGAGGATCTAGTGATCTCGGATCACGCTCCCGTGCCGGTGACTATACACGAACAGATCCAGAGAGGGTCAGATATAATTTGGAGGCTTCCCCCTTTTTTATACGGAGACGAGTCTTTCCATGCGTTGCTGAAGGGTTGGTGGTTCGAGTACAAGGAGGATAATATTAGGCACAAGACAGATCCCCATCTCTTTTGGGACACGGCTAAGGCAGTACTGAGAGGCCGTATTATAGCATATACAGCAACAAAGAAGAAGGATACAGCTAATAAATATGAGGAGGCAGTTGCGCGTGTCAGAGGGGCTTATGGAAAATACAAGGCCGACCAAAACGAGTGCACGAGAGCGGAGTGGTTGACAGCAAAGGCTAGCTCGGACCGCTGGTTCAGGGACAGGGAGGCACTATCCAGATCTTATCAGGACTTGAAATACCACAAAAATGGTAGTAAAGCCGGGCGCCTACTGGCCTGTATGGCTAGGGGACACTCTGCTCCTCCTGGAATACATGCCATAAGAAAGGGAGGGGGAGAACTGGTGAATCACCCAAAACAGATTAATGATGTATTTTCCCAATTTTATGAGTCCTTGTACGCGGATCCTGAGAGGATTAACCTGGAGGGAATAAGAGACGTGATGCAGAAAGTCCACCTGCCCCGCTTAACCCAGGATGAGTTAGAAGGGTTAAACGCAGAAATTACAGAACAGGAAGTCAGGGCGACTATTAAAAACTTGGCCAACCATAAAGCCCCGGGGCCAGATGGCCTTCCAGGTGAATTTTACAAGATCCTAAAAAATGAAATTACCCCAACACTTCAATCAGCCTACAACAAAACTCTAAAAGGGGAAGGCATCCTGGGTACCGGGAAGCAAGCATACATTAAACTCCTCTTAAAAGCAGGAAAAGACCCACAGGACCCGGGATCTTATCACCCGGTATCGCTAATAAACCTCGACGCAAAACTATTATCTAAAATAATGGCTGACAGATTGGCAGAATTTCTACCGAAATTGATACATGGGGAACAAGTCGGGTTCATAAGAGGCAGAGCGGCGGCCACTAACATCAGGAAAGTACTTTCAGTTCTAGAACAGGTAAAAGCCTACCCGAAAACCTATAAAAACTGTGCTCTAGTTACCTTCGATGCCGAAAAGGCTTTCGATGCAGTTAGATGGACATGGTTGGAAGCAGTTCTAGCTAAAATGGGATTTGAGGGGGCATTCATAAATGTTTTTAGGCTAATGTATAACTCCCCCCAGGCCCGGGTCTACACACCAGGTTTTCTCTCTCAACCTTTTATCTTGCACAGAGGCACGCGACAGGGCTGCCCTCTGTCGCCTCTCTTATTTAACATAGCATTGGAGCCAATGGCAAGACTTTTACATGAACACTTAGAAGGTCTAAAATTTGGACAGATAAAAATAGTGCAAACTCTTTTTGCAGATGATCTCCTATTGTTCCTTTCCGATCCGGTCCATCAGCTGCCGAAAGCCCTGGAAATTATTCAGGAAGTAGGTCAGCATTCAGGATTCAAAATTAATGCACTAAAGTCTGAGATACTGATGATATCTAAACTAGCAGACCAGGGGTTAGCCAGAGGGTTGGGAGTACAGGTGGCGAAAGAAAAAATCCGATACCTAGGAGTAGAAATAGGTAAGGATCCGAGCTCCCTCTACACGCGCAACTTTACTCCTCTAATTAAAGCTATAACTGAACAATTACAGAGATGGAAGGAGATTCCGCTGGGGGTAGCTGGGAGGGCGGCACTAGCCAAAATGGTGAGCTTTAGAAAACTGCTATACCCACTGCAGGTTATTCCACTACTCTTAAAACACAAAGACGTCCAAACTCTAAACACAGCATTTACAGCATTTCTGTGGAAGGGTAAACGAGCACGTATTAACCTGGCAAGGCTTCAGTTCCCAAAAGAGATGGGGGGGCTCAATTTTCCCGAATGTCAGGAGGTACAACCTAGCATGTATGTTTAGGCATGTTAGGGACTGGATAGCAAACACGTCCCACTTCTCCAATTTACAATTGGAAAAACACATAGCTGAACCATGGGAGCTAACAGGTTTATTGCATGCGGGATGGCCTTCCCTTCCGATCAGACTGAAGCACAATGTGATCTATAGAGACACTCTGTTAACATGGAGAGAAATCCGAAAATTATATCACCTCCCATGGAAGATTTCTAAATACATGCCCCTAGGGGGAAACCCAAACTTCAAACCAGGCTCCTTGCACGAACAATATAACAATTGGGAAGATAAGGGTATCCTAAGGCTGGGAAACCTGCTGGATCTCCGGGATCATAGATTATTAACTTTTAGAGAAATAACGCAAATGTACGACATCCCAAAATCTGACTTCCTAATCTACGGTCAAGTCAGGTCTTATGTGCGAGCCAACCTGAGAAATGTGGCGGCTATAGCTAAAATTACACCATTTGATACATTCTTAAAACCCAGAGGAGAAAGATTGTCCCTGTCGGAGATCCAGCGGGCTATAGCAGCTGTGGGTGTGGAAGCTAAAGCAAAACTTAACCTGGGTAGCTGGGCAAGAACCTTCCCGATCCCCAAGATAGAAGAGAAAATACTGGAAGGAAATAACACAGTTAGGCGAGTACTGACTAGTGAAAAATGGAGAGAATCACATCTATTGATGATCTATAAGGCGAAATACGCATTTAACATAAGATACAAACATCCGAGGCCAGGGTACTTAGACCATTGTCCGAAATGCAACCATCCCCAAGCTAATATGGTACATTGCATTTGGGATTGCACAGCAATACAGACATTCTGGGATTCAGTATGTGAATTTGCGGGTAGAGTGAGTAACTGTACAATAGCGAAAGAACCTCTGATGCTTTTATTCAATGCGACCCCCACAGATAGCAAAGCAGATAAATCCAGAAAATTGTCGGACATTACACATATAATAATGATTGCTGCAAGGAAAACAATATTTAATAAATGGATATACCATACCCCGCCCTCTCTGTGGGACGTACAGGAGGAAATGAGGCATCTCATGCAGCTGGAAAAGTTGGACGCTACCATAAATATGGAAAAAGGCACAAAAAAGTTTTTCCACAGATGGAAACCTTTCCTTTTGCACAACTTGTCGGACCCGGACTTACAACAGCTGGTACAACCATTTAAATATACCTCATGGTATGCAAATGCGGACCTATCTGGGTCACTTGGAAGACTAAAATTAAGAATTGAAGCAACCTGACCAGATACGGATCTTTCATATTCCCCTGGACATGTTCTCATGGAGCCACATATAAGGGGAAAGACTTCCTTTATTGCAGGAGTGACCGTTAGGGGAGGGGGGATGGAGGGGGGGGGGCTTAGGGGGGGTGGGATAGGGGAGAACCTGTTAAAGTTGCCTTTGTTGACAAACACCTTCCTTAGAAGGACATGTAAGCTTCAGATGTTTAAATGAAAATGTTCAATAAAACATTTATGGAAAAAAAAAAAAAAAAGAAATAGTGCATGCAATGTATTTGCAATTCAGGAACAATCACATCACGCTATTGTGAACAGCAAAAAAAGCCACGTATGGACAGAGGTCCAGCTGATTATAGACTTCTGACTGCTATTCAGTTTAATCAGGCGGCATCTGACATTTCACAGGAAGACAATTTTGCAAACTCAGCCAGCCAGGTAATGAAAAATATTCTTCATGTAATGTGCAAAACTTTGTGTGTTTCAAATTGCAGTATATTTTACACCATTTACATTAACCTGAACTAAGGCATTAAATATGTTATGTAGTTCATGCATGCAGTCACTGAATTTCTAAATAAGTACTAAAATTAGGATTCTCGACTTACGTTTTGAGCACAGATCTCCTTGATAGCCCTTAGAACATTTGCATTTGTTTCTTCCACTACATTTGCCTCCATTTCTGCATGGCTGTTGACATTTGCCTAAATAAACCCATACCAGCACATATTTTGTCAGTATAGAAATATTGTAGGTTTCACACAATTCAATAAAATAAAGGTTAAATCCATTCAAAGCTGGTGCTTGTGTCTGTATTTCCAGTCTATGTTCCTGGCAATAAATATATTGCTGGCCTATTTGTTGACCAGCGAAGGACACTTTACAGTTCACTGAGGCTCGGATTTTTGACTGTTAAAAGGTGACAGCAGACTTTAGCTCCAAGTC
Organism: Hyperolius riggenbachi; assembly: GCF_040937935.1. Classification (NCBI taxonomy): domain Eukaryota; kingdom Metazoa; phylum Chordata; class Amphibia; order Anura; family Hyperoliidae; genus Hyperolius; species Hyperolius riggenbachi. The sequence continues at coordinate 316,775,203 of NC_090648.1, forward strand.
AGGATTCTGATTTGTGGAGGTTATCTGAGGAGTCAGGACCTCTCCAGGAATTAATGTGAGGATAATCTGTGATACTTTCAAGCACCACAAAGTGCAGGACTATTCCTAAATAAATAAAATGTTCAGAAGTAAGGTATGAACTATAACAGCGATCATAACTACAAGACCTTGTAGTGAACACTGCCTCCCTATCTGGTAGTAAGCTATAATATCAGGGAGATATGTACCATATAGCATTAATCTAAGTATCTGTAGCCAAAATTATTCTTTTTTTTTTTTTTTTTTAAATTAGCCTTTATTAAGAAAAAAGACGGATGCAATACAAACAAATGCAGCATAGAATGACAAACAATGCAGCAGCAGCAGCCAATGTAGACAGCAATACAGAAACAGGTAACCTGACTAGATCATGACAAAAGATTAGAAAAACTGTAAGTATATTACAAAACATACCCATAGTAGAGATAACATTGGTACAGAAAGAGGGAGCACGTCCACTTCACAACTGATCAAATTATACCGGAGCCAAAAACAATCTATCACATACCAGGGCTCGATCAAGTAGGCCAGGGGTATCAAGCCACGGTGCCCAGATTTTTCGAATTTGTGAGATGCTCCTCTGTGCATATAAATTAATTTTTCTAATCTTTAATAAGAATTTATTTGAGTAATCCAAGAGGATGCACGTGTAGGATCTGGGTTAATCCACATAGAGAGGATGAGCTTCCTAGCTTGGAATAGCATTCTATGTAACTACTTTCTATGGGTTCAGGTATGTTAGCCAAAATTATTCTACTACAATCGCAGCAGCAAAATATTAGACCAGGCCCTAAGCAGCAGTGTTGCTTGTCAGCAGGGTACATACATGAGCTACCTTTACTGGTCATCATCACTGGTTTTCACTATGGGGCTTATTCTACTACCTTTACATTTGCAGGATGTTAGACCAGACACTGAGCACCAGTGTTGCTGGTCTGCGCACTATAACTGTAAATTACCTTTTACTGCTCACCATTTTTTGTGCTGTGCAGCTTGCAACATGTTAGGCCAGGAATTGTGTACCAGTGCTCAATAATCAGTATAGTATAGCCATGTTGTAAACCAGTGTTTCTCAACATTACTTTGTATCACCTTATGAACACTAATGCTTACCAAGTACCCCCTGTACAAGTAAGATTATCTCAAGTACCCATTCAAATGTATTAGCTTATTAGTTCCCTATAAATGATCCTCAAGAGTTGCATTTGATAATTGCTTTTTCTAAAGCTGAAAAAATGTGCTTTACTTCATCAACTATATCAACTCCAAGCACCCCTTGAAGCTATTTGAAGTACCCCTTGTGGTATGCATACAAGTCATTGAAGACCTACTTTGTAAACTACTGTTCATCACTGCATACTCTGGGGCTTAAACTACAGAAAAAAATTAAGGTAATTGTTGAGGAGGGCATGTACAGGTCGGAAAACAAACATGCCCAGTATGTATGTGCTTGTTCATGGCAACACGCACTTCCTGCTGAGAGCTTTCAACTGCCTAGGCAGTCGAATATTAAAAAGGGCAAGAACGGGGAACAGGAGGAACCCTGAAGGCAATAAGCAACAGTTTCTGCAACAAGTGCTATACACCCGTAAAATTGTATTAATTCTAAAATTCAAATTTGCTTCAGATACCCTTTACATGAGACACTAAAGAAATTACATTTATAAATGGATGGATTGAACGCACTAAGCTGTGTACTTACATTTTTTTATTTTTTAAATATGTGGTCTTGACCAGTGGAAATCTCCCAAGGGTAATTCACACACACACACACACACACACACACACACACACACACACACACACACACACACACACACACACACACACACACACACACACACACACACACACACACACACACACACACACACACACACACACACACACACACACACACACACACACACACACACACACACACACACACACACACACACACACACCACCACACCACACCACATACACACGCACACTTTTGCTTTATTTTAAGTCAGCCTTTGATAGGGGGAGATGAACAGTCTTCTCTCACCATGTACATTGCATATACTGGGTTCTAACAGGTTAGGCTAAATATGAGATGGATTATTTGCATCACAGCTGATAGGAAAATGTGAGCACATCTCTCTCAGCTTCAAATACCACCCTGTTACAGTGGCATGTGTGAAAAGCTTTGATGCCAGACCTCTGAAAATACTTTGATCTTGACATAAATAAAAGCAGCTTTTAAGTTGCTGTGGTAGTAACAATTTCTAGCTTTACAACTTTTTTAACTTAACACAGACAAAAAAAAAAACCACACGACCTCTGTTTTACAGCAGAGTAGGTTCTGTTAACTTACTTATTTCGCATTGGTCTCCCTCATAACCAGCTGGGCAAATGCACTTTCCAGGATAAAAGCATGTTCCTCCATTTAGACAGTTGGCTGTGCAATTTGCTGCATAAAGAAAACATGGTAGAATTTTAATACACTTTGCACAAGCTTTTATGAGTCTCGGTACAGCAAACAGATTAGGAACTGAATTCATAATGAACAGCACGGTGGCGTAGTGATTAGCACTCTTGCCTTGCTACACTGGGTTCCTGCTGGGTTCCCAGTTCAAAACCCAACCAGGGCACTATCTGCAAGGAGTTTGTATGTTCTCCCCGTGTCTGTGTAGGTTTCCTCCGGACACTCCGGTTTCCTCCCACATTCCAAAAACATATAGATAAGTTAATTGGCTTCCTCATAAATTGGCCCCAGACTATGATACATACACTACACGATACATACATAGACATACTGTATGACTATGATAGGCATTAGATTGTGAGCCCCTCTGAGGGACAGTTCAGTGACAAGACAATATACTCTGTACAGTGATGCGGAAGATGTCAGCGCTATATAAATACTAAATAATCATAATAATATAATGCAAAGACTTGCTCATCAAAACCCAACTGAATGCTCTTTCCCAGCAATATCTACAGTGCACCATCTGTATGTAGGAAGAGAACCATGGGTGGACTGTGGCAGGTAATGGGCTGGATCCCCATAATTCCCCATGACAGGTCTCACCAGGCTGCTCACATCCCACCACTGGCCATCTATTGAAACACGCAGATGGAAGGAAAGAGGAATGTATCCACTATAACTTCATGATCTGTTGGTTTGCTGGATGCCAAGTATTATTATTTTATTATTAAATTATAAAGCACCAACATATTCCGTGGCACTGTACAAAGTAAGAAACAAACATGGGGTACATAATAATACAGACAAATGCAATAGACCAATATACAAAATACATAATTGGTGACAAAATACAGAATCGATACAAAATATAGACTTGGTAATGACAGTGACACAAGTAACATGATGAATAAAATGTATAATGAATTCCAAGACACAAAAGGGGGAGAGAGCCCTTGAGAGCTTACAATCTAAATGCATCCTGTCCAAAGCGAGCAGCTGTGGGTTGCTGTAGCATTCTGAGCACCAAGAGCGGTTCATAGTTCACAATCAGCTCCACTGAAATACAAGAGGAAACAATGCTTGTGCATGCATGTTTCCCTATTCATCTTTAAACATTGTACTGCTTGGTGGGCAGAATGCTGCCATCATCAGTGGACCGGCCACTTGCACTGTATCAAAATTCAGATTAAAATAAACGTTTGAAAAAGTTAATTTGTATAAAAAAAAACAAAAAAAAAAAACATTAGTGAATACAGCAAGCTTTTTTTAAACTCTATGTAGGTTGAGTGGCCAGGTGGGCAGAGCTTGTGAGCATGGGGTTCCAATCCTTCAGCAAAACAGAGTTGGGGTAATGAAAGGGGTAAACTTATGTGGGAATATGTAAGTCCCTTTAATGAGAAGGATGACGTCATATCTGCCCTACTACCATTTAGGTGGATGAGTACAGAGGTGCATTAGTAATACTCACCAATTCCTACAACATTTAAAAGCAATAAAAAAAGATCAAAAACTTATACAAAAAAAACTTTAATGAAAGAATGACACAGACTTGTTCCAGGCTATAATGACTATCGCAAACTATACAGTCCATCTACTGGGCATCTGGATTTTTATTAGGAATGGTCAGAACATTTCTGCGGAATACCAATTACAGAGTTTCGGATCGGAAATCGGCTTACCGCAGCGGTAATCGGAAATTGGTCTTGGAAATCGGAATTCTGTGGAAAAGTCGCATTTCCGAGACTCGGAAATTTTAGCCCAAACATAAAACTCAAAATAAGCACTGGACCAATCCGAGAATGCAGATATTTTTAGAGGAAATCAGAATACTGCGGTAATTTTAGACCGATCACAAGACTCGAATACTACCAAGTTTTACCAAGTCTTTGCCTCAGGTGGCATGCATCGTGGCACATCATTTGAATAAATTTTATTAAACGCTGTTGCACAATATCGTGAAAAAATCATTTGCAAAATGATGCCGTGGGTATGGGCCTTTAGAGTGGTTAACATGTGGCATATGTTACCACAGGACATAGTTATGGCAAATTCTATTTCTCCATTTAAAAGGGGCTTGGATGCTTTCTTTATTTTGAAAGGTATCCACAGCTGTGACTGCTATGTGTGGGAAGATGATACCTTGATACAGGCAGGGAGATTTCTGCCCTTGTGAATTTTTCCTTCCTTTGGATTGAGGTGTACTGAGATTGAACTTTATGAATGCATGTATTTTTTAAATATATGGTCTGGACCAATGGAAATCTCCCAAGGATAATTCATATAAGGACCAGTAGAGCTTATTTGTATTTGCTACAGAGCATCTGTACTTGTCCATAACATAGGGATTCTCAATGTAAATTCGAATAAGCCCCACAGACATTTATAAAACATCCCTGCATGTTGTAATATGTAGAAAAAAGCATAATCATCTGCATTTAGTTGGCCAGCAGCACAGCGATGGCTGGGAAATATACAGGAGATTCCCAGTCTGCCATCATGATTGTGCGCACCCAGGAGCAGGCACACAAGCAGCCTGTTTTTCTTTAGTGAATATGCAGTGGAGATTTTTTTCACAATTGCAGATTACTGTGATGTTAGTAAATCACCCCCTAGGTCTCTCAAAGCTTTCATTATGTAACTTTTTTAAGTTAACCAGTAAAAAAGTACCACTTTTACAAAAAACATAGCTGTTTCTACCCACATATGCCTATAAAAGAAACTCCACCTGAATATTCTACAGAAATTATTCTCTGTACTTTAATGTACAGTAATTTATACCATCAGATTCTCTTACAATATGTACAAGACCACATGTTTCTACTGTTTAGACACATACCTTTATCACAGCTGATGCCATAATACCCTGGTGGACAGATGCACAATCCTGGAGTTACACAGAGCCCACCATTTAGACACCGAGGCATACAGAGAGCTATAACAAAATTACAGATAAAACACACATTTAATATAATGCCAGCTTAACACAGTTTGAAGGAGGTCTGAGCTCTAAACAAGGAGTGTTCTCTGTAACATTAAAGACATTGCTAATTCTGGGACATGCTTATGAAGCAGACACTCTGACCAGGAACCAGAATAAACAAAAACAAAAAAAAAAACAGGTCTTGTCTTAATTGTCTTTAACCACTTCACCCCAAACGGACCAGAGCAATTTTCACCTGTCAGCACTCTTCCCTTTCATTCTCCAATAACTTTATCACTATTTATCACACCAAAATAAATATGTTTTATTTTCACCACAAATTAGTTTTATTTGGGGGGGGGGGGGGTGATATTTGTTTTCAGTAATTACTTTATTTTCTATTCAATTTATAGGGAAAACTTGGTGGGAAATGAAAAAAAAAATACACCATTTCTCTAATTCCTTCAGTTTTATAATAAACAATGCTACTGTAAATAAAACCAACACATTTTATTTGCCCGTTTGTTCCGGTTATTACAACGTTTAAATTACGTCCCTAGTACAATGTATGGTGACAATATATTATTTTGAAATAAATGTGTATTTTATTTTGGTAACTATGGGGAGGGGGGGGGGGTGTATTCATTTATTTTTATTTAATGTAAAAAGTGTAAACTGTGTACTATTACTTTTATATATATATTTTTTCCCCCACTAGATGTTCCCACACTCACTAGTTTGAGTGCTTTGAACAAGCACACAGACAGTGTTGTTACAGAAAAGATCGTTGGCTTCTCATTGAAGCCATGATCTTTCCCTTACAGGCACTTTGATTGGTTCAGGGAACACTTCTTCCCTTTCACCATTCGTGGTTCTCCACCAATCATGGCTCTCCAAGGTAACTAGTAGTGGGTAAAAGTACAAGTTCAGTAGCATGAAATTGCAATTGCACTTACAAGCATTCGGTGTTCACCATAGTTCCTTCCTTCCTTCCTCGAATGGAAGCAAGTTCTGCTACAGCTTTAGAAAGGGGTGACCTTAAGTATTTCTCTGTGTTTAGTTGATTCTGGTGACTGTTTTGGGTGTCTGTCAGTCTGGTTCATGAGAATTTCCTAGAATTATTAGAGTTTGTAGTGTTCATTTGGGTCCAGCTCTGGCTCCCATTCTAGGGGTGGTCTAAACCCCCCTGCTATTTTCTGGCATGCTTATCTGCAATGCTTGTCCTGCTATGAAGAAAACTAGTGGTAGGAAATTGATAAATATAGGTCGTCTGCACACTTTAGACCTTATACCTATGCAATAGAACAAAAGTAGCCTAGATGGGTGCTTAGTCGGTAAAACAAACCAAATTGGTCCTAAACACTCTATAAGAATAAAATGACCAGTGCACCAATAGATTGATACAATAAGTGAAGCTATATTATAATCACAAAACGATTATCAGAATATTAATATATAAATAGTACAGGGTTGTGTACTGAATACTGATGTAAGCAACATATGCATCAAAAAGTGGCAAAAAGTAGCATACAAATACACGTACAGCAAATACAAAATATATACAGACACAATAGACAGGATCACACTAGTACAGAGACAGCTTAATGCAAGTCATGCAGCGATTGGGCAGTCCATCAAAGTATGGCCTAGGATCGGCCAAAGAGAGCAAAAATATTGCATAGGCAACAAAGTTCATCAAAGTGATCCTTAGGCAGGCCTGTCCAGAAACCCTAACTGCTTTCATTCTCTGAGTCGCTTTAAATAATGAAATCGCTGTCTGAGCAGCTCGATCTATTGGGCCCCCTCTCTAGCTTGGAGTCTTTATTTTATAATACTGACTTTCCCCAGGAGTTTGTGGCTTGGCTTGGGGAACTGGAGGGCAAGGGGCATTAACTCTGTAGCAGACCTTTTGAGTGATGGTGTACTTATAACCTGGCCCCAGATTCAGGAAAAATCCAGGTCAAATGAAGAGAAAGATGGGCACCGCTGCATAAAATACCCTTTCTTGTGACCGGGTTGACACAATAGTTACAGCAGTGGGGGGAGGAAAGGTGTCTGACAGCTGTCTCGCAAGGATTAACCTTGCTTCATCAGAGACCAGGAAAAATCCCTTCTTCCCGACTCTGAGGCATTCCATAGTTTGCAGGTCTGCCACTTTGTTCAATCAAGATTAAAGTGGTCTGAAACTCTGACATAACATTCATTAAAAATGTGTTTTCTACTTTTTATTACTCATACAGTTATCATATTTGCTTTTGAGCACAAGTAATATTGTCTGTCTACAAATTGCAAGATGTGCTGTATGTTATGCTATCTTTTATTCTTGTCATGTTTTTGAAAAATCTAGTAAAAAGAAAGTTTAAAAAAAAATTATATTTTGATAAAGAAAAATAATCTGTGTTCATTTTTTCATCTGTACATTTCTTTATTCTATCACTTTCATCTGTATACTTTATTCTTCATTGTTAGTTTTCTTTTCTGCCACCCTCTTTGTTCTAAAATCTTGCCTGCAGGTTTTCCCACAAGTCACACTTCCACCACTGCTGGCTGCACATCTACTGCGTTTTTACTAACACCACCGCTATTCCCCACTGCAGCACTGCTGAGATCACTTCCAACACTGCTGGGACCTCCGCCACTACCTGCTGCACTAAAGCCACAATAGGCTAAAAGCAAAATCATTTTTACATCTCTTGCTCAATATGTACATTGATTGGACCAGTGAGAGTCCTCCATGAGGAGTAATCTTATTGTTCCGATCAATACATCAATGGGAAGCCCAAGCAGCTGATTCAAAGATGCATTATGCTGGGTTCCTTATACTTACTATTGCACTTATTCTAAGAAACATGGCAGAAGAATTTTTGATTTTGCCACCCAGGTTTCCTGTTGGTCAATACAGTGACAATGAGATTCCTTTTTGCTGAGGAACAACATCGGGGGTGAGATGGGAAGCAAATTACTTGTGTTTAAAGAAAGACTCAATATCAGGGAGATAAAAGATGCACATAGAGCAAGACTATTATTTAACTGAATTGTAGCAGGCCCTCTGTCTCTTTTGAAATTGTATTGTAGGTTTTTTCAAGTTCACGCCTGTTTACTTTTGCCTGCTCTGGTTAACTGGCATATAACAAAAACATCCTATCCAAAATGAATTATCCCAAGCCTGTGATGAATAAGATTGGTTGCTGAGATTCAAAGCTTTGTTGACACTATAAATGTTCTCGTGCATAGTAGTGCAATTTATGTGTAATTACATACGATAACACATACTTTTCCTGACAGCAGTACAGTGCATTTCAGGGGCAATGTTTACATTCTGAAATACGATGTATTTTCACGAAAAATTTTCTCGGAATCGAAAATGCCATTTTTGATTTGAAAATGATTTTGGCTAATATTTGAGAGCAACACTGCAGCCAAGCATGCAACCACATCATACAGTGTTTATTATTGTTTTAAAACTGATAAATGTCAACCAGTTAAAAAAAATATGCAGATAGTTTAGATAGTTTAAGTGGTAATTGGCAATGGTAATACAGTGATGCTAAAATATTTTGCAGCCAGATGAAGTCCAAGTATGAGCATGCAATAAACCAGCCACGTTAGTTCCAATGATTAAAGCGGACCCAAACCAAACATTTATTTAATTCAAAATATTTAGATGCACCACTCTGACACATACAAAGATAAATAAACACTCCTTCAAGCCTATGGGCATTTCAGTGCATGCTTTTCACCCTTCTCTTTTCATAACAAGGGTTATACAGATGGCAGCCATTAGCAATTCCTCCTTTGCCAGACATTCCACCAGTTTGCCGGTTTCTGTCCCGGCAATATGAAAGGAAGGGAGGGGCTCCTTCAATAAATGTAAAATATTTTATATTTGGCATCATGCAGCTGAACAAAGGCTGCTATTTATTATTATAATTTAGAAAATAGATTTTATTTCTGAAATCTTGTATTTTTAATTTGGGTCCACTTTAAGGAGTTAAGTTTTACATGGTGCAGTCTGGGCCATCTTTTAATCTATTCCAGTTCTCTCTGCACTGGGAATTTCAAAGAGCAAGTACATTTCAGAGCAGGAATGCCATATCCTGCAATTACAAGGAAGGTAAAAAATAACTGTTGAAACTAAATTCATAGTTTATCTTTCGCTTGTTAAATAGTTTTATGTTATTGTATTGTCACTGATAGATTGATCAGTCAGATCACAAGGAAGTGTTCAAGATGCAATGCCAGCTCCCTAAATGTTGGCAGCGCTATAAAAAGAATCCTTAGGGCTAACATATGCTCAGCTGTATTTTTTTGTTATCAAAATGTGAGCTTAAGAAAACTGCTGTGAACCTTTAACAGCTTTTAAATGTGATTTGATCTTGAGAAAGATACAGAGTAGAGAATAGAGAGAAAAAGTGAATTATGTTATAAAATTAGCCATATTTTCACATACCGCTTACATCTGTACTTTATTTCAGATTCTGTTCTCTTATTTGTCATGAAAGAAAAGCTTGCAAGATTTTCACATATGTGAATGCTCATCAACCATTTTTTTCAAGAGTGATTAAAAGTTTGTTAATTACTGGTCTTTAGTTGTTCACTGGCATATAGTGTAGTTAAAATGAATCCCTGATCAACAATGCAATATATTTGCACTATAGCCAACTTTTAGGGCAATCCATCATTTAAAACGACTTCCTAGTTGTAGTCAATCGGTGTGTAACCCTAAAGGCCAGGCTGGGTTCAATTATTCCTTGGTCAGATCTCCTACAGGGGATACGTTGCATAGTATTTTGTTATGTTATTTAGTGGACATGTTGCCTAATTATATAGTTTAGGGGTCATAGGGCTTGATTGATCAAGCTGCTCTGCTTAAAGCAGCGCAGCTTAATGAGAGGCGCACGAGTTCTGTGCATGCTATGCTGTGGTAGCGCACTGCATTGTATGCTGATAACTTACGTGCACTCCTTGTAACTAATGACCGCTCCACTCATCCCACCTGCACGCTATGCTGCAGTACAGCAGCATAGCGTGCACTGAGCTTGTGCTCCCCTCATTAAGCGGCGCTGCTAGCAGCGCAGCTTGATGAATCAAGCCCATAGTGAGCAGTTATGTTAGTTGGAGGTAATGCTAACTAATTGCTATGGTGAAGTCATGCTGCCTAATTTGGATTTGGGAGACACACTGTCTAACTATGTAATTTGTGGGGCATGCTTTATACTTTTGTTTTTGGGAGTTATGCTGCTTAATTATGTTATCTGAAGTCATGGTGCCTAATTATCCCCTACGACCTGTAACGGTCCCAAAGGCGGCATCTGACCTGACAGTGGGTCTTAGCACACGGTGAGTGTTATCTCACTGGGGTGTGGTGACAGCTATCTCTATCTATGTGCCTGATGTGATTACTGGTGGAGCATGAAGAAGCCTAGAGTGGATGTGAATAGAGACTTTATACTCAGTGGAACTGTGTGGACTTTCTCTTGGCGAATTATTTTATGCCTACTGGTTATTGTTCATGATTTGTGCAGGGGTAATATATTGTGTTTTAAGCTGCTTACTGTGAAAGACCGTGAGCGCTAGCCTCTTATCTAATATATTTCAATCATTGAAAGAGGTGGCGAACCGGCAGTGTAGTAATTGGTAAAGTGTGATCTGATTCAATCCCATATCGGCGCGAAGTGTGCTTTTTGAGGGAACTTTTATTGTCACTGCAGCGTTTGTAGTTTGCCCTCACCCAGCTAGACTGCTGTCTTGGTTGACTCTCCTTGTTACCATCTACTGCTGTTGACACTGGTGAGAACATGAGGAGTGGAAAGAGACTGTAACCTCTCCTGTAACAGTAAATACTCCTTCGCCTGCTTTCCTCTGAACTACCCTATAGTTGGGCATGAAGGAGCTACTGAGGGGCCCAATAATAAGAGACCTGAGGCAACTGCCCCCCCCCCCCCCCCCGCATGCTGATCCTTATATTTAATATATTTGTGCACAAAAAATATCTTACCTTTCTCACAGTGTGGCCCATAAAAGCCATCTGGACATTCACAGACGTGTCTGTCATTACAGTAGCCTCCATTTCTACAACCACCTGGGCACTTTGCTTAAAAAAAAGGTTTAAAACAGGAACAAAGCTGGTAAATCAACTCTTACCCAATGTCACGTAATCTCTTATCGTGCTACAGTTCAAAGTGACACTGAAGTGAAAAAAAACTTGTGATATAATGAATTGTATGCGTAGTACTGATAGTTAATAGAACATTAGTAGCAAAGAAAATAGTCTCATATTTTTATTTTCCAATATATATATATATATATATAGCTTTTTTTTTTTTTTTTTTTTTATAACACTGCATAATTCTGTCATATTTACAATTACATGCCACCTGCAGTAAAAATTGTATCTAAATCTGTCTTTGACTGTTTCTTTGATGTACAATTGCTCCAGAAAACCGCATTGTAGCTGACCCAAGTTGGGTGGGAGAGCTCAGAGAAGCTCTTTTACATAGATAACAACTGAAGTTTCTTAACTCTTTCGGCACTGGAAACAATATTAGAATCATTTATTTGCTACTAATGCTCTATTTTTTAGCTGTACTACACATATAATTCATTATACCATATATTTATTGTACAGAGCAAAAAAAAATATATGAAACAAACATTTAATCTAATAGAAAAATTAAATAAAAAGATCAGTCTTAAGGTGGCCACACACCATATAATTTTTTTTAAATAACTGTTCAATTTAAGAATTACAATCAATTTTTCTGCTTGATTGTAACATTTCAAAAATATGAATGTCCCGGCAAAACTGCAATGATGCCAGGACTGTGCACTGCAAAATTGCCATGACGCCAGGACTGTGCACTGAAAAACTGCAATGATGCCAGGACTGTGGTCTGCAAAACTGCAATGACGCCAGAACTGTGCACTGCAATGATGCCAGGACTGTGCACTGCAAAACTGCAATGATGCCAGGACTGTGGCCTGCAAAACAGCAATGACGCCAGGACTGTGCACTGCAAAACTGCAATGATGCCAGGACTGTGGCCTGCAAAACAGCAATGACGCCAGGACTGTGCACTGCAAAACTGCAATGATGCCAGGACTGTGCACTGCAAAACTGCAATGATGCCGGACTTCCGGTTCCGGCGCCTGATGTGAAGACGGAAAGGAGAGAGCTCCGCTGAATCTACCCGATCTCTTATGCTCCCGCACCCGATTCGGCACCCCCAGCCACACTATTCCGGAACGGGAATCAGCAGAGGACACACGGGCAGAAAGACCGGACAGAATGGAGAAGTACCTAACCCGGTCACAGAAGAGACAAGGAGCGGCCCGGAAATCTAAAATGGCCACCAGAGGAGACGAACAGACGGAGAGATCCGACAATTCTCCGCACTGGGAACAAAACAAACAGTGGGACAGCGAAGGGGAAGAAACGCAGAGTGAAGCAGATGGAGGTATGGACGGAACACATTTAGAGAAACTTGCCACAGCAGTAGTTCAGAAACGTACGCCTGAGTTGCAGAGCATGATCCATCAGGCTATGACGCAGTCACTAAAAAAGATACAGAAAGATATCCAAGTGCATGCTACTCGTATTACAATGGCTGAGCAAAGAATCTCTAGTCTGGAAGACGAAAAAGCAATTCACACAGTTAAAATAAGAAGACTGGAGGGGGAAAACCTGGAAATGTATGATAAAATGCAAGATTTGGAAAACCGTTCCCGCCGGAGTAACATTCGCATAATAGGCCTACCGGAAGAACATGCGGCTGAAGCCCTGGCAAGTTTTACCTCCACAGATCTTCCACAATTACTAGGTCTCACACAGACATACAAAGTTGAGAGAGCTCACCGGGTGGGACCACTCCGAGACCCCAAGAAGAATCTACCACCGCGAGTAGTAATGGTAAAATATCTGGACTACTCGGAAAAAGAACTTATCATCAGAACATATCGCCAACGACAGGAACCCTTGAAATACCAAGGAGCGATGATCAGGTTATTCAATGATTATTCGTTAGAAGTGTCTAAACAACGCCAGAAATTCACGAAGGCCTGCTCAAAATGTGTGGAATACAAATTAAAATTCGCGCTCATGTACCCGGCAACCTTGAGAATAACAGACCAGAAGGGAAAACAGCATTTGTTCAAAAGACCAGAGGAAGCAGACACCTTTCTGGAAAAATTGCAACGCAGCGAATCTCAAAGTATTCAGGAAAGGCCAGAGAGAGCAGAAGACACCGAGGACTGACAACCTGGAGCAACTAGAGGTGCCATATGCGTAAAAAAAAAAAAGGGGGGTACTGCACAGTAGACTGGTAAATATGTACTGCTGAAAGGAGCTATACTAAAGCTATTACTATTACATATGTTAATGTATAAGAAAAGTTCGGGTAGACAGGAGAGACAGTTAAAAAGGAGATATGCCGTTAACTCTCAGGGAAGAAGAGAAGTCACAGTGTAAGCTAAGTAATATGTTTTTTCTGTTGAATATGTTTCCATTAGTCTCAGCTTACCTGAGGGTAATACCAGCAATAGACATCCAGGGGAAACTGAGTTATGTTGGGGATAGGGGGGGTACTAAGGGGAGAATTTTCCGCTGTTCCTTACGAATAGATGCAATTATTGTTCATATGATGTTGTGGTTGAACCAACTTTTATACCCAGACACCCATGATTAATGGCCATTAAAATCATTTCATGGAATACTAAAGGTCTAAGGACACCCGAGAAGCGCTCCCAAGTTCTGCGACATCTGCAGAAATTACGAGCAGACGTGGCGTTACTGCAGGAGACGCATCTGTCGGAACTCCATTCCAAATTTCTAAAAAAACAATGGGTGGGGGAAGTCTACTGTTCTCCGACCGTTAACAGAAAGGCTGGAACAATTACATTAATTCACAAAAGAATTCTAAACCGGGTTGTGGACCATGACAATGATCTTGATGGACGTCTGGTAAGAGTTCGTTTACAGCAGGGATCAGATTGTATAGATATATATATAACATATATGCACCAAATGAAGATAATCTATCCTACTTCCAGGCATTAAGCACAAAATTAAACACCCACATTACCACCCACAAAATAATAGGGGGGATTTTAATACGGTTCTAGACCTAGGAGAAGATAGGACCTCTAAAGGCCCAATTAATAGAACATATGTCAAAAAAGCCTTACAATTTCAATCGTTTAGGGAAAACTGGAACCTTGTGGACGCCTGGAGAATACTCCATCCATACGACCGAGAATATTCATTTTATTCCCTCCCACATGATATGTGGTCACGAATAGACTACCTATTAATATCTGATAAACTTATGCCCAGAGTTCAGCAAACACAAATTCATGATCTCATCATATCTGATCACTCACCTATAGTGATAGAAGTAGCAGATTCAATCCCTAAAGGAACAGACATATTATGGCGATTCCCTACGCAAATGTACGACGACGAGGAATTCCGAGGCTTATTAAAACAATGGTGGATGGAGTATTCTCAGGACAACAGGGAACACGAAACCTCACACTTCCTGTTCTGGGAGACAGCAAAGGCGGTAATCAGGGGAAAGATAATTGCCCATATGGCCTACAAAAAAAAACAAGCTCATCAGGAATATTTAAAGGCAGTGGAAAGAGTCAGACAGGTGGGACGACTTCACCAGCATAATCCTACAGAGGAAAATAGAAAAAATTGGATACAGGGTAAGGCAGAAGTGGATAAGTGGCTTAGGCATAAAGAAAAGATCAGATCTACCTATACTACGTTATACTTCCATAAATTTGGGAACAAGATGGGAAAACTTTTGAGCACACTAGCGAGAGGAGCCAGAGGGAACACGATAATAACAACCTTGCAAGATAAAAAGGGTGTTCTAACACATGATCCAAAGGGCATCAATGAGATCTTCCAACAATTCTACACCAGTCTCTATACAGAACCTAATTCAACAATAGACAAGGCAAAGATAGATTCCATACTCCAGGAAGCAAGCCTTCCTGGACTAAGTGAAAAGGGTCTGGAAATTTTAAATTCGAATATTACCCAGGAAGAAATAATATACACTATCAAAAACTTATCAAATGGAAAAGCACCGGGCCCAGATGGCCTAAGTGCCGAATACTACAAGATACTACAGACAGAGGTAACACCCCACCTTCAAAAAATGTTCAACACAATATTGAACACAGGAACATTGCCACATACGGCAAATAATGCATACATTAAGGTTTTACCCAAGCAAGGAAAAAACCTGCTGATGCCTGAATCATATAGGCCAGTATCACTGATGAACCAGGACCTAAAATTATTAACAAAAATAATGGCAGACAGGTTGGCTACTCTGTTGCCAGCGTTAGTAAAACCAAGCCAGGCAGGCTTTGTCAGAGGCAGATCAGCAACATCTAATATAAGAAAAGTCTTAACAGTCTTAGACTATGCTAAGCTGTATCCCAAGACAAGTCGCGAATACGCTTTATTATTACTAGATGCTGAAAAAGCCTTTGACAATGTCAACTGGCAATGGCTACTGAGAGTACTGGAATACATCAAATTTTCAGGACCCTTTATGTCATTAATTAAAGCCCTACATACTGCACCAACAGCACAAGTATATACACCAGGCTTCCTATCTTCCCACATCACACTGCAGAGGGGGACAAGGCAAGGATGCCCATTGTCACCCCTTCTGTTCAACCTAGCTCTGGAACCAATGGCAAGAATTCTAGAACGTAAAATCCAAGGAATAGAAGTAGGATCGACAACACTGACACAAACACTATTTGCTGATGATATTCTGCTTTTTATGTCTAAGCCACTATCCCAAATCCCGCTAGTATTCCAACTGATACAGGAAATAGGAAAATTCAGTGGTTTTAAAATAAACGAAACTAAAAGCGAACTCCTACTACTATCCCCTAGAAGCGAATTAATTACACAATGCAAACAGTTGAAGGTCAAAATCTGCTCCACGGTAAGATACCTGGGCATTCACTTATCTAGAGACCTCAACTCGATTTATACACTAAACTACCCCCCTTTGATAAGTAAAATAAATCAACAACTTAAACATTGGGAGAAACTACCAATTAATTTAATGGGAAGAGTGGCCTTGGTGAAGTCAATAACCTTCGGTAGACTACTTTTCCCACTTCAAACCATACCATTATTACTAAAGCACCAAGACATACGGGAATTAGAAAGAGCAATAGCAAGATTCTTATGGGCCGGAAAGAAACATAGGATAGCATTATATAAACTACAACTACCCAAGATGTGGGCAGGATTAGGGGTACCACACATTCGAAACTATAATTTAGCTTGTCTTTTTAGACATGTGAAGGATTGGATATGTGGTACCCAGATCTTTTCAAATATAGAATTAGAAAAATCTTTCATGGAACCATGGTCGTTAGCTGCGCTCCTGCATACAAGCTACCCCAAACTGCCAATTAAAGCCAAACATAGTGGGATAATTAGAGACACATGGGCAACTTGGAAGGAAGTGAGGAAACGCTTTAAGTTACACTCTCAAGTGTCCAAATACATGCCCTTATGGGGAAACCCGGGATTCCCTGCAAGCTTGTCACACCAGGGTTTCGCAATATGGGAGGATAAAGGAATAAAAACACTAGGGCATCTTTTTCATCTAAGTGAGGGAAAATGGAAAACCTTTACGGAGCTCAGAACAGAGTTTAATCTTCCCAAATACCACTTTTTATATTATGCACAAATCAAATCTTATATCTCAAGTCTATCAAGAGACCTATCCAAAGAACAAAACTTTAATGACTTTGATGCATTTCTAGCACCTGGAAGCATTAAGCTCTCTCTGGCCAACATACAACAAAATCTGTCCAAGATACACCTGGAAATTCATGCCACCAAAAACCTCAAAGCATGGCTAAAGGAGATCAATGACCAAGAAGTCACGATGAAGATAATTGAAGGGAACCTCATTTACAGACAAATATTCAAAAATGAGGCCTGGAGGGAGACCCACTACAAGCTCATACATAGGGCAAAATACGCCTTTGACATCAAGTATAAACACCCACCAGCCAACTACACCCCTAATTGCCCTAAGTGTCAATTCCCTCAGGCAGATCTGTTCCATTGCGTATAAGAATGCAATATTATTAAAAAATATTGGAGAGAAATAAACAAATATATAAATTTGATATGCAGGAGAGACATACCGATCACACTGCAAACATATTTGTTTCATTTTGAAGACACAAAAAAACAGCAGGAGGACGAAACCAAAAATCCACAAAACAAACTGACTGATCTGGGACATACAATACTTGCAGCAGCAAAGAAAACAATATACAATAAATGGATCTACCCTTCTCGTCCCACGATATGGGATGTAAAGCAAGAACTCCTGCATCTATTCACAATCGACAAATTGGACGCATGGACAAATACTGAGAAAAAAGCAAAAGCATTCTTCAAAAAGTGGAAAAGGTATATAGAGGCTAGCTTCTCTAGGGAAGACATCCAAAATATTGTCAGACCATTTAAATATTCCACATGGTACGCCACACGGGATATACTGGGTCAACTAGAACTATTAAAAATAACAGACTGATATAAAGGAACAGCGGAAAAGGGGGGAAAAGGGTAAGGGGAGGGGGGAAGAGGGAAGACATGTTTTTTGTTTTAGAGGGACTAGGGGAGGGATAAAAGATAAGGGGGGGGGGGGGGCTATTGTACTATAGGTCTCTAAAACCGTTCATACGGAAGTAAAGTTTGACACACACTTACTACCATAGTTTATATCATAAGAGATTATCAAGGTTGAATGTTACTACATTACAAATACTCTGTACTGTGAGAGATGTAAAATCATTAAAATTTGTTTGAAAAAAAAAAAAAAAAACTGCAATGATGCCAGGACTGTGCACTGCAAAACTGCAATGACAACAGGACTGTGGCCTGCAAAACTGCAATGATGCCAGGACTGTGGCCTGCAAAATTGCCATGATGCCAGGACTGTGCACTGAAAAACTGCAATGATGCCAGGACTGTGGCCTGCAAAACTGCAATGACACCAGGACTGTGCACTGCAAAACTGCAATGACACCATGACTGTGCCCTGCAAAACTGCAATGATGCTAGGACTGTGCACTGCAAAACTGCAATGACGCCAGGACTGTGCCCTGCAAAACTGCAATGATGCCAGGACTGTGCACTGCAAAACTCCAACGATGCCAGGACTGTGCACTGCAAAACTGCAATGACACCAGGACTGTGCCCTGCAAAACTGCAATGATGCCAGGACTGTGCACTGCAAAACTGCAATGACGCCAGGACTGTGCACTGCAAAACTGCAATGATGCCAGGACTGTGCACTGCAAAACTCCAACGATGCCAGGACTGTGCACTGCCTGGCATGTTAACACTATTCTGCACCCCAGTCCACACAATTTTCACAGCTCCCAGCCCAGCTTGGCAACTATACAACCCATAAATAAAATAACACAGGAAGAGTACCAGCAGGTAGCACAATAGCAGCAGCATAAAGAGATGATGAAAATGGAGTTATGATGGAGGGGCTTGGAGTGCCGTATGGAGGATAGTGAGTGGTGCAGCAATAAGTGTGTGGGGGAAGGGGGGGGGGGGGGCATTTGTACTCGACTCTAGCAGTCAGGTCTGTTTTCCTAATTGTTCAAATTATTACTCAGATGCTGCCACTTGAAACTGGTACTGTACCACGCACACATTTATTCCTATACGCACTCACAGGTTTTACAGATGTAACCTCTGGCAAAGAAAATTCCTAACTTGAATACATAATAAAAAAGATACAGTAAAATCACACTATATTTCATTATCTTTTCTGCATCTGCACTTCTATAAAGGATCACTAAATATACACTATGGAAAGTTGAAAAAAGTTGGTACCTTGCTGGCATGTCTTGAAAAAGATGGCATTTTGTGGTGTCTGTAGAATCACATTGCCCTCTGAATTCATTACAATGATATTAACCTCAAATGCGGCAACTCCATCTTGACTACCAAGGCATGGAAAACCAACCTGAACAACTAAAACATAAGAATATGAATGCTCAGAAGGAATATTTACCATAGATGGGATAACTGTAATAATCAATGAATACTGTTTCAATCATAATTAAAAAAAAAAAAAAAAACTCACCAGCAAACTGAAAATGACATGATTTTTAATTCTCACAATCTTAAATATTTTCAATTTTATAAAGAAAAACTTTGATTCTATAGACCTTCATAAATATATTATAAGTCTTTTAGCCCCTCTCTGCCTGGCCAGTCAATAACGCTAACAGCTTTCATTTCTTTAGCCGAACAGTGCCTTATTTCACTAATCTCTACAGTTCACCTCACTGCCTGTTCTCTGTGCCCCATTCCGTCTTATTTTACCCACCAGCTCTCTTCTTCCTTCATCCCTGCTCTAACACCTATCTTCAACCTCTCCATCTCAACTGGCATTTTCCCTTCCTCCTTCATGACACCACTAAACAAGAAACCTTCTTTGGACCCTACAGCCCTCTCTAACTATTGTCCTGTCTCACTTGTTCCCTTGGCTTTCAAAGTGCTAAAACAATACATCTATTCAGAACTGTCCGACTTACTGTATACTAACTCCTTGTTAGACCCCCTCCAGTTTGGTTTCCGATCTCATCATGCCACTGAAACAGACCTCACCAAAGTTGTAAATGTCCTCCTCATTGCAAAATCCAAAGGCCAATTTTCTGCACTAATACTCTTTGACCTTCCCTCTGCCTTTCACACAGTGGATCACCTTCTGTTTCTCCAAACACTCTCATCACAGAATGCCAAGGGTTTAGCACTATCCTAGATTAGCTCCTACCTTTCTGGACGCTATTTCACTGTCTGCTATTCCAACATTAACTCTCCTCCATGTCTATTATCTGTTGCAGTACCACAGGGCTCTGTTCTATGACCTCTTCTCTTCTCCATCTATACTCATGGCCTGGGACATTTAATACGCTCTTTTGGTTTTCCAGAATCCCCTTTTCACTGATAACACTACAATCTATCTCTCAGCTCCTGACCTTTTGTCTAAGTATAGTGCTCTGGTTTTTACTTTGTTCACTATATAGTCAGAGACAGCACCATATTCTTCTATTACTGAAAAAAAAATGCAGGTAATGCTGTTTTCATAGAGAAGAACATTGTCTGCAAAGTTGATCAGTATAGTTTCGACTCGTCCTACTTTTTAGAGCAAAGATTTATGAATGCAGAGAATAGGAGATCTACAAATTTGGAAAATGGATTAAGCAATAGGACAAACCTGAAGCTTTGTTTGGAATAGTCCCCAGTAATGGTATATTTACAGTTGGATCAGCCATAATTCCTTTATCCAAGGAGCGAAGAGAGAGGAACTCATAGTAATATTCTGCCTGTAAAACAGAACATCAAAATATTATAATATACACAATGCAAAACACTTTTACAAATTGAAGTCCAATTGTATGAAAAACATTTAGTTTGAGTTAAAATACTGTACTCTGAAAAAAGACTAAGACCTCTTCTGAGGTTTTACTTGTGTCTGTGTTTCATTGAAGATCTAACTCTACCCTGCTCTGATTATAAAAAAAAGTTTTATTTGTTGCTGTTTCAGTCCCAGCCTGCCAGATTCACCTCCTCGAGTGGGATAAAGGGTTGAATGTACACAAACTAAAAATAAAAATATACACAACATATAAACAAGTATTGTGGCCAATACTTGGTAGTAAGGCATAGAATTTCCTCTTTACAGGTTCTGATGCTGAAATATCAGGTACTTCTAGGGTGGACACCATTATTAGAATTTTTTTAGACACAAAAGACTTTTCGCAACATCTATTGGTACTTGGGACATTATCTAAATGTTGCATTTGATGCAGTCCACTCTCACTCACTTGGTATTTTTGCTACCAAGAAGAACTTTGACTACATGGGATTACCAACAGAATTTCAGGCTTTAAATTATACTCTTACATATGGTACTCAATTAAGATAGGCATATATGTTTGAGCCAAAATGTTCTATGTTCCTATTCTTTCAATAAAAGGGATAGATTGGATTGAAAAATGTAATGTACATTTTTTTTATCAGAAAATTAAATTTTCAGAATTTATTGCCCATTGTAAAAACATTCTGATCAGTTTGTGGAAAATATGAAATACTGTATTTTTCGGACCAGAAGACACTCCGGACCATAAGACGTACGTAGGTTTTTAAGGCAAAAATCAGGGGGGAAAATACTAAACCTGGTGTGTCCATGGTGCAGAGGCATCTTGTGCAGCTTCTCCCCCCAAGGCTGTCTCTATCAACATCTATCAGCATTCAACTTCAAATGCAAAATATTCAAAGGTGGAAACAGCAGAGCAGTATACCACAGTAAAGCACAATTCAGAGGAGTTACAGGCAAGCTAGGGCATAGCAATGCATATGCAGGAACCATAGAGCATGTGTGTATCTCAACTCACCAACCCTTGCTACATTCAAATTGTCTGCTCCATGCAATCCAAGCTGATCAGTTGTCCAGGGTACCCACATACAGCAGAAAGGGTCAGGCACAATGGAGGCCTGCCTCACTGGGACAGTGGTGGTATAGGTTACAGTCCGTGGTTCAGTTTACAAATTTGTGTCTCAATGCAGTGGGGGGCAGAGGACAGTGCCCAGTTGTATGGAGGTGCTATGGGTGTTGAAAGGGCTGTCATGTCCGTGGTGAAGATGGCCCGGCTTCCTGTAGGGGCTGTAAGGGAGCACAGGTGCGGTGGAGGTCTTGCTGGCCTTGGTCAAGGGCTGTGGCAGCGATATGAGGTCTGGGAGAGCCAGGAGAACAGGGACCATGTGGAGGCGGAGGAGGAGAGGCAGCTGGGAGACAGAAGCGCCAATTCAGGAGCCCCGCTGGCCATGGGGAGTCGACTGTCGAGCTGCTGATGTGAAGGGGATCACACATCAGAGAAATGCAAGCAGTGGGCGGATGGATGCAGTGGGAGAAAGCACATATCCTCCGTAGTGAGCCACAGCATACTGTAAGGCACATATCAGCCGATGTCAGCTGGCATCTTCTGGCTTCATCCTTCTCAGGTGGTTCAGAGTCTTCTGTAACCAGGATTACACATGCCTACTGGCAACGGAAGACTCAGGGCCACATGCGCAGGAAGAAGCTGGAAGACGCCGGATGACATGTGGCTTACGGTATGCTGCTGCTCACTACAGAGGGTATGTGCTTTCTCCCACTGCATCCATTCGCCCCTTGCTTGCATTTCTCTGACGTGCTCTGAGGCCTTTTTCCCCTTCGCACCAGTAGCTCGACGGTCATCTCCCCATGGCCAGCGGGGCTCCTGCATCAGCGCTGCTGTCTCCCAGCTGCCTCTCCTCCTCCGCCTCCACATGGGCCCTGTTCTACCGGCTCTGCCAGGCCTCATATCCTCGCCAGTGACTTTTTGCCCCCACTAGTGTGTCTTGTGGTCTGAAAAATACGGTAGTCTGTGGTGGACTTGTTTTATGTTTCAAACAATACAGCCAAACAAGAAAATGTATTGAATTTAAAAGCTGTCGATAAATGTTACAATCTTGATTGTACTATCATACCACTTCTATGTAATACAAGGGACTACTTTACATAACACTTTATATTCATTCAGTTTATCCTAACATTACATAGAATTGGTAAATTGTTACAGTTGTATTGTACAAGTGTATCTTTAATAGACACCTTAAAGAAAGAAAAAATGTATTGTGTATGGCCACCTTTAGAGCCATTTCCAATTTGTTGGGGAGTACCATAACAATTACATGAGACAGCTGTTTATGGTCCTGAGATATATTGCTTATTTCAGGGGCGATTTTGAAAATAAGTTTGTCAAGTGTATCTTAAACATGTTCTCTGAACTCTTGAGACTCTACATAAATGACATCTTGACTTCTTTATTTGAACTAGTCCTTCTGATCAACTGCTTGTTTTCAAATCCTACCATGATGATTGTTTTTCATTAATCTGATTCTATATTGAATACAATAAGCAGGTGGTACATTTTCTAGAAGTAGGTCTCTGCAGATTTGCGAACTACCGAAATTCAAAAGCAATCACTCTTCCTCACTGAATAAATAACTACCATACAGTCAAATTTTGAGACCTACTTACATATTATCTTTCTATGATGTATATTTAAGCATACACAAACTATGCAGAATAGCCCACACTCTTTATTTCTCCCTCTATTTTTTTTTTAGGCCACATGCAGGCCTCTTGCACACTGCAAGTGATTCCGATTCAGATTCCGCTTTTTAATCAGTTTTTACATCCGATTTAGATTCTGATTTGCAGTTTGCTCCCTGCACACTGCAAATCGGAATCTGAATCGGATGTAAAAACTGATTAAAAATCAGAATCTGAATCGGAATCACTTGCAGTGTGCAAGAGGCCTCATAGTTATTATTGCATTGTATCCCTTTGACACTGGAATTCTTGCACAGCTGCCAGCAGCTAGTGCAGTCTAAACTATTGTGCTTGTGCCCCCCCTTGTTACCATAGTTTGCTCAGTGGAATATGGAAGACAAGACAAACAACATTTACATTGCGCTTTTCACCTGGTGGACTCAAAGCGCTTGAGCTGCTGCCACTAAGGCATGCTCAGTAGGCAGCAACAGTGTTAAGGAGTCTAGCCCAAGGACTCCTTACTGAATGCCGTGTTTCCCCGAACATAAGACAGTGTTTTATATTCATTTTTTCTCGAATAATAGGGCTTATTTTCAGGAGATGTCTATATATTTCTATCAGGAAGTGTCTCTCAGCAGAACAATTCTTGTTCCTTTGTACTCTGCTGTTCCTGGATTTGAAGGTATACTACTATACTGATCAGGCACCTGCCCTGTTGATAACCTTGCTGTGTGCTGGGATGACAGGACTGATGCCTCTTTCTCCTCTTTAACTTCCGCTAGGGCTTATTTTTTGGGTAGGGCTTATATTTCAAGCATGCTCAAAATTCCAGCAAGGGCTTATTTTCAGGGTAGGTCTAATTTTCAAGGAAAGAGGGTAGGTGTTGGCTTAGTGAACAGGAAGAGCCAAGATTCAAACTCAGGTCACCTGTGTCAGAGGCAGAGTCCTTAACCATTACACTAATCAGCCACCTTATACTATCCAGAGGAAGGGGAGAGGCTTTTCACTCTGACACTGCAGCATTGGGACACAGAGGAGGTATACTGCATCAGGAGGACTTCAGGAGACCCAGAAGTGGATTCACTACACAGAGCCACTGTGACAACTTCTACCCGCTATTTGAATATTTGAAGACAGAAATCCACAGCATTGAAAACACTAACTGTATAATGCATCGTGGGAGTAAGATACAGCTGGATAGTGGCTGAGCAGAATGCAAGGTTATAGAACTCAAGCTAGCAGTGGTTTTGCTTCTTGAGTTTAAACATCCTTGGAACTTGTTTGCATCAGTTATGATGTTTTGGGCCATTTGCAATTCATTTTTGTCTCCTGAGCTTCCCTGGTAACTAATTTGTCATCTTCAATTTAAAATAACTATTTAGCACTTTGCAATATAAAAAGTACCAAAAAGTAGGTGAAAAAGCACTGTAAAAATTATTTTGGGTATTTGTTTGCGTTCTGGTGGTTCAAAAACCATTTTATTTACAAGTTGTGAAGATATCACCTAGGAGAAAATTAAAGTGAACCTCCGGACTAAAAATCTACTCAGCAGAAATGAAAAGGCTTGGTGTTTCTTTAACAGTTTCACAGCATCAGAACTTTGTTTTTCTTACCAAAGCATCATTTTTAGCTGCATTTTTAGCTAAGCTCAACCCATCAAAGAGACCTGCCCGGGCGGTTTTTCCCTGATGCTGTGCAAAGCATGATGGGATTTCCTATGTTGTTGTTCACGTTGCCTAGCAACTGGACGGGGTGATCATCAGCACACAGGACAGTTGGAACTGTGTCTCACGCTCCCTGTCACCTCCTTTCAACCAAAAAGATGGCTGCCCTCATGAAATCAAACATTTGCCTTTTCTTTTAAAACAGGGTGAGTAAGAGATTATATTACCTATCTATTTTAATTAACATGACTAATTTAATAACAGTATGTTTGTTTAGGCTGGAGTTCATATGCCCATTGAGTTTTTGGTGGATATTTTTTCTTTTAATTATGATTTCTGGACCCCTACTTTTCTAGCGGAATGATGTGCCAGTAGAAACGTAAAAGGGTTCTTTTACAGAAATCTTACGGCAGTGAAAAGGCAGCTCACTCCTATTACTCTAATCTTCACTAATTATAGAGCATGAATCCTGATGTTATCACATAATATCTATACTTTGTATATGTTAAACACACTGCATTTATTAATCACTGTGTATCTGAGAATAGCTGTATAACCATTTTATATTTGATATAAGTGTATATCTGTACCTGCTCTAATTGTTGTACTATTTTATGAATTGCATTGCATATAAAATACATTTACGTAGATATGCTGCTATATACTTTTTGTTTATTGTATCTCTTAACTTATAGTTAGGACAGAAAATAATGGGAAATTCTATTAGATGGGGTGTAGATAGCAATAAAAAATATTTTTTCATTTCTCTTCAACCTATTCAATACTGAGCTTTAAGCATTAGAGTTATCAGAGTATTAGTACATAGTACTGCTATTAGACTTTAGCTCGGCATTTAACACCATATGCCCACGCACCCTCCAGAATGTCCTGGCCGCACTTGGGGTCCACCCCACCCTACGCCTATGGATCGTTGACTTTCTCTCTAACAGATCCCAAGTTGTCAGGCTGGGGGACATCTACTCACGAGAAGTGATAACCAACACGGGGGCACCCCAGGGCTGCGTCTTGTCCCCGCTGCTCTTCTCCCTCTACACTAATGATTGTAGATCCGTGGTAGACTCTGTCAAAGTCATCAAATTTGCGGACGACACCACCATTGTTGGCCTTGTAACTAAGGACAACATCCAGGAGTACCAGAAGCAGGTAGAAAGACTATGCCACTGGTGCAAGGAGAACAGCCTGGTGCTCAACACGGCCAAAACCGTCGAACTTATAATTGACTTTAGGAAGTCGGCTCCTACCCCTCCTCCCATCTACATCGATGGCACCGTGGTGGCCAGTGTGCCCTGCGCTCGCCTGCTGGGCACCACTATCTCCAACGATCTCAGTTGGAGGGTCAACATCACGACAACCCAACGGAAAGCCCAGCAGAGACTCTTCTTCCTCCGCCAACTGCGGAAGTTCGGCATGGCGCAGGAGATCCTAACATGCTTTTACACTGCCACCATTGAATCGATCCCCTGCTCCGCCATCTTAGTCTGGTATGTGGGTGCCACCGCCAGCGACAGGCACAAATTACAGAAGATCATTAAGTCAGCGGAGAGGGTGATCGAGAGACCTCTGCCTCCACTTGACCACCTGTACAGCACAAGACTAAGAGCCAGGGCACTGAGGATCGCAAGCGACCCCTCTCACCCAGGCCACTGTTTTTTCACCCCACTTTCACTGGGTCGGAGGCTTCGAGCCATCCCCACCAAGACCACCAGACACAAGAACTCGTTCTTCCCGATGGCCGTTAGCCTCCTGAACTCCCTTAATATTCTACCACCCTCTATCAGCTCCCTACCACCTGCATAGGAGCAGTAGACTTCAGTAGGGTGTGTTTTCGTAAGATTAATACTGAGCTATATGTACATCTAATGCTGACTGTAGATTTGTGTATGTCTATATTTGAGTTTCTTTTCTGTATTTCTTTCTATGTACCGCTCCATTGTGCCAAACCCAATTCCGGGCTTGACCCAGTCATGCTTGGCGAAATAAAATGATTCTGATTCTGATTCTGATTCTGAGTTACAAGGGAATTCATTTATCCATATGTATTTAAAGTTATCTTACCACATTTCGTTTGAAATAGTATTTATTTACCAAATTATTTATAATTATTATTATTATTATCATCATCAATATTTAATCATTATTATTTTTATTTAAAAACAGACAAAAAAATATTTTCTCTGGTATGTGATGTAGGCCTGTTATAGCACCCAAGGGCAAGAGACCAGGAAATTCTTCTGCAGCAATTAAAGACTGAACAAACAAATAAGTGAATTATATGTATTTAAAAAATTGCAAATATACGAATAATACTTGTGGCCAGGTGAGTACGCACACCAGGACATCCAAGCCGTAACTATCCGACTAACTGGTACAAAACACAAGAAAAAGACTAGGCAACAGTATATACAGCTATATACAGGCAAACAACTACATCAAGGATACTGTGTCAAACCAATATAAGCAGAAACCAGATATACTACAAATTTAGCAACGAAAGTTAAGTCTAGGCCAGTCCAAACATCATAGGGAAATCTGAGAATACTGGTGAATCAGCCAGAATTCACTGGCACTCAGCACCACCTGTAGGTTAGGCAAGAAACCGCAGGCCAGTCATGTATGAGGGAGTCGGACTGCCACCAGCCAGTAGACAGAGAAAGTTGAACGGTTTGGCAAATAGTGCCATCATCAAGTAAAGCCTAGGCAAAATATCACATGATGTCTACCAAAACGTTCATATTTCACAATGTGCCCCATATACTGTACAGTTAACTTTTTCTCCATAGTTTTCTCCTAGGAGATAATTTTTCACCTTCTCATCTTTTCAGCACTTTGCTATAGGTGAAGTACTATCAAAATTATTTTGAGTATTTTCTTTCTTGCTAGTGGATTAAAAGACATTTTTTTAACAAGGTATCACCTACGTGAAAATTCAGGAGAAGTTAATTATATATGGGCAAATGAGAAAATTCAAGTGCAACTTTTCTGTCAGATAGACATAGGACACTAAAACAGTAGCAATGTACTGTAAGGGTTCTTATCTACTGGCAGCATTTTGCGATGTGATTCCAATTGCTATCAAATTGCATTTTCTATCAAAGTGCGGAAATCTAAGTACTCACCTAATGGAAACCGTGTGAGAATGTTACAAAGTATAGAGGCACAGCAAAATTGCATAGCAATTGCACTGCTATGTGATTTTTTCACAATTCGCCAGTTCAAAATGTTTTCTAAACCCGGCCAGAAATCGCAAATGCAGTGCAATCGTGTCATACACCCGACAGATCAGACAAAAAATCACAGCGAAAGAACTGTAGGGGAAAATGGTAGAAATAGTGGAAAACAGCCCTTATGCTGGGGATACACGGTACGTTTCTGTACAGTGTATCGACCAGTTGATCTGGCCAGCTGATTATATTCAGCTGGCCCAATCAAGCCGCTCGACCCCCGCCCGCTCGATCACCGCCGGCAGACAATGGCAGGGAATCGAGCGGCTGATAAGGACCACCTGCGGGTACGAGCAGGAATTGATCCGCGTGCACGCGCGGACGAGCGGTGACGCGGCTGGGGTCGATCCGGTGGCTAATCGGCCGCCTGATCGACCCGTGTATTCCCAGCATTAGGCGTAGTCAGTACAAATTTTAAAGAAAGTCTACTCATGCACTAAGCAAATTAGGCTTTATTTACAATTACAGATTTGACATATAGGGGAAAATTGTATTGTGTTAAAAACATCTTTTCTTAGCTAAATATACAGCACTCTGAGGATCTAGCATTCCTGCATACACTAAAAACTGTACTTAACCTACTTTGGTTCCTGGACGTAGAAACTACGTCCAGGAACCATGCGCGCTACCGCGCGCTCCCACGGCCGATCGCGCGCGTGCATGCGCACTCCCGGCCGCGGATTCGGAAGCCACGGAATTCATGTATCGGGCTATGGTGCCCGATCACTGATTCCTCTCCCCCGCTGAAAAAGCGACAGCTTCTCTCGGAAGCTGTGCTTTTTCTGGCTGTTCCCTCCCCGATGCGTCACTCTAAGCGTGTGTTATGCTTAGAGTGATGTCATGTAAACAAACTCATGGCCGCCATCTTGTGGCCAAAAAGTAATAACACATATTTACATTATAAATCTATTGTTTACCTCCCACCCTCCTAAAACTACCCAAATAAAATGTTTACTATAAAAAAAAACAAAAAACATTACAATAATAAAAAAAAACATGTAAATATTTACCTAAGGGTCTAAACTTTTTAAATATCAATGTAAAGATGAAATATTTCTATATTTTTTTTTATTTTAAACTTGTAAATAGTGATAGATGCAAAATGGAAAAAATGCACCTTTATTTCCAAATAAAATATTGTCGCCATACATTGTGATAGGGACATCATTTTAACGGGGTAATAACCGGGACATATGGGCAAATACAATACGTGAGTTTTAATTATGGAGGCATGTATTATTTTAAAACTATAATGGCTGAAAACTGAGAAATAATGAATTTTTCCATTTTTTTTTTCTTATTCTTCCTGTTAAAATGCATTTACAGTAAAGTGGCTCTTAGCAAAATGTACCCCCCAAAGAAAGCCTAATTGGTGGCGGAAAAAACAAGATATAGATCAGTTCATTGTGATAAGTAGTGATAAAGTTATAGGCTAATGAATGGGAGGTGAACATTTCTCACGTGAAAACGACGGAACGCGAATGGGTTAAAGTGTACCAGAGCTGAGGGACCCTAAAGATTTTATACCCGGAGCTTCCTCCAGCTCCATAAGGACGTGTGAGCCCCGGTAATAGGCTCAGTCTCGGCTACTGCGCATGCGTAGCAGCCCAGACTGATGTGACTGAGCTAAGTACCGGGACTGATCGCAGCTGAACGGCAGACCACGGGAGGACAGCGAGGGACTCACACGTGCTTATGAAGCTGGAGGAATCTTCGGGTGAGTATAAAATCTTTAGGATCCCTCAGCTATGGTTTCCTTTAAAAAAAACAATACACAATAAACGAATCTGCAATTCGGACAGTGGGGGTACACAGAACCAAATGTTCCACCTATACAGCATATCATATAATATAATAAGTGTTTTTATTATTGAGGTTTTTATTATTATTACTGCTATTATTATTATTTATATAGCAGCAACATAGATACCAGCGTTAAAGGACTACTCCAGCGAAAAAAGTAAGCAGTTAAAATCGACAGCAAAGGTTTTCACAAGTCCATCTCCTCGTGGGGGATTCTCAGGGTTTTCTTTCCTGAACTCAGAATGTCCTCTCTGCTCTAAAAGATACACAACAGCATAATAACCTTTAAAAAAAACATTTCTTTGTTACACCTGATACAAATCCTAAACTAAATCTGCTTGATGATTCATGGAAGCAGGCATATTGTTAACCTCTAGTGCTTTTAAATGGCCTTATCTGCCATCTCTGCCATAGGCAGTTATGTAACACAAGGGAGAGATCAGATTACAAACTTGCAATTACACACAAATGAGGGGGAATTAAACAGGCTAAACTATCTAAATACATCCAGGGTGCATTCCTCTATGTATTTCTTCAGTCCTGTGCAAGAGTTCAGGTCCACATTAACTGCCAAAATAGCAAGATACCAGCCAACCTCTCAACTCACTTGCACACTATTTTGGCAGTTAATGCTTTTAAAAACAAAGTTAACCCTGAGAATATACCATTAAGGGAGATAGACTGGTCCTAAACCGGTCAGTTCTGTCAGATTTTAACTGCTCACTTTTTCTGCTGGTTTTGTTCTTTAAGCAGATTATGACCCATATTCAATTCATTTTTTCTCCTTAGTTTTCTCCTATGTAATATTTTCACACCTTGTTATAAAATGCTTTTTAAACCACCAGCAAGCAAGAAAATACTCAGAATATTTTTACAGTACTTTTTTTTACTTACTTATAGGTACTTTTTCATTTGTAAAATGCTGAGAATTTATTTTAAAGGGACCCAGAGTAGACGTTGTGGGTATGCATATAAGCATACCCATGGCTATTCCTCTCTGCACATGCGCAGGCTTCCTGGCTTCTTCCCCCTTCCTCTGCCGCGCGTGAACCACAATATGCCGTGCGGCAGAGGGAGGGGGAAGGAGCCAGGAAGCCAGGAGGACCCGCAGGCTTCCTGTTCCGGGTCACAGCGCGACTTTACGTCAGAGTCGCCGGTTATAATGTAATTTATAGCGGCCAGCCTGGGAGCAGGGGTGCTTACATTAGGAGCTGGTAACTGTCAGCTCTTTACCAAATAGCAGTGGGTATACTTATATGCAGACCCACGGCATCTGCTCAGGGTCCCTTTAAGGAGAAAATGTTAGTACTTGCGCTCTACAAATCAGTTATGGCCCTTTAAATGCACCCGGTGCGGCTCTCTTGTACTGGATGGAGCCAGTTACTGTTAAAACAAGAGGGTAGGGGAAACAGAGAGCGCTCCTTCTGCCGTGTGACGTCAGACGGCATAAGCCGCGCGCTGCTCTCCCCGGACGGACGTTCTCTAGTGTTTACCATCCACACCGCCAGCCCTGGCCAGGCTGGATTAGGCTGAGAACACCAACTGGAGGATTTTGAGTGAAAGCGCTATACAGCTACTAGAGATTGTAAGTTTAACTGCTTAAGTGTGTGCTGAGTATACTTTGTGTTTAATGCACCATCGGAGCGCTCTCTGTTTCCCCTACCCTCTCCCTTTAAGGAGAAGATGAAGATGATCTCCTTGGAGATAACACATGAGAAAAAGTTAATTGCATGTGGGACCATGCCTCGTTTAGGTAAAATTCACTGACTTTATCCCAAAACGCTGATTTATGATTTTTGTACTAAGTGTTCTTTATGGTTTGCAGTTTATATATTTGTAGAAACTGCATTTATACCCTTTTCATGTTGATAGGAGGGACAGTTAGTGGCAAGACGTCAGCGTTATACAAATACTAAATAATAATAATAATAGATCATGTTTAATGTTGTTTTGGGCATACAGTATAACTATATATGATTATTTTAGTGGATTTAGAATAAACATATGTTTTTAGATATACAGAAATTAGTTGTAACGATTGGTGTCAGCACACAAAGAGAATCTGATTATTGGTGATCTGCAGTATCACCAACAATACAGATATATATATAGAAAAAATGGTACAGCGCTCAACAGCCTAAATATCCACATATATAAAATTGCAACACTAATTTATATATATATTAGTCAAATTCTACAACACAGTCTCTGATAATTTCCAAAATGGTGCAATATGCAGTGCCAAAAAATAGTTGGCACTGCATATTGCACCATTTTGGAAATTATCAGAGACTGTGTTGTAGAATTTGACTAATATATATATAAATTAGTGTTGCAATTTTATATATGTGGATTTTTAGGCTGTTGAGCGCTGTACCATTTTTTCTATATTTGTACTGACAGAGATACACACTGTGGTAGGTAGTTAGCGATCCAGCGGAGTACCTTTTTGATATTTTTGATATTTCTGATACATTTTGATATTGTGATATTTTAATTAATTTAATCAACAATTTACTAATATTTTTAGTTTGGTTAATTCTAAGAGGAGCGCATGGTAAACATCTTCAATACAGATATATACCCGATTATTGATGATCTGCAGAATCACCAATAATACAAGTATGACTAACCTCTGGACACCTGATAAAGTGTAAGTGTTTTGGTGCAACAGTAGGCTGTCTGCCGTGGGGCGGGAGACGCAGATAACAATGAGCATGGACCACCTGAGGAGCAGGTGGCCCTTGGCTGGGTGTGAACTATCTCCTAGGAAAGGGGATAGAGATAACCTGCGAGCCAATGATTCCCTGCAATACTGAGAATCAGACTATATGGCAGCCAAAGGACGAGAGAGAGCCCCTGATTGAACTGCCGAGAGGCCTCTCTGAGGAACAGGAGGTTTCTGCAGCTACCTGACACTCGGCTGGGTAGTGTCACAGGTAGTACAGACAGACTGAACACTCAAGGTATGAGTGACAGCCAGAAGGGTCTGCCAGGCCAGGTCGGCAACACACGAGCAGATAAGGTACAGAGACAGAAGGCTGATTCGGTAACCAGGTACAGGCAGGGTTTGGCAACAGGTAGGCAGATATGCATAGGTAACGAATCAGAAAGCAGGAGAGAGGTCTAGAGAGCAATTGGTCATAACAGATAAAGCAGAGGCCTAGTCTAGAGTGTGAGGTCCGTGGTCTCAATACCCAGGAACTGGTCTAAAGTATAACACAGCAATGACACAGTATTCCTAAGCTTGGGTGTGAGATCCGTGGTCACAACACCCTGGAACTGGTCTAAAGTATAACACAGCAATGACACAGTATTCCTAAGCTTGGGTGTGAGGTCCATGGTCACACCACCCTGGAACTGGTTTAAAGTATAACACAGCAATGACACAGTATTCCTAAGCTTGGGTGTGAGGTCCTTGGTCACAACACCCTGGAACTGGTCTAAAGTATAACACAGCAATGACACAGTATTCCTAAGCTTGGGTGTGAGGTCCGTGGTCGCAACACCCTGGAACTGGTCTAAAGTATAACACAGTAATGACACAAGCGTAATCTGGCTAAGTGTGAATTCCCAGGTCCACCTGGTTCTAACACACTGCGGGATCTGACTATGGTCTGAGTGCTCACACGTATTTATTCGCAACGGCAGACAACTTGAGACTGACCAGCGAGATCTATATATAGTGCAGCGCTCCTCAGCGCCACCCAGCACTACTCAGCCAATGACAGTCTGCGCTGGGATCAGCTGACCAACCTGATCAGCTGATCCCTCTCCTCCTGGCATAAAGGTCCTGCCTCTCAGCGCGCGCAGCTCTCCATCTGTGTGCACTAGAAGGCTCAGACAAACCAGACGCATGCTGCTATGCGGAAACCGCCGGTCTGAACGCGGAGACAGCTGCCCCGCCGCCAGACCGCGCGTTGGCATCTCCGCAATCCTTTACATTAGTACTCTTAGAACTGTACAGCTATTATAACCAGGGCTGCCATCAGAATTTTCTGGGCTCCATACTTGGCAAATCTACAGGGCCCCTCTCACACCAAATAAAAATCTGATAGGTTGATTATAGCTGCAGATGAAGTGATAGGCAGATTGTGTGGGGGTGGAGCCATGGTATGTGGGGTAGAGTCAAAGTAGCTTGCCTGTCGCCCATAAAACCCTGCCCCCTGCATTGATGCGTGTTCCACAATCACACAGCAGGGAAGACAGAGATGACCACACAACTCCTGTTATGCCACGGTAGAATCATTGCCAGCAGAGGCTCGAGTGGCACTGCCACTGTTTGGGCCCCAGACCCTTCCTGGGCTCCATACTACTGTCCCTCTTGTACCCCCCTGATGGCTGCCCTTACTATAACCTTTGCATTGCTTCATTAACCAGGTTTCATCCAATGCCCATATATATGTGTCTCTTACTTTAAGGCTTTTTTTTTTTTCTTGTCTCTCATCTCCGATTATTGTAGAAACCAGTGTGACTCACTTGATACTTGACGTCTGTTCCCCCCCC
Source organism: Hyperolius riggenbachi (assembly GCF_040937935.1). Lineage (NCBI taxonomy): Eukaryota > Metazoa > Chordata > Amphibia > Anura > Hyperoliidae > Hyperolius > Hyperolius riggenbachi. The sequence continues at coordinate 316,809,996 of NC_090648.1, forward strand.
CCCCCCCAAATATCATGCAGTAAGAATATGCTATCAAGAGCCAAATTCCTGTCTTTCATCAGATCTAAATTTAATATTAGCGACTTCCTTACAGTTGGCCTTCTATAAGCTAAGCTGTCCCTTTTCCAATAAATACAATATACTGCTGCCAGACTCAATGTCACTCCTCGCACCTCATATTCTACTTCGCTTTGCTGGCATGTTCCCTGCCAGTCACCTCATCATACTTCACCCTCTGCTACACTGGTATGTCATACAATAGGCCCTTCTTAACCCTAAACTACTTCTAAGAGCCCAGTGGACGATGGAGCCTCTAATGAGTGTCCAATTTTAGCTGTATATACAAAATAAGCTGCATATACAAAATAAGACTTATTCACAAAAGCCACAGCAAATGGTCATCCGTGTGGAGAGGGGAAAATCAAACTTTAGGATAAAAATAAAATTTAGGATAAATAGATGCCCACAACAAAAGGGGAATCTCGCATTATGCTTTTACTAATTTTCAGTGATTGCACTGGCCTGTTATGAATCAGGCGATGGTTGTAAACAACAGGTGATACTGCTTTAAAGCCACACACTTTAGATGGAAGATCCGTCTTTATACAGCATTACAGATGTTCACAATTGTAATAAATGATTTTTCATTAATTGGCAATATTATTAATATGATGTCATTTTTAAACTGTGTATGTACAGAATTAGAAGCCTCAAGACAAATCAAATAAGACAAATAATATATTGCACTTTTCTCCTGGTGGACTCAAAGTGCCAGCCAGTGCTGCAGCCACTAGGATGCGCTCTATTGGCAGTAGCAGTGATAGGGAGTCTTGCCCAAGGTCTCCTACTCAATAGGTGCTGGCTCACTGAACAGGAAGAGCTGAGATTCAAACCCGGGTCAAATCCAGGTCTCCTTTGTCATAGGCAGTATACTATCCAGCCACCAGAAGCCTCAGAACAGCATAAATAAATATATGATATTTAGGACATGAAAAAAGAAAACAAAAAGAAATAGGATGTTTAGGAGTCATTTACATGTGAAGGATCCCTGTACATAACCGTGGTTTGAATTCTCTGCACCAGTGTGAGAATGGCAACTCCTGGAAGATGTGATCACCTGGTAAGATAGAAGAGCACTTGGCTTTCTCTTGCTTTCAGCCTTTCATATTCTGTATGAGATACTTCACTAGCTGCGGTGGTGTAGCTAAGGAGCTATGGGCCCCGGTGCAAGTTTTACAATGGGGCTCCCCAAGCACTCTTAACATAACAATTGATACGGCGCACCAAAACCTGCCAAGGACAACCACAGTGTCAGAGTTGCAAGAAGAGGATGGGGAACAGTTTGTTAATGATTACCACTATTCAAAGCATATATGTAAATTATTACCAGCACAGGACCAATAGAGAGCGAATACTGTGGTTGAGGGAGGGTCCTTCTGGCCCAAGGGCCCCAATTCGGTCGCAACCTCTGCACCCCCTATTGCTACGCCCCTGACTAGCTACTATATTTTTCCAGGCCATTATTTTGGCTATAGCACAACGGGGTTGATTCACTATAGTTCCCTTTACTGCACACTTAGCGTGCCGTATCAGAGTTAACATGCCTTATCAGAGTTGACATGCCTTATCAGAGTTAACATGCCTTATGATAGTTAGCGTTCCTTATCAGAGTAGCATAGCGAGCGCTACGAACTTACGCCTGCTAATTGGTAATGATGAGAGCTCCACTCGTCCTGCCTTGAGCCCCTGCGGATCCAATCACTTTAAAGGACATTATCCCCGCACTTTGATTACCCCAATAGGCTGCCTGTCAAGTTTCCTGTCAGGTGACAGGCAGCCTATTGGGCCAATCAAAGTGCGGGGATAATGTCCTTTAAAGGACACCCGAGGCAAAAATAAACTAACGAAATAAACAATTGTAACTATCTGCCTTCTCTTCAAAATGACTTTTTAAGATATTCCACAGTTTTATTTTATGTTTAAATCTACTTTTTAAGTTTTAACTGTTTTATTGTTTTTTCTCAATGACACATGCATTGAAGTATACCAGAGCTAAAATTTCTGCTAGGAAAGTGTTTTATAGTTGTAATTTCTTATCAGTGAGGGTCACACTGTAGTCACTTCCTGTCTGAGTCAGGACTGAGTCAGCCACTTACATACCTGATATTTAGCTCTTTCGGGCATAGTTATTTGTGTGCTAGGCACTGTACATACCCATGTTTATCTCATCATGTCACATGTCAACTCGGGTATCCTTTAAAGTGATTGGACCCGCAGGGGCTCAGGGCAGGACGAGTGGAGCTCTCGTCATTGCCAATTAGCAGGCATAAGTTTATAGCGCTCGCTATGCTACTCTGATAAGGCACGCTAACTCTGATAAGGCACACTAAACGTGCAGTAAGGGGAGCTATTGTGATTGTGAATCAGGCCCAACAAGAATAAAAAGTTGGGGGTGAAACTGAAGCACTCATCACAGAAAAAAAATATTTCTGTCAAAGGAACTGTGTCAATTACCTCCACAGCCATAAAACAGTGCTAGTAATAAGTGGCCTGGACAGCTATTATAAGGACTATAATGCCTTGTGTACACACTACATAAAAGTTCTGTGAAAGGTCCAACGAACATCAGATTTCACTGTTTCGGACGACTAGCTTTGTAAAAAATGTAGTTAAACGACAACTACGAGCTACCGTATTTTTCGGACTATAAGACGCTCCGGACCATAAGACGCACCCATGTTTAGAGGCCAAAAAACAGGAAAAAATAATATGCCTTAACCTGAGTGTGTCCATGGTGCAGGGGCATCTTGTAGACTTTTTTCCCCCCAAGCTGTCTTCACCAGCTACAATAACTAAGCTTCAGGACCCCACTACACTAACTCCTGCTGCCCCCACCAGTAGACTAAGTGCCCTACACTAAACTCTGATGCCCCACCACTAACCCTACAACACAACAAACTACACTACACTACACTACATTACATTACACTAATCCCGATTCCCCCACCATTTACTACACAACACTAACTAACCCCTGCCCCACCTGTAACACTACACTACATTAAACTAACTCCTTCCTCCCCACCAGCTGCAATAACAAAACACTTGTGACCTCACCTATCCAGCTGTTCATGTAAGCTGTGATGATGTTGACACGGCGGGGGTGCAGTGACCATCTCAGCGGGGGCTGCAGCAGCTGTTCCTACATGTATTGTGACGGGAGGGGGAGGGGTGGAGGCAGAAAAGGCATGACCCAGGGCTAATTTCAGATAATGTCCGACTCCATGGCCACTCTCCACGCCACCGCCAATCATTAAAGTCCATGCTGCATCAGTCATCCGTCTCTCTATGTCGCCGCTATATCCGCCTCCATGCCCGCTCTCTGTGCCTCCAAAATAACATGTCTCTGGCCAGCTGTCCGTGCGGCATCCATGCCTGCTCGCCAAATTCCTGCATGGCATCGGCGTGGCAGAAGACGGGAGATCGTAGCGGTAGTTATGACTACCGATGCCTCAGTACTTCCTTGTTTACTAGCTCCCACCACGTGACGTGTGATGCGGCGGAAGTACAAGGAAGTACTGAGGCATCGGTAGTCATAACTACCACTACGATCTCCCGTCTTCTGCCACGCCGATGCCATGCAGGAATTTGGCAAGCAGGCATGGATGCCGCACGGACAGCTGGCCAGAGACAGGTTATTTTGGAGGCACAGAGAGCGGGCATGGAGGCGGATATAGCGGCGACATAGAGAGGCGGATGATTGACGCAGCATGGACTTTAATGATTGGCGGTGGCATTGCCGCACTGATAGCTGGCCACGGGCGGGTTATTTTGGAGGCACAGAGAGCGGGCATGGAGGCAGATGTAGCGGCGACATAGAGAGGCAGATGATTGACGCAGCATGGACTTGAATGATTGGCGGTGGCATTACGGGCAGGCACGTGGGCAGATGATTGCCTGCATGGAGCCGGTCTGAGTGGCCGATGAATTTAAATCCCGGGGCACAGATGTGTGGCTACAGTGGGGGCACCGCATGAGGCTGGTGGAAGAGAGAGGCGAAAAAGGTGATATGCAGCAAAGCACACGGACAGAGACCTAAGGAGGCAAAGAGTAAGGAACGGTTTTGTGTTTTTTTTTTTCAATTTGTGCACTACTTTTTGCTACCTTCGGACTATAAGACGCAGGGACTTTTTCTCCCCACTTTTGAGGGAGAAAAAGTGCGTCTTATAGTCCGAAAAATACGGTACCTTGTATTCTGCCTGATTCAAGTGAGGGATCAACTCAGACGATTATTGGGCAGATATTATGCAGTCAGCTGGCGTTTAGAAGTTGGTAAAACGTTATTGTTCCAGAGCATGCGCACATTGTGAGAAATGTCCCTTTATACTTGGGCACACAGTTTTCAAACAACATGATCGTTTGAAATATGAGTGTGTGTGGACAATGTAATTTAGACTACTTGTCGTTTCTTTTTGAAGGGAGATGTTGTTTGAGCAACATTGCTAATTTGTGTCTGACTTTCATCTATAGCGGGTACGGCTGTTAGGAGATACTTCTTTGGCTCTCAGCATGTGCTAAGGGATGGAAAGTAAACAAGGGCCAAAGAGCATCCTGCTATTGATATATAATATCACCTAGCTAAATAAATCTGATAAGACATTAACAGAGGGTGAGGGACATCTGAGTGTTACCCAAAAGTGCCATGAATGATAAGTTCCGGTGACAGAAATCCAATATCAGTAGATTGCTTTAACTAGTATGCTAGTTTGGAACATTCTAGAGCAGGAATGTCAAACTCCAGTCCTCAAGGGCCAAGGTCCTCGCACATTTTTGCACAGCTCAAAATAATTGATGGGCCTGAGCCAGAAAAGGTGTGATTCATTACATAGAACACATTTCTCCATTTCTCAGTCCATCCTAAACACAGGCATGGATATGGCCCTCAAGAGCTGAAGTTCGACACCTGTGTGCTAGAGCTATAAAGCCTTATCTGGTAGATAAGAATTCTGAGTAATCACTCACCTACTATAAGGCTCCCTGCACACTGCAAATCCGTTTTCCGATTCTGATTCCGTTTCCGATTCAGATTTGCAATTCCGATTTTCCCTGAATGCAATCAACAGAAAAACGGATCAAAAAACGCAGCATGTAGTAACGATTAAAAATCGGGATCGGATGTAAAAACCGATTAAAAATCGGAATCGGAATCAAAATCGCATGCAGTGTGCAAGGAGCCTAATCCATGTTTATGTTCTCAGCATCTTTTGAGAAGCATCTGTAGCTCGTGACACAAATGCTTAACAGGCTGTCATGATATAGATCCCAATTCAAGCCCAAGAACTTCCACCTGTGTTTCTGTCCTGCAGTTGAATATGTCCGTCATGTGGCATTGGCTAAAAGAAGCCTGCTTGTCTTTAGCAAGCTTGCCTAAAGTACTTTTCCCTTACACACACTGCCTTGAGGATTGTCACAGGCATGCAACAACCCTCTTCTATCTTGGACATATGAAGATCTGTATAGTGCTGAGAGGATTGTCACAGATATGTGACACTCACAGGTCTAGCCTGGACACATAAGTATCAGAACATGTTTGAGGTTTATAGAACGTAAGTTATCAAAGCTCAAAGCTATTTTAAACAAACATCAACATTTCAAGTGTATACCAATGCCAGTAATAAGGGCTCATCCACAGCAACCTGCTGACCTCTTTGGACACTGTTTTACTTTAGCAGGACTGGATAGTCAACAACTTTTATTATCTGCATGTGGATGGCAGCACCCAGTAGTTCAACTGCCCCCTTTTCCAAATAATTTCCCCTCTGCTCTCTTTGGCACTGGCTCCTTCAGTATTTAGGACTAAACTTATCAAGGCTCACCACAATTTTACACAGACTTCAAAATTAAGAGTGTATATCGATGTCAGCTACGAGGACTTGGGATCCATGCTTTCGAAGTGCAGAAAAGAATGGAGAGAATCATCACATTTTTCAGGTAAAAGCTGAACCCAACCAACTTAAAATTAGCTTTTTAATCTTGGAGTTGCAGATACTGGTATGGACTGCCACAGAGAGAGTTGCTCATTGTTTGACCAGGGTTTATATAGATATTGTCACCAACAATAGCCCACTGCCCTCTCTGAAAACAGTATAACTCACAGCAACACTGGAGAGATGACAGTGGATATAAACAGCAAACAAATGGAAAAGACAGCGGTCCAACCTCACCATTTTTGAGAATATCTAAATAATTACCCACCCTCGCTCCTCTTGTCAATGGTACCTCATTGATGTGAATTTTCAGTGCCAACTGCCAAGCTGTCAGTGTAGCTGCTTGTCGCAAAACCTGGCAATCAGTGTTATCACCCCCATAAACTTACTGTTATTCTCTCCTGCTACTATTCCAACCTCCAAATGCTACAGCGTTTGAGCAGGGAAAGAGGAAAAGGTGGGTGCCGTATATTAGATACATGTTGTGTCTCTACAGTTATGCTATGTATTATAGTCACATGTGAAGATGATTAACCAGTATTTCAAAAATGATTTTCAATTTAATGCTAATATTATTAATATGATGTCATTTTTAAATTGTATTTGTTCAGACCATGGACATCTAAAAGGAATTTAGTACAAACTTTTGGCTCGGTGTCAACTTTCTACCATATTGGAAATATGCAAATAATTCTAAGATGATGCAGGATTATGCAAATATTACTCCAAATCTTTGCAGTTTCAAAATGTACCAATCAAATGATTTCACTGGAAAATGTGACTAGTCTATTGGACAATATATTTTCATAATACAGCAATGTCCCCAGTATCACCTGATGCTGGATACATGGGCTGGCCTAAAAAGCACCCCTCAAGCAGCTCTCAAGCACTTTAAGTCCGACAGAAGAAAAGTGGTATATAAATATGCATTTCATTCCAGATGTTTGTGTAAAGAGATTGCATGGCAGTATGCTTTCATTCATGATCTGTGTTTAAAGGATACGGATGAAACTGTAGCTTTTGATATTATTTGGAATGTTGAAAATATATTCTCTAGGAGTAACATAAGATTAAATGCAAATTATACTTTCTTTATTAAACTACCATAAATGCATGAAATCTATCAGAAAACGGCCTAGCGTCTCAGCCGCCTGCCTGGCCAACCCCCAAGTGTCAAAGTGTCTCTCCAGGTGCCCATGCTCAGTAAAGTCTCACTTGTTCACCAGTATGTCTCATACTCTTCTCGGTGTTTGGCGTCACCACAAGCACCTGTACCGCATGACACCAGGAATGTATAAGGACTTCACAAACGTGCCCGGTGACATGGTACAGGCACTTGCGGTAACGGTAGACACCAGAAGCCAGGAGTCGCTGTGGTGGACAGGTGAGAATTTTGCACTTTACACAGGGGACAATGGCTATGGTTGGTCGTCGCAATATCAACCGACATTACTGCCGTGCACGCTATTGAGCACTTGGGACCAAGATTTTCCAGCACGTTCAATCAATCCTTGTGACAGATTTTGTCCGGAAATTGTTCGAAAGATCCGATTGGGCAGGCATGTTGTGGCACCAATTCAATAAAATTATCAAATTGGAAGGCCAATCAGGCCACAATATCGAGGGTGATATTGGTGATGGTTTGCATGCGCAGAACACCCAAACTGGACCCAACTGAGCAAGTTATCGGGGCTGTTCGCGGCTGAACGGCAGACCGCGGGAGGACGGCGTGGGACACAGACGTGTTTATGCAGCAGGAGGAAGCCCCGGGTGAGTATAAAATCTTCTTTTAGCCACAGCTCTGGTACACTTTAAAAGGCATCTATCTGATACCAGATAATCAAGGAGTTTTTGCACTATGAACAAGCTCTGCACTGATTGGCTACAAGGAACTAGTAGATAAATTGTGCTTGGGGTTCTATTATAATATAAGAAGGGCTTTGAGGAAAGACATCTATATTGTTCCTCAAATGAATGCCTGTATAATCTAATTTTCACCAAACAACAAAACATTTGCAGACGTGACTTTACTGTGCAATACTTCAAAGCTCAATGAACAGATCTGAAACTTACTTGCAACAGGTTAATATATAGCTGAACCTGATGCAAGCTAGTATTTTTCTAGTTTCATTTTGTGGCAACAGTTATTGAGCTTATTTGACTAGAATAAGTTCTCAGCTTGCAAAAAGGTTAATCCATGTCTTGAAAGGTAAGACACATGGCTAGCTGGTACAGACTGATGTTGGACAGGCTTCAAACTATTAAGCCTTTGTTCTTAGGACTTACAGAATGGCTTTGATGTCTTGAATAAAACACCCAGGGCACACTAAAGACCAAATGCCCGATTATGTTCTAACGAATGTATAATCAATAGCGTACGCAAGTTAAAAGGTAGGAGAATTAAAATGCTTTTGTAATTAAAACTTTATTGACTGTTTATGCCTCATTTAACTCATTCTGCAAAATACAGTTTGTCAGGCAAAACTCTGGGGCATGAAATAGGATTGTAAAGGTGGCCATACATGCTACAATCGAATAATTTCAGAGAACAATCGATTAAACATTATAACTAAATCAATCCAAAATATATATTCAAATGATTTCTTCATCAAACATAAAACAACCTTTTAACTGATAATTTCTCTTCAAAAAACAAACTAAAAAGTGAAAAATGTGATAGAAACAATCATTCATTTGAGATTATATAACATGCAATTGATCATAGTTTAACTTTTGATTATGCTGCTCGAATTGTTAAATCGATCAATTGAAAAATGTATTGCCATCTTAACCACTTAACGACCGCCTAACGCCAATAGGCGTCGGCAGGTCGAAGTGGTGTTTCCATTCCATGTCAGTTCACGGAGGGTGCCTCCGTGAACAGCCTGCGAGCCTCCGATCCCGGCTCGCAGGCTAAATGTAAACACGTGGGGAAGAAATCCCTGCTGTTTAAATCATACTGCCCCTGATTGGCCGGGGATCGCCTGCATCTGATAGGCTGAAGCCTATCCTAGGCGGCGCAGGACGGATCGCCGTCCTGTGCCACCCACAACAAGAGGGAGAGGGAGGGAGGAAGGAAATCGCTGCGGAGGGGGGCTTTGATGAGCCCCCCCCGCTCGGCCACACAGAGCGGCGGCGATCAGACCCCCCCTGCAGGTCATCCCCCTAGTGGGGAAAAAAGGGGGGGAAGTCTGGTCGCCCTGCCTCATTCCAGATCTGTGCTGTGGGCTGGAGAGCCCACGCAGCACAGATCTGCACATAATGGCCTGGTCCTTAAATGGTTATGACCATTGATTATTCTAAACAGAAACTGAGAGGGGTGAGTTGAATTCACAGAAATGCAGACACAAAGACAAAGACAGACATGGGCCTTTTACTGAATAAACCAGGAAGCAGCTTCCCATCTCCTGCCTGCTCTAAGCTGATGAATGCTATAGCATGATCAATAAGAGGAACTTTAACCCCAGATTGAACTTCATCCCAATCAGTAGCCAATACCCCCTTTCACATGATAAATCTTTACCTTCTCTGGAATAGATCATCAGCGTCATCTGAATAGCTGATATTGTGGTGAAACCCCTCCCACAGCGTGATGTTAGGGCCATGGCCCTTACAGTTTTCTGTCTGTAAACGCAGATGGGCGTGCACTCTATGCACCTCTAATGTTCTTGTGACATGCAATGGCGTATACATGTTGATGAAATGCACATGGCGATAGGGCTTGACTCACTAAACCGTGATAACTCATAGCACGGCCTCGCAATCGAGAATTTTCGTGTGCAATCGTGAATTTTTGCGTGCAAACGCTAGCGCGGCCGTGCTATGAGTTATCACGGTTTAGTGAATCAAGCCCATAGTGTGAAGGAGGCATTAGTGGGTGTGTTTATAGCTAATCGCAGTTGGTACAGTACTGTAGAGAACTCTGTTTCATCCTAAAATATGCTGTCACTAGTTTAATTATTGACAGGTTTACTTTAAAGTGGATCTTCAAAGTAGGAAGTAGAAAAGACTAAGAATCTTGAAGGGAAGTTCAGTGAAATGCATAAGGAGGCTGCCATATTTATTTCCTTTGAAACAATATCAGGGTCCATAAGCAATTAACTTCTTCTCCTAAGTTTTCTCCTAGGGACCACTTGCACAACTTGTCAATAAAATACCCTTTAAACCACCAGCAAGCAAGAAAATACTCAAAATATTGTGATAGTTCACCTACTTTTTTAAATTGCAAAATGTTGAAAAGTTACTTAAAGCGGACCCAAACCAAACATTTTTTTAATTCAAAATATTTAGTTGCACCACTCTGACACATACAAATATAAATTAACACTCCTTCAAGCCTATGAGCATTTCAGTGCATGCTTTTTACCCTCCTCTTTGCATAACTACGGTTATACAGGTGGCAGCCATTAGCAATTCCTCCTTTGATGGACACCATCTACTCCACCAGTTTGCCGGAATATTTGCCGGCAATATGAAAGGAAGGGAGGGGTTTCTCCAATAAATGTAAAATATTTTATATTTGTCATCATGCAGCTGGGAAAAGGCTGCTATTTATTATTTTAATTTAGAAAATAGATTTTATTTCTGAAATCTTGTATTTTTAGTTTGGGTCCACTTTAACAGAGAAGATGCAAAATTATCTCCTAAGAGAAAACTCAGGAGAAAAAGTCAATTGAACAAGGCCCCAGTTGTCTAGCAGTCCTGCTGATGATCAGCACGATGGCATAGCGAATAGCCCTCTTGCCTTGTTGCGCTGGTGTTTCCTTCCTACCACAATCCCAAAACATACAGATAAATAAAGCATACTAAATTGGACCTTCACTGTGATGGATATAGGACAATGCTAGGGATTAGATTGTGAGCCCCCTCTGAGGGACAGTTAGTGACAAGACTATGTACTTTGTAAAGCGCTGAGAAGATGTCGGCGCTATATAAATGCTAAATAATAATAATCGGCATGCTTGTTCAGGGTCTATGGCTAAAAGTATTGGAGGCAGAGAATCAACAGGGCAGTCAGACAATTGCATTGTTTTAAAGGAAGATAAATATGTCAGCCTCCATATTCATCTCACTTCAGGTTTCCTTTCAAATCTGCACTTTTCAATGACATAATAAAGAAATTCATCAAGTTGTATTATATTATAGAGAGACAACATTATATTCAACAATCATCCTCTCTTGCACACTCTAGTTTTTATTCACAATACAATATAAGACTATTCGCTATATCATATTCAAATGGATACTGAATCACAGTACTTTAGAAAAGAGCTCTAAAACTGGTGGGTAAATTCAACAGCATGCATACATACACACATAAAGATAAATATAGATATTTAAATATAAATGTCTGTCACTACTATTATTAAATCATCAGACATTCAGCCATAACCATCATATGTTTCACATTCTTTATTTTCTATAGAACCATATGTTGCCCATTCCTTTGTATGTCTGTATTTTTCATACTGGTGGAGATGACATCCTGCAACAGAAAAGGGTAGAATGGTGGAATGTTGCTCCCTGAAGCCATCAGCTTTCAATTTCTGACCACAATTTGGGTCATATTAGTGATGCCAGCCATAGTACCTCAGTGTTATGCCCACCCATTTGCCCCTGTAATGGTTGGGTGTCGCAACTCAGATGTCTGATTATTTGGTGATCTGCAGAATCACCAACAATGCAGACGCTATACCTGATTATGTGTGATCTGCAGAATCACCAATAATACCAGTATAGCAACACAAAGAGCTGAGTGTGTAGTGTTTGGTGCAACCGTAACTTTAATAGTTTATGAGACCTCACCAGAGGGGCTGGTGAGGTACTATCGGTACACTGACCGGTTACTAGAGTTCAAGCTCCAGCAAGTTGGAGATACAATACTGAAGAGACCGAATCTCCCGAGGAGCGGGTGATTCAGAGTGTACTGCAGCCGAGTGATCACCCGAGGAGCGGGTGACTCAGACTGTACTGCACTAATGATCGCCTGGGAAGCAGGTGATTCAGACTGTACTGCAGCCTAGGAGCAGAAAACGCAAACAGTACTGCACTAAAGAATAACTTCGCCAGAGGAGCTGGTAAAGCTAGCACCTCACCAGTGGCGAGGGCCCACTGGTGACTAGAGTGGTCTGACAGGCAAGGTTCGGCAACAGAGAGGTAAGTATCGGTACAGAATCATGAGGCAGGAGAGTAATCGGTAATCAGGCAGAGGTTCAGCAACAGAGAGGTAAGTATCGGTACAGAATCGTGACGCAAGAGAGTAATCGGTAATCAGGCAGAGGTTCAGCAACCAAAAAGGCAGATAGGCGGAAGTACAGAATCAGAAAGCAAGATCAGAGTCAGAGTTTTAGCCAAGAGTCATACACAGGAAATCAATACAATACAAGCAATATCCTAGTCTAGGTGTGAAGTCCTTGGCATCAACACCCGGGATCTAGTCTAAGGTCTGAGCGCTAACACGCTATGTATTCAGGACCGGCGCTACCATAGAGGCAAAGGCCCCCAGTGGCTACAAGAGGAAACATTTTTTTTTTCAAAAAGACCTGATAGTTTTTGAGAAAATCGATTTTAAAGTTTCAAAGGAAAAAAAATACACATTTAAAAACCCGCCAAGTTTAACGGTTAATAGCAAATCCACCTTAAATGCTATAAACCTTACATTTGCAGGATATCTTAACCACTTGAGGACCCACCCTTTACCCCCCCTTAAGGACCAGCGGCGTTTTAGCTGATCTGTGCTGGGTGGGCTCTGCAGCCCCCAGCACAGATCAGGGTGCAGGCATAGCGACCAGATCGCCCCCCTTTTTTCCCCACTAGGGGGATGATGTGCTGGGGGGGTCTGATCGCTCCTGCCTGATGGGTGTTGTGGGGGGGGCACCTCAAAGCCCCCCTCCGCTGCGAGATTCCCCCCCTCCCTCTCCTCCCTGTCCCCCCTGGTGATCTGGGCTGCACAGGACGCTATCCGTCCTGTGCAGCCAGTGACAGGCTGCCCCCTGTCACATGGCGACGATCCCCGGCCGCTGATTGGCTGGGGATCGCCGATCTGCCTTACGGCGCTGCTGCGCAGCAGCGCTGTACAATGTAAACAAAGCGGATTATTTCCGCTTGTGTTTACATTTAGCCTGCGAGCCGCGATCGGCGGCCCGCAGGCTATTCACGGAGCCCCCCGCCGTGAATTGACAGGAAGCAGCCGCTCGCGCGAGCGGCTGCTTCCTGATTAATTAGCCTGCAGCCGGCGACGCAGAACTGCGTCGCTGGTCCTGCAGCTGCCACTTTGCCGACGCGCGGTATGAGTGCGCGGTCGGCAAGTGGTTAAGGAGATCATTGGGAATAAGAGGAAAAAATAATTTTTCAAAAAGACCTTATAGTTTTTGAGAAAATCGATTTTAAAGTTTTGAAAGAAAAAAAGTATACTTTTAAATGCGGTAAATGTCACTTTTAGTAGCAAACCTAACGGTAGTGTAATTTTACATGCATCAAAAGAAAAAGCAATACATTTCCTGACTGGGTTTCCAGGGGGTCCATACGCAGCCGCAGCGCTTTGGCCAGGGATCGTTATACAGTCGCAATATGGCTGTATGAAGATCCCTGGCATTTTTTCCTATTTTCCCAATTTTTTTATGTTTAGAGTGTGGGAATTTAAAAAAAAATTATGTGGGGCCCCCCTCCTGAAACTTTTTATCCCCTTGTCCCCATGCAGGCTGGGGTAGCCAGAATGTGGAGCTCCGACCGATTGGGGCTTCACACCCTGACTATACCAGCTGCAAAAAAGATCCCTTAATGCCGATTTTTGTTCCGGGGTATCTGTTGGAGGGCCCCCCAGGTTTATTTTGCCCTGGGGCCCCATTGTTGCTTAAAGGGGAACTGAAGAGAGAGGTATATGGAGGCTGTCATGTTTATTTCCTTTTAGACAATACCAGTTGCCTGGCAGCCCTGCTGATCCTCTGCCTCTAATACTATTAGCCATAGCCCCTGAACAAGCATGCAGCAGATCAGGTGTTTCAGTGGTTCAGACTTATAAGTCAGATCTGACAAGACTAGCTGCATGCTTGTTTCTGGTTTTAATCAGATACTACTGCAGAGAAATAGACCAGCAGGGCTGCCAGGCAACTGTTATTGATTAAAAGGAAATAAACATGACAGCCTCCATATACCTCTCTCTTCAGTTCCCCTTTAAACCGGCCCTGTATGTATTCACGACAGCAGACAGCGCCAGACTGAATCCCGGAGGCTTAAGAAGCAGAGGAGACCTCACTGGCACGCCCCCTGCTGCCAGCCAATCCGGGGCGCCGTGAGTCTCCTCTGACGTCAGCTGACCAGCCGGTCAGCTGACGAAACTTCTCCCCGCATAAAGGTTCCGTCTGTGCGCCCGCCCGCGCGAGACGGAAACCCCTTCAAAGGACGAACGTTCCGTCCTCGGCTTCCTAGACGCCGGGAGGACGGGGAGAGGCACGGTGCTGTTCGCCGCAGCTGCCCCGCTGTTCATGACAGCCCCATCTCTGAATAGAAGAGAGTCCAAAATAAAAATAGTGCACAAATTACTGTAGAGATCAAACTTACAATTCTAGTACTTTTAAATACTTTTTTAAATTCTTTATGTGTTTTTTCGCTTTCTTCATCAGGGTTTCTCTGCCTACTTTGACTTCATTGTATTGGCATATTTGTAACCTTCACTCTCCTTTTAAACATCACAAATTTTTTGCATTCTCCTTTCTTTCTTTCTTTTTTTTATTTGACCATGTTGCTGAATAAGAAAACCTGGTTGATTTCAATGTCCCGTTGATCTATCTATTCTATGTTTACAAATTGCGTATCCAATATTTACTCCTGCCAAAGTGCTACTCAGATTTTCTGTTTAAGGGAACTCTGATCTACAGTATGTACACACTTTGCTATTAGATCAAATGTTCCAGTTGATTATACCTCTATGATCTAGCAGCAAATGTGTCTTTTAGAGGTTATGAGGGCTACTAAAAGGCCTATTAAGTGATCTTGAACTGCAGACTCCGGATAATTTTGTGCTTAAGCCTTTCCTGCTTTAGGATCATTTTGGAGCCACGCTGTGTCAGTGCTTGCACACTTACCCCACTGAGAGCTATGACATGCTAAACAAGTATGGGGAACCAATGCATTCTGATAATTACACTGGCCACTAAACTTAAGCATAACTCCAGACTAATGGAAATGTGGATATTATGTTATAATCAGTAGCTGCTAAATACAACCAGTTAAGACTTGAACCTGCTCCTTGTACAATGTGGTAAATCCTCTATGTACTTGATGACCTAATACCCTGAAAAATGTTGTGTCTCTGTGCCCTCTGCTACATTACACTGAGTGTCAGCACAGCTGACCTAAGCAGAGCTGGGGGTGGGGGAGTATGAGCTTTTATCCTGGCTCAAACCTGCTCAGGTAAGAAATACTGACACCTAAAACCTACATCTATTCATTCTGTAGCATGTGCCTGGTAGGAATATGCTGACCTATGCTATCTACAGACTTACACAGGAAAATGGTACATGTATATGATGCATTCAAATGAGCTTATCTGCCATGGCAGTCAGGTGACACGGGGAGAGATACATTACAACGTGTGATTAGAGACAAATGAAGAGGAATTAGACAGGCTAAACTCACAACATACATACAGGCTGCATTTCTCTATGTTTACCTTCTGCCCTGTGACAGAGATCGGGTCCAGATTGGGGGATCAGACAGACAATTGCACGTTGTATGTATGTATGTATAGAGTGTAGCCTATGTTTCTTTCTGTGCTGCAAAAGATCGGGACCAGATGGGGGATTAGACAGGCAAAACTCTTGCATGCATACAGGGTGTTTCCACTGCCCTGTGTGAGAGATCGGGTCCACTTAAAATTAAGCGCCGCTCCAATGACGTCAGGCTGGTCTGTACCGCCGCTCATTGGCCATTGGGATCCAAGAAGAAGAGAGGAACCCGGTGTCCGGCAATAGGAGCCTGAAGTCCCACTGGACAGCGCCAATTGCACGCGGGACCCAGGTAAGGTTGCGCAGCTGAGCTTGGGGTTACCGCACCTGGCTATTTTTGTCTTCCCCGAACTCAGCTAGGGGTTACCGCCAGGGAGGTTAAAGGGCATTGTATTGATAAGATATGAAAATATCACTTAGGAGAAAGCTTAGGAGAAAAAGTGAATTGGATCTGTCCCAAAGTGTCCTACTGATAACTGAACTTCACTCCCTTCAGGTACGTACACACGTCTGATATTTCTGAACGACTTGTCGTTTAAACCGGTCCTTTGAATGACAGTTTGGCATGTGTACGAACGATCGTTAGACTGCTAGCAGCAGTTTTGACTCATCCGCTTGGCGGATTAGTGGACTGTTGTTCAAACGACATGTGTACAAACGACTTGTTGTTTGAAAGTCTATTAGTTTGACACTAATAGACTTTCAAACAACAAGTCGTTTGATCAGTCATTGATCTAGTCCATTGTTCGATATAGTCCATTGACCAGTCAAACAACATGTTAATTAGCTGTAATTAGCATTTCAAATGTTTTATTGTCTGTGTGTACAAGGAGTCTGAACGAATTTTGGTTTGAATGACAAGTCGTTCAAAATGTCCGGTTTGAACGACAATTGGGCATAAAATCAGACGTGTGTATGCACCTTTAATACTGTATTCTGGGGTGGGATGTCATTGGGGCCAGGTGCCTTATCTATCTTAATTCTATTTAATTGTGCCTTTATACCTTCCTGTGTTAGGCGATTCAAGCTGAATGAGGTATGCTGGGAACAACCCAGAGCTGTATTATAAGACAAGAGCTGCTCTTCTCTGTCAAGCTCTTCATTGGATGCCAATCATCCAGATGATCCATCTCTTAACCCTAACCTACAAAGGTCCTCCCAATTAGAGATGGCCCGAACCTCCGATTTTCGGTTTGCGAACCTCCGCAAACCTTCGCGAACATGCGAACTTCCGCGAACCGCAATAGACTTCAATGGGGAGGCGAACTTTGAAAACTAGAAACATTTATGCTGGCCACAAAAGTGATGGAAAAGATGTTTCAAGGTGCCTAACATCTGAGTTTTTGCATGGGGGAGTGGGATACACGCCAAAAATCCAAGGGAAAAAATCTGGATTTGATGCAAAGCAGTGTTTTAAGGGCAGAAATCACATTGCATGCTAAATTGGAGGCCTAAAGTGCTTTAAAACATCTTGCATGTGTATACATCAATCAGGGAGTGTAATTAGAGTACTGCTTCACACTGACAGACCAAACTCACTGTGTAACGCACTGCAAACAGCCGTGCTGGACTGGTGCGCACCATGGTGAGAGTGCAGATGATAGCGGTTTCCAAGCCCATATGGTTGCCAGGCTGAGGTAGCTCAATGACAGAACAACAGTGACTGTCCAGCTGATCGAATTTGGTCTGTCCACAATGAAGCAACGACCTTATTATCTTTGGTGTGCCACCCCCCGAGACACTCATATATCCGTCGATCATTGGTTCATTGTGTTACGCAAGCCCCTTCACTGCGGCAGGGTAACGATCACGAAGGGGAATAGACACATGTACATGCCTTTTGTTTTGTTGTTGCAGCTGCAGTGCAGCCAGAAAAATTAGGCAGGCATAAACACGCACCAGAAAAGTTATTATAGCGGCCGCTGCTAGCAGCCTTAAAAATTCAGGAATCAGCCTGGAGTCCTGGTGGACCCTGTTGGTGGTAGCGGAGAAGGCAGTCAAACGGCCTGCAAGCAGAGATGATATGTGGGGAGCGACTTAATCATGGGGCAGGCAGTCACACTGCGTGCAGGCAGAGATGCTGTGTGCGAGGACTGACTTATTCTTCGGGCGGGCAGTAGCCCTCCGGGATCCATGCCTCATTCATTTTGATAAAGGTGAGGTACTGAACACTTTAGGCGACTTAGGCGACTTCTCTTCTCAGTGACAATGCCTCCAGCTGCACTGAAGGTCCTTTCTGACAGGACGCTTGAGGCAGGGCAAGACAGAAGTTGGATGGCAAATTGTGACAGCTCTGGCCACAGATCAAACCTGCGCACCCAGTAGTCCAAGGGTTCATCACTGCTCACAGTGTCTACGTTGGACTAAAGAATGTCCACATGTCCGACATCACCAGGAGATCGCTGGATCGTCCTGTCCTTGCTTGCGTGGGCATGGCAGAAGGATTACTGGCAGTGGTACCTTTATTCCATTGTGCTGTGACATCACCCTTAAACACATTTTAAAGCATAGTTGCCAGCTTGTTCTGCAAGTGCTGCATCCTTTCTGCCTTCTGGTGATTTGGAAACATCTCCGCCACTTTGTGCCTATACCGAGGGTCTAGTAGCGTGGTCACCCAGTACAGCTCGTTCCCCTTGAGTTTTTTTTATACGGGGGTCCCTCAACAGGCTGGACAGCATGAAAGACACCATCTTCACAAAGTTGGATGCAGACGTACTATCCATCTCCTCTTGCTCTTCCTCAGTGATGTCAGATAAGTTCTCCTCCTCCCCCCAGCCACGAACAATACCATGGGAAAGTTGAGCAGCACAAGCCCTTTGTGACACCTGCTGCGGTTATTCTTCCGCCTCAACCTCCTCCTCCAAAACAACACCTTCCTCATCATCTGACTCCTCTTCCCCACACGACTCTTCCTCCTCCCCCTTCTGTACTGCCGCAGGTGTTGAAGAATCATCTGCTTCTGCTGAGAATTAATCCCACAACTCTTCCTCCTGTTCCTGTTCACGCTCCTCCACAGCTTGATCCACCACTCTACGCATGGCACGCTTCAGGAAGAAGGCATATGGGATCAAGTCGCTGATGGCGCCTTCACTGCGACTCACCAGGTTTGTCACCTCCTCAAACGGCCGCATGAGCCTGCAGGCATTTTGCATCAGTGTCCAGTACTTCAGCCAGAACATCCTCATCTCCCCAGACTGTGTCCTTTGACTGTAGTTGTAGAGATACTGTTTGACGGCTTTCTCCTGTTGTAGCAGGCGGTCAAACATCAGGAGAGTCGAATTCCAGCGAGTCAGGCTATCGCAAATCAAGCGTCTCACCGGCAAGTTGTTTCTCCGCAGAATATCGGCAAAGCGTGCCATGGCCGCCTTACACCGCCTGAAATGCCCACACACCTTCCTGGACTGCTTTAGGACGTCCTGTAAGCCTGGGTACTTAGACACAAATCTCTGAATTACGAGATTGAGCACATGTGCCATGCAGGGTACATTCAAGCCGAAATGAGATTGCTGCCGTTGTCACACACCACGTTGCTGATCTCCAGTTGGTGCGGGGTCAGCCACTGATCCACCTGTTTGTTCAGAGCAGCCAGGAGAGCTGCTCCAGTGTGACTCTCCGCTTTGAGGCAAGACATGTCTAAGATGGTGTGACACCGTCGTACCTGTCATGCAGCATAAGCCCTGGGGACCTGGGGCTGTGTAGCTGGAGAGGAGATCACAGCACCAGTAGAGTTGAACTGCCACTTAGCCAAGGAGGAGGAGGAGGATGACAGCGAAGAGGATGTAGCAGGAGGAGAGGAGGTGGCAGCAGGCCTGCCTGCAAGCCGTGGAGGTGTCACTAAGTACGCCGCACAGCCACGTACTCCCTGCTTGCCAGCGGTCACCAGGTTAACCCAATGGGCTGTGTAAGTAATGTACCTGCCCTGAATGTGCTTGCCAGACCAGGCATCCGTGGTCAGATGAACCCTTGACCCAACGCTGTGTGCCAGAGATGACACCACTTGCATCTCAACTTCATGGTACAGTTTGGGTATTGCCTTTTTGGAGAAATAATTGCGGCCTGGTATCTTCCACTGCAGTGTCCCAATGGCCACAGATTTTCGGAAGGCCTCAGAGGCTGCCAGCTGGTATGGTAACAGCTGGCGGGATAACAGTTCCGCCAAGCCAGCGGTCAGACGACGGGCAAGGGGGTGACTGGCAGGCATTGGCTTCTTCCGCTGAAAGATTTCCCTCATGGAAACCTGGCTACTGCTGTGGGCAGAGGAGCAGAAACCGCTCAAGGTGAGAGGTGGAGTGGAGGAGGGAGGCTGTGATTGTGAAGGTGCAAGGGAAAAAGCGGCTGAAGAAGATGATGCACCTGAAGGAGGAAGAGGAGAAGGAGAGTGGCTTTGCTTTTGTGTGCTGCTTTTGCTCAGGTGGTCTTCCCATTGCAGTATGTGCCTTTTCTGCATGTGCCTTCGTAAGGCAGTTGTCCCTATGTGGGTGTTGGCCTTTCCATGGCTCAATTTTTGGTGGCAGAGAGTACAGATGGCATTGCTCTGATCTTTGGCATACACACTAAAAAATGTCCACACCGCTGAGCCACCCTGGGGTGTGGGCACTATGGTGGCGTCAGCAGCTGACGTTGAAGGGCATGTTGGCTGGCTGTCCATAGGTGGCGATACATGGCGCCGGACACTGCCACCAGCTGTTTCTGATGACGAGCTCCCCCTGCTTCTTTCAGCACTTCGGCTCCTCCTACTCCTCTCTGACTCCCCCTCTGAACTGTCCCCTTGGTCATCGTGTCTCTTAGGATCCCACGTGGCATCCATGGCAGTATCATCATCATAATCATCCTCCAAAGCTTCGCTTGTATCAGACACCTCCAAAACTGCACCAACAGCAGGTACTTCATCCTCCTCCTCCTCACACCTTACGTCCATAGTGTCGCCTAACTCAGACATATGAGGTGGTGTAACTTGCTTAGCGCCTTCATCTTGTTGTAACAATAATGGCTATGAATCAGTGATTTCCCCACCAAATAACTCCTGCGAAGTGTCAAATGTAGCAGATGTGGTACTTGGAGTAGTGCTGGTGGATGCGGAAGATGAGGTGTTCTGTGTTAAATAGTCAACCACGTCCTGACAATCTTGGGAGTTGATGGGACGTGCCTTCTTCTGAGCACTGTACTTTGGGCCAGGGCCGCACGAAATCACCTTAGCACGACCTCAAACAGACCTGTCGGGTGGCCTGCCTCTGGGTCTGCCTCTGCCTGTTGTTTTGTCCATATCGGGGGGGGGGGGGGGATGAAGTGAAAGGTAAGCATTGACTTGACTAATACAATGTGCAGTCCCACAGGTGCAGTGAAAGGTAGCAGTGACTGGTATTACAATACAATGTGCAGCTGTCACACAGGTGCAGTTAACAGGTATGCACGGACTGGTATACTAAACAGCGTGCGGTCACACAGGTGCAGTGAACAGGTAGCAGGGATTACAAATGTGCAGCTGTCACACACAGGTACCGTGAACAGGTCCAATGACTGGTGGTATATTACACTGCTTGCGCTCACGTAGGTAGGTAGGTAGGTGCACTGAACAGTGAACAGGTGCAGTGATTGGAATTACAAATGTGCACCTGTCACACAGGTACCGTGAACAGGTGCAATAACTCATGATATTAACAATGTGTGCGCTCACGTAGGTATAGGTAGGAAGGTGCACTGAACAGTGAACAGGTGCAGTGATTGGGATTACAAATGTGCAGCTGCCTGACACACACACACACAGGTACCCTGAACAGGTGCAATGACTGGTGGTATTAACAATGCGTGTGCTCACGTAGGTATAGGTAGGTAGGTGCACTGAACAGTGAACAGGTGCAGTGATTGGGATTACAAATGTGCAGCTGCCTGTCACACACACACAGGTACCCTGAACAGGTGCAGTGACTGGTGGTATTAACAATGCGTGCGCTCATGTAGGTATAGGTAGGTAGGTGCACTGAACAGTGAACAGGTGCAGTGATTGGGACTACAAATGTGCAGCTGCCTGTCACACACACATGTAGTCACTGAATGTGCTGGTCCTGGCTGGCAGTGGCACAGTAGTATTACCAAGGTTGTCTATGCAACACAAGTGTCTGTGGGACACACACACACACACACACACACAAAATAGATCACAAGAACAAGATTAGCTCTCAGAAGAGCTGTTGAGGATGAGGAGTGCCTTTTAACAATAAGATCAGCAAGAAGGAGCAAGCTAACAAGCCTAACACAAGAGCCTCAACTCAACTTCCTGTTTTATCCCACATGGTCTTGCCTATGGGAGAAATAGATCATCATCATCATATATAAATATATATATTCATCAAAGCATAAGAAAAAATGTAAACAAATCACATGAGTTATTGCCACAGGGAAGTCTATACAGATTAATAATTCTACCATACCTATTGGGCCCACATCTAGGGTTCAGTTAAGAGTGGATGTCAACTTTTCCAGTACCCAATGAACTGCAGTAATGTACAAGTACTCATAAGGATTGCAGTGAGTGCAGTGATTTACTACTTTATGTTTTATTGTCACTTATGTCAAGTCAATGACAAATCATATTTTGCATCCGTGGCTTAGACCAATTATTTATGTTAAAACACATATACCCCCCCCCCCCCACACACACACACACACACACTTTCTCTTTCTGGACAGGATATTTGTAAAAGAAGAAAAATCTTTCCACTTTCTCTCCCTTTCGACACCCCAGAAAATGGGGAGAGATCTCTCTTCAATCAGCATTCTGACAGCCATAAAAAGTAGGTGTTTTTTCTTATTCTTTCTTTACTCTTTAATTAAATTAAAAAGAAAGGTTTTGTCTGGAATTCAACTTTATCAAACAATTTTGTGTTGTGATCAAACTGCGTTGTTCTAGTTTCTCTTTTTCATTCCAAGCAACTGCCAGCTTGTCTGTATTAGAAGTGCATCTGTATCTGCCAATTCATTGATCTTCTTATGCCGTAACCTGCTGCAATTAACTAATGTTTATCTCTGACTTGTGCAAACATTCAACCACATTCATATGAACGGTGGGGGTCCAAAATGTCATGTACTATTCCCAGCTCTGCAATGTGAAATATCCCAGGGTAGGATTGCTTATGAAGTCTGCAGTAGTGCAGGAAATGTGTGTTGTGTGCTTTCTTTACACACTATGTAAGTACTGTATATGCCATTTCAAGTGTCTTGATGAGAACAATACGTATTTCACTTTGGCAGGGCAACCAACTAATCAACAAAGGCAGCTGCTTGCCTTTAAACTGATTGGAATACATGTCTTACCATGAATGCATTAAGATACTTTTCTACTAATTCATCTCAAATACAGCATGTAAGAAACAGAGGATTACTGAACCCGCGTTCAGTGGCTGGACTGACGTGATGTGAAAAACATCAAATTATGGAAGTATTTTAGTTCCTGTTCCAGTTCTTTTATGCGTTTAGGAAAATCATCTATGAAATAGACCAAAACAGGCTTTCAAATTTAGGCAAGAAATCAGTCCTATCTGTATAGCAGTTTCATAGCAATAGTACTCTTGCACCCTTGTTTGTGCAATCTGTGTGAATGGAACAGCAGCAGGGTACCATCTTTATTGAAAATTAGAGTGTCTATGTACTAAATAAGAGGAGAAAAGCACTATAGATATGTTATTGTATTGTATTGTATAAATGTAAATTGCCTAAAATAACTTAGAGAGAAACCGTAACCAAGGATTGAACTTAATCTCAATCAGTAGCTAATACACCCTTTGCCATGAAAAAGCTTCACCTTTTCTCAAATAGTTCATCAGGGGGCTCTGTATGGCTGATATTGTGGAGCTGTTTCCAACTGCCAAAAAAGCAAGCAGCATCTCCTTCCACTGACATGATCTGCCAGCAGTAAAAATGTTGCCATGTGATAACATTCAGAATGTAAATCAGGGTGAAGAAAGATTTTAGAATGGGCAAACACTGACTAAATCATTTATACATAATTATTGTAAAAATTAAGCACTTTTTTCATGACGTTATTTTCACTGGAGTTCCTCTTTAACATCTCCAAGTAACATTATATGGAGCCACACCCATGCTTCTTCTGACCACAGTTTCAATATATTGTAAATGGTTTGGATAAAAATGCCAAACTTCTTCTGATTCCTTAACTCCCCCATGCACAAAAAATCTCCTGAAAAACAATTCTCTGTGGACTGCAACCGAGAATGGAAAATGTATCATAAGCAGCAACCAGTAACATAGCTTAGGAGCTTTGAGCCCCAATATGAGTTTTACATTGGGCCACCCCAAGAGCTCTATACGTAATAATTGGTATGGAGCACCAAACCGGCTGCAGTGTCAGAGAGGTGTATAATGAGAAGGAGAACAGTCTATTAATGGTTACAAAGCACATATAGAGGTGATCATAATCAGCATAGCACCAATAAAGAGCTAATAAAGCACTTGAAGGAGAGCCCCTAGTGGGCCGCTCTGGCCCAGGGGCCCTGGTGCAGTCGCTACCTCTGCTTTCCCTATTGCTTTGCTGCTGGCAGCAACAGATAACCATTGTGGGCAGCATGGTGGTGTAGTGATTAACACTCTTGCCTTGCAGCGCTGGGTTCCTGGTTCGAAACCCACCCATGGCGCTACCTGCATGGAGTTTGTGTGCTTTCCCGGTGTCTGCAAGGATTTCCTCTGGGCACTATGGTTTCCTCCCACATCCCAAAAACATACAGATAAGTTATTGGCTTCCCCCTAAATTGGCCCTAGACTACGACACATACACTATATGATATATACATAGACAGATGACTATGGTATGGATTAGATTGTGAGCCCCTCTGAGGGACAGTTAAGTGGCAAGACAATATACTCTGTACAGCACTGCAGAAGATGTTGGTGCTAAATAAATACCAAATAACAATAATAATAAAATGCATCATATCTATACCTGGACTACTAAGCACCGGAATATGTTATTTGGAAAACAAAGCCTGACTATTTACTGTTTTCCACAACTTTACTACTTGGACAATCCATCATTGTAAAAGCAAAGGGAAAAACAAATGTATGTGTGATTGCTGCCTTGTTTGAGCAGCTGCTTGCATATTTCCAATAAACAAGAATGTATTGTGTTATACAGTATTTTAGCAATGCACAAAGCTTTTGTCCTTTACAAGTCTTTAACTTTTGCAATACATATTTTCAAAGCACTTGTCTGGCTCCTGGCAGGCTGTAACTCCGTATTGCCAGAAGAGTGGGTGTTCTTTCCCCAGCATAAAGCACATCACCTTACCCTGCGCTCTCCTCCTACTGCTGATGATGATAAAAACAACATTTTTATGGCCACCACTTAAAGCGGACCCAAGCCAAACATTTTTTTTAATTAAAAATATTTGGTTGCACCACTCTGACACATACAAAGATAAATAAACACTCCTTCAAACCTATGAGCATTTCAGTGCATGCTTTTCACCCTTCTCTTTTCATAACTAAGGTTATACTGGGGGCAGCCATTAGCAATTCCTCCATTGCCAGACACCATATACTCTACCAGTTTGCCGGATTTTGTCCCGGCAATTTGAAAGGAAGGGAGGGGTTCCTCCAATAAATGTAAAATATTTTATATTTATCATCATGCAGCTGAAAAAAGGCTGCTATTTATTATTATAATTTAGAAAATAGATTTTATTGCTGAAATCTTGTATTTTTAATTTGGGTCCACTTTAAGTTTTATAAAGGCTGCTCTGACTGCAATAAGAAGACATTTTTCTCTGCTCTATAACACTTTTTATGAACACACTGGGAAGAATTTCAGAAGCAGAAATGTTTTATTATACAGATGGCAGGAATTGATGATGAGACTCTGCAGCATTGCAGTGCTGGCCACAAAGAGTTAATCCTTATTTGTTAGAAAATAACATAATTTTCGATTAAAGCACCATGGCACAATCTTGCAGTACCCAGTACCATGGTGCTTTAATCGAAAATGATGGTACTTTCTAACAAAGTACTAAATAGTGGGTATGGTGGATTACCCTCAAAAGGACTGTGTGTTTTTGCCCTTCCCTTTGAATGAAGCTTTCCCAATTACATATCCACAGAGAGTTAATCCCTCAGCAGCCCAAAGGAGGTGGGCAGGATCAGCTCTGTATGCACAATTAAAGACAAGCTTGTGCCCCTTGCAGTTCCACCTTGACTGCTTCATGTAGGTTATACGATGGGATTTGGAGGAGTTTGGACAGCTCACACTCTGCTACATCTGACATTCACACAGTAACTCTGCTACATCTGACATTTACACAGTAAGACAGTTTTGCAAATCCAGCAAGCCTGGTTAATAAAAATTGACTAGTGCAAAATGGTTGAAGTGCAATGTGCTAAACTTTCTGCATTGCAAAATAAGATATAATCCACACAATAGGTTTGAAGAAACACAAGCATCAACTAGAGCTTTAACTTTTTACCTCCCTGCATATTTCTGCAATCAGTGACATGACTTCCTGCATAGAAGGAATGGCAATTTAATGCTAGTTAATGAGTGTAGTCAGGAGACACACTGCTGTATCAAACACAGCTTCCTTACATTTTTTGCCTCTGTGATATCCCAACTGGATTTGAGTACACATGCCTGGTGGCTGGAGGACTGAAAACACAAATCAGTGAGAAAGCAGTGAACTGGTTCGGGATGACTGGGCCCCATAGCAGTTGCCATGCCTATAGCTATATCCCTAATATGCACTTAAAAAGCACACTTATTTTCCAGTGAAAATCAGATCACGCACGGGGCATGGAGATTGCTTTCACAGTAAATGGTCTTTCTTAACAAATTTACCGCTACAAAGCTACTACCGCTACAAAGATTTACCGCCTCCATTGTTTCATATGTTGAAAGATGCTGCTTTGTACAGAAAAAACATCCCTGCATTATACAATGTTTGCTGTCTTGGTGAGGCATGCATGAAGCCGTCCATAGAAGGGAATTTAAGCATCCCTGTAGGTTTGCATCCATAAATATACTTAGTTAACCAATAAATGGTATTGCCCGCTACAACTATGCTTCTACCTTTTTTACAAGAGCCGGAAAAAAATGTGGTACAGCTCATAGCAGCTATGAGACATCCAATGTATACTGGAAAATGAGAACCAGTGTTGACTTGGTTGTGATTGCAAACCAGACAATTTCCTTTATGACAGCTTTTATGAGCCTGGCTGGATGATCCCCCCCCCCCCCCCTTTTATTTTTTATTTAAATTGAAGGTATGTAGTGTCACTTCAGCTTCCCCTCTTCCAGTAATCTCAAAGTCTTGAGTTGCAATGACTGACCTTTATAGCATTAATGATGTCCTATGCAGTAATGTGGACAATATCGCTTGTGTATTGAAAATTTATACTATGTAAACTGCTATGCAAACCAGATGTAGCTTACAAGGTGCCTCGCGTCTCATCTCTGAGCACTAAAGCCTTTTTTGGCCAAAGTTTGAGCCGTTTACCGCTGTTTTCTATCAGATAGAACAGATGGCATGCACATGCTTGCTCTACTAAATGAAGTGGGATCTCAGCAGCATTATGCTTTGATCCCTGGTGGCATGTCTACAACACCAAGATGCAAAATACCACAGAAGAACAGGATTTCAATATTAAAGGGTGGAAGCTGCACACTTATGATATGTGAACCCCTTTAAGAATAAATAGTCATGCCCACAGAATGTAAATATGTTGACATTTCGCATCGCATATTCAGTTACGCAGACCAGAAAACAAAATCATTCTTCCAGTTAGTGGCATGCTGCACAGCAAAAGCATCATTTTAATGCTTTTTCATGCATTGCCTTCAACTCAGACACACTTTATCACTTATTAAGAAAGGAAAAGTGCTGCTAATGTTTCACTATAGGAAAAATATCAATACTTTTTTATGACTTGAGAACAAATAACTGATTCAGTTCAGAATAATAGTGCTGCCTTGGAATCAGAAAGATGGTTATATTTAAATGAATCGTGATCAGTTTAAGTATTAAATGAGAGCAAATGTCTTGGTCTGGAGCTTGATTACAAGCTAATATCTGCTGGAAAACCAATGGGGGGATATTCCAACAACAGCAATATGCAAAATGCAATAACTCATGGAAAAAACTGAATTTTGCATCATTCATCTTACTGCTGAAATCTGCTTGCTATGGGTTGCTAAACTCCGCTTGGTTTTAGCACTGCTGCACTGAATGAGCTGATAGGCAGCTGTGTGAAACTTTATGCCTGGATTACTTCAGCCATCACATTGTCACATGGCTGATCTTACAGCACAGAAGGCCGCCACTCACAGCTTACCTACTGTGTCGCCTTTGAAGAAGATCTTGTTTTGGATGAACTTGAAAGAAAGGTTAAGCACACGTTTTTGTTTCTCCTTTATGTTAGTATGTGTCATATATCTGCTGTCAGTTTTGTGTTGGAGCAGCTGCTTATGTGGGAAGGGCAGCTGTTTGGTCCTACCATAGACTCCCTGAAAGCTATGCAGAACACTGCTGGATCAGAAACTGCCTGCCAGACCTTTGCCACCACTGTGACCCACTACAACAGGGTCATTACAAATCTGTCACTCATCTTGTCTTCACAACACATTCTTTTATCAGAATAAACTGAAAACAATGTTAAATGCTATCACCTTGGTGACAAAAATAAATAAATAAAACCGTACTTAACTAACTATCCATAAGTATATTATACAGGATACAAAGCAGCGCTCAGAAAAAATGTGCAAGTATAAATAAGCAACACATGAAGATAATTCTAAGAATCACTGACATATTGTATACATGATGAACACAATCACAATGCCATAAGCAGACATACCTGTCCTGTTGCTTGCCAGGTAAAATTCATTGCCTGTATATTGACAGGAATGGCAGGCATCCTTTGCTGGGCTTTTCTAAAATCATGAGTGAATGGTGCCATTTTCCCCTCAGAAACAATCAAAATATCTTCTTCAAAGCCTGAAATAAATAGAACAGTGAACAGAAGATGGATACATGCACAGCTACACACTTTCTACAGTGCTTCATAATATCAGTTCAGTTACATCTGCCATCATTTTTTTAACATATAGAGTCTTTTAGAGCAAATCTGTCTATCTAGATCTTTTGCATCCACCAGGATAAAGCAGTGTGGATACCTATTAACACTCTTGCTTGGTGACCATCAATCCATATGTATAAGCTGTCTTCCTGTTGCTGTGCAGCCTCTGCTTGTGCGAGTACACAGAAGATAACGCTCCAGACCTGGAGAGCAAAGCAGCACAATGCTGTCAGGGCCATGCTGCTCAGAAACTACTGTATGGCGTTTCACTTTTCACCTCTTCTGTCTTGGGACTTTATACTGTTTACTTTCTCCGTGTGTGCTGCACAGCGATGCTGCTGACTGCTCTGATCTCACTGAGGGGGCTGGCTTCAAGCACTTTGGAGTCAATGAAGTAGTAAAGGAGGGATCAGCGAGTGTGACATGGGGAGGTGCCTGATTACAACTGGCAGCTTCACACACAGCACTGCTCTGTATCAGGGGTGCCACATAACTGAGACAAGCAGGGCTGCATTCACATCAACCCTGTATAGCTAATAGATCAAAGGACTAAAAAAAAGTAAATAGATAAATAAAAAGATGGCCTTTTGCGTGGTGCAATACTAGGAATAAAGCATTGATATATGATCTTATGACATACTTTCACTTCGACAGAATAAACAAAACGTACACATTCATTGATGTGTTAGCAGCACTCACCTATATGAGTCTACCTGTGTGTCGAGGCTTGCTCTGTCCGAGGTGCTGAAGGGTGTTGAAAGTGCAGAGGTGTATAACGTAGGGATTCCAGGGAAATAGGACCTGTTAAAGGGAAACTCCACTTTCATCACAAAATTGCCATAATATAAATGGGTGCTGCTGCACAAGTATTCTTATTGTTTAAAATGTACTGTATCTTTACACAACAGAACAGCTCATATTCTGGGTTGAAACCCTGGTGGAAGTACTCCCTCCCTGTACTCTTTGGAGTCATGGTGCCATGAGACTGGCCAGAAACTCTCACCTTGCTGAAGGAGAAACTAGTTGCACAGTGAATGAGTCTTTTACTCATGCCAGCAGCACATGCACTATTTGACTTCACATGCAGAAAACCCTGACAGACCTATCAGTTTCTGATAGAAGCACTGTAGAATGTGGTTTATATACATCTAAAAACCAGGGGCGTAGCAATAGGGGGTGCAGAGGTAGCGACCGCATCGGGGCCCTTGGGCCAGAGGGGCCCTGAATGGCCCTCCCTCAACTACAGTATTAGCTCTCTATTGGTCCTGTGCTCATAATAATCACTTCTATAGATACTTTGAATAGTGATAATCAGTAACAAGCTGTTCCCCATCCCCTTCTTGCACCTCTGACACTGTAGTTGCCATTGGCAGGTTTTGGTGCGCCGTATCAATTGTTATGTATAGAGTGCTTGGGGGGCCCCATTGTAAAACTTGCATCGGGGCCCATAGCTCCTTAGCTACGCCACTGCTAAAAACATTAAAAAAGTCATCAGGTTTTTCTAAACTGAAGAGGAATTTCCCTTCAAAGGGATACGTTTAGGCCCCTTTTACACTTAATCAGTTGGTGTGCGTTAGTGTGCGTTAGCGCGCGTTGGTATGCGTTTTTTCCATAGCAGTGCATTGTGAAGAAGTTTTTAGTTAAAACGCGTTAAGTGTAAAAGAGGCCATAGAAAAACATGGGCATTACTTTGAAAATCAGTTTTCTTTCAGTTATAACTAAGAGCAACTGAATACGTGTAAAAGGGGCCATAGTGTTTAATAGTAAAGGTGCAGTAGGAATTTCTGATGTCCAGATGCAGAATTGCCATTTTCGAACTGCGGTGCATATAATATGAGAGAAAACAAAAGAACCTGAAAGATCCAGGCATAAGTTAATGACTGTGTAACATAGTAAATTATTTGTAGGAAGTATCTAGATTCTATGACAATATTTATTAATGAACAGATGATATTTATCCATTAGAAACATTTTGATGAGAGAAAACTTACTAAAAATCACCCAAAAATCTCTTTTAGAGTCCTAACCTGCAGCGTTAAGATGCGGAGATTAGCATTCTGTGGTGACTCTGACGCCTTGTCCTTCTTTTTATTGCAGATTATTCTTTAGGATTTTCCCAGTTGTTTCTGGTCAATTTATCCACCAAAGTGTTTGAAAACAGTAACTGCAGACAATAGTGAAGCATAGTAAAGATCTGATGGCTGCAGTTCCACATATGGAATTCATGATTTGGTCAGAATTGATGGCACACCCACTGCTGAGAGGTGCAGACAGATTCTCATCCATTGTGCATCATCATCAGAGAGGCATCTGATCAGTCTCAACTTTGTTCTACAGCATGACAATGTGCCCCAATTAGAATTTGACGTTGCGCACGCCGCTCCGACAGAAACAGGCCTTCGGGGAACACTGAAGTGTGCGGTTCTCCCTGTCTCGCCACTAGCCAAGCAGGAAGTGATGCGCACTTGCAGTCACTTCCTGCTTCGGGTATGAGGAAGTGCACGGAAGCTTATTGTAAAAATACGCTTCAGTGCATGCGCGCTGCGACGTTGACTTTTTAAAAACCCTGCTTCGCCATAGACTAACATGACTTCCAGGCCGACACAGATTACCGCAAGCCGCCGCTGGAGCCGTGCGGTAACGTAGTTCTGTGTTAGCATTAGATTAGAGACTTCCGGCATGGAATACCGAAGCGTGGGGAGTGTGAACTTCCCCGTAGGGAAAAATTAGGCTGTGGTAGCAGTGCGGCAATTTGGCTGCACCATGGCAGTATGAAAGGGCCCTAAAAGTTCACTCACTTTTGCCACATAGTTATGTTATTTGATTTGTTTCAATAAATGCAGGGACCATTATAATCATTTTCCATTAATTATTTAAGTAGGTTTTTTTTATCTACTTTTAGGACTTGTTTGAGAATAAGATGGATGATGCTTTAGGTCACATTCATATAAAAAAATATATTAAAAAATGTTAAAGGGTTCATAACCTATCAAGTATCAGTGTAGTATTTTTTTTCTTGTTTGTTTTTACAACAAAACACTGCTACTGGTTTGTACTTCAAGCGTCAGGGTACACAAAAAAGTGCAGTGACTTTGAAAGAAGACTACTGTATGTAGATGATCTATAAAGATATGCAATTCGTTTTGCATTTCATGAGCTAATGCATGTAATTCAATGTTATAAATTACTATTGTAATGATCGGTGTCAGCACACAGAGAGAATCTGATTATTGGTGATCTGCAGTATCACCAAGAATACAGATATATACCTGATTATTGATGATCTGCAGAATCACCAATAATACAGATATAGTACTAACCTCTGGACAATTGTATATATAGTGAGCGTTTGGTGCAACAGTATTTACTTTGAGTAATCCACCTGATGAGCAGGTGGTCCTTGGCAGTGTGGGCAACACTGCTCTTTAGAGAAGCACGAGAACCTTCCAGCAGCCTGAGATCTTCCAAGGGGTGGAGTCTCAGGCTAAAGGTAGGAAGGACCAGTGAGTGAGTGACACCTGAAGGTGGGTGTCACTAGCTGATCTGGAGACTATCTCCTAAAGGAGGGAGATAGCTCTCGAGGTCGGGCAAGCCAGGTCGGCAACACACAGACAGACAAAGTACAAAGGCAGAAGGCTGATTCGGTATCCAAGGCAGGCAGGGTTGGCAACGGAAGATCAGATATGCGTGGTACCGAGTCAGCGAGCGGAGAGGTAGTCAGGAAAGCAATAGGTCATAACAGATATCAAACAATGCCTAGTCTTGGGTGTGAGGTCCATGGTCTCTACACCCTGGAACTAGTCTGATGTATAACAGAATGATACACAAGTTCCCTAATCTTGGGTGTGAGGTCCGTGGTCTCTCCACCCTGGAACTAGTCTGATGTATAACAGATTGATACACAAGTTCCCTAATCTTGGGTGTGAGGTCCGTGGTCTCTACACCCTGGAACTAGTCTGATGTATAACAGATTGATACACAAGTTCCCTAATCTTGGGGTGTGAGGTCCGTGGTCTCTATACCCTGGAACTAGTCTGAAGTATAACAGAATGATACACAAGTTCCCTAATCTTGGGTGTGAGATCCGTGGTCTCAACACCCTGGAACTAGTCTGAAGTATACCACAATAATAACACAGTAGTAATCTGGCTCAGTGTGAATTTCCAGGTCCTCCTGGTTCAAACACACTGTTGGATCTGACTAAGGTCTGAGTGCTTCCACGTAGTGTTCGCAACGGCAGACAACCTGAAACTGGCCAGCAGTGACTATATATAGGGCAGCGCTCACCAGCGCCACCCATCAGCGATCAACCAATAGCCACTTGCCTTGAGGTCAGCTTACCGAGCTGGTCAGCTGATCCCTCCTTGTTTGTAATAAAGGTTCTGCCTCTCAGCGCGCGCGCACGCGTATTCCTCCATCTGTGTGAACTAACAGACCCAGCCACACCAGACGCACGCTGCTACGGACAAACCGCCGCGCTGGATGCGGAATCAGCCGCCTGACCGCCAGTACACGCGGCGGCTTTTCCGCGTTCTCTCACAACTATATTTATAAAACTTGCCATGTTAAGTATTATACTAGCATGATGTCTGAATCGTTAATTTGATGCAGAGTTTGGGAAATACCAGTGCTGAGGTAGTAAACATGCAGCGCTGGTTATATTGTACTACACTGGACAACCTTTTGACTATATGGTCCAGCAATGACCCCACCACATGCTACCCAACTGCAGGTGCACATACTCAGCATGGTGACTGTACAGCTTCCTCCCTGTCACTTCAGCCACTGAGACACCTCCTCCTCACTCATCCATATCTAAATCAACATGATAAATAGAGGCTTAGGTCCCATTCACACTTAAGTGATTAGCGGGCAATTCCCACTAATCGCTATAGCACTATCGCTTTTTAAAGCGCTACTGCTTAGTTACCCTATAGCAGTGTTCTCAATGCTGCGATTGGCTTCAATCGTGGGCATTTTGCGATTAGCGCCAATCGCAAACATGTTACCTGCAGCATTTTTGGAGCCATTCAGAAGCGATCACGGTACAGCGCTTATAAAACACTGACCGCAATCGCTCTGAGATCGCAGAAGTGCCCAATGATTTTACCGTGCTAATCACAAGTAAAATCACTCGCACAATTTTGCTATTTTATGAACAGGGCCTTAATGTTGGAGATGGCAGACAGTGGAGAAGCTGAGTGTAGAAATGTACCAACAACCAGAGTAAAGGAACCTATATGATCATATTGGGCACACTTCATATGTGCAATCTGCTGGATAGAATGGGTCACCATGACTGGAATCATATAATGCAGGACCCCTAAATGGGGGTATAATAAAGGGGTCATCTTAATAGGGCCATTGTAGTGAGGCATACTATATTTGGGCATAATAATGTGGTTACCAAAATGGAGGCATAATAATGTGGACACCATAATTGGGCATTATAGTGGGATATTATAATGTAAGCAACAAAATGTGGGGACCATATAGGAGGCCTAAAAATGCATCACGTCATAATGAGAGAATTATATAAGGGTGGGGTAATATAAAAAGGAGACCATCATGAAGACAAAACTATTAACAGTGCACAATGAGCCCAATCCAATTCACCTTTTCTCCTACATTTTCTCCTAGGTGATGTTTTCACTTCTTATCAAAAATGCCTTTTAAGCTACCAGCAAGCAAGAAAGGTGCTTTTCACCAACTTTTTGGTATGTTTTTAACTGCACAGTGCTTTAAAAAGACATGAAAAATTATCTTCTAAGAAAATAAAGTGAATTGGATTGGGCCTACTGTACATAGCTGGGAGCAATAAACAAAGTTAAACGTTAAATATTAATTTGGAAGGCAGTTCTGAAACAAGCTGGATGCTCTTTTATGTGGAAAAGTGGAGGAAGGTTGTGCAAGCTTCCTCCTCTGGCAGGGAATACCCTACTTTCGGTTGGGCAAGACAGATCCAGTTTGTCTGATTCCTGAAGGAGATGTCAAGACATGTGTCCTCTCACTTGCCTCAGACAGTCATGAACAATCGCCTCAGTTGAGGAAAATCTAATGCCTGGTACACACCATGCAATTTTCCATCAGATTTCGGGTCGAATTCTGACAGGTCAGATCTGATTTCCGATTTTTTTTCTGATTTTGTACAGAAGTGATCGGATAATCGATCAGAAAATAGATCGGAAATCAGATTGGAGCTGTCAGAAATTACCGATTCTACACAAAATCTGACAGGAAATTGCATGATGTGTACCAAGCATAAGGTATGTACACAGCTTAAGACATTTCTTTTATCAGTTCAGTGTTTGTAAAAAGGAGATAAACTACTATACAGAGTAAAGCTAAGTACACACGGACCAACCTGCAGCCTGATCAGGCATGTGTACATGGGCAAACGACTTGACAAGTGACTGATAACATGCGGTTTGCCCGATCCAACTATCAGATCTATGTTGGTCTGAAATCGTGCAGTTGGTGCGTGTGTACAAGTCGTTTAAACGACTTTTACTTGTTTTGAATGTGTCGTCTGTCATTTTGCTTGTGTGTGCAGTGTGTAAATGAGTTGGTCGTTGAGCCGTCTAAACGTGTGGACATACAGGTCGTGCAGTCTGTCAGGTCAAGCGGTTGGTTGTTTGCATGTTGGATGCGCCTTAGTGACTGGTTCCCCAGATCAGTCAGTTTTATTCTGTACAAGGTTTTCAGCAATGGCAACCTGGACATTTCTGTATTCAGTCTATTCAAAAGTTGTGTTCTAGTGAAAAATGTACTTCAAGAATTTAAGCCTCTGAAACTGGAGTAGTTATATAATTACATGAAGATGTTATTTTGGTCTACTTGAATTTTAGGAGGAAAAAGGTGTAAATCCTTGCAAATCAGTGTAAAACTGAGTGCACTAATTAACTAGGCAGAATGCAATTTAAGTGTTCCACAAGCAAGGATTTCCAATATTTTTCTAGAGTTTTATGGCTTTAGGTAAGGGAGGAAAGTATGTAGCGGTTCTGTCTTGTTCGGATCATATAGTGTGACATTTATGTAGCTCTCACCTCATCAGTGGAACCAGTCACATAGTATACGGAATATAAGAGTCTGGATTAGTTCCTTTAGTGCTGAGCAAAATATATAGTTCCCTCAATCACACATTGTACTGTATTTGCTTTTGTGAGAGGCTGGAGCAAGTTATTAGGTCAGGAAAGACAGGGACACATTCCAAGTGTGAGCAGACATCAGGCAGTTAAATGTGTGTTTGAAGTACAGCAATTTTACAACCACAAATCATGTTCAATTAGTGACCCATAGTGAATGTTATTTTATTTTCATACCCTTTCTGTACAAAACGTCTGCGGTGAAGCCTTCTGAAATAATATCAGACTGTGTAAATATCTTCATTAAATATTATTTTGTCATCTTGAGTATTTCTTTTTCAAATAAAAATGCTTTCCTTTCCCAAATTTCAATATATTTTAGTTGCCAGTTTGACCGTATTAGCTTGTTAGAGAAGCAAGCAGCATTACCCTTCTAAGTTCAAAGACATTATGAGACTAACAAGAGCTTGAAAGTAGATATGTGGAACTGGGAAAAGAAAACACCCATCTAGTTCCTATTCATTGATAGAATAATACTAATAATAATAATCTTCCTAAAGGTGGCATTGAAAGGTTCCATAAACATACACCCAAAAAAAAATCTTCAAAGTATCTGAAAAATGTAAACCAAATTCTGCCGAAAAGAATTTCTTCAATTCTCTGCAGTGGTAAAGCATTCTTTTATTTACTGAACTTGCTGAACTTTAGTTTTGGCGCTATGCATTTTAGCGCTGTAAATTTGAGAGTGAAAATTCCAAATGATACTTATACATGCAGAGTGAATGCATGTATGATCTGAGCAAAAAACATTATTTTCCTTTTACAGTGACCCTCTAGTGGGACTCTGAACTCCTCTACTGTAGTAAGGCTGCACACCAGACAGCTCTATTACCTGAATAGCACTGGATGCTATCACAAACACAGCCCCACTGACCTCTGGTGAGTTTCCATACTTGGATAAGAATCGGACTATGTACTTGACCAACAATTCTCTGCCCATTTCTGTTTTGAAAGCTGTTTGGTTCAGTCTTGGTGCAGAAACCAGGTGATTACATCACCAGGCGGATGGCAGTGGACCTGGCCTGCATTGTAGGGAAAGTCAGGGGCAAGTGGGGGAGTGATGTGGAGGGTGGGAGGAGTCCAGGGATCCGGACAAAGGCATGGTTGTGCTTCCGAACCAGGAAGTCCAGCCAAACACTAGAATTCATTACAGGCTGGTTCATACTACAAGCGTTTTTCTAAGTGCCAGTGATTTAAACTACTGTAATGTTAATGATGATTTTTTTTTTTAAACCACATCACTCAAGTGGGAACAAACACATAGCATTACATTAGCAAGCACTTCTCAAATCCCTGGCCATTAGTGTGAACCAGGCCTAAAGCTCTGCAGGTATTGTTAATAGTAGAGTCCTTTGTTGCTGAAATGGCAATGCTATTTGGATCTCTATTGTAGATCTCTATTAGTTTACTTAAATGTCATTTTGGATGGGGTTGAATTCTTAATCTATATTTGAGTATGCATTTTAATTAATCTAGGTTCTATACTCCCTGAGTAGAATGATGTAACAATAACAAACATATAAATGATTAGGGATGGCAATGCTTAGGAGAACTCATGGAGAAGCATGTAATCAGTTTGATCAACTGATACATTTGTAAGGTTCTGATTTGCTGGTCATGACCATGTGTTAAACCAGGAAGTCATCACAGCAAATTAGAACCTTACAAACCTATCCGCTGATCAAACTAATCACATGCTTCTCCATGAGTTGTCCTAAGCATTGGCATCCCTATAAATGATAAAAAATGTGTATACAGTGAGGGGTAACAGGGGTCCTTAAAAACTCTTAGCAATTACCTCAACAAAACTCAACTGACCACTTTTAGACACTTTCCACTCCTCTCGATAAGCATACAATCCCTGTACTCAATCCTCTTAACAACAACAAATCAATAATAATAAAAATAACAAGGCAGGTGACTCCACACCATCTGTCTCATCTGAATGAGTCTCCTATGGAAAGAGAGATAAACACTTGGCTGAACTTTCCTTATTACTCCCACTCCTCTTTAAAAACAGGTAATCATTTTAGTAAACATACAGTTATTTTGTTATAAACAGGAATGTGGCTTCCCTGCATCATGCCCCCTGAAGAGCTTATACATATATCTGAATAGAGCTGCACAATACTACTAATACCGCAATGTAGTTAATGTTCATTTTTCTGAATAGGTCAATTTATGAGGAAAAACAGAGGCTGTCAGACTTCACTTTTTGCGAATACTGTATAATTGGAGTCACTGTAGTACTTTCTATAAGAGTTAGGTAACAGTATCAGGTTAGCGTTTACGATTGGTTAAAGCTCCTATTGACGATGATAGAAGCAAGTATCAGTTATGGTAGTGATTAAGGTTAAGAGTTATTTTAAGAGCATTTGTGATAGGGATAGGGTAGGAGAATTAACATTTAACAATAACAATTAAGGATAAACAATTTGAGTTAGGTGCAAAGAAGGAAGCACTGTGCACTGAGAGAGATATTAGAATTAAGCATGACAAAGGTATTTAAGGTGGTAGTGGTAAAGCTTAGGGTTAGGTGTGAGAAAGGAGTTTATTTTGGCAGTGGTAGAGTTAGATGGCAGGAATGATTAAATGTTAAGGGGAGGTTAGAAGCAGGCTTTAGGATGTGGTTTACATTAAAAGAGGAGGTTAGAGTTAGATGTCAGGAAGGAGATAGTTAAGAGATAGCTAAGTGACAGGTAGAAGCACAGAAATCCCTAAAGGAAAACTCTGTCAGAATAGTAGAATATCAGTAAGCACACATCACAGATATTCTATAACAGCTTCAGCTTAAAGAGGAACTTCAGCCTAAACAAACATACTGTCATTAAGTTACATTATGTTATGTTCATTAAAATAGATAGGTAATATAATCTCTTACCCACCCTGTTTTAAAAGAACAGACAAATGTTTGTGATTTCATGGGGGCAGCCATCTTTTTCATGGGGCAGCCATCTTTTTAATTGAAAGGAGGTGACAGGAAGCATGAGACACAGTTCCAACTGTCCTGTGTCCTGATCACTCCTCCCAGCTGCGTGCACTAGGCTTAAAAAAAAAATTGCGCCAAAACAGCAGAAGGAGAACAACAACATCAGAAATCCCATCATGCTTTGCACAACATCAGGGTAAAAATGCCAGGAAGATTTCTTTGACGGGGCGGAGCTTAGCTTCTTTGCAACTAAAAATGAGGCTTGGGTAAGAAAAACAAAGTTCTGATGCTGTGAAACTGTTATAGAAACACCAAGCCTTTTCAGTGCTGTTAAAGAGGAACTGTAACGACAAAACGGCCCCTGGGGGGTACTCACCTCGGGTGGGGGAAGCCTCAGGATCCTAATGAGGCTTCCCACGCCGTCCTGCGTCCCTCGGGGGTCTCGCTGTAGCCCTCCGTACAGCCGTGACGCAATATTTACCTTCCTGGCTCCTGCGCAGGCGCTCTGATGCCTCTCGGCGTCGAAGTAGGCGGAAATACCCGATCGCCGTCGGGTCTGCTCTACTGCGCAGGCGCAAGTTTCCGGCGCCTGCGCAGTAGAGCAGACCCGACAGAGATCGGGTATTTCCATCTATTTCCGTGCCTAAAGTCGCCACAGCGCCCCCGCTGGAGCCAGCAAAGGTAAATATTGAACTGACAGTCGGCACAGTCGCCGGCTGTTCGGAGGGCTGCGGCGAGACCCCCGTGGGACAGAGGACGGCGTGGGAAGCCTCATTAGGATCCGGAGGCTTCCCCCACCCGAGGTGAGTACCCCCCAGGGGAGGTTTTTGTTGTTACAGAGTCTCTTTAAGTAGATTTTTAGTCTGGCAGTTCACTTTAATTCCAACTGATGGGGCTCTACAAATAAAAGGGTAGTAAATACATTTAGGGCCTCCCGGGCCCCTTTGCTCCAGGTCCCTTTTGCTATTGCTACCCTGGCTATTTTTAAAACATTGATGGACAGGTAGTTCATAATAAAGCAAATCACAAAAACATGTGTACAGCAACAATATACACATTATTAACTTTGTTCATGAAAGTGGAGTTACTATTTAGCCTTTAGTCTTAAACCTCAACATTTTTAAGTAAAAATAATTCAGCTATCTTGTAGCTTTTATTTTTCTTACTCATGCAAGCTTATTCTGATTAGCTGTGAAGTTAAACCCAAAGAACTTTGGGGACTTTATAATGGAAAACTAAACACATGTGCTAGGAAGCACTTTCAATTTCCTATAATACATGACAGAGACACCTACACACCCCTGTGGTTCAGGCAATGGATGGCAGCATGTTGCAGTATCACGATGAACAGGTGTGAGCGGCTTCCCGCAAACAGGGATGGAAAGTGGAGTATCTCCATTACATTCTGTGAAGTTTTAGTTAATCAGACTCAGTGAGTAGTTATGAACTCTATGAACAGGGCAGTCAGGGAAATAGCAATTCTGAAAAAGTCAGCAACTATAGCTCACATACCATTACAGACTGATGGGGTTATTTACAAGGACTAACAGAAATTCTAAGAAACCATCTGTTTTCTTTTTGGGGAGGTAGATATGGGAATACTGCCCAGGAGCAAACATTAATGTGTCTAAGGGCCTGTTTCCACTGGCATGGTTTCCGTGCCGAATCCACAGCATTTCCTCGCAGACAAATCGCAGGGAAACTCTGCCATAGGGTACAATGGCACCGCCGGCCAAATCACTTGTGCTAGTGATTCGGTTGACATTGCAATCCAAAATGGTGCGAGAGGCTGCGAATCCCATAGCCGCGCATGGCATGGCTGATGGGATTCGTCTGCGTAGCCGCAGACCTGGAAGTGCCGCCGCGCATCTTACAGACGCGTGCGGCTCAAGTGGAAATGGGCCCTAAGTCTGCAATTGGACTGCTAAATTCATGTATATGCTGTTTACAAACACAAGCAAAATATTCCCATGCTTACCTATCTGAAAGAGAAGCAGGAACAGTCTCATTACCTATCAAATTAACTCTTCTATATAAAAAAAAAAAAAGGATAGAAAAAAACGATATATTTTGATCTTTACTTTTATTCATTTTATAACTCCATGGCCCATATGCAATTAACTTTCTCCTGAGTTAAAGCTCGTTTCCACTTTAAGCAATGCAGAGCCACGTGCTCAGGGTTGCGTCTCACTCCGGGGGCGGGGGGGGGGGGGGGGGATGGGAGGGATGTTGGAGAGGGGTAAGTGAATGCCAAAAAAGGCTATAACAGGTCTACCCCATGTCATGTCATGAGTGTCATATGACTTGTTCTTGCCCTGCTGGAACTTGGAGAATCTACTAGTATCAGGCATCCCATTAAAGATAGGCGTTAGGAAGGGGGTTTGTGCAAGGGGAGGCTTGCAAGGCCTGAGGAAGGGTGCTTGTGTGAGGGGGAGAGGATAGGGTTAAGCGTTTGAAGGGGAGATTATGCAGGGGGACGGTTAGGTTTAGGTGTCTGGAAGTGTTTTATTTGGGGGGGGGGGGGGGGGTTAAGTATCAGGAAGTGGGTTTGTGAAGGGGGGACAGTTATGCATCAGTGTGTGTGTGTGTGTGTGTGTGTGTGTGTGTGTGTGTGTGTGTGTGTGTGTGTGTGTGTGTGTGTGTGTGTGTGTGTGTGTGTGTGTGTGTGTGTGTGTGTGTGTGTGCGTGTTTGTTTGTGTGTGTGGGTGTGTGTGTTTGTTTGGGGTGTGTGTGTGTTTGGGGTGGGTGGGGGCGGCTAGGGTTAGGTTACTATAGAAAATTAACACTTTAAATTGTAGAATAACGGTAAATGAACTGATATTCTACTAATGGCAGTTTTCCTGCGCCTGATTTTCTGTGGGGCCCTAAATTCACACATGCAAATCTACCAACTAGGTCCTTACACAGCATTGTGCTAAACACAGACACACACCCCCAGACATCCACTGGACTTGTAATGGATTTAAAATTTCATTCATATCAACATCATTTTCTTAACTGTGTACTGTGAGAGTGTAGTAACTAGTTCAATGTAAGTAGTAGAGTCTCTGTTACCCGGCACTGAAGGGGATTTGCTGATGCTGGATAAGTGTGCTTTCTGGTTGCTTGAGGCTCAATGCTAAAAATAGGCCTAGCCAGGGTCAGATTTACCATAAGGCACTGTAGGCACGTGCCTACATGTGCCTGATGATGGAAAGGCGGCTCACTCCCCTCCCCTAGTGCCTCCCTTCCTCCTTCCCTATGCAGAGCCCCGAGCAGAGTGTAAATGCGAGGTTACTCATTCACCTCTCAACATTCCACTGATGAGATCTCCCTTTAGTGTAGGGTACCACTGGCTACCTTTGACTACCTAATACAAAGGGGCAACTGTAGCTACCTATACTGGGCAAGGGAAGTTGGGGATAAGTGACATCTGGGCCAGCCAGCACACTTGCATTGCAGTTTGGTGGGGGTTTGTATGTTCATGGAGGGTGAAGTCTAGGGTGCCAGGACATCCGTGCCTATAGGCTCCTGTGATGTAAATCCGGACCTAGGCCTAGCTAATACAGTACTAGACCTCACTCTAAATACATACCACAAACTCTATTTTAAATATTAAAATACAGTAATTGAAAGTATATTGACAAATAAGACAAGACAAATAACATTTATATTGCGCTTTTCTCCTTGCGGACTCAAAGCGCCAGAGCAGAGCAGCAGCCACTAAGGGGGGGGAGCCATGGAGCCCAGTCTTTAAGCACAGCAGAGCCCACAAAGAATTTGCCTTTCACCACTGTGAGTACTGCCAGCAATTTGTGTTGGTTG
Source organism: Hyperolius riggenbachi (assembly GCF_040937935.1). Lineage (NCBI taxonomy): Eukaryota > Metazoa > Chordata > Amphibia > Anura > Hyperoliidae > Hyperolius > Hyperolius riggenbachi. The sequence continues at coordinate 316,852,660 of NC_090648.1, forward strand.
GTTGAGACCGCTGGTTAGTTGATTTCCGGATAACTGGGACTTTACCGTAACACCAATTGTCATTTTTTTTGGACCACTGTAAAGTGTGACTCCCAACTGCAGTGATTTTACTTAGTCCCTTAGCCATCAACTCATAAGTAGTTCCCGTTTTCCCCTAATGTCTTCAAAAGACATGCATGCATCACTGTGCTGGAATTTACTGATCAGGTAAGAAAAAAAATAAATCATGTTTTGCATGTATAGCTATAATGTAATTTCTTTACTAAGCTTACCTGCTGTAAACATTTTTCAAACCTTGCTCAATGGAATATACCTGCTTGTTTAAGTAATATAGAAATAAGTAATATATACACTCTGCACGAATACTATGCATTATACTAATTTGTATTACACATGGAAACTAAGCTGAATAAATGATTTTCTCACAACAATTTAAATTGAATCTGAATATATTTAAATAAATGCGATGTCCAATACAGAAAAAATGTACCATAGTTTAATCCTTTCTAAATAAATAAATAACTCCAGTTGTATTTCAAAACATGCATTACCTCAGACACATAGCTGTCTGTTGCTGTGTAGCTGCAGTTTTTCAATCAACAGAATAGCTTGTAGTGCAAGGTGGCCATCTGCAGGACAAAAATGTGAATTCAATTTGAAACACAAAAACACTGCAGTGACATAAAGAGATATACAGAGGGCCTGTTTCTAAGCCAGAGGATTGTAACTTGGAACTGTTTGTGTTAAAGAAGGAACCCAAGGTGAGCGACAACGGAGGCTAACATATTTATTTAATTTATTGTATTTATTAAGCGCCAACATATTACGCAGCGCTGGATATTAGTTAAGTTTACAGACAATATTTAGGGGTGACATACAGCAATAAGACTATACAGGAATACATGCACACCAGATCACACAGCGCAGTATGAGTACAAGGTAATGCTTAGTCAGTCACTGGGTGGGATCATGGAGATTAGGCAAGTCAAGTTCACTCAGATCCATAGGATGGGTGTACGGTAATGGAGGTGCGTGAACAGGTAGGAGACATAAGGAGGAGGACTCTGTCCAAAAGCTTACAATCTAGAGGCATTTCCTTGTAAACAATGCACATTACCTGGCTGTGCTGCTGAAACTCTGTCTCTAATACTCTTAGCCATACACCCTGAGTAATCATGCAGATTATTATTTAGTATTTATATAGTGCCAACATCTTCCACATCGCTTTACAGGGTGTATATATATATACCCTGTAAAGCGATGTGGAAGATGTTGGCACTATATAAATACTAAATAATACAATACTAATATAATACTAATAATACTAAATATATATACACACAGTGGCTTGCAAAAGTATTCGGCCCCCTTGAAGTTTTCCACATTTTGTCACATTACTGCCACAAACATGAATCAATTTTATTGGAATTCAATGTAAAAGACCAATACAAAGTGGTGTACACGTGAGAAGTGGAACAAAAATCATACATGATTCCAAACATTTTTTTTTTACAAATAAATAACTGCAAAGTGGGGTGTGCGTAATTATTCAGCCCCCTTTGGTCTGAGTGCAGTCAGTTGCTCATAGACATTGCCTGATGAGTGCTAATGATCTAAATACAGTGCACCTGTGTGTAATCTAATTTCAGTACAAATACAGCTGCTTTGTGACGGCCTCAGAGGTTGTCTAAGAGAATATTGGGAGCAACAACACCATGAAGTCCAAAGAACACACTAGACAGGTCAGGCATAAAGTTATTGAGAAATTTAAAGCAGGCTTAGGCTACAAAACGATTTCCAAAGCCTTGAACATGCCACGGAGCACTATTCAAGCGATCATTCAGAAATGGAAGGAGTATGGCACAACTGTAGACCTACCAAGACAAGGCCGTCCACCTAAACTCACAGGCCGAACAAGGAGAGCGCTGATCAGAAATGCAGTCAAGAGGCCCATGGTGACTCTGGACGAGCTGCAGAGATCTACAGCTCAGGTGGTGGAATCTGTCCATAGGGCAACTATTAGTTGTGCACTGCACAAAGTTGGCCTTTATGGAAGAGTGGCAAGAAGAAAAGCCATTGTTAACAGAAAAGCATAAGAAGTCCCATTTGCAGTTTGCCGCAAGCCATGTGGGGGACACAGCAACCATGTGGAAGAAGGTGCTCTGGTCAGATGAGACCAAAATGGAACGTTTTGGCCAAAATGCAAAATGCTATGTGTGACGGAAAATTAACACTGCACATCACTCTGAGCACACCATCCCCACTGTCAAATTTGGTGGTGGCAGCATCATGCTCTGGGGGTGCTTCTCTTCAGCAGGGACAGGGAAGCTGGTCAGAGTTGATAAGAAGATTGATGGAGCCAAATACAGGGCAATCTTGGAAGAAAACTTCTTGGAGTCTGCAAAACACTTGAGACTGGGGCAGAAGTTTACCTTCCAGCAGGACAACGACCCTAAACATAAAGCCAGGGCAACAATGGAATGGTTTAAAACAAAACATATCCATGTGTTAGAATGGCCAGTCAAAGTCCAGATCTGAATCCAATCCAGAATCTGTGGCAAGATCTGAAAACTGCTGTTCACAAACGCTGTCCATCTAATCTGACTGAGCTGAAGCTGTTTTGCAAAGAAGAATGGGCAAGGATGGTCTCTAGATGTGCAAAGCTGGTAGAGACATACCCTAAAAGACTGGCAGCTATAATTGCAGCAAAAGGTGGTTCTACAAAGTATTGACTCAGGGGGCTGAATAATTATGCACACCCCACTTTGCAGTTATTTGTAAAAAATGTTTGGAATCATGTATGATTTTCGTTCCACTTCTCACGTGTACACCACTTTGTATTGGTCTTTCACATGGAATTCTATATATATATATATATGTATATATATATATAGTCTTGTCTCTAACTGTCCATTAGAAGAGCTCACACTGTAATCCTTCTTTGTTGGCATTTACATGCTCAATTAATAAAATTACTTCTTAACCCTTGATGAGGCGTACTAGAGAAATTGCAGCAGGGAGACTTTGGCGCAGGATACAGCCGATACATGGCTTATCCTGCTCCTGCACAAGTCCCGGCAGCGTTAATTACTTCTCCCCCTCCAAGTCCACTTGGATGGTGGGGAATTACAGTGTTTTAAAAGTAACTTCAGCTCCGTCTTCTGACGGTGCCGAAGTTACTCACTGTGCACCGCTATAGCCGCAATTCCTATTACTGTCTATGGTGGCACTGACTGTGCACAAATCTCCTGCGCTCTAATCGACGTGCTCATTTATGAGCTGTTCACAATGATTGTATGCAAGAGTATGAACTGAGCTCCCCGGGTCACACTGGGTTTAGGGTTGTTTATTTAAATAGAGATGGTGTATGTGTTGTCTCATTTACTTATGTTGCACAGGCTGGAAGAAGCCCCAGGAAAGTTAACCATTTAAGCTGCCTGGACGTTATTGTAACATCCAGACGGTTGTTTCTGTGCTGCTGCACGCTACCGCACGCGATCAACATAGTTCCGATTCATTGATCTAAGTCCCTGTTAGAAAGACGATGGTTTCCTGTCCTCCATATGCTTCCTGGAAATGAGCACTTCCAGGGCTAAAAAAAAAAAAAATCTCACTGCGGCCATCTTGTGGCCAAATAGTAAAATTACATCTACATACATTTTTTAATAAAATAAACCCACATTATTACATTTCAAATTAACTGTTTACCTCCCACACCAAAAATTACCCAAATAATTTTGTTATGAAAAAAAAACTAAAAAAACAAACAAAACAAAAACAAACATAAATAGTTACCTAAGGGTCTGCACTTTTTTAATATGCATGTGAAAAGGGTATAATACGAACATTTTTTAAATTATAAGCTTGTAAATAGTGATGCATGCAAAACTGAAAAAAATGCACCTTTATTTCCAAATAAAATATTGGCGCCATACATTGTGATAGGGACATCATTTAAATGGTGTAATAACCGGGACAAATGGGCAAATAAAATACATAGGTTTAAATTATGGTAGCCTGTAGTATTTCAAAGCTTTAATGGCCAAAAACTGAGAAATAATGCATTTTTTCCATTTTTTCTTAATAGTCCTGTGAAAATGCATTTAGAAAAAAATAATTCTTAGCAAAATGTACCACCCAAACAAAGCCTAATTGGTGGCAGAAAAAAACAAGATATAGATCAATTCATTGTGATAATTAGTGATAAAGTTATTGGCGAATGAATGGGAGGTGGAAATTTCTCTGATGCATAAGGTGAAGAATACCCATGGGCTGAAATGGTTAAACTGGACACCTTTGTTTCACTTTAGGTACCTTTTAAAAGGCCAGATACATTTCACCTGCCCAAACTCACAAAACCCACATAATAATAGCACATTAAAAGCATCGGCCATATCATTGTTACACTGTTCAGGCCTCCTTTGTTATGCTAATCAGTAGTGCAATTTAAAGAGAAACTGTTATCAAGAATTGAACTTCATCTCAATCAGTAGCTGATACCCCCTTTTACATGAGAAATCTATTCCTTTTCACAAACGGATCATCAGGGGGCTCTGTATGGCTGATATTGTGGTGAAACCCCTCCCACAAGAAACTCTGAGAACCATGGTCCTGGCAGTTTCCTGTCTGTGAACCTTGTTGCATTGTGGGAAATAGCTGTTTATAGCTGTTTCCAACTTTCAAAAAAGCAAGCAGCAGCTACATCACCTGCCAGCAGTAAAAATGTCACCATGTGATAAATGCTTGCGACTTGCATGCACTGTCGATAAAATAAATGTTCAGAGGGATGCCCTGCAAATTGCAAAAAAATTTCCAAATCACTTTGCATGTCCACATGTAGGGTGTGAAAAAAACAACAACAATGTAAATTGTATAAAGAGAGTAACAAGTTACACCATCTTTGCAAAGCACTTGTCCACTGTTAAAGTGGTATAAAATGTAATCCCTGGTGTAAAACATTAAATATAGCATAAAACTAATAGGAAACAAATATCAATTTACAAAATTCACCAATCCACAGGACTTTAACCACATTTTCGTATGAAGCGGTTTGTTGTGTGGTGGAGTAATATACATCTATCGTCAAAGGGCTGGTGATGTTCTGTTAATTAAAACCAAATTACAAAGGTGTGTCTGTTGCTATAGAGTAGAATCTTCTCCCTGCTACTGTGGTCGTTTTGCTTCTCTATGATCCTAATGAGAGAGAGTCTCATCACCCACTAGGAGCGATTTTCTGAGCGATTTGCGAATTGAAAACACTTGCTAATGTAATGCTATGGGTGTGATCCTACTTGAGCGATGTGATTTTATAAAAATCCACCATAGCACTGCATTAGCAAGAGACTTTTCAACTCACTAGCGATTAGAAATCGCTCCTAGTGGGTTTCTGGCCTCGGGGTCTCCAAAAGATAAAGATAAAACTAGTGTTGGACTGGGAGGTGGAAGAGCTGAGGAAATCCACCTGCTGGCCAAGCAGCAGAAACCATGTGTTATCACTCCCAATAGAAACCTGTAGCAAGTCTTCACTGTGAGCAGCAATGCATTTTACTGCTGCTTGGCCAGCAAATGACTTTCCTAAGCTTTACCGCCTCCCAGGCCAACACTGCATCAAACAATAGTTACATACAGTGTTGCCAACTCGTCAGTAAGGAAGGTAGCTATTGTCTGTCCTAGAAGTCGCTGGATGACATCATCACGTAATTTGCATAACGGCTCCACCCCCGACCCTCACACATCATCCAGCGACCTGTCACCTGATGTCACCGCCCCGCTCACCAGTAAGAGCGCCTGGAAGCAGGGAGGGGCTAGTGTGAGTGATGTCCCCTGAGTGGAAGTTGGTTGATTGGTTGCCCCGTACTGGGCGGCTACCAGCGGCTTGATCGGAGGGGGGGACTCCTGCGAGAGGACGGGCGGCGGGCCTAATATGTGAGTGCTTTGGGACGGGGGAAGGAAGTCGCCAGATTTGTCGCTAAGTCGCTTTTTAGAAAAACTGTCGCTAGAGGGACTTGAAAAGCTGCTAAATATAGCAACAAAGTCGCTAAGTTGGCAACACTGGTTACATAGTTACATAGTTATTTGGGTTGAAAAAAGACATACGTCCATCCGTCCAGTTCAACTATCGAGTTGTGGTTTAAAGTTCTGAGCTAGTGCTGATGCATGGTAGGTATAGTTTGCCAAAAATGGTGATTGGAAGGTGGCAATATGTGAAACACTGGGTTATTATTATTATTATTATAGAACCTGAGAAGTGAATGGCCGACCTGACTCAGCTGGTTGAAGATACTCCGACATCTTGTGATTCATAAAAATGATTATGGAATGTGCTTCAACCTCCAGGTAGATAATGCAGCAATGAGCTAATGGCCAAGAGTTCTCTGTCACTAAAGCCTTTCACACCGATACTCAGTTTTCATGAGAAAAAGGTGGTTGGGGGAGGGAAGACTTAGGTTTGGTGCATTGAGACTGGGGCCCTGGCCCATAGGCAATTAACTTTTTCTCTTGAGTTTTCTCCCATGAGATAATTTTTCATCTTCTATTTAAAATTAGTTTTCAGTACTTTACAACTAAAAAAGTACCAAAACGTAGGTGAAAAATAACTATCAAAATTATTTTCAGTGTTTTCTTGCTTCTTGATAATGAACGGTACCAACAAATGGTTATCTTGGCGCGCTCCACAACCTACCCTTAGAAATCTCCTTCCTCAACCGTGGGTATGCTGCATGGAAGAAAAATGTCACATATACATTCAATTTTATAGAAAAAATATTACAAAACAACCATGCGCTGCCTCACAGTTCACTAGATAATGTCCACCTACAATAGACTCTTATATAGGCTACTCCACTCCGATCTTCAGGTTCAATGCACCTCAAGGGAACAGCAAAAAAGAAAGAGAGAAACAGTTCATCGCATAGACTGCAAGGCTGTAGAGCTCTTCCACCTGATATGCCCCTTGTGGTATATTAAGGTAACGCCGCCTTTTCGTGCTCCACCACCACTAGGGACCACTCTTACCTTCTGAACTGGCTATAAATAATAATAAATATTGAATAAAACTCATTTTAAGGCTTGTAGCTAGCACTAGGCTAGCTACCTGTGTCCCCCAAGTCCCCGGCACCTATCTGATCCTCCTGATCGCCGCCGGCAATATTTACCCATCCGCGATCCCGCAAGAGCCGCAGCTTCCCAATTAGCTTCACTCGTCGCTATGGCGATGATCGGACATAACGTCATGCGCAGTCCTGATTCTCCCCATAGCGAAGCCTGGAGCTGATAGGGAGGCTGCGCCATCGCGGGATCCCTGGGGGGTATGTATTGCGGCGGGGATCGGGGGGAGAGCGGAGGCACTTGGGGGGCACAGGTAGCTAGCCAAGTGCTAGCTGAAGAATATTGAATACATTTTATTTTAAAAAATCCTCCCGGGGCCATGCGATCCCCTGCGGGCTTACCGCCAGGGAGGTTAATGAGTAAAAAAGTCAAACAGCCTACACAATGATATGTTTTTTTAATATTTTTTTATACAAATGTGCGTGAGGAGAATCTGAAGCTGGGAGAAGTCTGAGATCTTGCACTGTGCAATTTATGAAGCTGATTGAGCTGTCTGTGGGTCTGGGCAGCCAGTTCAGAAGGTGAGAGTGGTCCCTAGTAGTGGTGGAGCACGAAAAGGCGGCGTTACCTTAATATACCACAAGGGGCATATCAGGTGGAAGAGCTCTACAGCCTTGCAGTCTATGCGATGAACTGTTTCTCTCTTTCTTTTTTGCTGTTCCCTTCAGGTGCATTGAACCTGAAGATCAGAGTGGAGTAGCCTATATAAGAGTGTATTGTTGGTGGACATTATCTAGTGGACTGTGAGGCAGCGCATGGTTGTTTTGTAATATTTTCTTGTTTCTTGGTCGTTTAAAGCGGTATTTTCACCATAAAAATCAAATTTCAACAGCAACTGGTCTGAGTGTATTAAGTGATAAAGATGCTAATCCTGCATTCAAAACTAGCAAAACTTTTTCTGCTGTTATGGTTTGTAGTTATCACATACTTTAGGAGCACTGGCCCTAGTGCCAAACAGTGCCAAAGAGTTGAATGCTGGGAGTTCTTGTTATCTATAATATATTCCTCCTCTTCCATTTATTTCCCTGCCTAGCTTTCTTCTCTGAAACACCTCTGCTCACTTGTGTTTACAAGCAAGGCTGAGGTGACTCAGCGATTGGAGGATAAGACAGTGTAGTTCCTAGTATACACCTCAGTGGGAGTGTCTGAAGACTCTGGGAGGAGGGCAGCTAATGAATACACAATGAGCAAGAGAAGGGAGGGGGGAAAACAAGAGTCAGGGAGGATATAATGTCAGCATTAGCGTGGCAAGATGGCCACTGCCTAGAATAGGATTTTCTGCTTTTCCTTTATAAAATTCACAGGAATCAGTACGTGGATAGCACAATACATCTGTTATGTAAGTAGAACTAGTATTTATCTACTTATATATATGTGTTTTTATTTCTAGGTTAGCATGGGTGTCGCTTGTTCTTTAAAAAGGCATTTCATTGAGAAGTTTAGAAATATTACCTAGGAAAAAACTCAGGAGAAAAACTTAATTGCATATGGGCCTGGGTGTCTCCCACAAGATTTTCACAGGAACCCACTTCAGGAACCAATTAGAAACATATATAAGGATGCTTGCGAATAAATGCTGAGGTAAAAATACATTTCAATCTAGCAGGAATTCTAGCAGTGAAGCATGGTTAGCCTGGTTAACATAAAAACTGCAGAATAGTTGCACATTGTAACGATTGGTGTAGCAACACAGACGTCTGATTATGTGTGATCTGCAGAATCACCGATAATACAGACGCTATACCTGATTATGTGGTGATCTGCAGAATCACCAATAATACAAGTATAGCTAGCAGGATAGCAAGGTGTATAGTGCTTGGTGCAACAGTAACTGAATAGTTTAACTAGACCTCACCAGAGGAGCTGGTGGGCACTATTGGTACACAATAACTGAATAGTTTGGCTAAACCTCACCAGAGGAGCTGGTGGGTACTATTTGTACACAGTAATAGAATAGTTAGACTAGACCTCACCAGGGGAGCTGGTGAGTACTAGACAAGAGCACCTCACCAGTGACAGGGCTCACTGGTGAGTAGAGTGGTCAGACAGGCTAGGATCAGTAACAGGCGGGCAGGTACAGTACAAAATCGACAGGCAAGAGAGTAGTTAGATGTCAGGCAGAGTTCAGCAACAGAGTCAGATGGGCAGAAGTACAGAATTGATTTGCAAGAGCAGAGTCAGAGGATAGCCAGAGTCATACACAAAATATCAAATATACAATAAACAATAATCCTAGTCTTGTGTGAAATGCCTGGTTTCCTCCCAGATCAAAACACACCGGATACTATCTAAGGTCTGAGCGCTAACACGTGAGTATTTGCAACAGCAGACAGGTTGCAAGTGAAGACTGAAGGCTTTTGAAGCAGAGGAGACCCCACGGCAGCGCCCACCATCAATCAGCCAATCCGGAGCGCAGTGAGTCTCCTCTGACGTCAGCCGACTGGCTGGTCAGCTGATGCACCTCCTCCCCGCATAAAGGTCCTGTCTCTGCACGCGCCCGCGCGATACAGCAACCCTATGAGCAATGGACAACCCCGTCCTCGGCGTACTAGACGCCAGAGGAACGGGCGAAGTCCCAGAGCAGGGAAGCGAGGCGGCTGCGGAGACACCCTGTGTGCCCGCAGCCGCTGCTTCCATGAGTGTTACACACATCCAGTTTAATGATAGGAACTAGTCATTCTGCAATTTCAGACATTTTCTGCAAAGCCGTAAACACATTTTCAATTGAGAGGGTCAAGAGATTGCATGGCATGTTAAAATAACTGATATTTAATCTGTACTACCTGGTATCCAAATTTCCCAGCACTTTTTTTTTTTTTTGCATACATGCTAGCCAAGGCCATCCAAAACTCTCTAAATGCCTCTGCCTACTAGTTAGGGTACTGATCATGTGTCAAGGATTTCTGAAAGCAGCATTTTCTATTTGACTGCATTTGGAAAACTGCAAATAAATTACAACATTGTTTTTAAATTTACAAAAGGCTTTTGTTAAGATAAACAAAGTCATCAACAGAGCATAGTGCAATTTAAGACATTTGCAATGACAAGATCATGTCCAACAGTTACTTACAGTATGATCGGATGACAATTAAGTAATAAAATACACCAAAACTCTTAACAATTTTGCTCCACAGTTCAGAACAGAGAGAGAGAAAAAAAAGACATTGCTGGGGCATTGATACAAAATGCACCAGACATAGTATTAGGCATAAATTACAACATTGTTTTTAATGCTATTTGCTTGCAATGCATATTATGTTTTGCTATGTTTGTAGCACCTTTCTTTTCCACGTTGTGCCAATGAAATGTCTTCTTTCAAAATACATACACAAAGAGAATTTTAGGGCGAGAGACAGAACAAATTAGAGGGCAAACAAAGGTAAATGGCAAACTTTCAAACAGATTGTTAATGAGTACTGTTCTATGTACATCCCTTATGGGAACAAAAATTACAGATATAATTAAGGCCAATATGATTGAGTAAAAATGTCCTGGACATTCAGTCTAAAAGGAATGATTTTAATGCACTAAAGCATGAGGGTACTGGATCAACATTAAAGAAATATAAGGAATAGTGATGAGCATGAATTTCACATAATTTCACATAATCATAATTTCACATCATAATTCACAATACGGTGCAAAATTGTAATCGAAATTCCAGGAAAAATTATAATTTTGTTTTACCATTATCCTCCAGAATAGCGACAATTATTGTTGCTAATTTCGGGGGGCTATAGCACAGCGGTGGGAAGAACACACACAGTGGCATGTCATGAGGCAGGGAACATGCCTCTGTGTCCAATCTGTCCAGGGGCATAGCAATAGGGGGTGCAGAGATTGCGACCGCATCAGGGCCCTTGGGCAAGAGGGGCCCCGAGGAGCCCTCCCTCAACTTCAGTATTAGCTTTCTATTGGTCCTGTGCTCATAATAATCACTTCTATAGATACTTTGAATGGTGGTAATCCTTAACAAAGTGGTCCCCATTCCCTTCTTACACCTCGGACACTGTAGCTGCCATTGGCAAGTTTTGGTCAATTGTTATAGAGTGCTTGGGGGGCCCCAATGTAAAACTTGCATCAGGGCCCACAGCTCCTTAGCTACGCCACTGCATCTGTCACCCCTGTTGCACCACCTCGGGTTCTCTTTAAGTTTTCTCATAAATGACATTTTTACATTTTGACATTACTTTTTTACCTACATTTACAATTGCAAGGGGCAAAGAAGTTATTTTAAAGAAAAGATGAAAAATGATCTCCTAGGAGTAAAAGAGTTGTGTAAGGGTCATTGTCCTGGTTAGGCAGGATACACATGGTTAGGGCTGCTTGTACTGGAAATAACAACTAGCACTTCCTGCCGGCGGAAGAGGGGGGGTATTAACTTACCTATGCCGCCACCTCAGCTGATGTGCTCCACTCACATTCCACGTCACTCCCATGCTTCCTCATTCAACCAGGAAGAAGGAGGCATTGAAGTGATGTGGAACGCGAGTGGAGCGCATCGGCTATCGACGGCATGGGTAAGTTAACCCCCCTCTCCCGCGAGCAGGAAGTGCTACTCATAATTCCAATTATGAGCCATCCTATGCACTGTTAAGATGTTGACCTTACCCCAAATAATCTGTTTAGACTCCTTCTAGTCAGAGTAACTAAGGCACAATTGCTTACAATGCAAATGGAAATTGTTAAGCCCCCTCTACACCATTCAATTTCAGGCACGATTGATCGAATTCGATTGGATTGAATTCGATTAGACCGATTAAATCCAACATGTCCGATCGGGATTCGATCGATGGTGTGATCGATTTTGGCTAGATTTCAATGCAAATTGATCACACGATCGATCGAACCCAGATCAGACATGTCGCATTTAATCGATCTAATCAAATTAGATCCAAACAAATTTGATCAATCGCGCCTGGAATTGAATGGTGTAGAGGGGGCTTTAGATTCATATGGAGTTCATATGGATGTATAGCTTAGGTGTCAGGCTTGTCTAGCTACTTCCTATAGGTCAGACTGTATGCTCATATGACTGACCTATAACCCAGCCCTAACACCTGCGTAAACTCCTGCTTAATAACAAACTACAATACCCTGCAGGTAGGTGTAGCATACAACCTGGCAAATAGCATTCACCAAACACAGCAAGGTAATGCATACACAGTATACTTGAATAGTCACCTGAGGCCTATGGGCTCAGGCAATCCAGATGAAAGTGTAATCACAATACAGACGCTTAGTCAAAACAGGCCAGGATCAGGGCAGGCAGCATTCATGCAAGGTCCTTTAACAATCTGAGGTTGGCAACAGGAAGTCCAGTAAGATGCGAGGTCAGGTACAAGCCGGGTCGATAACAGGTGATCAGAAGAAACGTAGTCGGGTACAATCCAGGTCGGCAACGGGTAATCAAATCTACAAGAAGCTTGGTTAAGAGACAGACAGAAATCTGCAGCAAGACAAGGCACTTGGTGTGAGCGCAATCTCAGCTACAAGCCCAGCAAAGGCATCCACCAATCAGAGCTCGACTTGTCAGCAATCAGCTGACACTCAGGGAGACACCTGACAACCGTTGGAGCGCGCACTGAGATGCGTCCTTCGCCTGCCGCCCTGCACGCATGTGAGTAAGCAGCAAGGGTGGCAACAACTGTGAGTCAGCGGCAGGGCCGGCGGCGGCAGCCTGCTGACTCCTTACATTAGGATTGTCAAGATGATCTATGTTCATAAAAACAAGGGAAGAATGTCTATCACAGATCTCCATAAGTACTTTAGAGCTTCCCAATTCACCTAGAATTCACCTATAAATGCTGGGAAGTGTGCCCTACTACTACTATGAGTCAACATAGAACCCACCTTTATACAAGCTCCCTACAGTTTCAGAATACTTCTGTGGATCCCGAGTTTAGACTGCGCATTTTTACTTTTTTGCAAGATTGACCTTATTTGAAATTCACATACTAGGTATAAGTACAGGCTACCAATCCATATCCCCTAGCAGAATTTCTAAATAACCCTGAGTTCACAGATGCTTCTTGGCGGAATAGGTCAGGCTTGTTTGCCCAACCTTGTAGGGAAGCCAGGCAGTTATTTTCTAAAAATGTCCCTAGTGATTGGAATTTGTGCTGTATTCACCAGTGAGAATGTGAGCATAGCATTCTGTGAATGTTGGGACACAGAGGCATGTTCCCTGCCTCATGACATGCCTCTGTGTCCCCCCACCGCCGTGCTATAGCCCCCGAAATTACCGACAATAATTGTTGCTATTCTGGTGGATAATGGGAGGAGAGGGATTCCCTGCTCAAAACGCCCACGTTCCTACAGGCTTTCCCCAGCTGCCATTGGGCAGCTGTCTCTCCCTGGCCCGCCCCCTGCTGCTCCTCCGCCTCCCTCATGCTGGGAGAGAATCTCTCTCTCTCTTTCAGGACCCCAGAGGTCATGAAAGTGAGCCATAGCAGGCCAACAGAGCGGCGGGGATGGTGGCTACCTGAACTGCCCAGCTTGCCTCAATGGTATACTGTAAAACTGATTTGGTCTCCGTGTACCAGGCAGTTCTAGTATTTCTCTAGCCTAGTTAGGAGTATACACGTGGGAAGCTTATGGACAAGTTTGATTAAGAAAACTGGAAGAGTTACTAAAAATCATGTCATTCCTGGATTATGACTGATTACTTTAGTAATAGATATAACCTTAACTAAGTATCAACTAAGGAATGTAGGGTAATCATTTCAGCTTGGATCTAATGGTAGCCATACGCTGTACAATTTTTTTTTTTGCCTATGGTATTAGACATTCGAATAAACAAAGCATTACATTGATCGTCTCTGGGGGAGCTCAGCGCATCTCTGATCGGAGGCCATTCGGAGGCGGCCTGGTGATGCGCTGATCCCACTTTTTGCGCAATGTTCAATTTTCAGTTTTACTTGGTAGCGCGCCCATGCTATGCATATGCATAGGTAGGATTTAGTTAGTGTTAGGTCCCCTCCCATGGAGGATTGACTTCTTCGCAGTGGGAGGGACGAGTACTTAACAAGTTGCATGCAAGCTGTTACAGGAAACCAACATCCTTCAGTGGTAGACAGGTCATGTGTATGCTCAGTGTGTATTTTGCTCAGTGTGTATTTTATCCCATAAGTGGGGCTTGCACTCTTTTGCAGGTAGGTACTCATCTGTTTTTAAGTAGCGCTGTTCATTTCCTTGCTATGTACTAATTTAATTCATTTTTGGTCAGCCGCTCCCACTTAACAGCTTTGCTTTTGGTGTATATGCAGAGCCTCTGTTTGGGTTCAAGGTGCATTTGCAGTCTCTGGGGGGGCTCAGCGCATCTCTGATCAGAGGCCATTCGGAGGCGGCCTGGTGATGCGCTGATCCCACTTTTTGCGCAATGTTCAATTTTAAATTTTACTTGGTAGCGCGCCTAGGCTATGCATAGGTAGGATTTAGTTAGTGTTATGTCCCCTCCCATGGAGGATTGACTTCTTCGCAGTGGGAGGGACGAGTACTTAACAAGTTGCTTGCAAACTGTTACAGGAAACCACCATCCTCCAGTGGTAGACAGGTCATGTGCATGCTCAGTGTGTATTTTATCCCATAAGTGGGGCTTTGCACTCTTTTGCAGGTAGGCACTCATCTGTTTTTAAGTAGAGCTGTTAATTTCCTTGCTAATTACATTGATCGTGAATTGAAGTGAATTTAAACGTGTGTGATCAATATTACAATTGATAAGCAGGGCTAAAATTGATTGATGAATGATGTGCAATGCTGGTCTTTAGTTGGTTGTAAAAAAATCTATTGTATTATTGATTGAAAACAAACTTCAGTAATAGTTGAATAGTGTATGGTCAGCTTAAGTTTCCTAGATAGTCTCTATGCTTGAGAATGGGATTAATCAAGTGTATGATTGAGAGCCATATTAATTTCTTCACACCAGACTAAAGGTGCCTACTAATGTTACAACCCTGATTGTACAATCATACCATATCTATGTACTAGATGAGTAAACTGAGCTAATTTTGATTAGATACTTAAAGATATAAAAGATTTTATTTTAAACCTTAGGTATTGGTCCCACTCTATTTTTTTAGAATCAAGTAGGAAATGTTCATACGCTGGTAAAGAGTAGTTGAAAGCAATATATTACAAAATTACAAACCTTCAATACATATACAAACTTGCATAAAATGGGATTTTGGTAGGGATTCACTCAGGTTCTTGAAGTAGAAACTGTGAAAGTCAAGGAGAGTATTTCGGTCCATAGGCTTAGTATATAGATCAAATGAGAGCAGTCAGCCTCTCCTATGTACATACACATCCAAAAAAAGAATTTTAATACTCTCTATTTTGGCAGTAAATTTCAAAAAAGGGGAAGAATTCTGTAGCTCAACATAGAATGTTTCAAAGGCCCTGCCCTGATAAGAAAAATGTTGTCTAAATATTGGTGCCATACACAGGCAAACTTCAAAAATAAATTATTCTGATAAACCCAATCCTTTTCAATTTTTTCCACAGATATATTGGCATACACGAGGCAGCATTGGGACTTTTTGATGACCACCTTAGCTGCAAGTAGTAGGTATACTGGAATAGAAAATAGTTCCTCTCTAGCACATGCTACAACAGGGACATGATAAGATCTTTCTGCACATTGGTGACCAATTGGTCCGATTGGACTCCTTAACTTCGTATTTCCCTTCCTGGTGTGAAATGCATATACACAGTGACTCGATATCCAGAGAGAGCAAGTGGCACTGGTCAACAAGATCAGCAATTTGATTAATAAAATCAGAAGTATCCCAAAGATATGACTTGTGGCTAATTATATATTTTCTCAAAATGTTATCAATAAAAATAGCAGCTCTACTGAATGTCTCTACTCCCTGATTACTCGAAGTAGCGTGAACAGCGCTGCAGACAGGGAAGCCCAGTCACATGTGGACCTCTATTGCATGGAGCCTGGAAGTGGTGAGTGTTACCTGTAACTGATTCCCACTGCCGAGGGGGGAGCAAAGAAGGGGGGCCGGGGAGAGTGAGGGAGGAGTTAAGCCCTCCTTCCCATGGCTGTGTCTATGTGCTCCCTGTGCCCCCTTGCTGTACTGCGCCCCGGGTGAAGAACCACCTCGCCCGACCCTAGAAACGGTGCTGGGCTTCATGCTACTGGGCAGGTGCTCAGCCATGTGCAGTATACTTTTACAAAGGCCATGAAGAGGAAGAGGGCCCCAGGCTGCAGCGGAGGGGTAGAGCAAGATTGGGGAAGCCTCTGAATTATCCAGATGGGTATGCATTGATGATGATTGTCGCCTAGCAGGGATCGGGACTCAGGCAACAGTTTGGGCTGGCTTCTATACATACATGCCCCTAGCCTACAGGATAGTGACGTTTTGTTATTATGGACAGAGGAGGAAGGCCAATGGAGCAACGCAAGTTGGGGAAAGAACAATGCTTTCGGCCAATATCAATCTGCAGTGGTGCATAGAGGAGGTTGGAGGCCGCTGATCACACGCTAGATTATTGTCCAAGGCTGCCCATAAGGGCCGCCTCTGCGGAGAACTGTCGTACATGTGTACACAACTTGAAGCAGACCTGAACTCAGATGTGCAGCATAATAACATTTAAAGAAAAACATTTCATTGTTACTGACAGACCTCATGCAATAAATCTGTAGTGTGTCTACTTCCTGCTGTCATGGAAGCAGACAAAGGGTTAACATCCTGTGATTACTTGCAGCTGAGGGGGAATTTGACAGGCTACTTACTCTAAATACAAACAGGGTGGATTAATCCAAGTTTTCCTTGTGTCTCATGCATGAGTTAAGGTCCACTTGAAGATCATTGTTTCCCAAGCCAGTCCTCAAAGTCCACCAACAGTGGATGTTTTGTAGAAATCCCTTCAGTAAAGTTGGCTAGACATTGGCAGATGCCACCAGATTCAACCATTTGATAGAGCCCTTTCTGATTGAACCTGATCAGAGAGGGATCTATTAGCTGCCACACACTGCAGAGTTCCAATAGCTTTCGCCATTAAATCTATTTGAAATCTGTGGAGCTACCGCTGCCTGGCAGGTCTCCCGATCTATGTGTACCTGCCGGGCTGTGCTGAGTGTTGCAGGCTCACCTGTCTGCCAGTGCACCTCCTTCTGTGTTCCATGTCTTTCTGTATTGCCGTGGGGGGGCGCTTTACCCTGTGACTACGCCACATGTACTGTCGTCATGTACATGCTGCGGTGTCACAGGATAAAAATGCCCCGGCGGCAATGGAAAAAGACACAAAACACAGAAGGAGGAGCACCGGCGAACACATGAGCCTGCAACACTCAGCACAGCCCAGGGGTACACATTTTATATGTAACGATACCAGCCGATAAATCAGACGCCGCTATCGCCATGCACCTAACCAAATCCGTTCGATCAAGATCTTTCCAGCATGCTGGATGGATTGCTTTGATTGTTTTAAGCTGGAAATTAATTAAAATCATGATTGGACAGCCACGTTAAAACCTGGGATCTCCGCTGATGAGATGAGCATGAAATGTTTGCTTGCTTGTTCACTGCACTGGTATAGGTAGAGAAGGGACCCTTTCCAAACAGGGAAACCTCATCCCTGTTGTAAGGGTCTAGTATACAAAGCTTTTGCATGGAATCCATTTTGTAATCAAATGTCCCCTTTTATCAACCGCATAATTTTGCAACCTAGTTGTTTTTAATGCTGTTAGTGTTCCAGATTGATGCAAATGTGATGAATGCAAATGGTTAATGAATGTTTGCATGTGAATTGGCCATGCCCTCAGCACCTGCTTTTCTATTTAAAACCATGGTCCCTAAGCAGGACAATCTATATAATCCTAACATTTGTATAGCACTTTTCATCTGTTGGATTCAAAGCGCTAGAGACTGAGCTGCAACTAAGGGCGTGCTCAAGGGGCCACCCTGCAATGTTAGGGAGTCTTGCCCAATGACTCCTTTCTGAATAGGTGCTGGCTAACTGAACAGGAACCAACAAAAAATACTATGGGAGGTGTCTGCATGCAGATATCAAAAAGTTTATTGAAAAACCTCACAAACAACCACATAGAAAATCCCTTTTCCCCCCTTAAAAACGATTACACGACCATGTAAATCGGCCTGGTAAGCTGACTTCACACGAATCCATGCACAATCATAGCTGAATTGAGTCAGAAAAAACTACTGAATTCGTTCAGTTCATTTGTTGCGTGACCGGCAAAGCTGTGTCACGTGACATGTTTCGCCTGGCCCCCTCCAGGCTTTCTCAAACGTTTGAGAAATCCTGGAGGGTGCCGGGCGACACATGTCATGTGACACGGCTCTGCCAGTCAGCCAATACTCTGATGTTGATGCTTTCACTCTGGTTTGGACGGCCGCTCCAGCGTACCACTTGTTGAAGGCATTCATCAACATAAGTCACACTATCCGGAGGTTACAAGTGCGGACCACTGCAGCACAGACACAGGAGGCCCACAAGTACAGTCCTTTGATGAGCCGAGCCCAGCGGTGGTGAGAGGCCGCTTGGGTGATGTGTGTCCTCTGCTACAATCATGTGTGGCGCAATTGTACACACTCTGCTGTATTCAATGCATTAGTCACTTTGAACTTATGGTGTTATCCATACCATTAGCGCTTGGTTGGCACATGGTTTTGGTGGTTGAAGCAGTGAGAACTTTGCCATATACTCCGAAGGCTATGGCTATCATTCATAAAGCATTTCCGCATGCGGAAATGCTTAAAACAGCTGACTTTACCGACCACTTAGCATAGTCAGCATTCATAAAGGCTCTTTCCGCATGAAAAAATGACACTACCGAGCAGAGTGATAAATCACCGCCTTGTGCGGTGATTATCGGAACAAATGTAGCAAAATGTTAATTCATAAAGATCACCGCAAGCGGTGTGAGGTCGGAAAGTACCGCTCCCTCTGATGTGGCGTTAACAATGTAAGTGAATGGAGACACACAGACCTCCCAGGCAGCTGCAGCAGAGCGGAACACGGAGAAATGTATCAACTCGGCAGCTTCCATATCTCCGCAAGCCTACCGCCAGCCTAGTTCGGGGAATCTCCGCACTGCTACCGCACATGGATACTTTTTTATGAATGCCCACCCAGAAGTCTAAAACACCGCCAGCGGTGTTTTTCCGCACTGATTCTCCATACCGACAGCACTTTCATGAATGATAGCCTTTGTCTTGGTTGATACAGTTATATATATCCGGATGGACAGTACTTACCGGTAAGTGATTGTGCACTGAAGCGGTAGTGTGAACACACACACTGTAAAGACAGACTGTTTTAAAAGTACCTTTTGCTTCTTTTGCCAGTACACTGGGAAGTTTAGTGGATAATTAATTGTGGTGTTTTCACCAACATTCCATCCTTAGCGAATTCCAGTCGTTTTTTTCTGACTCAATTCAGCTATGATTGTGCTCTGTGTGCATGGATGCGTGTGGGGTCAGCTGACCAGGCAGATTTACATGGCTGTGTAGTCGTTTTAAAGGAGGGAAAAGGGATTTTCTATGTGGTTGTTTGTGAGGTTTTTCAATAAACTTTTTGATATCTGTATGCAGACGCCTCCCATAGTTTTTTTGTTGTTACCAGGTTGTAATAGGAGGTGGCTCCCGACGTGTGGGGTTACGGATTATATACATTATCTTCTAGCGCTCCCCTTTCAATTTTTTTTTTTTACTGAACAGGAACCCTGGTCTGCTGTGTCAGAGGCGGTGCCCTTAACCAGTACACTATTTAGCTGCTAGTTGAGGGGACCCAGCAGAAAACCTTATAGATCAACGGCTGCTCCCTGCAATCTGGTTATGATCACTAATATAAAAGAAATTGGGCAGTAGCGTAGCTAAGGAGCTATGGACCCCAGTGTGATATTTACATTGGGCCCCACAAGCACTCTATACATAACAATTGATATGGTGCACCAAAATCTGCCAATGACAACCACAGTGTCAGAGGTGTGAGAAGGGGATGGGGAACAGCTTGTTTATGATTGTTATCATTCAAAGAATCTATAGAAGTGATCATTACAAGCAAATGACCAATAAAGAGCTACTATGGCGGTTGAGGGAGGGCCCTACGGGGGGGGCCCTCTGGCTCAAGTGCCCCAGTGCAGTCAAGACCTCTGCAACCACTATTGCTACGCCACTGAAATAGAGGACCCAGTGGAAAACACTACCCACACCACTGAGTACATTTGAAATCGGCGCCGGTAGACTTGGGCGCAGGATACAGCGTTATATAGCTGATCCTGCTTCTGCACAAGTCCGGGCCGATTTAATTACTATTCCCCCTCCAGGCAGACATGGATAGTGGGGGAATGAAATAATTCGGCTTCCAGCGATTGCTGGAGGCCGAATTATTATGTTTTTAAGCAACCTCGGCTCCGTCCTCTGACGGAGCCGACGTTACTCACTGAGCGCTGCAATAGGAATGATGCTGCGCCCAAATCTAGCAGCGCTGAAAATCACTGCTCCGACACCACCATCCAAATAAGTTTAGTAAAGTTGGCCTAGTGCCCGGACGTGGGTCCTGGGCCCATATGAAATTCACTTTTTCACCTGAATCTTCTCCTACGATAATTTTTTCATCTTCGATTTAAAATAACATTTTAGCACTTTACAATGAAAAAGTATCAAAAAGAAGCTAAAAAGTACTATCAAAATTATTTTTTAGTAGGTTTTTGCTTGTTGATGCTTTAAAAGGCGTTTTGTTGACAAGTCTTAAATATCACCTAGGAGAAAACTCAGGGGAAAAAGTGTATTGCATATGGGCCCTGGTGTGCAATTTTAAAGTTTACTCAATGGATAGTATTTCCTGCTGTGTCCTCTATTTCTAACAAAAAAAGTAGTGGTTGTGACCAAGTTGCCAGGAATATGGAGCAGCTGTTGTCTACAGGTTTTTTTTTGTTCGTTGTAATTTTATTACAGTAGAAGCTATCTAAGGAGAGGCTGTGACTGTGCACGCAGCCACACCACAGGACTCTACTCACACCATTCACCACTAGCAGCGCTCCAAGCGCCACCAGACTGGCTCCTGGGTGAGCGGCGGGTCTAGTTCACAGTCTAGTTCGTTGACGTCACTTCCGGGGCATTGCCAGCGCGTGCAGGGGGGCAGCAAGCCCAGGCGAATGGTCAAAATGGCGACAGCTCAGTTAACGGACGCGGAGTTGATTAGTGAGCTGAAACGTTCCGGCGTGATGCCGGGGCCGGTTACGGACAGCACCCGGCCGGTGTACCTAAAGAAACTGAAGAAGCTGCGGGAGGAGCAGAGGAGTAGGTCGGGGAAAACGCGGGTAACCAACAACAGTCTGGCGACAGAGGGGCGCCCAGAGAGCGGGGGAGCCCGCCCGCCTGCAGGGGAGGCGGCACACAGACGAAGCAGCCGGCACCATTCTCACACGGAGGCCGGGAAGAGCCCGCTCTTGCTGGGCTTCAGCTCCGATGAATCGGACGCAGACACGGGTGGCCGGAGAGGCAGCACTCCCCAGACGGACAGGAGCCCGGCCCAGCGGGACTGTGTGGATGCGATAGATGGGCGGAAGACGCCTGGCTGGTGGGGGACGCGCAGGCCGCACAGCCCGCTGGAAGAAGAGGCGAGTGGTAAGAGCCGGGCTGTGAACGGCAGCCGCCTGCCCTATCGCAGAGACTATTCGGACTCTGATGAAGAAGAGCTGGCCATGGACGATGTGCAGAGCCGCCGGAGTAGGCGGAGTGTGACCAAACAGGCCCGAGACAACGGCATGGAGCCTCCCGAAGAGCTCTGCAGAGCGACCTGGGACAGGGAGGAGGCCCAGCTTGGTGCCAGGCATCGGGTTGCCGCCAGGAAGTCTCCAGACATAGAGATACGCAAGAGCAACAATCACCTGGGGGCACACTGCAGTCCTGACCCCTCCCGGCTGTATGCGGCCAGCAACAACCTCCCCAGCCGGGTCTCCTACTCCAACCACACGCCTCCTAACCACACATACTACCCGTACAGCGGCTATAAGAAGAAGCCTCACACACTGCCAGAGCCTGAGGAGGAGCTGCTGCAGCAGTTCCGGAGTGCAGAGGTGTCCGCCACTGGGGGCTTCAGTGCCCACTACCTGTCCATGTTCCTGCTTACTGCCGCCTGCCTCTTCTTTTTGGTGCTCGGACTTACCTATCTAAGGATGAGGGGCACAGGTCTTGCTGGAGAGGAGAGCTGTAAGTATAAACGGGGCTCAACGATTGTTTCTACCCCCCCGACTTTTTTTTTTTTTTTCTTCTCTCCTCTGGAATTACCTTAGGGCCTGTTTCCACAAGGGCTGAATCCGGTAACCGGCCCGAATCTGCGGTTTTTGTAGCAGAGTTGGGCTGGGAAACTTTGCTTGTTTTATCGGTTGCTGTCCAAATTGTACTGCGGTGTGATTTTTGGACGGCATGCAGCAGTTTCCCACAGCACACACCTAAATCCCTATAGCTGTGCAGTGTTCTCCTCGGAATTTTTTTCTATCAGGGAGGTATGAAAAAATAGCTGGGTGGGATGGGAGAGTGCAGGGCCAGTTCTGCGCAACTCTTCTTACAACATAGGAGGCGGATGAGGAGGTGAGCTGATAATAGATATATGGGACACTTATGCATATATATATATTATATTGTACTTCCATGACATTATAGATCTATCAGGAGTTGGTACATTTTTGCTCACTCTAAGGCCCGGTTCACACTTGCGGTTCTCTGCCAAACGGACCGGATGGTACCGTACGGTTCTGATCCGGATCCGATCTGGTCAGGTTGCATCAGGTGTTCATCAGGATGCGATCCGGATCCGTTTGGCAAAAGATAGTAGAAATAGAATAAAAATGTTGGGGTCTGGGAGGTCAGCAGAAGGTGGACCTGTGGAATCAGGCCCTCCGCTGTTTAGCACTCACCTCCACCTCCGACATACTGCCAACATCTCCAGCACGTTTAAAGTCACTGTTGCTCCACTCCAAAATGCTTGCCCATGTGTCCCCATCCAAAATCGCCGCTACAATATGCATAGGAAGTGGGGTAGAACATCTGGATTTTTAGCCAGTGTGTTGTGCGCTCTCCGGTTCTCATTGGTTTGTATTGGCCGGATGCTGCAGTCTGGCTCCGCTCCGGATACGGCTGCCGGAGGAGCCGGACCAAAAAATAGCGCATGTTGGGTCTTATGCCGGAGTCCGGATCCGGTCCGGACGAAATGGACGCATGTGAACAGACGCATAGGCTTTCATTGCTATGCCGTGCGTCCGTTCCGTCCGTTCTGCATGCGGTCCGGCTCCGGCACGGCGATTCCGGACGGCGACCGCTAATGTGAACCCGGGTACCTAAAAATTCAGGGCTCCGGACTGGAGTCAGTACCTCCTGTTGCTATGCATGGGGGCGGAGAGACGATAGAGCAGTGCATGCATGACGATATGCGGGGGAGCTGTAACTTAAAACAAGTTGGCCGCTGCTCGGACAAGTTGAACCACTGACCGGTTTGCTTGCAAGTCGGGTCCTCTGTATACACTCCTAGCTGTCTGCTGATGCGGTTATCGGCCGACTTTAGCTAGGTGTGTGTATGATGCTTGAAGTGGATCCAAGATAAACTTTTACTTATTGCATAATTGTGTTCCTTTTCATATAGTTTATAGGGCATGCCTCAAGCCAAATACTTTTTTGATTTGATACTCTAATTCCCTATTCCCTATAAACTAAACAGGCCTCGCCCACAGCTTTTTCTGAGTGCCAAGGCACTGTAGCAAGGGCTTATGGGAGCTCAGTCTGGGCAGGAGGAGGAGGATGTTACTAGCCAGAGATTGCAGAGGGGAGGAGAGGGGACTGAATTTGTCACATTACGCACAGGCAAGCATGATAGCATCTCCTGCCCAGCCTGTGACAAACAGAACATGGCTGCCCTCATTGTATCACAGGAATAAATGATCATAAATTGTTGAAGCTGTTTGCAGCAGGATTTGCTCTGTAAACTATCTAAACTTTAGATAAGATAGACAAGTTACTTGTTATAGTTCGTTTTTCATCTCAGATCTGCTTTGAAGAACAAGTGACACCCATGCTAAGCTAGAAATAAAAAACACATATGTAAGTAGATAAATACTACTTCTACTTACATAACAGATATATTGTGCTATCCTCGTAATTATTCCTGTGAATTGTATAAAGGGAAAGCAGAAAATCCTTTTCTAGACAGTGGCCATTTTGCCAAGCTAATGCTGACATCATATCCTCCCTGACTATTGTTTTCCTCCCTCCCTTCTCTTGCTCATTGTGTATTCATTAGTTGCCCTCCTCCCAGAGTCTTCAGACACTCCCACTGAGGTGTATACTAGGAACTGCACTGTCTTTTTTTTTTTTCTTCTTTTCTCCTCCAATCGCTGAGTCGCCTCAGCCTTGCTTGTAAACACAAGTGAGCAGAGGTGTTTCAGAGAAGAAAGCTAGGCAGGGAAATAAATGGAAGAGGAGGAATATATTATAGATAACAAGAACTCCCAGCATTCAACTCTTTGGCACTAGGGCCAGTGCTCCTAAAGTATGTGATAACTACAAACCATAACAGCAGAAAACGTTTTGCTAGTTTTGAATGCAGGATTAGCATCTTTATCACTTAATACACTCAGACCAGTTGCTGTTGAAATTTGATTTTTATGGTGAAAATACCGCTTTAAACGACCAAGAAACAAGAAAATATTACAAAACAACCATGCGCTGCCTCACAGTCCACTAGATAATGTCCACCAACAATACGCTCTTATATAGGCTACTCCACTCTGATCTTCAGGTCCAATGCACCTGAAGGGAACAGCAAAAAAGAAAGAGAGAAACAGTTCATCGCATAGACTGCAAGGCTGTAGAGCTCTTCCACCTGATATGCCCCGTGTGGTATATTAAGGTAACGCCGCCTTTTCGTGCTCCACCACTACTAGGGACCACTCTCACCTTCTGAACTGGCTGCCCAGACCCACAGACAGCTCAATCAGCTTCATAAATTGCACAGTGCAAGATCTCAGACTTCTCCCAGCTTCAGATTCTCCTCACGCACATTTGTATAAAAAAAATTTAAAAAACATATTGCGTAGGCTGTTTGACTTTTTTACTCATTAACCTCCCTGGCGGTAAGCCCGCAGGGGATCGCATGGCCCCGGGAGGATTTTTTAAAATAAAATTTGTTCAATATTCTTCAGCTAGCACTTGGCTAGCTACCTGTGCCCCCCAAGTGCCTCCGCTCTCCCCCCGATCCCCGCCGCAATACATACCCCCCAGGGATCCCGCGATGGCGCAGCCTCCCTATCAGCTCCAGGCTTCGCTATGGGGAGGATCAGGACTGCGCATGACGTTATGTCCGATCATCGCCATAGCGACGAGTGAAGCTAATTGGGAAGCTGCGGCTCTTGCGGGATCACGGATGGGTAAATATTGCCTACATTTTAAATAACTTTACTCGGTTCAGGTTCCCTTTAAGCCAAGTATAGATAAGCGTTTACCACTTTGCACCAGGGCTGTGGAGTTGGAGTCGAGGAGTCTGAGTCGGGGCAATTTTGGGCACTCGGAGTTGGAGTCGAGTCGTGGTTTCAGAAACTGGGGAGTCGAGTCGCATGATTTTTGTACAAAATGCACAGCCCTGTTAAGTATTAGACTAAGGAGTCGAGGAGTCGGAGTCGGGGCAATTTTGGGTACCCGGAGTCTGAGTTGGAGTCGTGGTTTCAGAAACTGAGTTGGAGTTTGAAGATTTTTGTACCGACTCCACAGCCCTGCTTTGCACTATGTACAGGTTTGCCTCAGAGATGCTCTCATCCTTCTCCGCTGCAGCAATACCGTAACAGTCCATTCTTATGACTTCCACTTATGATCCTGGCACCTTCCTTCTAGGGAGAGACAAGTCCGTGTCCTATCTTCTAGAAACAATGTCCATTTTATGTTGATTATTGAATCTCAGGAGCTGCTCCATTTCCTACCTTTGGCTTATGTCAGCCATTTTTCCTGGTTTCTGAGGCAAAAGTGTGTGCATCGACTTATCCAGGGCTGTGGAGTCGGAGTCGTGGAGTCGGGCAATTTTGGGTGCCTGGAGTCGGAGTCGGGGAAAAAATGCACCGACTCAGACTCCTAATGAATTTGTAACTGTAATTAAAATAGAAAATATGATAAAATGTTCTATTTCTCAGATAATAGTCATTAAAAATAATGTATATATACAGTAATAGCTGTGCTTAGTCCACAAAAATGAAATAAACTAATCAAAATTAGTTACTTGTGCTGCTTCAATAAAGCAGTCCCCGTATTTTTAAAGTCAGATATACATATCTGATTGTGACTGTATATATGATGTGTACACAGGAATCTCTTATATATACTAAATAACCTCTATGCTGTAAGTATAAAGCCTGATGTGTAGCCATGTCACTAATAGAGATGGTCAACGAGATGGAAATAATTCTGCATTGATGCTGATTTATGCAAATGTATGCACTCCCTTTGCTGATGAAATCAAATAATTTGATATGTTATTAAAATTTGGTTTGGTGACTACAAATTAAAGGGTAACTGAGACGGATGAAAAGTAAAGTTTTATACATACCTGGGGCTTCCTCCAGCCCCCTTCAGGCTAATCAGTCCCTCACTGTCCTCCACCACCCGGATCTTCTGCTATGAGTCCTGGTAATTCAGCCAGTCAGCGATGTCCGGCCGCATGCCGCTCCCACAGCCAGGAACATTCTGCACCTGCGCAATAGTGCTGCACAGGTGTAGTATGCTCCTGGCGGCGGAGTGTGTGCATGCGCACTACACCTGAGTGGCTCAAGTACCTGGACTCATAGCAGAAGATCCAGGTGGTGGAGGAGGACAACGAGGGACTGATTATCCTGAAGGCGGCTGGAGGAAGCCCTAGGTATATATAAAACTTTAATTTCATCTGTCTCAGGTTTACTTTGTTACACAGTAGTACTATACTCTACATATGCACTCCCCACAGAGCTGCAGGGAATCCACTGAGAATGCTGTGCACATTGAACACAGAGGTGTTGTCTGTTTACAATCTCCTCATTCCCCTGCAGAGTACCTGCACATCATTCTTACATGTACCCACACTTACATTGCCTAGGGCCTGATAGATGTTCTTTGTTCCGGTTTGTACCTTTTACAAGTACTCTTACCAAGGACTAGTTTTAGTCTAAAGGGAATAAATATAGTAGTCTACATATCCTTCTCACTTCAGTTGTCTTGTAAAATTCCTAAGCGTTGGCAGTTAAGAGACAAATTTCATGTTACATACTTTTAATCAACAAAATTGTAATATGCAAATTAGAGGAGTCGTGGAGTCGGAGTCGGTGGAATCCTAAACGTCGGAGTCGGTGGATTTTTGGACCGACTCCACAGCCCTGGACTTATCGGTACATCATTACACAGTTCTAGTAGATTGTGTGGATATTATAATTGGCATCCAAAATATTTAATCTTTAGGCTTATACATGAGTATATACAGTAAAGGTGGCCATACACTGGTCGATGTGCCATTAGATCGACCAGCTGACAGATCCCTATCTGATCGAATCTGATCAGAGAGGGATCGTATGGCTGCCTTTACTGCAAACAGATTGTGAATCGATTTCAGCCTGAAACCGATTCACCATCTGCTGAGCTGCTCCTGTCCCCCCCCCCCCCCCCCGTATACATTACCTGATGCTGGCTCCCGGGCATCTTCTCCGCATTGCACGGCTCTGTTCCGGCTCCATCCCGGCGCTTCCTGTGTTACTCCGTGACCAGGAAGTTCAAATAGAGCGCCCTCTATTTGAACTTCCTGGTCACTGCAGTGACACAGGAAGCGCCAGGATGGATGGAGCCGGAACAGAGCCATGCAGCGCGGAGAAGACGCCCGGGAGCCAGCCTCAGGTAATGTATACTTGATCGGATCGGCCGCCGCTAGCGACGTGCACTTTACCCGCGGGCGTTCGAGGGTAATTTCCCGCACGGCGCGATCGACGGACCGATCCGATTTCGGGAGGAAATCGGATCGGCGGCTGCGTTTACTGCGAACGATTGGCAGCAGATTCGGTCCCAGGATCGAATCTGCTGTTGAAACGGCCGCGAATCGAGCCAGTGTATGGCCTGCTTAAATGTCCGTCTTGTCTATGTATTATATAGTGAAGCAAATTGAATAGATGTTCAAAAGATTGTATAGCTAAGCCCTCATACTACACTCATGTACTGTAGTAAAATTGTACAATATTCTCAAGATGTTGTGTATGGGGATGCTTTAGTTTTTATAAGGTATTTAGTGCATGCTACAGTATAGCATCTTGTAGGGGGATGTTTGCCTTGGTGTACGTAGAGATCTTTGGATTTGTAAACTTAAGCTGTGTTGACCCAGATCCCAAATTAGCACAGTTCTTTGTTTACCTATGAAAGCAAAAGATTGTCCATTGGAGTCCATGAAGGCCCACAAAAACCGAAGCTGGGCGCCGTCCTATCAGCAATGCTATGCTGTGTGCCCCACGTATCTGTAATTCGGGGCTTTAGCTCTCCCTGCGCTGAACTAACTGGTGACAAGGCGTCATGTACTCACAGAAACACCCAGTGCTTGTTCTGGAAGCTGCTGTAGTATATCTCATTTTTCAGTTTCTCAAAGATTGCATGATCTGTAGAAAATCCTAATGCTGGGAATACACAATGCAATTTCCTGTTCGATCTATGGGAAAATCTGATGGGAAGTTGTATAGTGTGTACATGTCCAAACTGCTCTGGATCGATAAAGGGATAGTTTTTCCAATAACTTTCAAAACTGATCCCTTGATTGGACAGGTAAAAAATAATCGATTCCCGGTGATTGGACTGGAGGTTGCAATGTGTGTACACAGCTTGTACAACAGTGTTCTCCCCAGGCTCTTTTAGCCGGGTGCTGCACCCGACTAGTTTTGGTGACCACCTGGCTGTCATCGGCTCACCTCCTCCTATGCTGCAAGCAGAATTGCTCACAGAAGCACAGGCCCTGCATTCTCATCTCGCCCCACCCGGCTACTTTTTCATGCCACCCGGCTGGAAAAAAATTCTGGTGAGAATACTGCAACAGGTCCTCACTGGAACTGTAGTTTTTTGAGTTGCAGTGCAGGTTGATATGGAGATGCATTAGGTATACCTAAGAGCTCTGAATTTTGCAGTTGAAGCGGACCCAAACCAAACATTTTTTTTTAATTCAAAATATTTAGTTTCACCACTCTGACACATACAAAGATAAACACTCCTTCAAGCCTATGAGCATTGCAGTGCATGCTTTTCACCCTTCTCTTTTCATAACTAGGGTTGTACAGGTGGCAGCCATTACTTCTGAGCTTAGTAGGAGGTTTTAGATCATGGGTGTGTTTGCCATCAGCTACCCTCCCTCACAGGGGCGTCGTCTATGTGAAATCTCACACAAGCCGAGCTTACCTCCCTTGTGACATCATCAGTAGCAGCCTGTGTGTGGTTTTTTTTTTTTTTTCTCCTCCAGTCTGCCGGATTCTGTTCCGGCAATATGAAAGGAAGGAAGGGGTTCCTCCAATAAATGTAAAATATTTTATATTTGTCATGCAGCTGGAAAAAGGCTGCTGTTTATTGTAATTTTAGAAAATAGATTTTATTTTTGAAATCTTGTATTTTTAGTTTGCGTCCACTTTAATGTGTTTCCTGACCTATTCATCTCCACCTGTGCTAACTGAACTTTCTTTTTTTCTTCTTCTCAAGTACATAGTCCTGGTGATCTCCCTCATGATGTAAGTATGTTTTTTTGTGAAGTTATTTTTTATCGGTGCATCATTACAGTTTTAGTAGATAGTGTGGATCTTAGAATTGGTATTCAAAATATTTAATCCTCACGGGTTAGTTAAGAGCCTAGTTACGTTTCAGAATAATTCTGCACGTCAAGTCACTGGCATTACAATTCTATGGGCCTGTTTACAGTACAGCGCTATAACAGATCATGTTGTTCTAACTTGCTGCACGCAGTCCTTGTATTAAAGTATATGTCCAGTCTCATGCTACAAGTGTACAGTTCACACTTGTAACATGTGTTATGCAGTGGACCACTGGGAATCAAACCTCATTGCATTTATCTTAAACAAGAGTTCAGGGAAGCAATGGTTGGGTTCACACAGAAGTGTTCTCCCCAGAATTTTTTTTCGGGTGGGGCGAGATGAGATAATGCAGGGCCGGCGCTTCTGTGAGCATAGGAGGTGAGCTGATGACACCCGGGTGCTCACCAAAACTAGCCGGGTGCAGCACCCGGCTAAAAGAGCCGGGGAGAAGACTGCACACAAATGTGTACAGTTCCAGTCCTGTCAATTTTGCATCAGTTTTCTATCAGTTTTACCTGACTGGAATAAAACTGTGCACTTTTTGTATGAACCTAGCCATAAAAAACAGATACAAAACTGACAGGACTAGAGCAGAACTGTATACCTCTTTTTTTTAGTGTGAACTAAGGCCTGGTTCACACTGCAATAGCTTTTTCTAAGCACTTGTGATTTTAAAAGCTCTTGCTAATGTAATGCTGTCTGTGTCCCCATGTGAGCAATGTTATTTTATTTTTTTTAAAAAAAATAAATCACCCATAGCATTGCATTAGCAAGAGCTTTTCAAATTGCAAGCGCATAATAACCCCTTTCAGTGTGAACAAGGCCTTAGAGCTGGTCCACACTAGACACAGTTGCAGGACGGACAAAGTGCATCAGTTTTGCATCAGTTTCCGTTCAGGTTTTTCCCTGACAGAAAACGTCTCCATTAGGAAGGAGTGGGAGGATTTTTTTGGGCCAATCATGAAGCTCAGGCTATCCGTTTTAACATCCGTTTTTTGCCTGTGGAGCTGGAGATGCGTTTTCTCATTGCTTTCACTACCCCCTGCGTGCATCCGTGGTCCTGATCCGTTGCGTGAAAATGCAGCAGATCCGGACCTTCCGTTCAGGTTTTGAAAACGGATCCCCGCAAACGCAGACTGATCCGTTTTTTACTTGGGTGAGGCTGGCTGCTATTATCAACATTAGTATCCGGGACTCCGTTTTTCATCCGGTTTGAAAAACGCAGCCACGGATACGTTTCCGGACCTAGTGTGGACTAGCTCTTACTGTCAGCAATTAAGGCAGTGTACAACTGACACATCGCAGGTGAAGGATGTGTCCTGTCAATTTTGCATCAGTTTTCTATCAGTTTTACCTGACTGGAATAAAACTGTGCACTTTTTGTATGAACCTAGCCATAAAAAACAGATACAAAACTGACAGGACTAGAGCAGAACTGTATACCTCTTTTTTTTAGTGTGAACTAAGGCCTGGTTCACACTGCAATAGCTTTTTCTAAGCACTTGTGATTTTAAAAGCTCTTGCTAATGTAATGCTGTCTGTGTCCCCATGTGAGCAATGTTATTTTATTTAAAAAAAATCAAAAAAAAAATCACCCATAGCATTGCATTAGCAAGAGCTTTTCAAATTGCAAGCGCATAATAACCCCTTTCAGTGTGAACAAGGCCTTACTGTCAGCAATTAAGGCAGTGTACAACTGACACATCGCAGGTGAAGGAATTTTTATGTTTCCCTATGGGTCCGTTTACATGTGTGGTTTAAAGGACAGCTGTAATAAGAAGTATATGGAGGCTGCCATATTTTTCTCCTTTTAACCACCTTAGCGGTATGGACGAGCTCAGCTCGTCCATTACCGCCAGAGGGTGCCGCTCAGGCCCTGCTGGGCCGATTTACATGAAATAAAGAGCAGCACACGCAGCCGGCACTTTGCCAGCCGCGTGTGCTGCCCGATCGCCGCCGCTCTGCGGCGATCCGCCGCGAGCAGCGGCGAAAGAGGGTCCCCCCAGCCGCCTGAGCCCTGCGCAGCCGGAACAAATAGTTCCGGCCAGCGCTAAGGGCTGGATCGGAGGCGGCAGACGTCAGGACGTCGGATGACGTCACTCCGCTCGTCGCTATGGCGACGATCTAAGCAAAACAAGGAAGGCCGCTC
Source organism: Hyperolius riggenbachi (assembly GCF_040937935.1). NCBI lineage: Eukaryota > Metazoa > Chordata > Amphibia > Anura > Hyperoliidae > Hyperolius > Hyperolius riggenbachi. The sequence goes on from NC_090648.1 coordinate 316,884,729, forward strand.
ATCGCGGCCTTCCTTGTTTATTCTGGGCGCCGGAGGCGATCGGAAGAACGCCTCCGGAGCGCCATCTAGTGGGCTTTCATGCAGCCAACTTTCAGTTGGCTGCATGAAATATTTTTTTTTTTATTTAAAAAAAACCCTCATGCAGCTGCCCTGGCGATCTTAATAGAACGCCAGGGTGGTTAAGCAATACCAGTTTCCCGGCTGTCCTGCTGATCCTCTGTCTCTAATACTTTTAGCCATAGACCCTGAACAAGCATGCAGCAGATCGGGGGTTTCTGACAATATTGTCAGATCTGACACTATTATCTGCGCTGCCTGTTTCTGGTGTGATTCAGACACTACTGCAGCCAAATAGATCAGGGCTGCCAGGCAACTTGTATTGTTTAAAAGGAAATATGGCAGCCTCCATATACATCTCACTTCAGTTGCCCTTTTACTGAAACTGAAAGGTCTTTCACAACACATGGCTGCATACATTAATTTGTGCATTGTGAACCTGAAACATACAAAAAAGGATGAAAATGCATAGCAAATGAAAGAGAACACATAACTGATCAGTTAAAACATAGCGGTTTCTTATCAGCTGCCAGTGTACACCCAGCCTGAAGGTGGCAGTTTATGGGCCAATTTCCTGAACGATTTACCGGCCGATCTGGAAACTTTGGTCAGTTGGAAGCGAACAATCCATTTCCCTAATGGGAAGGGAACACTTCTCCCATCCTATCCATGGAGTCCTGGTCCTGTTAGTTGGCTGATTAATATTTTCTAACCGATCACATTTATCAAACCAGCCAGTCAATCGTTTGGGAAATTGTCCCATTAGTGGCCACTTATTTTCTTTAATTTTTGCAATAGCAGCACACTCCAAATTGCTGCCAGGCTTTATTGGAGTTTTAGTAATCCTAATTTATAGTAATGAGTTAAAAGGGGGGCTCATGGATGTTGTTACACTCAAATTTGCACCTTTTTTGGCGTTGTGGATTTACTCAAGTTCTGGTAACAAAATAGGTCTGTATGAATTGTTTTTAAAATACATCTAGGATTGTACAAATTGTGTATAATAGGCATAAATTGCCCATTGCTAGTATTACATCACATGTATACTGTAGATTCAGAATACCCTTCTTTTTTTGCACATATTTGAAATTCTTTTATTTTACAGAGAGCAGAGAAAAATCTCCTGATGAATACTCTTCATAAACTTCATGATAAATTGGCTAAGACAGCAGGTAAACTACCTTCCATTGCATGTTTTACCAACAACTGAGCAAAAGCGTAGAAAGGTTAAAAATTTTCACCGAGGTTTGTGGTATGTGTACCTCCAAACGGTACTTCTGATGAGTAATTTTTGAATTCAATGGGAGTGGTTTTTTTAATGTTTTTTTTTTTTTTTTAATTATTGAAAAGTTCTCTCCGTTGTGTCTCTAGCCTTATTGTCAAACAACTGTTAACTCTTTTAAAACCGTAATCACTACACAAGCTACCCAGATAACCCTGATCAAAAGTTTACATAGTCTGGTGATTCGGCCTGATGCACACAACTTGACACAAAAAAGGTTTTAATGGCCATTAAAAGTAACCATCTTTACCTGTGGTCTTTTTGCTTGCAATTAGTGGGTGTGTTTAAAAGGTAAATGCGTTTCTGGACTCCTGACAAATCCTTCCATCTCTCATCCAGTGACAATGATCCAAAATACAAAAGCCAAGTTTTTGGCTACAGCAAAATGAAGTGAAGGTTCTGGAGTGGCCATTTCTTTCTCCTAACTTAAACATCATTGAGTAATTCTGGGGAGACGTCAAACATGCAGTTCATGCAAGGCAGCACAAGAATTTACAGGAACTGGAGGCTTTTAGCCAGGAAGAATGGGCAGCTTTACTGTCTGAGAAGATAGAGCCTCATCCAAAATTACTACATAGAGTTCAAACTGTCATTGATGGTAAAGGGGTTAATACAGTGTTAATAACTGGGTTAAGTAAGCTTTTGGTCAGGGTCATTTGGGTAGTTTTGTGTATTGATTATGATTTAAAAAGAGTAAACACAGTTTGACAATAAAAGGCTTCATCAAACCATGAGTGAAATAAGTTATTGTGCTATCATTCATACTCTAATCATGGTTAAGAAATCCAGAATTCTGCCAGGGTATGTAGTTATGAGCACAACTGTATCATATGTCCACTACAAGGTGGTTTCATCATCGATGGTTATATATTCCACCTCATGGAGACACATGTAGCAAATGTGTTTTTTTTTCATAAATGCTTCAGCCACATTCATTCTGTTAGATTAAATCCAGCTTAGCTGGGTCAGAGGATTAAAGCAGTGGCAGCTTAAATTGCAGCTTCCAATTCCTTAAAGGACTTCCGAGGTTAAAAAGGTAATGTATTTTTTTCCTCACCTGTGGCTTCTTCCAGCCCCTCACAGCTGTCTCAGTCCCTCAGCCCTGATCCTCCTGTGTCCCGGCCGGCCACAATGATGATCTGCCGGTGGGTTAACACTTCTGTGCCTCATGTCATCTGGTGTGTACTGCACCTGTGTGTTGGCATAGTATGCACCAGATGACATGGACGAGTGTGCACTTGTGCAGGCGCAGAAGTGCTGACCCCGCCGGCGGGTCACCATCATTGCAGGCGGTCAGCGAGGTCACAGAGGATGACCAGAACTGTGGCGAGAGGCTGGAAGAAGTCCCAGGTGAGTTAAAAAAATACATGATCTTTTTTGGCCTTGGAAGTCATTTAAGGTGCCCATGCGCACACACAGACGTTTCCCATTTAATTTTGATGCCATAATTTTAATCGGAGTGGTGGACTAATTTTTTTAGATCTCAATCCAAGCACTTTTCCCAAAGTTCATGAAATCAATACACACCAACATGCTTTTGAAGGTGCATAACATCCTGCAATGTCTATCTTTTAAATGCTATCAATTCTACTAGATGCATCTTTTAATCAAATAGTTTGTCCTGTGTCATGTTTGTGGTTATAACACGGAGCCAGCAAAAAAGGTCTACCTGGAACAAGCTTGCAATGCACACACCATACGTAATAAGTGGCAAAGGAAGCTTAGATCGAGAGCAATCATGTGTCCTTCTTCCAGTTTCTGTTTGACTGGCTATATGTATCAGAACCCAGTAATACACATATTGTCATGTTTTAATTTACAATTTTGGGGGTCAGTTTGTGTTCATTAAGAGCTAATGGTGCATACACATTCACAATTGCTGCCCGCAGGGATTGGCACTTTATCCCTTAAGTGACAGTGTAGGAGCAAGTTCTGTACAGATGCATCACTAGCCAATAGAAAGCACCACTAGCCTGCAGCTTTTGATGGCTGTGCGAATGATGGATCGGATGGGCCGAGGTGAGTAACCGGGTCAGCCTTCGCTCAACCGAGATGATCCGCCAGTTGAATCCTCTGGATTGAAGCGTGGGCCACTGTACACAAGCTACATTCTCAATACAGGCCAAGAGCCATCTAGCATGTGTGCAGGGGTTTAGGATATGCAAATTATTGAACAAGTTGAATTTCTGACTACTTTTGTTAGGATTTAAAGCGGAATATAACCCTGCATTTCAACTTTGCTCTAAAACATTATTTACAGCATATTATATGCAAAAAGCATTTTTTTTTTTTTTTTACTAGACCAGCATTGGAAGGGTTAAACACAGAGGTTTAAAGTTCTGTGGAGAGATATGCAGAAGTTCAGATTGTTACATTCTATTTAGTCAAATGTATCTATTAAAAAATGTTACACACTCTTTGGCTGTCCTCCAGCTCCTTCTCAGTGAGAGAGAGTGAGTCACATTCAACACTTAGATACATTTATGTAAACAAAATGTATCTGTCAGCTTCCAGTCTGCAGAAATCTCCAGGAATTTTAAAGCTCTGTGTAACCCTTCCAATGCTGATCTAGTAAAAAAAATAAATGCTGGTTGCATATAATATACTGTAAATAATGTTTTAGAGCAAAGTTGAAATGCAAGGTTATATTCTGCTTTAAGTGATTGTACTGTGAAATGTAATCCTTTCATTTGGACCAGATTTAAAATGTAAACACATGTTGTGGGTTTTTTTTTTTTTTTCTTCTGAGTTTTTTTTCTTCTTTTTATGGCACTTGTCTTATTAATTTTGCCACAAGTATATAAACTTGGCCCAGCTGTATTTCTGATGTGTTGAGCTAGTACAAGTACTGCTTTGCAACTATAGTGCCCTCTGTTGGCTAATCACCTGACAACTTCTTTGTCACTTAACCTCCCTGGCGTTAAATTTTCCCAGGATTTATGTTCAAAAAGTGATTAATTTTCATAACCCTTTTTTTTGCTGTAACTTGCCAAAATGTGTCTAGTATACAGTGCAGGAGAGTAATAATGTGTATGCGCGTCAATACTATTCACACCATATTTTGTATTGATGTGTATATCTGTCAATACCGCCAGGAAGGTTCCGATGCAACAAAATTTAAACAGATTTTACTCACCTGGAGCTTCTTCCAGCGCATAGAAGCAGCCCTGGTACTACGTGTTTTCCCGCTGGCCGTCCATGTAGATCGAGACCGCTGGCTGGTTGGTTCTTCGCCTGCGCTGGCATTTTTTTCCCCTCGTGTCCATGTAATGTGGCGCGTACTGTACCTGCGCAGTAGTTGTGCACAGGCGCAGTACTGCCAGATGACGTGGATGTGAGGGGAAGAAGTGCTGGCGCATTTGACCTGACCCTCCGGCGTCACGATCTTCACGGGTGGCCAGTGGGACAATGCGGGGGACTGGGACGGCGGCGAGGGCACGAGACTGTTTCTAGGGACTAGAAAAGGCCCCAGGTGAGTAAAATCTGTTTAAATTTTGTCACATCGGAAGTCCTTTAAGGCTGTTTCCACTAACTCATGCTGAGACTTGAAGTGATGCATCCAAATCCCTGTAGTCGTGCCGTGCATGGCTAAAGGAATTCGTGCTGCCGTCTGACTCTCACCGGATTGCAATTTGGATGGCGAGCCTATTTGCGGAATAGGCATAGTTTCTCCGCTCATAACACTCGCGGGAGATGCTGCAGATTGCGCAACATTAAAAATGGACCCTTATTCTTTTGCTTCTCAATTCTCCAGCACTCTTTTAAAGTGAATGTTTACCATTTAAAAAATAAAGTCAGATACTCACCTAAGGAGAGGGAAGGCTCGGTCCTAATGAGCCTTCCCTCTCCTCTCCCGGTGCCCGGTCCCACGCAGGATCCCCCGTGGCAGTATTCGACCACTTCGGTCAAATACTACCACTTCCGCATGCCGAAGGGAGCTTTTGGGAGCACTCGGGCTCCCGAAGACGGGCCGCTTTATACTACGCATGCGCGAGCGCCCTCTATGACGCACTCGCGCGTGCGTAGTATGGAGCAGCCCGTCTTCGGAAGCCCGAGTGCTCCCGAAGCCTTCCAAAGTCCCTGCGGCGGCGGACGCGAACGGGGGAGCCAGCGCAGCACCGAGGGCACCGGGAGAGGAGAGGGAAGGCTCATTAGGACCGAGCCTTCCCTCTCCTTAGGTGAGTATCTGACTTTTTTATTTTTAATGTGGTACCCATTGGCTTTAAAGCTGCAGTGACAGTCAGATCTCGCTATTCTCAAACCTTGATAAACTTTCCTATCCGTTGACTACCCAAGCAGTGATAATTTGACCAAACTCTGCAACTAGGGCTTACTATATTAGAACAATTTGAAACTCCTTCACCTCCCCCCCCCCCTCTCTAAATTTTGCTTAGAAGGGTAGGTTTGTTTTGGGTTTCCTGCTCTATCCTGTAAAGGATGTCGCTGTGTGCTGTGTGTAGCAGAACTCTTGGAGAAGCAAGTCCTCTGTGTGATCAGGTGATTTTTAGGTCTCGGATTTGTTGAATTTGTCAATTCCTGTGTATTCCAAAATAGAAATTGATCACAACAAATTGGAGGCTTATAAATCTTATTGCCTGACCAGTGACCACATGTTTCTCCATGAGTTCTGATACACTAGACTCTAGTCTGTTTACATTTATTTTATTTTATTCCCTTTGCTAACTTTTATATTTTTATTTCTCCCAGGTGATTTTATATGTGGTAATGCTGATCATAGTCGCATTTCCGTCCAGGAGGCAACTGAATATTTACAGGTCTGTAGGATTTTTTTAGTAGTTAAAAGAAACCTGAAGTGAGAGGGATATGAAGGCAGCCATAACTATTTCATTTTAAACAATAATCGTTGCCTGACAGTCCAGCCAATCTCTTTGGCTGCAGTAGTGTATGAATCACAAACCTGAAACAAGCATGCAGCTAATTCAGTCCGACTTCAGTCAGAGCATCTATTCTGCATGCTTGTTCAGGGTTTATGGGGAGACGTATTAGAGGCAGTGGGTCAGCAGAACTGCCAGGTAATTTGCATTGTTTAAAAGGAAATACATGTCAGTCTCCATAATCAAAGTTCAGCTGGGTTTTAAAACCCAACTAAAGCCAAAATTCAATATGGCAGATTCTCAAACAAAACTATTACTGCAAATTTTAATTAACTTTGGAACTGAACGTCTCAACATGTATTTTTAGTGCTACTCATCTGTGCACCTTAACCTCCCTGGCGTTCTATTAAAATCGCCAGGGAGGCTGCGGGAGGGTTTTTTTTAAATTAAAAAAAAAGTATTTCATGCAGCCAACTGAAAGTTGGCTGCATGAAAGCCCACTAGAGGGCGCTCCGGAAGCGTACTTTCGATCGCCTCCGGCAATCGAAAGTAACAAGATAGGCCGCAATGAGCGGCCTATCTTGTTTCGCTTTCCTCGTCGCCATGGCGACGAGCGGAGTGACGTCAGAGCCGCCCGATCCAGCCCCTAGCGCCGGCCGGAACTGTTTGTTCCGGCTGCGCTGGGCTCGGGCGGCTGGGGGGACCCTCTTTCGCCGCTGCACGCGGCGGATCGCCGCGGAGCGGCGGCGATCGGGCAGCACACGCGGCTGGCAAAGTGCCGGCTGCGTGTGCTGCTTTTTACAAAATTGAAATCGGCCCAGCAGGGCCTGAGCGGCGACCTCCGGCGGCATACCCCGAGCTCAGCTCGGGATTACCGCCAAGGAGGTTAAAGACTTCAGATCTAGAGCCTGAGCAGTTTCCTGATTGGGGTCTTACATTTGCTCACCACCTATTGTTTTATATATTTTTTTTTTATTATTTTTTTTTTTACCAGAATTCAGGAATGCTGGGTAATTCAGCATTGCACACATTCATTCTTCACAATATATTCAATGATTCAATCTCTGTGCAGTTTCCTAAGCACGTTTGGCCCGAAGCTTTGGTATTCTGTCTGCCAATTTGCCCTCTATAACTTTTTACCTTCACTTATCAAACTGACTATTAGTTTGCCCTGTACCAATTTAGTTTTTTATTTAGACTTTAAACATTTTTGTGGCGACTTTCTTCATGAAGAATGAGCAGTTTCCCGATTTCGTGGCCATGGGTAACTTTTTTTTTTTTAATAATGCGATTTGTGTTTAGCGACGTGCAGTGGCGGCTTCCCTACCCTCAAAATTTGGTGTGTGGTGTGCTGATATCGAGCCTTTAATAACAGTAGCATAATATAATACTGTAAACATAGGAGGATCAGACACAGCACTGGCATAGCAGCCTAGTGGATAGCAGAGAAACAGCAGCACTAGCATAGCAGCCTAGTGCAGAGCAAAGAAATAGCAGAAAATCACTGTGTCAAAACCAGTCTATTTTACTGAAAATCGAGGCAAGATAGTGATGGTGATTTTTTTTCTACGATTTTCAGTGTTAAAGAGAATCTGTATTGTTAAAATCGCACAAAAGTAAACATACCAGTGCGTTAGAGGACATCTCCTATTACCCTCTGTCACAATTTCGCCGCTCCTCGCCGCATTAAAAGTGGTTAAAAACAGGTTTAAGTTTGTTTATAAACAAACAAAATGGCCACCAAAACAGGAAGTAGGTTGATGTACAGTATGTTCACACATAGAAAATACATCCATACACAAGCGGGCTGTATACACCCTTCCTTTTGAATCTCAAGAGATCATTTGTGTGTTTCTTTCCCCCTGTTCTCATGCATTGAAGTTTCAGGCTGCTCGTTTCTTCCTGCAAACAGCTTTGCCCTTGTCTGTAATTCCTAAGTATGTGAAAGCCCAGCCAGCTCAGAGAACGATTTATCCAGCTTGTAAAAGATGAGAGAAGCTGCTCTAATCTAAATAATACACAGGCAGTGTGCAGAGAGGGACCTGGAGGGGGGAGATTCATCACAGAACCACAACACTGAAGAACTTGGCAGCCTTCCAGACACAGGCCGACAAGTCTGACAGGGGAAAGATACATTGATTTATTACAGGGACTGTCATAGTAGAAAGTGCCTCAGTAAGCCAGAACACATTAGAATAGCTTTTGGAGCTTGTAGGATGATAAAAAAACAGGATGCAATTTTTGTTACGGAGTCTCTTTAAATGAAGCCCTAAGTGATCTGTATAAACTTGGGTATTTTGGGTATTTATCTGTAGAATGAAAAAAAAGGTGTGTCTTCAACTAAGGGAATAAAAACCCTCCTAGCCCTGCATGCCAGTAGTAAACATGATTTCTTCCCATGTTGCATGAGCCACTTTTTCTACACAACGCTGACAGGGTAAGAGGATTTTTTCCCCCTCTTGCTTAACTTACTCTTTCCTTCATAACTTTCTTTTCCTATATGTGTGTGTGTGTGTGTGTGTGTGTGTGTGTGTGTGTATATATATATATATATATATATATATATATATATATATTTGTAGTCGCCGTAGCTTAGTTGTAAATTGCCCTCCTACCCTTTCTGCCTTACTAAGCTGCTTTCATTGGTTACAGTGATGTGAAAAACTATTTGCCCCCTTCCTGATTTCTTTTCTTTTGCATGTTTGTCACACTTAAATGTTTCTGCTCATCAAAAATCGTTAACTATTAGTCAAAGATAACGTAATTGAACACAAAATGCAGTTTTAAATGATGGTTTGTATTATTTAGTGAGGAAAAAAAACTCCAAATCTACATGGCCCTGTGTGAAAAAGTGATTGCCCCCTTGTTAAAAAAAAGAACTTAACTGTGGTTTATCACACCTGAGTTCAATTTCTGTAGTCACCCCCAGGCCTGATTACTGCCACACCTGTTTCAATCAAGAAATCACTTAAATAGGAGATATCTGACACAGAGAAGTAGACCAAAAGCACCTTAAAAGCTAGACATCATGCCAAGATCCAAAGAAATTCAGGAACAAATGAGAACAAAAGTAATTGAGATCTATCAGTCTGGTAAAGGTTATAAAGCCATTCCTAAAGTTTTGGGACTCCAGCGAACCAAAGTGAGAGCCATTATCCACAAATGGCAAAAACATGGAACAGTGATGAACCTTCCCAGGAGTGGCCGGCCGACCAAAATTGCCCCAAGAGCGCAGAGAAAACTCATCAGAGAGGCCACAAAAGACCCCAGGACAACATCTAAAGAACTGCAGGCCTCACTTGCCTCAATTAAGGTCCGTGTTCACGACTCCACCATAAGAAAGAGACTGGGCAAAAACGGCCTGCATGGCAGATATCCAAGGCGCAAACCGCTTATTATTATTATTATTTTTTATTTATATAGCGCCAACATCTTCCGTAGCGCTGTACATAGTACAAACAAATAATAGGGAACAAATATACATAAGAAATACAAGACACTGTACAGTCATGACATTGAATAGAATAAATACAGATACATACATAGTTGATATGTAGTTGGTACATATGCATATGTTAAAATTACAGCAGTATGAGAAACACTAGGAGGAGGTCCCTGCCCTTGCGAGCTTACAATCTAGAGGGTAGTGGGGAGGAAACAAAGGGGAAGGAAACACCAGGATTAGTGGGTGAGCCAGTGTGCCTTCAGTGCTGCCTATAGCAAATTATAGGCTTTTCTGAACAGGTGTGTTTTCAGAGTACGTTTGAAGGTTTCCAGACTCGTGGCATGACGAACCGGCTGAGGGAGAGAGTTCCAAAGGAGAGGGACCGCCCGTGAGAAGTCTTGGATGCGAGAGTGAGAGGAGGTGACTAGGCTGGAGGACAAAAGGGTCTCCTGTGAGGAACGGAGGGTTCGAGCGGGGAGGTATCTGGAGATTAAAGAGGAAATGTATGGAGGCGACAGCTTGTGTAGAGCTTTGTATGCAAGTGTGAGAAGTTTAAACTGGATCCTTTGGGCAACTGGTAACCAGTGGAGGGATTGGCAGAGAGGGGCTGCCTCAGAGGATCTAGAAGAGAGGTGGATGAGACGGGCCGCAGAGTTTAGTAGGGATTGGAGAGGTGCCAGTCTGCTTTTTGGTAGACCACAGAGTAGGGTGTTGCAGTAGTCAAGACGGGAGATGATTAGGGCATGCACAAGCATTTTAGTTGCTTCTTGTGAAAGGAAGGGACGGATTCTGGAAATGTTTTTGAGATGGAAGTAGCAGGAGGTAGTTAAAGTGTTAATATGTGGTTTAAAGGAGAGCTCAGAGTCCAGAGTTACCCCTAGGCAACGAGCTTTGGGGGTTGATGCTATTGGGGTGTTCTCTACATTGATTGTGACAATGGGAGGTGGAACAGAGAGTGAAGGTGGAAATATCACAATCTCCGTTTTGCTCATATTGAGTTTAACCTGCCTGGCGTTCTATTAAGATCGCCAGGCAGGCTGCGGGAGGGTTTTTTTTTAATAAAAAAAAAACTATTTCATGCAGCCAACTGAAAGTTGGCTGCATGAAAGCCCACTAGAGGGCGCTCCGGAGGCGTTCTTCCGATCGCCTCCGGCGCCCAGAATAAACAAGGAAGGCCGCAATGAGCGGCCTTCCTTGTTTTGCTTATATCGTCGCCATAGCGACGAGCGGAGTGACGTCATCGACGTCAGCCGACGTCGTGACGTCAGCCGCCTCCGATCCAGCCCTTAGCGCTGGCCGGAACTTTTTGTTCCGGCTGCGCAGGGCTCAGGCGGCTAGGGGGGCCCTCTTTCGCCGCTGCTCGCGGCGAATCGCCGCAGAGCGGCGGCGATCAGGCAGCACACGCGGCTGGCAAAGTGCCGGCTGCGTGTGCTGCTTTTTATTTCAGCCAAATCGGCCCAGCAGGGCCTGAGCGGCAGCCTCCGGCGGTACTGGACGAGCTGTGCTCGTCCAGACCGCCCAGCAGGTTAAGGAAGCGGGATGACATAAATGTAGATACAGCGGATAGACATTTGGGGACTTTTGATAGTAGTGTGGAGAGGTCTGGGGCAGAACAATAAATTTGGGTGTCATCAGCATAGAGGTGGTATTGAAACCCAAAAGAGCTTATTATCTGTCCCAGGCCATGGGTGTAAATGGAAAAGAGGAGGCGTCCAAGGACGGACCCTTGTGGTACTCCCACAGACAGTGGGTGTGGAGAGGAGTTGGTATTGGCATAGGAGACCATGAAAGAACGTCCAGACAGGTAAGAGTTGAGCCAGGAGTGTGCTAGGCCCTTGATTCCCAGTGTTGAGAGGGTCTGGAGAAGCAGGGTATGATCAACAGTGTCGAAGGCAGAGGACAGATCTAGGAGTATTAGTACCGAAAATCTGCCTTTGGCTTTAGCAACTAGGAGGTCATTGGCAACCTTAGTGAGAACGGTTTCCGTAGAGTGTTGAGGGCGGAAGCCAGACTGGAAGGGGTCCAACAGGGAATTAGCAGAGAGAAAGTTAGACAACTCTGAGTAAATGTGGCGTTCCAGCAGTTTGGAGGCAAAGGGAAGGAGAGAGACTGGGCGGTAATTAGAAAGGGCAGTAGAGTCTAAAGAGGGTTTTTTGATTAGTGGTGTTATGATAGCTTGTTTAAATGAAGAAGGGAAAATGCCAGTTGAGATGGAAAGGTTAAACAGTGTTGTTAAAGCAGGAATGAGGGGGGAGGAGAGCTGGGGGATAAGATGAGAGGGAATAGGGTCTGAGGCGCATGTAGTAAGATGAGCTTTAGAGATTAGTGAAGAAAGACGCTGTTCAGTTAAGGCAGAGAAGATGGTTAGCAGGGAGGGGGTTTGAGTGGGTGAGTGGTTATGTGGAGAGGGATAGTTAATAGTAGGGGAGCTGCCAGGAGGAGAGGAAAAAGGAAGAGGTGATTGGACCGGTGAAGAGGGTTGCTTTTGAAAGCTGTTCTGTAGCGTTTCAATTTTGCTCACAAAATATGCTTTTAAAGGGATACTGTAGGGGGTCGGGGGAAAATGAGCTGAACTTACCCGGGGCTTTTAATGGTCCCTCGCAGACATCCTGTGTTGGCGCAGCCACTCACCGATGCTCTGGCCCCGCCTCCAGTTCACTTCTGGAATTTCTGACTTTAAAGTCAGAAAACCACTGCGCCTGCACGTCCGTGTCCTCGCTCCCGCTGATGTCACCAGGAGTGTACTGTGCAGACACAGACCATACTGGGCCTGCGCTGTGCGCTCTTGATGACCTCAGCGGGATCGAGGACACGGCAACGCAGGCGCAGTGGTTTTCAGACTTTTTAAGTCTGAAATTCCAGAAGTGAACCGGAGGCGGGGCCGGAGCATCGGTGAGTGGCTGCGCCAACACAGGATATCTGCGGGGGACTGTTAGAAGCCCCGGGTAAGTTCAGCTCATTTTCCCCTGACCCCCCTACAGTATCCCTTTAAGCAAAAAGAACATTAAAGTGGTCTAACACCCAGCATTTCAACTTTGGCTTTAAAAGATTTGTGCAAAAGTAAGGATATCCGCGCCTTAGGAAGTGTCAGCAGCTATGTGGACTTGGTAATCCTCCAAACCTTCGTATAAAATATAAGTAAAAATGTCCACAGCGCTTATAAAGAACTATGATCTTTATTAATATAAAAATAATGCCTTGACCCTAGGCTAATAAAATAGCACCTTCCCCTTTAAATACAAATAGCATGCAACTCTCCACTCACACAGTTCACACAAGTTCACTGCAGTGAGCATTCATGCAAAAAATATAAAAATTGGGATCCCAGTAAAAGGTCAAAAGTCAGGTTAATACCTCCAGTTCATGCACATTTGGCTTTTGAATGTGTAAAATCTCACAATGTGAGTATATTCCGTGTCTCTTATGCAATACTTTTGCTCTATGGTGGATTAATTGCACATTAGTAATGGATATCTCCTTGTTGTCACTGTTAATATTAGTTCAAGCACATTTGGGGAGTGATTGAATATGGGTTAGTACGGATATAGTCTGTATACTGCACCAGTTCCTCCTTCCGTAAGCGGATCCTCTTGTTGCTACCTTCCTTCCGCCTCCAATCTCACTGGCCTCGTGGTGTATAGCGGGGGAATCAGCTGGTAGTGTTCAAATAGATGACAAGTCCGTATATGCACCGCTGCCGTCCTCTGCAGACGAACGGTCTAACAAGCGGTGATCTCGTTCCACGCTGGTCTGGGCAATCCCACAGTGACGTCACTGATTGCGTAGTTACGTTAGGACACTGACGTTTCGGGAGGTAACGCCTCCCTTCTTCAGAGCTGCCCATCAGATGCCTCCTCCAGCTTATGAACGATCCTCCTACCACTAGGATCCGCCCACTCTTCCTTTGTAGCAACTTGCTCTGCGAAGCTCTAATAAATCCTTTCAGAAATTGTGTATACGTATCTGTATAGTGAACCGCTTCCCTTTCTGAACAGCCATAATGTGCAAAACACATTCAGATGGGGAAAAAAGGGAGAAAATCTTCTCCACATTATAAAAAAGGAAAAAAGTTTTTTACCACAGATTCTATTTATTGTAAAAAAGCATAGAATTCAAAGTCGCAATTTAACCCTTTCGGAGTCATAGTGTCCAATGAGTATATCCACAAGGATTCAGTACGTGATAGTTTTTTTATATAGTCCCCACCTCTCCAATCTCTCTCCACTTTCTGTAATCCGTAAAAAGTCGTACCCTGTATTGAGCAATTGTGGAATTTCTGATAGTGTGCAGATAAAGGGTGTTTCTCATTCCCCTTCTCTATATTGTAGAGATGTTCCCCTAATCTCTTTTTCAGGGCTCTTTTAGTTCTCCCTACGTATTGTTTTTGGCAGGGACAGCATATCATATAAACAACTCCTTTTGTGGAGCAGGAAAGATTTCCCTTAATAGGGAATGTGTTTCCACTGGAGGATGAGGATATTTCCTGTGTTACTCTCATACCACAAGTAGCCACACACATACCACACTCCCCACATCTTCTAAATCTATTTCCTCCATTTCTTAATTGTGGATTTGTAACAGTAGGTGCTATCGTTTGACCAATGTTAGAACTTCTCCTGAAGATAACCTTTGGATGCTGTTCAAGATATCCATTCAAGTATTCATCTTCTCTCAGGATATCCCAATATTTATTCACTATTGTCTTAATTTTATACGCCTGTTCACAGTAGTCAAACAGAAATGCTGGTGAATCTGCAGACCAATTCTTCCCATATTTCTTCCCTGTTAGTAATTCTCCTCTATTCACACTCATTGTCTCATTTACAGCTTTTTCTAAAGCCTCATCATCATAGCCTTTTTCTTTAAAGCGATTGCTGAGAATTTCTATTTGGTTATCCAAATCTTCAGGTTTGGAACAATTACGTTTTAAACGTAAAAATTGTCCTTTTGGCACATTGACCAGCCATCTGGCCAGATGGCAACTGTTAATGTCAATGAAACTGTTACAGTCCACTGGCTTAAAAAAAGTCTTTGTGTGTAGTGCAGTACCCTCCAAAAATACTGTGAGATCCAAAAAATTTACACTATTTATACTGTTTTCCATTGTGAATTTGAGATTATACTCATTTAGATTAATATCCCGAAAAAAACTTTCTAGAGAGGTAGAATCCCCCCGCCATATAAAAAATGCGTCATCAATGAAACGGCGCCAGAACACGAGGCCCGCGTCGGGGCACATGGACTACTGGTCGAGAACACACTCCTCCCAGTGGGCCATGTACAAATTAGCAAACGCCGGCGCGAACCTCGTGCCCATCGCCGTTCCCGTGTACTGTAAATAATAATTTCCATCAAAATAAAAATAATTATGTTTTAATATAAAATTCATAGCTTCCAATATAAACCCTATCTGCTCCTCCTTTAAATTTTCATCCTGCAATAAAAAGTGCTTGGCCGCCTGTAGGCCTTTCTCATGTTCAATTACTGTATATAATGAACTCACGTCAATCGTACAAAGTATATCTCCTACTTGCCATTTAAAATGTTCCAATTCTCTCAAAAAATGTCCAGTATCTTTTAAATATGCTGGTGTCTTAGCAACCTGCTTTTGCAAAAATCCATCGACATATTGGGATAGGTTAGCACTTAAAGACCCTATCCCCGATATTATGGGGCGACCTGGGGGGTTCTCTAAGTCCTTATGCACTTTAGGTGCATAGGTAGATGGTAAGGAAGGAGTTGTTTATATGATATGCTGTCCCTGCCAAAAACAATACGTAGGGAGAACTAAAAGAGCCCTGAAAAAGAGATTAGGGGAACATCTCTACAATATAGAGAAGGGGAATGAGAAACACCCTTTATCTGCACACTATCAGAAATTCCACAATTGCTCAATACAGGGTACGACTTTTTACGGATTACAGAAAGTGGAGAGAGATTGGAGAGGTGGGGACTATATAAAAAAACTATCACGTACTGAATCCTTGTGGATATACTCATTGGACACTATGACTCCGAAAGGGTTAAATTGCGACTTTGAATTCTATGCTTTTTTACAATAAATAGAATCTGTGGTAAAAAACTTTTTTCCTTTTTTATAATGTGGAGAAGATTTTCTCCCTTTTTTCCCCATCTGAATGTGTTTTGCACATTATGGCTGTTCAGAAAGGGAAGCGGTTCACTATACAGATACGTATACACAATTTCTGAAAGGATTTATTAGAGCTTCGCAGAGCAAGTTGCTACAAAGGAAGAGTGGGCGGATCCTAGTGGTAGGAGGATCGTTCATA
Source organism: Hyperolius riggenbachi (assembly GCF_040937935.1). Taxonomy (NCBI): domain Eukaryota; kingdom Metazoa; phylum Chordata; class Amphibia; order Anura; family Hyperoliidae; genus Hyperolius; species Hyperolius riggenbachi. The sequence continues at coordinate 316,900,638 of NC_090648.1, forward strand.
AGCTGGAGGAGGCATCTGATGGGCAGCTCTGAAGAAGGGAGGCGTTACCTCCCGAAACGTCAGTGTCCTAACGTAACTACGCAATCAGTGACGTCACTGTGGGATTGCCCAGACCAGCGTGGAACGAGATCACCGCTTGTTAGACCGTTCGTCTGCAGAGGACGGCAGCGGTGCATATACGGACTTGTCATCTATTTGAACACTACCAGCTGATTCCCCCGCTATACACCACGAGGCCAGTGAGATTGGAGGCGGAAGGAAGGTAGCAACAAGAGGATCCGCTTACGGAAGGAGGAACTGGTGCAGTATACAGACTATATCCGTACTAACCCATATTCAATCACTCCCCAAATGTGCTTGAACTAATATTAACAGTGACAACAAGGAGATATCTATTACTAATGTGCAATTAATCCACCATAGAGCAAAAGTATTGCATAAGAGACACGGAATATACTCACATTGTGAGATTTTACACATTCAAAAGCCAAATGTGCATGAACTGGAGGCTTTAAAAGATTGCTTACAGCTTATAAACTATTATGCCAGATTTTTTTTTTTAGCAGAAATTCACTGAATGGATTAAACATGACATTTTAGTGCTGCATTTAGCTAGAAATCCTCTTCCGTGCTTGCTTGTTTAGCTACAAATGTATCTATCTACAATGTAACAAACAAACACTGCTCTGAGAGAACAAAGAGGGCTTCCCCGGCAGGCTTTTCAAAGGTCTATTTGTATAACAAATAAAGATACATTTGTAACTAAAAGATAAGAAAGGATGCGGATTCCTAGTTGAATCCAACACTAAAATGCCATGTTTAACCCATTCAGTGAATTTCTGCTTAAAAAAAATCTGGCATAATAGTTTGTAAGCTGTAAGCAATCTTTTAAAGCAAAGTTGTAATGCTGGGTGTTAAACCGCTTTAAGGCTCGTCTCCATTTTGCTAATAAACCTCTCAATGATTGCCAAGTCTTTTGGGAAAATACCTTGTGAACCGACGAGACAAAAGTTGAACTTTTTGGAAGGTGCGTGTCCCGTTACATCTGGCGTAGAAGTAACACAGCATTTCAGCAAAAGAACATCATACCAACAGTAAAGTATGGTGGTGGTAGTGTGATGGTCTAGGGTTGTTTTGCTGCTTCAGGACCTGGAAGGCTTGCTGTGATGGATGGAACCATGAATTCTACTGTCTACCAAAAAATCCTGAAGGAGAATGTCCGGCCATCTGTTCGTCAACTCAAGCTGAAGCGATCTTGGGTGCTGCAGCAGGACAATGACCCAAAACAAAACACACCAGCAAATCCACCTCTGAATGGCTGAAGAAAAACAAAATGAAGACTTTGGAGGGGCCTAGTCAAAGTCCTGACCTGAATCCTATCGAGATGTTGTGACATGACCTTAAAAAGGCGGTTCATGCTAGAAAACCCTCAAGTAAAGCTGAATTACAACAATTCTGCAAAGAGGAGTGGGCCAAAATTCCTCCAGAGCACTGTAAAAGACTCGTTGCAAGTTATCGCAAACGCTTGATTGCAGTTATTGCTGCTAAGGGTGGCCCAACCAGTTATTAGGTTCAGGGGGCAATTTCTTTTTCACACAGGGCCATGTAGGTTTTGAGTTGTTGTTTTTTTCTCACTAAATAATAAAAACCATCATTTAAAACTGCATTTTGTGTTAAATTGTTATCTTTGAATAATAGTTAACGGTTTTTGATGAGCAGAAACATTTAAAGAGACACTGAAGCGAGAATAAATCTCGCTTCAGTGCTTATATTCAGCAGGGGCATGTGTGCCCCTGCTAAAACGCTGCCATACCGTGGCTAAACGGGGGTCCCTTCACCCCCAAACCCACCCCTGCAAAATCAACGACCAATTTGGTTGTATATTTTGCTGCTCTTCAGGCAGGGCTAACGGCTGCAGCCCTGCCTCTCAGCGCCGTCAATCAGCGACGCATCGCCGCCTCTCCCCCGCCCCTTTCAGTGAAGGAAGACTGAGAGGGGCGGGGGAGAGGCGGAGATACGCGCTGACAGACGCGCGTGAGGCAGGGCTGCGGCGGTTACACCTGCCTCTATGCGGAAGAGGGGATGCGCTGCACGGAGGGGGATTTGGGGGAGAAGGGACCCCCGTTTAGCGGCTCGATAGCGGCGGTTTACCGGGGGCACGCATGCCCCTGCTATTTATGAGGTCTGAAGCGAGATTCATTCTCTCTTCAGACTCTCTTTAACCACTTGACGACAAAGGGATTTATGGCTGATCTGTGCTGCGTGGGCTCTCCAGCCTGCAGCACAGATCAGGGTAGAGCCAGGGCGATCAGACTTGCCCCCTTTTTTCCCCACTAGGGGGATGTCCTGCTGGGGGGGTCTGATCGCCACCGGCTTGCTGCGCTTTGCGGGGGCTCTTCAAAGCCCCCCTCCGCAGCGTTCTCTGCGCTCCGTCCCTCTCCCTCCCCCTGTGAGCTGCGCAGGACAGATATCCGTCCTGCGCTTTGAAGGATAGGCTTTAGTCTATCATTGGCTGGCGATCCCCGGCCAATCAGAGGCCGGGGATCGCCGAACTGCCTTACGGCGCTGCTGCGCAGCAGCGCCGTATGATGTAAACAGTGGGGATTTCTTCCCCGCGTGTTTACATTTTGCCGGCGAGCCGCGATCGGCGGCTCTAAGGCTGTTCACGGAGACACCCTCCGTGAACGGACATGGAAAGGCCGCTTCCATGGAAACCCGCAGACGACCAGTTTACGCCAATCGGCGTTAGCTAGTCGTCAAGAGGTTAAGTGTGACAAATATGCAAAAGAATAAGAAATCAAGAAGGGGGCAAATAGTTTTTCACAATGTATGCTGGAGAAAAATAGAAAGGGGCGGAAGACACCGGGAGCCCAATCTGGTGTAGTATCACACGAGTAGATTTTTCTTTAGTAAGTAAAAGATCGTATATACTCACAAGACTAGGTTGCATATAAGGCAACCACTGTATCACGCGTGTGGGGAAGTACCGTCCCCACTCGGCCTTGTGACGAGATGTTGTTGGTCGCAGCTCCTTTAAGAAAGTACCACCTGCCAAGGTGGTGGCCCCTGGTCCCAGGGGAGGTAGTCAACACGGGAGGGTAGGAGGCGCCCTTGGAGGTACTTCAGATCTGACTTTAGACTTAGTAAATCTGTTTATACATATACCAATTCTATAGGTCTAAATGAGGATTAGATTCATATACTCCAATTTTGGAACTGCCAGTTTTTCTAATTATTGTTTCAGAAATATGGAAAGATCCTACCTTAGTAAGTAGTCACTCTCGTATGGTAGGGTAAAATAAGAATTTATTGTAGCACTTTAAAATGACAACGCGTTTCGCGGTATACAACCGCTTCATCAGGTCGTGTTTCGTGCCTTTAAAATGAAAAAGAGATAGCAGGGCACTGAGACATAGAAACACTTGTGATACATGATAGACAAATATAACTAAAAAACATATCTAAAATACATATCTAAAAATACGTCTAAGAATTCTTGTATTATTGTATTATACATAATAGGACAGTAGTAAAGTACTAATAGTAGTAGGTTGGTGATCAATACTCAGATGTTCCTCTATTGCATAAGAAATAAAGCAATGTCATAATGGATCATATTAGTAAAAATATGGGGTACAGTATATGCGTCTGTATTCTATTTTATATGTTGGTTTCTAGCGTGTAATAAGTAGCATATATGGGCCCCATATTACCTATGTGGCCTTATTATCATTTGCACCATCTCTGTGGGCTAGTGTCTGGCATGGACGGAGTTTGGAGGGCTCCATAATACTGCAGGGAGGTATATGGTAAATAGTATATATGTATAAATCTCGTGCCCCGACCTGTATACTAGTTCTATTAATAGGGGACGACCGGTCTATATGTGGGGACAGTAGAGGAAAAGGACGTACATCTGCTCCTATATGGAGCCTCTTACCTAGTTTCAAAAGTGTTCAGTCTCGGGCGCCTCATAAGCGCCGCCACCGCCGCTGGATGGTTTTTAAAAAATGAGGAAACTACGTATTTCCGCATGTGTCACGCGGCAGGGGGCGTGGTGGACGCTGGCTCCGTACCTCCCCCATGTTGTGTGTATGTGGGGTAGGAGGCGTCTGGTCATCATGACGTGGTGGCAGAGGGCGTGATTTACAGTGTCAACTCGCTACTAAGCGCGGTGACGCTGAGTGATGAAGGACGCAGGTCTGGTGTGGGGAGGGGGGCGTGGCGGATAGAGCGTCACCTCGCTTCTATGCGTGGCGGCGCTTCACAGATGGTGCTTGCCCCTCCAGCGTCTGGTCTCCTAGGAGACGCCTGGAATTCTGGGCGTCTTTGTATGGCTCCTTAGTGTCGTCGGCCATTTTTATGTGGTCCGACACAGATAGATAGAGCTTTTATGTTCAGGAAATGTGGATATAGCTAATTCTTATGTGGCAATTTGTCCACAATGATATTAAGCAAATATATCTTATAATACATAGTATATAGCGTAAGGTCATATAAGAAATATAAAATATGGAATGCTCCATACATAAGACCGGTAATATCAAATAAAAATGCCAATAAAAATACCAATAAAAATACACAATAAGCTACCAGAGTAATGCACTTCTTTTTTGTGAGTATAGATATACATTCGTGATTGTAGCTATATTCAGCACTCGTGGTGATGACGCAGGCTTTTCCTGTGTAGGTGATGGTGCCTGTATTTACTTAATTTGCTGCATAGTTATTCTCCAAAATCTATCACAGTGTATCATGAATGTATAATAGAATTGATATTCCGCTCTCGTTCTACTTGTTAAATGAGGGCGTACAATTCAATGTAAACATGGATGTGGGGAACAAGGAATGTTGTCTGTGCCTGCCCTTATAGCTATCCTCCTCGGGGGGCCAGGGGGGGGGGGGGGGGGCGCAGGGGGGGCCAGGGGGGGGGGGGGGGGCAGGGGGGGCCGTGTTTTCAGGGCTAAATTCTTTATGGGTACTCCCAATTATTCCGTATATCCCATTTTATTTAAGGGGTTGAGTGTTTCGAGAGGGAAAGGGGGAAGAGTTTATAGATGGCACCTTGCTAGTAGCAGTGGTGCTGTTATATTTTATATTTTAGTGGGGGTATATATATATATATATATATATATATATATATATATATATATATATATATATATATATATATATATATATATATATATATATATATATATATATATATATATATATATATATATATATATATATATATATATATATATATATATATATATACACACACATATGTACATACACATGTACACATAAGAGTATACCCTCCATGTGCTGGGCGGGAGCTACAGGGGGCCCTATCTGGGCCCTTTTGGGGACTACTGGTCCAATGGTGAGAGACCCCACCCTGTCTTGGATTGCCACTAAGTTATTCAAAGGGGAACAGTCTCTAGATCTAAAGATTGGATTTTAGAGTGAATGCTTATGTCGGTCTGATCATAGATTATGTTCAAGACATATATTTAGTCCTTCAGGTTGTAGGGTATTCAATTTGAAGATCCAAAACATTTCCCTACTCCTAAGTTTGCTTTTTCGATTCTTTTGTGACTCAGGGACTTGTTCAATGGGGCATATTTTTGTCCCTTCTATCTGTTGATTGTGGTATAGTTTGAAGTGCCTTGAAAGTCCATGTTTCATAAAGCCATTGGTGATGTTTCGTCTGTGCTGGCCCCATCTTGTGCGAAATAATTGGGTGGTCCGACCTACATATTGTAGGCCGCAGGGGCAGGTGATTAGGTAAATCACAAAGCTTGTAGAGCAGTCCATATTGTGTCTAATGAGATGTGTTTCTCCGGTTACACTGGACCCAAATTCGGTGGCGTTCGAGTTGATGGATTTACAGCACAGGCACCTTGGTTGTAGGCAGCATGTAATTTGTCCTCTGTGTTTATTTGTTTGCTCTTCCATGGGTCCCTGCCCTATTTCTTGTAGGGTGCTTGGTGACAGTCTGTTCTTGAGGGTCCTTGCCCTCCGAAAGATACACCTCGGTTTATTCGATAGGTTTACTTTCAGCATTGGATCCCCCTGCAGTAGGGGCCAATGCTTCTTCAAGATATCGGTTATTGACTTATGTTGGTTGGAGTAGCGGGTGATGAAATTGACCTCTTTGTGTTCCTCTTTGGGTTTGGCTCTTGAATCTTTGGTCTCCAAAAGATTTTCTCTCGGTGTAGCCCTAGCTCTTTCCCTTGCTTCCTGTGTTAGTCTTTTTGGGAAACCCCTCTCCTTGAATTTCCTCGTCAGTATTTTTGATTGGGCATCAAAAGTCTTCAAATCACTGCAGTTCTTTCTAATTCTGAGGAACTGTCCATATGGGATATTTTTTCTCCAGGATTTGTGGTGGGAACTGCTGAAGTCTATGTATGAGTTTGCGTCTACTTTCTTAAAGTGATTCTTCGATTTTATGATGTTTTTCTCGTGGTACAATGTGAGATCTAGATAATCGATTTCTTCCTTGCTATGGTTGTGTGTAAAGGAGATCCCCCAATCATTGTCGTTCATATATTTATTAAACTTCTTTATGGATTCACAGTCTCCATTCCAAATAAGGATTAGATCATCTATATACCTTCTGTACAGGATGATGTTAGATTTGAATGGGTTTTCTTGAGATAGTAATAATTCTTCCAGGCGTCCCATCGTGAGGTTCGCGTAACTGGGTGCAAAATTCGCCCCCATAGCTGTCCCTCGTTTTTGCAAGTAAGTGGTTCCTTGAAATGTAAAGGTGTTATGGGTGAGTGAAAATGCAATGGCCTGGATTAGAAAGTACTTTTGTTTAACAGGTAGTTTTTCATCTTGGTTGAGGTAATGCCATACCGCTCCGAGGCCTATATGATGATGGATGTTTGTATATAGAGCTGCGACGTCTAGAGTTAACCAGTGGAACCCTTCATCCCATTCGATGTTTTTCAAGAGATTAAGCAGATGTGTGGAGTCTTTGAGGTATGATGGAAGGTTTTTCACATACG